>NC_039367.1:112842649-113582257 GCF_003573695.1 Papaver somniferum
CTTCTTATCTTCACTGAAACCATCAAGATTGATATATGTATTGCTACAGTTATCAAAATCAATGTTTTCACATAGAAGACCGACACTTGATTTCCTATCTTCATCAGAATCATAGATCTCAGACATCTCATCAAGTGTTACAGCAAGACCTTTGTTCCCAGTGTATTTTCTACACTGTTTGCAAAATGACCAAAACCTTTACACTTAAAGCACTGTGGCATATCCTCGTCATCGCCTCGTCAGCATCCCTGTTTTTAGGAGGAACACGATTGTGAGGTTTATCTGATGACCTAGGTTTGTCTCTTGAAAATCGTTTACTTATCTTCAAAAGAAGATCCCTAAACTGTCTTGTGATCAAGGAGACTGATTTGCCAAGATCTTCATCTGAAAAATCACCCTCTCAGACTGATCATCAAGTAATTTAGTGTTCTTCTGTGCTTTAAAGGAAACATCCTTTCTGATTTTGGATGTATGCTCATGATCAAAGATCTTTAGCTTTCCAACCAATGTATTTCTGGAAAGATTATCAAGGTTATTTCCCTCAACGATGACATGCTTCTTAGACTCGTATCTAGATGGCAGCGATCTGAGAATTTTCATCACAATGTCCTTTTCAGGAATAGTCTTACCCAATGCAAAAGATGCATTAACAATTTCAGACACTTTGTGATTAAACTCATCAAATGTATCTTCATCTTCCATACGAAGGTTCTCCCAACCGGAATTAAGGTTTTGAAGCCTGGCTTCCTTTTCACTGGAGTTACCTTCAAATACGGTTTCTAAGATATCCCAAGCATCTTTAGACCTAGTGCAATTAGACACATGGTGCTGAAAATTTAAGGTAATGGCATGTATGATGGCATTCAAACCGTCAGAGTTTTGCTTTGCAACAAGTATCTCAGCAGGGATGTATTTACCAATATTTTTGGGAACATTTATATCTCCAAAGCATCATAGCCATTAACAACATATACCTATGATTGAAAATCACGTGCTTGAAGAAAAGCTCGCATAACAATTTTCCACCATAAGTAATTAGAGTCATCGAAGACTGGTGGTACGTTAATAGAGATAGCACCTCTGTCTATAGAGTCATATCACTACAAACACAGACTTGTAAGGTCTTGAACGTGTTTGCCTGCTCTGATACTAATTGAAAAAGTGGGGGTATAACAACACCACCCAATATTTCTCCTAGAAATCTGTATGGACTAACTCCGAAACACTTTCTAGAGAATCAACTAGACAGTCAGACTCAATCTAGGTAAGAGTATCTCAAGGAGTTAATATCTCTCTCTTGTTTTGATTCACTCAAGCTAATAGAAATCAGCGAGTCTATAATCAAACACAAGGAATAACATGAACGGTACCAAAGACCAATGTCCAAGGATCAATCAATATCAATCAACAACCAAAGGTCGGATTTCCGATTGATCGATTCAAACGCACAACCTGTATTATTTCAATTATATAAACAAATATAACGCGGAAATAAAAATAACACAAACACCAGAATTTTATTAACGAGGAAACCGCAAATGCAAAAAAACCCGGGACCTAGTCCAGATTGAATACACACTGTATTAAGCCGCTACAGACACTAGCCTACTCCAAGCTAACTTCGGACTGGACTATAGTTGAACCCCAATCAGTCTCCCACTGATCCAAGGTACAATTGTACTCCCTACGCCTCTGATCCCAGCAGGATACTGCGCACTTGATTCCCTTACCTGATCTCAGCCACAACTAAGAGTTGCTACGACCCAAAATCGCAGGCTTTAACAATAAACAAATCTGTCTCACACAGACAATTCTATCAAAGGATCAATCTGTCTCCCACAGAAAAACCTTAAAAGTTTTTGTTCCGTCTTTTGATAATAATCAAGGTGAACAGGAACCAATTGATAATCCGGTCTTATATTCCCGAAGAACATCCTAGATTAATCAATCACCTCACAACAATCTTAATCGTATGGTAGCGAAACAAGATGTTGTGGAATCACAAACGATGAGACGAAGGTGTTTGTGATTACTTTTTATATCTTGCCTATCGGATAACTCTCACGATCTCAATCCAATCAATATGATTGTACTGTTACGATAGAAGATGCAAGATCAGATCACACAACTACGATAAAAGTAGTATCGGTCTGGCTTCACAATCCCAATGAAGTCATTAAGTCGTTAACCTGGTTTTAGAAGAAGAAAACCAAATTTTAAAGGAGAAACGCCTCTAGCACGCAAACTAGTATCACACATAAGGTGTGGGGATTAGTTTGCACAATACTAGATGTCTCCTTTATATAACATTTCAAATCAGGGTTTTTCCTTAGTTACAAAGCAATCAATATTCACTGTTAGATGAAAACCTGATTTAGATTCAAGCTAATATTTCTCAACCGTTAGATCAAAAACTTAGCTTGCCATACACAAATGACTGTACGCTTCTAGGTTTGTTAACTGCACCGAAACGTGTACATTGTTGGGTTCAACAATAGTCTGCCAAAGAGGTTAACCATATGAGCGTTTCATACCAACCATGTTCTTCTTCACCATAACTAGTTCAATTGACTAAAATGAACTAGTTAAGAGAGTTGTTCAATTGCAAGGAAATCTTATGTAACTACACAAGACACAATTGATGCAAATATGATCGGTCCATGAACTTTAATATCCACGGTTTGCATATGCATTCCTTAGTCTTTTAAGATTAAGTTCAGAAATCATCTTTAGATATATAACCTTCTCAAGTACGCAGACTAGGTTCACGGACTTAAGACACCGGATAGAGTTTACAAACTCCAGCAGAAATTCTCGGGTTCGAGAACTACGCCGGTTCGGGGACTGGGTTCGCGGACTAGGTTCGCGGACTTGGCTCAGGCAAGTAGTTTGTCAACTCCAATATAAATTCTCGGGTTTGAGAACTTCGGCAGTTCGCGGACTGGGTTCGCGGACTTGGCGCTTGCCATACTTCCGGTTCTCTTGATCAACAAAGTTCGAAAACTTCAGTTCAAGGAATCCATTGGTTATGTAATCTAAAGTCTCATTCCAATCATTGAAACATTCTTAGAGGACGTTATATAGTTGTTACACTATTTCTCGTCAAAGCAATTTTCAAAGTGATTGAAACATTCATGACTATCGTCACTAGGTAAAGATAAACTTGGTCGAAGCGAAAAGCTTAAAAACACATATTTCGAGATATAGATAGGTGAGGTATACTCGGCTCAAAATACCAAATGTTTATGATCTAGTCTATATATATAGCATACGACTTTCGTCTCAAAGTGTAGGAGATAGAATAGATAGACTTTTGAGTGACAGATAAGTTCAAGTCTCTACATACCTTTTTGTCGAGAAGTTCCACCGGTTCCTTGAGTAGATCTTCTACTTGTATGATGAATCGCCATGAAGTCCTTGAGCTCAACTACACTTACTATCCTAGTCCGAGACTTAGCTATAAGAGACTAGAAATCAAGACTTATAGTTTTGATCACTAACATTGACAAATATGCTTGAGATAGCAACGCATGCGAGTTTGACCGAGCAGTGCTCTAACAGTTTCCCTCACATAATCTCTCCCCATCCTGTTTGTTGCAAATGAATTGGTTTGGCTTTTGGTATGCATTCTCTGTTCATAGAACGATTCCATCTGACTGAAGCACCAGATTCACAAAGAGATCTTACTCAGTTTGTAACACCTTCTGCGATTTTTTTTCTTTTACAATTAAAGACATGAATGCATGTAACTGACAAGATTCATCATATGTTGTTTTGCATCATTTTGTGTGAACCTTGAATTGTTCCTCGCACTGAATGTTTTATTACTTGCTGCAAATGGGAAGCATGGGCTATGCATTGTACAGTATTAAAACACTTCAAAACTGGGACTAAACAAAGGGAAACAAGACAATTGAATATATCAACTAATGTTTTGACAAATACTTATTTTTTTCTTCCTTCGCTTCATCTTACTGCTGGATTTGTAATTGTATCTAATTTTTATGCAGGGTAGAAACTCCATTAGAAATGACCATAGATATATATTCTTCGTTGATGGTTTGGGTAATTCAAAGTAGACATTACCACATGTTGGTGTCTATCTAACGGAACCACTGTTCAGTCACGGAAAAATATTTTTTACTTTGTATAGGGAGTTTCGATAACTATAGCAAAAGTAATAGTTGGGGTTTTCCCAGATATCTCTGCCTCTCTGCAATGGGGTTCCAGAAATATCCTTTTCCCAAGATGTCCTGGGTCATCTGATACTATTGAGCACATACGTATCAATTCGAAAATGTATAGAATTCTACACTGTCCTTTTCATGTGAACTTCTAAATAGCCTTTCTTTTTCTTACTTTGGTTAATTTGAATTCGAAAATGCAAATACGTGTGAAAAAACTGTTGTTTACCTACGTGCAAAGCACGTGCACTCGACTTGTATTTTTAATGTCAATAAGCTACATTCTGATCTAGATGACACGTGCATTGAATAGGTGAACATGATAGGAACCTTAGTTCAGGAGTCATTACCAAACATCATATCGGAAGACCCATTAGAGAATTGTCTGTCCCATTTTAGCTTGGACTTCGATGACGATAGCAATGTTGAACAAGTAAATGCTCTGTTGGATTCTAATCTTGTGTTAGATATTGATAAATGGAAAGCTAGGTTCGAACTATTACTATCTTTTGAGTCTACCTTAATCCCTTGTTTAGAAGAGCATCCTAAGTTGGACCCTAAATATGCATTTTTAGGCCCAGCTGAGACTTTGCCTGTGATTATAGCTCCCGATCAGGAGAGTGGGCCAAAAATCGTGCTTCAAGACAATAAGGAAACTCTAAGGTTGACCATAGAGGATATGAAACATATAAGTCCTACACTTGTATGCCTCGAATGCATTTAAAGGATGAACCACCTGATTACAGCTTAGAGAAAGCAATTGACCTTTTTCAGGAACCTGATGGTCTAGAAATTAGGAATATTGTGACTAGTCTATCTAGAGACACCCAAAACCCTAAGTTTGGGGGTAGTGATGGTCAAATATCCCCATTAGAAGTCCCTAACTTGGGAATCGAGCCTAGTGTGCCCAAGGTATTACCTGAGTCTCTTTTGAATCCACAACTTGATCCTCCTGATACTTTCTAGGAGGAAATACATCAATTAGAGACCCGTTGGTTGGGTGAATATATTTTTCAAGACACTCATATGAATCCCAAGTGGGCGCCGCAGAAAAACCCAGTTGTCTTGCAAGAAATTTTAGATCAGTTTGTGCTCTGTCTGTTCATTTTTCTAATCTGGTGCAATCGTCTCATAATTGTGGCAGTTTTATTTGGTTTTGTTGACCCACAATTGTTTCAACTATTGATATATAATTTGAAAGGTAATTCGCCATTTTGTGGTATATGATGTCTGGCTGAAGACTTTAAACTTAGCACTTCTTGAGAGGTAACCCATGCTCATCCAACACAGTAATATCTTTCCTTATTTCCTTTTCTTCAAATGGTAACAGTTTCTCCTTGTTCATGCTTTTAATTTTATCTTAAGAACATTGAGGACAATGTTAGATTTAAGTTTGGGGGTATGAGAGAAGCTTTTTTTGTTGTAATAAATAAACTCCAGAGTCTAAAAATTTATGCCTATTAAGGATAACACTAACCAATCTAAGTGGATGGAAATATCTTGGTCGTAGGAGTTGAGGAATCAATCTGAGTAGATGGAAGCATCTAAATGGAGTATATTCATAAAATCACAGAGCTTAGGTTATGGTAGTTTCGTCATATCTCGTTGAGTCCTTGTCACCTTCTGTTTTTATTTCTTTTTAAAATATGTTGCTTTAAGTGATTTGGTGGGACGCACACATCGAGTTGTTACCACCGATGAGATGAGATAGAGTGATTGAGTTACTAAAAAAAAAAAGAAAAATAAGAAGAAAAGAAAATGAGAACAGACAATCAAACCAATCAGAATAAATATTAACACTTGGATAGCAATATGTGTGTGTTCTCCCTGTCTCCGTCGCCTAAACAAGCGTGGAACGCAGGATCCACGGGAATTATCATGTAATCTGCTGACAAGAAGCATGCGCTTGGATCCGCAAGATCTAATCATGTTGTTAGTTCTTTTTAAAAAAATAAAAAAATAAAAAATGTTAATGTTCAATAAATCGACTACTGGTTCCCTTGTATATGCCAGCCGAGTTGATCTAGAATTAGGATTATCGACCATTGGTTCCCTTGTATATGCCAGTTGTGTTGATATTAGTCAGGCCAGTATCTCAGTCCATTAGGATAGTTTCATCCTGGCAATGGCCTTCATACATATATGGAAAACACCGTTCACCTTAGTCAACATCTAAAACCATCTACGTTTTTTTTATATCCATCTTCTTAATCTATCCATGTGATTTGTTGACTCCGGATATTGATTTCCATAGTGTGACTATCTGAGCAGAGCTCTGTCACTTATATATGAATTTTAGTATGCTTGAGTGCAAACTCGTGTACATCAATTGGAATTTCGCATCAGGGTACTTCCTCCTGTAATCAATGAGAGTATGCCAACCAAGGAGATTCTTTAGTGCCTTTCAAGGTTCTGCATAGATAGCTAGGGTCTGGAGTAAAGGTTTTCTGGGTACTAGTAAACCCCTCCAGAGACTATAACTCGGCCACTAGGGCCACCTAGGGGTTTAAAGGCTTATTGCACACGCTAAGTGCAATCGCGATGCCTGCGACAGTGAGTTAGGATTTTATTTTCTAGATTTGATTTTCTCGGGACTAGAAAATAATAAGTTTGGGGGTATTTGATAGACACATTTATGTGTCTATTTTGTTCTCAATTATGTGTATTGTTAGTGCTCGATTTTGTATTTATTTGATTATTTTATGTTTTTGCAGGTGTTTTTGGAGAAATAAGCTTTTGCGGAGAAACTGGCTCGAAAAGTGGTATTTGGACCCCCGAGAGTAATTACTAAAGGCACCCAGAAGATATGTTAAAGACACCACAGAAATATGTTGGAAGCATCCACCAGAAGTGTTATTTTCACCCAAGAGAATTGAATAAGGGGCACATCATTACTAAAGGCACCCTGGATTGGATGAGGGCACTCCATGTCCTATCTTTTTGAGCAAAAAGAATTGGCGGGAAATTCTCTTCTCTACTGGGAGTATTATGAAGTTCAATGTTGAAAAGGCGAGGGTACCCAGATATACCTCAAGCTAAAACTTTTCCTACCTATAAGTCCTTTCTTCGAAAGTGATTGTCGATGGACTGAGTCGAGACAATACAACTAATCGATTCACACTTCGTGTGATCGTATATGGATACGAGATCGAGACAATACAACAAAGAAGTATGTTTACTTGATACAACAATGGATTATCACAAGATCGTCTTTAGCACTAACAACAGTCTAAAGATCCCTGTCGAAACATCGATCTAGTTTGAGTGAATCTTATATCAGAAGACAAGATTCTCAAGAATAAACAAACTAGGTGCAATCAAAGTTCAACCACTATTAGTCAATCAAATCAATCGAAAACACAAGATAAACCGCAATTATCTAGTTTCCCACCAAAGGTACTCGTAGAGCTTCTCAATCCCAAAGAAGACTTTAAACTGAGTGGTCGTAAGATATTTCACCTAATTAGGTTACTCTCCTCTCCGAATAGGCGGCTACACCAGTAACAACACAACCTAGGAAGTTTGCTGTCACGAAGGATTAGTTTGCTAGAAATGCAAACTTCAAGTATTTATAGACAAGGAAGTTTGGAGACCAAGGAATTTCCAAAACCGAAAATATTCTCAAAGATATTCCATACATTACAAATTCGGTTTTCATAATTCCTGGAAATGCTCTGTCTAAAATAATGACCGAAAATCTCTTTGGAAAATCTTTAACTAGTAAATGCACATTTCAAATTCTTATTTTCCATATATAAAATTAATAACCTTAATTAAAAGATTCTTAACTTATTTAATTTCGATCCTGGGATTTTCTTCCTAAAGCTATTAAGGAATAACTTTGAACAATAAAAGATAAACAATACTGCATGTGTTCAAAGTGTGTCGACATCCTTACTTTGTAAGTCCTCTTTCATACTTACACCCTCGAAACCGATTTTCCACACTTCCAAACAAGTTTAAAATTGGTTCATCCGACTTTCAAGAACTATGCGATTGATTAAGAAACACTCAATCACAAATCATGGGTTTAACGGTTCTACCAAAACAAGTTTCGGTTCTACCTCCATGTGAGTACTATGCATAGTCACACTAGCTTTCCAAAATTCGGTTGACTAGGTACTAGGATCGGTTCCCTACATATATATGGTATCTAACTTATATGTGTTGCACATGTCCATAGGACCGGTTCCCCTTTTCCTAAAAACGTATGCACATGTTCATATGATCGGTTCCCCTTTCTTCTATAAACCTTGTTGCACCTCATACAAGGATCGATTCCCCTTTGTGATGTACTATACCTCTTCATAGGATCGGGTCCCCTTTACCCAGATTTGGTCTAGTCAATCACAAACTCGATCATACCTCACAGGTGATTACTTAAGATCGGTTTCACTAATAAAATTCATACCAATACATAAGTCAGGACTTTGTGAATAGTTCTACCAAGAACACAAACAAGTCGTGAGCGGTTATACTAAATCACACATATTGGATGTTCGCAAGATATGCAATGAATAACAATCCCAATAACGCCTGGAGATTTCCTTTTCGATTCATAAATAAGTTATGAACTTACTTCCTTAAAACACATGCAAAACATTGTTTCCTAGGATGAAATCCTCACCTCATACCCATACATAATCACAATAGCATTTAAACGATTATGTCGATGTCTTATCTACAAAGTTTAATGGTTAAGCAATAAACTTCATATTGTATTCCTTAATACTATGTCTATCTAGAGTGTTCATGCTTCGCAGTTTTATTTTCAATATGCACGACTTGAAAGATACGTTAGGGAATGAAACAGTTCAAGTCAAATATCACTAACCTCAAGTGGAAGGATGATGTTGTCGTTGTAGCTTCTTACTTATTCACTTCTTCAAGACTTCGCAATACTTGTAACGTCTCATATCCTAATACTTTCAAGCTAACCTATACGAAGTTGACTCTAGTACATAATCAAGCGACTCTTAAATGAGTTTTGATTCACTAAAATATGACAACCAAACTTGAGATACCAATGCTTGGTGGGTTCAACCGAGATATGCTCTAAAAACTCCCCCTTTGTCAATTTTAGTGACAAAACTCTTACAATTATATGATAAACAAATTACAAGAATTCATTGAACATACGTTCGATTCCCGAATTCAACAGCACAATAACCTGCATTCATTCAATCCTTAAATGCCGATGTTGACATTATAATAACAAAGATAATACTCCCCCTAAAGGTGAGATAGGTAGATTTCATCAATCCGCACGTCTTTGTTATACCAATCAATATGATATGTTACTCCCCCTTAGTCTATGCTTTCACTCTTTCGTTAGATAAACGTTTAAGCACAATTGTTCTTTTCCTTAGTGATACCAATCAAGATAAAATCAATAGCAGTATCACTTGTTTACTCCATATGTTTCTCCCTCTTTTTGTCACAAAATGACAAAGAAACGAAAAAATAAAGGACAACACGAAAAGAATCTTACAAATCTCAAAATAGACTTGCAAACCTATAGAGTTAAGCACGAGGGTTCCACACACCATTTTTGATAACCAATATCAAAACCGAAACTACAAAGTAATTTGTTTTGATATGTTATCAAGGAAACAATTTCCCGAAGAAATTTTCCCAATTTAGTTTAGCAAACCAAAAATCAACTAAGAAACTTAGTCCCTTTGCTAAACCGATTGTACAAATACAACCGCTTCATTCGATAAGACCAAAATAAAGATAACTCTATTTTTATCACCAGGTTATAATTATCCATATAACTTAGACCTTTCAATTTTAAACAAGACAAGTACAAGGTTAGTTGACTAGCATTTCTTGTTAAGGAATTCGATTAGACTTGAATAACCAAAACCTCTACTTTGATAAGTCTAACTAAGATAATCTTAGTTTCTCTTATCCAGAATCGAATTGGACTAAACAACTCATCCCGTAAACCTTTTCTTTCGTTAAGCCATAAATAATTCATACAAACCAAGTAAATCAACTTGCAAAATTATTCACCTCAACCGGAAGCAATTGAATCAACATAAGCATTAAAACACCGCAATTGCACTGAAATTTTGTAATCCTAAACAATTGATACCACATAATAAAGCAAGATAACAATAGTTTTTCTTAACCGGAACCAATTGAATCACACACACATCCACACACACATCATGGAATAAACATCAATTTTACAGAAATTTTGTTAAGCAAAAGCAAAATATATATGAAATAAATCAGGCTTTTCTTAAACAGAAAAACAATTAACTAACATCATTGTTACCTAGTCAACCGAATTTTGGAAAGCTAGTGTGACTATGCACAGTACTCACATGGAGGTAGAACCAAAACTTGTTTTGGTAGAACCGTTAAACCCATGATTTGTGATTGAGTGTTTCTTAATCAATCGCATAGTTCTTGAAAGTCAGATGAACCAATTCTAAACTTGTTTGGAAGTGTGGCAAATCGGTTTCAAGGGAGTAAGTATGAAAGATGACTTACAAACTAAGGATATCGACACACTTTGAACACAGGCAGTATTATTTATCTTTTATTGTTCAAAGTTATTCCTTAATAGCTACGGGAAGAAAATCCCAGGATCGAAATTAAATAAGTTAAGAATCTTTTAATTAAGGTTGTTAATTTTATATATGGAAACTAAGAATTAGTAATGTGCATTTAGTAGTTAAAGATTTTCCAAGGAGATTTTCGGTCATTATTTTGGACAGAGCATTTCCAGGAATTATGAAAACCGAATTTGGAATGTATGGAATATCTTTGAGAATATTTTCGGTTTTGGAAATTCCTTGGTGTCCAAACTTCCTTGTATATAAATACTTGAAGTTTGCATTTCTAGCAAACTAATCCTTCGTGACAACAAACTTCCTCGGTTGTGTTGTTACTGGTGAAGCCACCTATTCGGAGAGGAGAGTAACCTAATTAGGCGAAATCCCTTACGGCCGCTCAGTTTAAAGTTTTCTTTGGGATTGAGAAGTTCTACGAGTACCGTTGGTGGGAAACTAGATAATTGTGGTTTATCTTGTGTTTTCGATTGATTTGATTAACTAACGGTGGTTGAACTTTGATTGCACCTAGTTTGTTTATGCTTGAGAATCTTCTCTTCTGATATAAGATTCACTCAAATTAGATCAAAGTTTCGACAGGGATCTTTAGACTGTTGTTAGTGCTAAAGACGATCTTGTGATGATCCATTGTTAACAGACTCCGTTCTGTGCGTGATTGATCACAAGAGATTCAACTTGTTGTGTGCAGGTGTTTATTGAAGATCTAAGAATATTTGAAGAAAAAGAAGAGATTGAAGATTTCTGACTTGGGTTTATAATCTTTGGTGTGCACAATACTTGTTTCGGTATAAGAGGATCCAACTATAATCGGTTTTTCCTTGTGGTAGAATGGATTGATTAATTGTGTAGATCGGCATCAATACAATTCTTTGTGATTAAAAGTATTGATTGCAAAATCTTAACGATTACCTTTGGTAATTGAACATAAGATAGATCTAAGATCCTGACGAAGGAGTTTATGTTAAGATAAACAGAAGAGCCTTTGTCCGACTCACATCACTTGGTTGAATAGAGTTGATACCAAACAGATTTGTTGTTCCTTTACTGTTTGGAATACGAACCAAAGGAATTGTTCCAAGTACGTGACTTATTTATAAGTTGGAGGCGTGGGAATATAGACGGAACTAGGTGAACTATATGTTTAGTTGCTTGGTCTCAACTATACGAAGTTGGTATAATTTTGTGTAGTGGCTTAATCCTGAGAGTATTCAATTCTGTACAAGGTCCCGGGGTTTTTCTGCATTTGCGGTTTCCTCGTTAACAAAATCTTGTTGTGTAATTTACTTTATATTTCCGCGTTATAATTGTTTTATTATAATTAAAATAAATTACACAAACGTTAATTCCTATTTACTTAATAAGCAATCCTATTGTGTTTGGTTAAGTCCGAACCTTTGTATCAAGTAAACATACTTCGTTGTTGTATTGTCTCGATCTCGTATCCATAGACGATCACATGAAGTGTGAACCGATTAGTTGTATTGTCTCGACTCAGTCCATAGACAATCACTTTCGGAGAAAGGATTTATAGGTAGGAAAAGTTTTAGCTTGAGGTATATTTGGGTACCCTCGCCTTTTCAGTCACCATATCTCGGAGTCGTCACCATATCACCTTCTATTTTTTTTGCGAACTTTTTGTTTATCTAAGTGATTTGGTGGGTCACTTGCATCGAATACTTGGATATCAATATGTGTGTGTTCTCCCTGTCTCCATCGCCTAAACAAGCGTGGAATGCAGGATCCACGGGAATTACCATGTAATCTGCTGACAAGAAGCATGCGCTTGGATCCAAAAATATCTAATCATGTTGTAAATTAAAAAATAAATAAAAAAAAGTGAAAAAAAAAATATTTATATTATTATTTGTTTTGTTAATAAGTCGACCACTGGTTCCCTTGTATATGCCAGCTGAGTTGATCTAGAATTAAGATTGTCGACCGCTTGTTCCCTTGTATATGCCAGTTGTGTTGATATTAGAATTCAGACCCGTATCTCAATTTGTCAGGATTCATAGATTCATCTTGGCAGTGACCTTCAGACAGATATGGGAAACACCGTTCACTTTAGTCAACATTCGCAAACATCTGTATTTATATATCCATCTTCTTAATCTATTCATGTGTGATTGTGGTTAGTTAGATTCCGAGTATTGTGGTTTGTTCAACTTTCTGAGTAGATCTTTGTTATTTATATATAATTTGGATTCATATCAGGGTACTTCCTCCTGCAATCATTTTGGATTCGTTCATATATTCTTCATAGGTAGCTGAAATTTGGAGTAAAAGGTTTTGTGGGTATATCTCTCGTAAACCCTCACGAGACTATAACTCGTCCACTGGGGACACCTAGGGGTTTAAAGGCTTGTTATACATGCTAAGTATAACCGTAATCTCAACGAAAGGGAGTTGCATTTTATTAAGTTTATTGTAGTTTGCTCTAGGACTATCAAAGTCTAAGAGTGGGGGTATTTGATAAGTGTCTTAAACACCTTGAGTTATTATCTATCGTTTCCAGGCAATCCAAGTTCTTCTCACTGGCAAAGAGTTCACGCCGGCAAAACTTAAGTCCCATGGCTGCTCGAGATAGGTCGAGACATATTCTTGAAACTGAGAACTACATTGAACCTGTGATACATACTGAGAGACATTTCGACATGGCTATGGCCCGAGAATAAGTCTGAAAAGGTGAGCTGACGCCATTGGTTGCAGTGAACTAACGGAGGAGATTAAGAAGCTTATCAGGGTACGTGAAATGTCAGAAAGAATGGGTCAGTATCAAAATGAAATTGCAATCAGACATGGACATGAATGTTGGCCGTGAACTTCAGATGAAGAAATCGTTTTGCTGCCATATGATTGATGTTGTTGTTGTTTAAATCGACGAATGGATGAGATTTCCAACCGATTTTAGAGTCCTGAATGAATGTGGGTTGTGTTTGAATGCGAATGTGCAGGTAAGGAGCTATTTTGTGCAATCTCCAATATACAAGCAGTACACAACCTTCATCAGATAGTTAGACGAACACAGGATGTTCGATAAAAGGCTCAACTGGCTGAGTGTTGTGCCAGTCTTATTCTATGCAGCTATTCGCCATGATTCTTGTGGTTTCTTATCAAGGGTCGAGAGAGGAATTCGCACCCAATAACGAGACAGAGAAGGAGCTGAGTTATGATGGTGATATGGGTTACTATTGACAGAATTTGTGCATCTGAAACAGCCAAAAAAATAGGAGTTGCTGTCATGGTTCAGAGGAGTTTTAGAGTCTACAAGGGCTTATGAATATTGTGTTTGATGCCAGCGAGAACATGACCAGTTTGCAGCTCCTGGCGTCGGTTCGATGGCTATGATTGAAGAGTTACTGACAGCCGCTAGGACTCGGTAAAAGGCTGAGAAGAACCAAGCTACAGGTAGCTCAAATTCTGGAAAATTGGGTTTGATTGTGAACTGAATTTTGGGAAGGTTTTCTCGCCGAGAAAGGGGGGAGTGGAAGTGGAGTCGTTGAAGCGTTATCGTATGGCTCGTATGGCAGTTTAAGAGATACCCAGGAGGTCAGAACAACACGGAGTAGTAGTCGAGTTTGTTAGGGAATTTTGACAGAGACTTGGCCGGAAAAATGGCAGTAAAGCTTTGCCGTTGATTCTTTTGTGCGAAGGGCTAGGATATGGAAGTTTTAGAATTTATGCTTGATTAGGGAAGTTGGGCCCTTGCCCAATACGAAATTGCAGGAAGGTTTTGAAGCTATAAAAGGGAGCTGAAACCTACAGGAAGGATCATATCATACCCCTTCACCCCCTGCTCGTAACCCTAGTTTCAGCGAGCTTTTGCTCGCTGAACAACCTCCATTCCAGCATCATCTCCACTGCATTCATCTCCATTACCACCTGCATATCTCCATCATCCCCAATTTGCATACCACCTGCATTCATAAAACTCCATCACCACAACACCTTCACAACACTTCATATCATCTTTTGCATCCACCTGCACTATCCATTCCATACTTCATACCGCCATCTGCATACATCATACTACCAGAAGTCCATCCTCCCATTACACCAGTTCAACCGACGTACTGCAGCTGGAGCTAGTCACCTGTTCGCAGCAATCTAACATCACCAGTTCCATATCAAGATACAGCAGCACCTTGAGGAGCCTGTACATCCACAACAAGGCAGCAGACTACAGGCAACTATCAACAGCAGTTCCACATCGCCACTGCCATTCCATTACCATCCTGTTGGCGAGTTCCCGGTACTTCCAGTTCTTCCATCCACGACAGTCCACCTTCACATCCACAACTCCACCTGCTGTTTAGTTTGCTTGTTCAGTTTTGTTTCTGGTTATTCATTATGAACTCCAGTAGCTAAGCATTTTGATTAGGGACGATTTCGACGTCCAGACATGAACTTGAATTGATATTTAAATGCATGTTTTCTTGCAATCTGTTTTGTTATTGCTCATTCTATACGGTGTCATCATTGTTATATGAATTTTTCTTGAATCGAAGTTGCAAATTAAATGGTTGATTGATAGTTCGAATGCTAATTTGGGAATTCTTCGACCCGTAATTGTCTAGAAAACTTTAATACAAGCAGCACTATATGAGTATTGACGATGGGATTTTGTTAAGTATTCGTATGTATTGAATGACACTAATAGGTAATTCATGCATTTGAATTCATCACTAGGAGCAACCTTATCTCATAAAACTTAAAGCATTTGTTTAAGTCACACCTAGAGAACGTACTTCTAGTAACTTGATAAGTAGAATATGGTATTCGAGCGATTCCGTGTCCGGTGAAATTAGGAGATAATATCGGAATAGTTGACCGTACTAATTATTCTAGGGTTGTTAGTAACAAGGTACTTTGCAGAAACTAGCTATATCAATAAGATTCACGTTTTGTAACCGAGAAAGAGTTCTTGATCATTCTCATCCTCATATTTGCATTGCTATTTAGTCTTGCATTATTCTTATTCAGAAATTGAACTGACAACTTTGACTCAACTCTCTCTTAAGAACGAACTTGCTTTTCCTTATACTACTAGTTAGTTTAAAGAGAAGTAAGGAATTTATTATTTGCGAGTTGACACCTCGTCAATGCCCTAATGTCGTTACTGAACGTCTTAATATTGGTACTGAACGCCTTGTTGTTGATGGTGGATTTTCGACAAAGGTCAAAATCGTAAAATCATGATACTGCATGTTTCTGACCTGGCTTGAGGAACGCATGTAACGATTCTTATTTTACGACCCGTGAATCGTTTCACGATCTCTGATCGAGTTCCTCTAAGAGCCATGATAATATGTTTCTCGAAAGGCCTCCCACTAGCTGAGCGTTCGATGCTACACATTGCATCATGCCCTCTATGTAGAATAACATGATTGGGAGGTCCTCCTACATAATTGTTTATTGAGAGGGATTAACGCCTTCAGGACGTCGGCGATACTCGATGTTCCCTGACTACATAAAGAGACCCCCCTCTACATAGAAGAACGATTGGGCGGTCCTCCTACATAATTGTTTGTTGAGCGGGCTTAACGCCTTCAGGACGTCAGAGGTACTCGTTGTTCCCTGACTATGTAGAGAGACTGTCTATAGATTCAGGCGGCTGTTTGTTGAGGGGGCTAAACGCCTTCAGGATGTCAACAACGCTGCACGTTGTTCCCTGACTATGCACCTTTCAGAACGAGTATGATGCTTCAACTATCTCATATCTCGATTCTACAATAAATTAATTCTACCGTGACATTCGCCACTGAATTCCTAGAAAATAATCTATTATCTCATCACTACGTTCCATGAATCCCCGGAAGACTCCATGGATTAGTAATAGATAACCAATTTATCTCATCACTCCGTTCCCTGAATTCCCCAACTGGATTTATGGATTAGTAATAGATGCACAATTCATGATTATTACTCCGTTTCATGAATAATTCTCCACTGAATTTCATGAATTAGTAATAATTACTCAACAATCGGGCATCTAGACTATCACCGAGTAAACCCCAATAAAATGGTGCAAGTGTACTCAGCAATGATGCACGAACGAGCACCTAAATGCGCAAACGAGCATTCAGAAATATGGACAAACGAGGAATCCTACACAAAATAGGAGAGAGAAAATAATATTAAGAAAATAATAAAAGAGGCACCTAGGGACCGGGCCCACCGTCCGGTTGGTCATGCTGCCGTGGCCGGTCCCCCACACCTCTTTCCTTTATTTTTCTTGTTCTCTTATTTTCATGAACTCATGAAAACTCCTTCATTCGAACAACTTTCCTTGTTTGAGCAAAACTCACGGTTTCTCCATATTTTCACGGTTTCATGAAAAATAATAAAATAGGGAAAGGTGTCGCGGGACCGGACTACCAGCCGGCCGGCCATGCCCAAGCCGTGGTCGGTCCCACACCTTGCAATCCTTGTTTTCATAATTATTATTTCCCTCATCTCATGAAACTCATCCGTTTGAACAAAATATCATGGTTTCTTCATATTTTCTCAAATATTGCTCAAACCATGAAAAAGCAAAAAAGTCAAATGGTCGTACGACCGACTAGGCTATTTACGAAAATATATTACAATATTATTATTTTAATATTCTCAAAATATTGATCAAACGAGCACAGTTCTACTTGCTCATTCGGGCAAAATCAAGAATTTCAGTCAAAGATCAAACTCTTCTGAAAATCTAAGATATTGCTGGAACGCACATCAGAAAATACCGAAACTCTCAGGACTGAGACACGAACATCATGGTGACACGGGCATGCTTCCTTGACCGACCAAGGCCGACCCTAAGGCTTGAAAGGATCCGGTCCCACACATTCTTATAATTTTGACCTAATTTGCTCAATTGCTCATATTTGGTCCAAACGCTTTCCAACCAACTTGGAATTTTCTCAATCGACCATAAGTTGGTCCAACACCACCAAGGGTCGGTTCTCTGCTCCCTTGTCCGGTCCCTCACTTCTCCATAATTACGCTTTATCACCTAATGCTAGCATTATTCTAATAAATGGTCAACACCAGCATTTGATCATTCTTTCACCAACCGGTCAACTAAGGACCCTGGTGCACGCTCACTTGAGCACTTGGGAACCACATGGACGTCCATCATCCCATGTGGTCGTTCCCTCCCTCACTCATGACCTATTTTCAACAATTCATCAATTGACGAACAACTGATCAAAAATTAGGGTTTCGAACAAACGCTCCACAAATCATCATTCTGAGCAAGTTCAAACACTAATAAATTTATGTTGATCCAGTAATCAACATCTGGATTAATCATATAATATTTGGTAGTCTACCAATATTTTAATTAATATTTTATTGGGTCACGTTACCAATGAATAATTCTTCGAATTGAGCAATACTTGCTCAGTTGCTCGAATATTGATCCAACCATCGATATTCAGTAATTTATCAATATTCAGTAATTCGACGAATTGAGCAATACTTGCTCAGTTGCTCGAATATTGATCCAACTATCAATATTCAGCAATTTATCGATATTCAGTAATTCGTCGAATTGAGCGATACTTGCTCAGTTGCTCGAATATTGATCCAACTATCAATATTCAGTAATTCGTCGAATCGAGCAATACTTGCTCAGTCGCTCGAATTTACAATATTTGCTCAGAAGAGCAATATCAACATCATTCAAGAACTATAACATGTTCAATCCATGAATCACCGAGCATTCGTCAATCATGCTCAATTCAACAAAACTTAGACTTACTGTCTAATCAAGTCAACGACTGACTAGTCAAATACACGTCTGCTTTGCAGACTCCATGTTCGTGAGACATCAATCACGTCACATGGGGGATAACAATTAGGGTTTTGGTCTGGAGGCCTACAACAGGTGTGTTCATCCACGATGAGAAATATGAGTAAGTCGTGCAAACGGTTGAGGAAGTTAGCAAAGTAGTGGGTGGACGATCGACCAAGTCTCCACACGACATGGAACTGACTTTACCACGATCTCCCACTTTCCCACTCTTTCACTCAAGAAACCGTCACACTTACTGGGATCAATGTGTTCACTATTTTGACAATATAAATAAGTATGTGAATCCATGATTGAACAAGACACAGAAAATCCACGAGATACTGAACAGACAATCCATCTTCTAACCAAGAATCATCATGTGAGCAACACTCTCTCAATCATTCGAACTTATTCATCATTTGCAGAAACCCACAACACATCCACAATCCTTGATCATTACTGATCCCACACAATTCTCAGCTTCCCTCCTACAGATCAACCCATCTTCCTCTTTGTAACCGAATTGACTCTGGAATGGCCATTGACTTTGTTTAGGCCGGAGTCCTATAGATTGATTTCTCGAACTCAAAGCACTCCCGTGTTGTGCATCTGTGTGAGGTTAGGTAGTTTTCTCGGTTGAGGAGTCTCGTCTGCTCGGTCGTCTTTTCACTTTCCTAAAAAACCAGTAAATCGTTTTTCCCATCTACAGATTGGCGACCACAGTGGGAGATTAATCTATCGATTGCAATCTCAACTTTCACAAAATGGTTGATCTTAGGTCAGGTTCAGTTACAAATCTTAACAAAAACAACACTAGAACTAGCAACAATGGTGGTACTCGAGAAACTAATCCTGCTTCCAACATCGGTGCTGGTGATACCACTCCTCCTCAAACTAACATTGGAGACCATCCCCTGTTCGGCCGCTCTCCCGAAGAAATCAGAGAAAATCTACCTACCATAGGTGATCTCATGAAGGTGCAAGAGACTCTCGCCAAAAACCAGATTGACATGGTTGCAACACAGAAAGAGCTGTGCAATTATCTTAAAACTCTCACTGACAAAATGTCAGAGAAAACTCAGGAGAAGGGAAACGCCAAAGAAACATCTTCGACTGCTGATCCCGAAGTCACTCTAATCCATGTAGTAGACGATGATGAAGTCCACAAGGCTGTGCATAACCCACCAACGAAGGAACCTGCAGGCTTCATCACTCGTGAGGACCTGGAACACTTCATGGAGGATCGAGGAAAAGACAAAACACCATTTATTCATCGTCATCAACCTCCATATCCTGCTGCTATGCAAATAATTCCTCTCCCGAAGGGATACACTTCTCCAACGTTCACATTGTACCACGGAACGAGGAATGCTCGAGAACATGTCTCTCGATTCCTGGAAGCACTAAGTGAGCATGAACACAACCATGTTGTCCATTTGAAGGAGTTATTAAAATCTCTGACAGGACGAGCATACACCTGGTACAACAACATTGCACCTGGGAGCATCGCCAGTTGGGGAGAAATGGTTAATGTTTTCTACCGGAAATACTTTTTCGTCTCAGATTACTCCCTCTTCCATGCTCCATCGTCACTGCCAAACAACACCTACAGCACTCCATTCTTCAACCAAGCTCGATAATTTCATCTCAGCATTCATCATTACTTCTCCTTCGTTCACTAGCCAGTCACGTTCACAGCAGTACTACCATGGTGTACTGCCAATAATGGCAGTAACTCCATCAATAACACACATCCCTGACCTTCACGACAGCAACACTGTCTTCTTCATCTCAGTTTGTCTCCATCAATTGGCAACTACCACCATTCCGTCCAACTCCATCTCAGTCACTGGGAGCAACATATATCACCAGCCAACCATCACAGCTCCGTATCGATCACCAAGCTCAGGGTCTTCTTTGCAGTCACCTAACTCTGCACATAGTTCACTGATCTCTCTCTCTCTCTCGAGTAGCAACATCCCTGTTCTTCTATAAACTCGAGCTCTCAACCTTCCTTCAACAATCTTCTCGCTGCCATCCTCCATCAATCTCCGTCGACTGCCAATGCCAGTTACCTGATTCCAGTTCCCTAAAGTAGTCGCCTGTAGCATTCTTCATTTAACAGTCAGTCTTGCAGGACTGACAGTTCAGTTCTGGTTCTGTGACTGCCCTGACTAATTCAGGCAGGTGCCTTCATCAGTTCTGTGCTGTCTCAATTGTCGCAACTTCAACTCAGCTTCAAATTCTTATAACTTTTTCATACAAGGTCGGAATAACCTCGTTGTTTCGTCGTTTCCTTCGTCATTTCGTCCTCTTCCAGATGATGTGAAGAAATCTCGGATTTGAACGAATTCCACTTCCTTTTGGTTAAGATGATCTCAAACACCTAAGAAACTCAAAAGCAAACAAAATCAAAGCATAATGATACAAAAACTATCAAGAAAGCAAAACATTTGAGTACCTAACTAGTGCAAATATTGCACCTATCAACTTCCCCCACACTTGCCTTTTGCTAATTCTCGAGCAAACTACAAAAATAAAATAAGGTACAACAACTCATTGTCGTCGAAGTCACGGTTGTACTTAACATGTGTGACGAGGTGTCGAACTCGCAAAAATAAATTCCTTAGTTCTCTTACACTAACTAGTAGTACAATGACAAGCACGTTCGTTCCTAAGGGAGAGTTGAGTCTAAGTTGTCGATTCAATTTCTGAATATTAATGCAAATATGAGGACGAAAATGATCAAGGACTCTTTCTAAGCCACGAAACAAGAATCTTATCAATATAGCTATGTTTCTGCAAAGTACTCATTACTAACAACCCTAGAATAGTTAGTACGCTCAACTATTCCGTTATTATCTCCTAAGTTCACCGGACATGGAAGCGCTCGACTACCTGATTCTACTTGCCAAGTTTCCTAGAAGTACGCTCTCTAGGTGTGACTTAAACAAGTGCTTTAAGCTTCATGAGATAAGATTGTTCCTACTGATAAAATCAAAAGCATGAATTACCTACTAGTGTCAATTTCTACACATGCGTATTTAACAAAGTCCCATCGTCAATAACCACGTATTACTACTTGTACTTGGAACATCTAGACATTTACGGGTCGAAGAGTTCTCAAATTAGTATGAGAATTATGAACTCACCATCTAATTTGCAACTTAAACGATTCATAAACAATTCACATAAGCAATATTGGCACAGTAGAAAATGAACAATAAAAAGATAGATTGCAAGAAAACAGGCAGTTTAAATAGCAATTGTGAATCATGTTCGGACGTTGAAATCGTCCCTAATCAATATGTAATTAGTTACTGGAGTTCATGGTGAAACAAACAACAAACTATAAAAGCAAACCAAACAGCAGGTGGAATGGAAAGGTGTTGTGAATGCGAAAGTGGACTGCCGTGGCTCAAAGAAGAACTGGCAGTAGAAACGGAATGGTAATGAGCGTAGAACTGCTGCTGATGTAGCTGCCTGCTACTATGCTGCGATGGATGATGTTGTGGAAGGCTTGGTAGAGGATTGTTGGCAGACTGCAGCTGCCTGGTGATGGTGAACGCGAGCTGTAGGTAGAACTCCAGGTGCTAATGCTATGAATAGTATGCAAATAGGTGGTGGTGTGCAAACAGGTTATATGCTGATGAAGATGGTATCAGGTGGATAGATGGTGGAGATGCAGGTGATTATGTATGCAGTGGATGGATATGCAGAATTGATGGAGGTATGATACTGCTGCTGCAGGTGGTTATGCAGGTGATGGTGATGGAGATGCAAGTGCAGAGATGATTGGTGGCTTTTCAGCGAGCAAAAGCTCGCTGAAACTAGGGTTACGAGCAGCAGTTGTGGAGGGGTATGATATGGGGATTTTAGGTCTTCATTATAGCTCCTTTTCTTGATGCGAACTTGCATCCTACGCCAGCCCAAGCTTTCCTTGTTTATCTGCACTTCTAAACCAAGTCTCAATCTACTCCGTCGATCAACTAAGATCACTGGCGGCAGCACCATCCTAACCATTCTCCCCTGCCCTGACTTCTCGGCCAATCTACTGGCTTCTTAATCTATTTTCTCGGCTGAAACTTGCCCCAAATCCCTTGCAATATGTACTACGAGTTCTTTCTTCGCCTCGGGTTGAAAACCTGCTCTAATCCTTCAGCAAATACTAACTGGAGCGACGGCTAACTGACTGCCTGAACTGGTTCAGTCAACTGTTGGCAACAAAACTTGAATTGATCTCTCAGGCATTTTTACAAACACAGTATGTGCGTGTTGCAATCTGAAGATGGACATATAATGGATGCACCTTGGAAGTCAAAGATCGACTCCTTCCCTGCACTGAACATCAATTTAACACAAACCCATATTCCAATTCATTCACAAGCATTAAATCACACATTGATTCATGACTGCACTTCAAGCTTCAACAAAATCCATGGCAGCAACATCTTCTTCTTCACTACTGATTTAGCTATCAAGAACCAACCAAAACTCTCACAAATTCGAATCCCGTTAAAACCCAACTCATATTTCTTCTTAACTCTTAATCCTTCACTTCAGATTCTCTCAATTCATCTCCTCTTTCATTTCTGTTCGTCTTCTAATTCATGGCAGTACATAGCTGGTAACGAACAGTTTGACCAATCAATAACCTCTCCAGACCCTTGGCAGATGAGCCTTGAACAATGGCTTGCCGGTGTAGAATACGGCTGCAGTGCGGATACCTTAGTTGTGAGGAAGAAATCTGGACGATGTAATAGTGAACGAATACTGGACTCGGCCTAGTTTCGCTGGTACAGTTAAGGGAATAGAGAATGGTGGCCCTTAACAAACGGTAGCCTGTCTTTAGCGAATCTGTCAGGGGTTGCCCCTTATCCTTGTCTGGGCTCCCAGTAACACTTGCCTATGGAATGACGATTTTGCTCATTTTGCACCTATTTTTCCTTATAAAAGCAAAACAAAGCGTAATATACAAAAAATACAAAAGAAATAGCTAAGAAAAGCATATGAAATTGAAATTGAAATAATATAAATTAGGCTCCTATCAAATTCCCCCACACTTATTCTTTGCTAGTCCTCGAGCAAACAAAACAAAACTAAAATACAACAATTTCGTATCGTCGAGGCTACGATTACTCTTAGCATAAATAACAAACCTTTAAACCCCTAGGTGTCCCTAGTGGACGAGTTATAGTCTCGTGAAGGTCTACAAGAGGTGTACCAACAAAATCTTTTACTCCAAATTCCAACTACTGTACCTCTGTAGAGTTTACGAACGAAACCAAAATGACTACAGGAGGAAGTACCCATATGCAAATCCATTTCATATATAAGTAAACAAATCTCTATTCAGAAAGTCGAACGAACCACAATACTCGGAATCTAACAAACCACAATCACATATGAATAGATTAAGAAGATGGATATAGAGATAGATGATTGCGATGTTGGCTAAAATGAACGGTGTTTTCCATATCTGTCTGAAGGTCACTGCCAAGATGAACCTATGAATCCTAATGGATTGAGATACTGGTCTGAATTCTAATATCAACTCAGCTGGCATATACAATGGAACCGGTGGTCGATAATCCTAATTCTAGATCAACTCGACTGGAAAATACAAAGGAACCAGCGGTCGATTTATTAATTGAACAACAATAACTTTTTTTTTCTTTTTTTTTTCAGTTTGTTTGTTTTTTTCTTTTCTTTTTTTTTTTCTTTTTGAATTGACAACATGATTAGATCTTTTGGATCCAAGCGCATGTTTCTTGTCAGCAGCTTACATGGTAATTCCCGTGGATCCTGCATTCCACGCTTGTTTAGGCGACTGAGACAGGGAGAACACTCACATATTGCTATCCAAGTGTCATTTTTTTCATTCATTCATTTTTTTTTTCATATTTCATTTTTTATATATACACCGATTGGTCGAATTGGTATGGTCTTTTTTTTTTTGTTAGTAACTCAATCACTCTATTTCATCCTAACAGTAATAACAATTCGATGTTAGTGACCCACCAAATCACTTAGAGAAACAAAAAGTTTGCAAAAATAAAAACAGAAAGTGATATGGTGACGATTCCGAGATATGGTAACAACTATCATATAATTTCTAACACTGAGCTCTGTCTTTTTTTTAGTTAATGGGTTCCTCAACTCCTGCAATCAAGATGGTTCCATCCACTTATATTGTTTAGTGTCATCCTAAAGGCACAAGTCTCTATATTTGAAGTTTATCATGCAATTGTTTTTATTTATTTTTTTATTTTTATTTTAACTAAAGGCATCAAAACTCTACAAATTATATACAAATTACATAAACTGATACCCCAACTCATAGTTATTTTTGAACAATAGAGGATAAACACTAAACTAGCTATTTAGTTGGCATCTAATCCCAACTCAGCCAA
The DNA here is from genome assembly GCF_003573695.1 of Papaver somniferum. NCBI lineage: Eukaryota > Viridiplantae > Streptophyta > Magnoliopsida > Ranunculales > Papaveraceae > Papaver > Papaver somniferum. The sequence goes on from NC_039367.1 coordinate 112,867,617, forward strand.
TATATACCTCATCGTCAAGAAAAAATGCCATCTACTTAAAAAGGCTAGTGTTTATTCTAAATTGTTCAAAAATCTCTAAAAGTTAGAGTTTTGTGTATACGTCAATTTTTTTCTTATTATACCCTACTCCCACACTTAAATCAAACATTGTCCACAATGTTTCAAACCATTGCAAAAAGAATAAGAGGAATACTTGAAAAATACAAGGAAGTAAGAATTGGAATTGTTCACCTGATTGACGCATACGAGAAACATTCAAAATAGACTCCCCATATATCAACAATCTGAAAATTTGAGGATCCGCCCACAGAACAATCTGCATATATATCAAAAGCTTCACAAGAATATTAGCAAATGGTGGGAAAAGTGAAATTATGATCCTACGAAAGTCACCCCCACACTTAGTCCTTTCTACACTCGGAAGTGTATACAAAACATAAGTGGAAGGTACTTCTATTCGTTCCTCTTGGCAAACCTGCATGGTATTAGACTCAAACACATATGGTGGATACTTGGAAGCAAGAAATTCGTAAAGAACTTTTGAAGCACACAATTCCAGCCCCAAATGAGGTATTTTCCTAAAAGATGGATTACCAACTCTATGAGAGACTACTTCATGTTTGGGAGGATCATCATTAGATGGAGATTCATGTAAAGGATTAGACAAACCTCGCATAATCTCACGCATTACGGGATCCTCAATACTTCTAAAAAAGTCCATTGATTCTCCTACATCACACGTATCACAATTCTCATTCAAACTATTTACGAGCCATTCTTCATCAGTTTCTTCTATATCCAAGTCCTCCTCATCGGAAAAGAAATCAGAATCTTCCATAAGCAAATTGTCGTAATCCTGATGTGCTTCGACACAAGTTGACTTCTCATTCAAAGTATTCACAATCTCTGAATTAGGGGTGTTATTCACAAAGAAGTCATAAATCATCATCGCTCTCATACACAACATAAGTCTTACCATCAATAATGGTAGTGTTTCTAGACTCAACTTCTTCCTTTTGGATAGGAGAATGATCATTATAATCATGAGTTGAGCTAGTAGCACTATCATTATCAACATTTTCCAAAGGTTCATCATCCTCATGATCTTCTTCTTGGGGATCTTCTCAATTATCAACACGGCGGTTAACCTCATCATGTATGGCCCTAGAAATTGCTTGAAGAGTCTCTTCTGTTGCTCCCTCTTCTTCCAACTGCTCATATTGTCTAAAGAGTTTCTTTATGTTAACACGTTTTCCTCTACTACTCACAATAGGTTCTTTAGACCACGTCTCTTCCCGTTGAATTTGTGAAAGATCATAAGTACGATCCGGAACAGGTCTAAATACACTATATGTTTCACTTAGTACAAAACTCGGCACGTTGGGAGTTGAGTTAATCTGGTTCCATGTAAGTCGCAAATCCTTGAATTCCTCAAACATCTGCATGAAACTAGATTGGAACGTATGAGAAGTATAACTATCTCCCATCCTTGTGATTATCCACTTACATAACCACCAAAAGGTTGTTGCGATGTATGAGAAAAATCACAAGGTCTTGTGGAATAATCATCGTAACCAAAAGATTGGTTTTGATTATATCCTACATATGGCTGGAAGTTATTGTAAGAGTGAGATTGAAAATCAGAACTATTACCATAATATTCATGGTCTTGTGAACCATATATGTTGTTTCCAAAAGGATTCATCTCGCTAAAAATTATGCATACAACTCGTTTAGAGACTTACGTCTTGTTCCCAATTGTGCACACGCAAAGCAAGTGATTGATGGTACCTGAAATAAGATTCTTAAAAAGATAAATTAGTAAAAGCTAAAAGAAATAAAAACTATATACAAAACAGAAAATTAAATAACAACTCAAACTACCGACTACTCCCCGGCAGTGGCGCCAATTTTGACGAGGTGTCGAACTCGCAAAAATAAATTCATTACTTCTCTTACACTAACTAGTAGTACAATGACAAGAAGGTTCGTTTCTAAGGGAGAGTTGAGTCTAAGTTGTCGGTTCAATTTCTGAATATTAATGCAAATATGAGGATGAGAATAATCAAGGACTCTTTCTAAGCCACGAAACAAGAATCTTATCAACATAGCTATGTTTCTGCAAAGTACTCATTACTAACAACCCTAGAATAGTTAGTACGCTCAACTATTCCGTTATTATCTCCTAAGTTCACCGGACACGGAAGTGCTCGACTACCGGATTCTACTTGCCAAGTTTCCTAGAAGTGCGCTCTCTTGGTATGACTTAAACAAGTGCTTTAAGCTTCATGAGATAAGATTGTTCCTACTGATAAAATCAAAAGCATGAATTACCTACTAGTGTCAATTTCTACACATGGGTATTTAACAAAGTCCCATCGTCAATAACCATGTATTACTACTTGTACTTGGAACATCTAGACATTTACGGGTCGAAGAGTTCTCGAATTAGTATGAGAATTATGAACTCACCATCTAATTTGCAACTTAAACGATTCATAAACAACTCACATAAGCAATATTGGCACAGTAGAAATGAACAATAAAAAGATAGATCGCAAGAAAACAGGCAGTTTAAATATCAATTGTGGATCATGTTCGGACGTTGAAATCGTCCCTAATAAATATGTAATTAGCTACTGGAGTTCATGGTGAAACAAACAACAAACTATAAAAGCAAACCAAACAGCAGGTGGAATGGAAAGGTGATGTGAATGCGAAAGTGGACTGCCGTGTCTCAAAGAAGAACTGGCAGTAGAAACGGAATGATGACGAGCGTAGAACTGCTGCTGATGTAGCTGCCTGCTAGTATGTTGTGATGGATGATGTTGTGGAAGGCTTGGTAGAGGACTGTTGGCAGACTGCAGCTGCCTGGTGATGGTGAACGCGAGTTGTAGGTAGAACTCCAGGTGCTAATGCTATGAATAGTATGCAAATAGGTGGTGGTGTGCAAAGTGGTTATATGCTGATGAAGATGGTATCAGGTGGATAGATGGTGGAGATGCAGGTGATTATGTATGCAGTGGATGGATATGCAGAATTGATGGAGGTATGATATTGCTGCTGTAGGTGGTTATGCAGGTGGTGGTGATGGAGATGTAAGTGCGGAGATGATTGGTGGCTGTTCAGCGAGCAAAAGCTCGCTGAAACTAGGGTTACGAGCAGCAGTTGTAGAGGGGTATGATATGATGATATGGGGATTTTAGGTCTTCTTTATAGCTCCTTTTCTTGATGCGAACTTGCATCCTACGCCAGCCCAAGCTTTCCTTGTTTATCTGCACTTCTAAAACAAGTCTCAATCTACTCCGTCGATCAACTAATATCACTGGCGGCAGCACCATCCTAACCATTCTCCCCTGCCCTGACTTCTCGGCCAATCTACTCGCTTCTCAATTTATTTTCTCGGCTGAAACTTACCCCAAATCCCTTGCAATATGTACTACGAGTTCCTTCTTCGCCTCAGGTTGAAAACCTGCTCTAATCCTTCAGCAAATACCAACTGGAGCGACGGCTAACTGACTGCCTGAACTGGTTCAGTCAACTGTTGGCAACAAAACTTGAATTGATCTGAAGATGGACTTATAATGGTTGCACCTTTTTACAAACACAGTATGTGCGTGTTGCAATCTGAAGATGGACTTATAATGGTTGCACCTTGGAAGTCACATATCGACTCCTTCGCTGCACTGAACATCAATTTAACACAACCCATATTCCAATTCATTCACAAGCATTAAATCACACATTGATTCATGACTGCACTTCAAGCTTCAACAAAATCCATGGCAGCAACATCTTCTTCTTCACTACTGAGTTCGCTACCAAGAACCAACCAAAACTCTCACAAATTCGATTCTCGTTAAAACCCAACTCCTATTTCTTCTTAACTCTTAATCCTTCACTTCAGATTCTCTCAATTCATCTCCTCTTTCATTTCTGTTCGTCTTCTAATTCAATGGCAGTACATAGCCGGTAATGAACAGTTTGACCAATCAATAACCTCTCCAGACCCTTGGCAGATGAGCCTTGAACAATGGCTTGCCGGTGTAGAACATGGCTGCAGTGCGGATACCTTAGTTGTGAGGAAGAAATCTGGACGATGTAATAGTGAACGAATACCGGACTCGGCCTAGTTTCGCTGGTGCAGTTGAGGGAATAGGGAATGGTGTCCCTTAACGAACGGTAGCCTGTCTTTAGCGAATCTGTCAGGGGTTGCCCCTTATCCTCGCCTGGGCTCCCAGTAACACTTGCCTATGCAATGACGATTTTGTTCATTTTGCACCTATTTCTCCTTCTTTTATTCACATGACTCCGTAATACCTATAAAAGCAAAACAAAGCGTAATATACAAAAAATATAAAAGAAATAGTTAAGAAAAGCATATGAAATCGATATTCAAATGATATAAATTAGGCTCCTATCAATGTGAAACAGGACTTTAAACCCCTAGGTGTCCCTAGTGGACGAGTTATAGTCTCGTGAGGGCTTACAAGAGGTATACCCACAAAATCTATTCCAATTTCAAAGCGTTCCAGCTTCCCAAGCATCCAAAGAGCTATGAGGACATAGAGTTTCTGCATGCTAGTAATAAGAAGTTAGAAATACCAAAGAACATATTCTCATTCCTAAATGTTGAGTGACAAAAAACCACACCATAATGGGAGAACGCATGTTTGAGAGCGATCAATAAGCATTTCGCCTCGACTTCTGCCTCACTTAAAAGGATTTTATGATAATTGCACTCAATAAGATGGCTTTTTTATGGGCCTCACATGTGTGCAGGTAGGAATGAAGAGAGAATCCTACACACGTTGAATGGTGGGAGGGAAACCTTCCAAATTATTTCTGGAGACCCCACAAGATCATGGGAAATAAAAGACTTTTTTCTGATGATCTCTAAGAAAGGAAATCAACCACTAGCAAGGATGGGAGTGCTTACCACCTTCACATCTGATCGGCAGTGATGAAAGCACCACTCTCACAGCATCCAATAGAAACATAGTCTTCAACTTGTCTTCTTCATCTTCCTGGTCTTCGTCTTCGGACGTCAACTGCTGATGATAAACTCTTGAACTTCGTAGAACTTCGACAATTTGTAACTCTTTCTCTTCAATTCCTTGTTGCTTGAAACTTCTTCATAAATTTTTCTTCTTCCCCATGGCTTTATTAAATGAATACAAAAACAAATACAAACCAAAATAATACAAAGAATTTCTCTTGTCTTTTTTTTCCCCATTCTTTTTCATTTTTATTTTTTACTTTTTTTTTGTTTCTTTTTTTGTTTTTTTAATTGGGACAACAGAAATAACTACAAACTGAATATAAAATAAACAATGAAATTGTTATGGCCATGGGATAAGTACTTTACCGCTTGATTCTTCACAACTTGTATTGTCTTCGTATCATAAACTTCAATATAATTCTCATCTTTAGATTTTCTTCGCTCTTGTAAATAAGTATTCAACTTGAATATAGAATTCTGCTCCTTATGTGTAAGTCTTCAACATGTATGTAAAAATCTGCTCATTGTATGTTGCTTTACTTGAATATGAAATTTGCACTTCCCTGTACTGTTGCTTGTAAACCTCAAACGTCTTCAACTTTCCTTGTAGATTTTGATGTCGCTCCCTTGTTGATGATGATTGTGTTTCTATGGACCTGGTGTTGGCGAGAGAGAGAATGGTGCTAACTGCAAATCAAACTACAAGAAGGTGGTTTTCATCTATAGACGTCACCCTCATGATTGACAAAGTTAGCACTCAAGAGATAAAAAATAGTGCTTCTATTGGTGGGAGGTTGGATAGCTCACCATTCTACCCGGAATCAACGTACGGTGACACACACTCAAAAGAAAGCTCTTTAGTCAACTACAAAAAAGAATTTGGTATGGTGCCTCTGTTGATTTGAAAATAGGTAGTCTCCACTAATGATTGATCAGCAACTCTAATAATGCATTTCTCCCTGCTCCTCGTTTGCATCACCAACATGATTATATCCATTATTTAACACTCTAACAAGCAAGAAATCTGAATGTAGTTCCCTAACACTTCCAAATTCAGTTATGTCGGTCATAAATCTCTATGTAAACATACCTAGAAGTGTACTAGTGACTCTAAAATCTCTACAAGTTGGAGGTCTTTTTTGTATTTATTTTTTTATGCAAATAAAAAAAAAGTTTGAAAAATCTAGGCAAAAAGCTAAAAACTCTATATGCAAAATACTCCCCGCACACTTAAACTTCACATTGTCCTCAATGTGCAAAACTGAAAATTCTGAATTCTGACGTAGCAGCAGATAAAACACGAAACCTGTACAAATTGGTAAGGAATTTTGAAAAACACCATTTCACAAAAGTTGTTCGCCTACATCTTTTCTACAGAGTGTCAAAAGGTAACAGTGTTTCGAAAAATTGTCTGACAGTTATGGTCTCTGGACTGAACTACGTGCAGTCTGAATTTTTCTGACGAAAAGTGATTCGTCAAAATTTTATTCTAAAATAGATTCCGGACTCTAAAAAATTAAACATGGGGATGAAAATATGATATGAAAATAATAAAAACTTAAAATAAAAGGGATTAAAATACAAAACCTATGGGTTTCCTCCCATTAGCGCTTAGTTTAACGTCGTCAGCCCGACTGTAGACTCTTCGGCTACTCCTTAGCCTGCGTCCAAAACATTAGCATGAACATACGAATGAACATCGCTAGGATACCGCATTGCTCCAAAAATATTGGAGCGAATATTTTCATCATCAAATTCCATGGTGAGCGTTCCTTTGTCAACATCAATAACGGTTTTGGCCGTTTTCATGAAAGGCCTCCCCAATAACAGCGGTATAGATGCATCAGACCCGCTATCCATTTCCAATACACAGAAATCAGATGGAAATATGAGTTGATTCACATGCACAAGCACATCTTCAATAATACCTCTAGGGTAAACATTAGAACGATCAGCTAGTTCAAGAACAATACGGGTTTCTTTCAAAGGACCCAAATTCAAAGACTCATAAATAGATGCGGGCATAACATTAACCGATGTTCCTAAATCAAGCATGGATTTTCCAAACCTTTTATTACCAATCACAATAGGTATATCCAAACTACCGGGATCCTTTCATTTAGGTGGAAGTTTCTTTTGGAGGATAGCTGAAACGTTTTCCCCCACACTCGTCACCTCATTACCGGTTAATCGTTTCTTCTTGGTGCATAGGTCTTTCAAAACTCTTGCATACTTAGGAACCTGCCTAATTGCATCTATCAGCGGGATATTCACATGAATCTTTTTGAGTACATCTAAAATCTCTTTGTCTTTTTCCACATTTTTGTTAGCAAACCTGCCAGGAAACGATAAAGGAGGAACATAAGTTGAAACAAGAGGTTTAGAGTTTGTTTTAGGTACCTCATCGATTTGGGAAGAGTCAGTAATCTCAGTAATCTCTTTCTCCAAAACCGGCCCCTTGGGGTCTTTGCTTTTCTCACCATCTTCTGGTTGCACAGTTCGTGTACCACTTCTCAATGTCACGGCATCAACAGTTTCTCTAGGATTAATAGGTTGAGAAGGGAGTTTCCCACTATTCTGCGTCTCCAAAAGGTTCAATCTACCTTCCATGGTGCTCATTTGTGTCTGCGACTCCTTGATTGCACCATCAGTCGTTTGCTGATTTTTTTTTTGCACCATTGTGGTTAGATTCTTCATCATAGCAAGAATCTCTGATTATTCTGAGTTCTGCGCTGGTTGTGGTTGTTGTTGGAAACCACTAGGGCGATTAAAAATCGACCCTGAAGATGCTGCTTACGTATTTGCATAGCTAAAATTGGGATGATCTCTCCACCATGGATTATAAGTATTGGAATATTGCCTTTGCTGATTTGTGAAAATAGCATTCACTTGTTCAGCTTCTTCCTCATAAGAGGGAATGATTGCTGCAACCATTTTTTGCATCATATTCTTCATATTACCAATCTTATGTTCTAAGTGCGATGAAGAAGTAAACTCATTAACCCTTCGACTCATTGACACACCTCTTGTGTTGAATTGTTACGTGTTTGCCGCCATATTCTCGATCAATTCTGTCGCTTCGTCAATGGTTTTGTTTGTCAAAGCACCACCACTAGCCGCATCGATAAGATTTCTCTCGGATTGGAGAAAACCATCGTAAAAATACTGCACTATGAGTTTCTCAGAGATTTGATGATGTGGGCAGCTCGCTAACAACTTCTTGTACCGTTCCCAGTAGTTGTAAAGAGTCTCACCAGTAATTTGTTCAATCCCGCTAATTGTTTTACAAATAGTTGCTGCTTTAGAGGCGGGAAAGTACTTTTCTAAAAATACTCTCTACATCTCGTTCCATGTTGTGATACTTCCAGGTGGAAGACCATAAAACCATTCTTCTGCAGAATCAATCAAAGAGAATGAAAATGCTGTCAGTAAAGCTCTTCCTTGATCAGTTCCAGTTGGCTTCAAACTTGTCAACCTATGTTGAAACAGTAGTAAATGAAGATTCAGATCGTCTCCTGGAAGCCCTTTGAACTTCGGTAACCAATGAATCAACTGAGATTTGAGCTCAATTGAATCTTCCAAGTTGACACACAACTTCTGTTGATCAAACGATGGGGATGTCAGATCTTTGAGTGTCTTCTTGGGAGGTGGAGGTGGTGGAGCACCGCCATTTTCCTAGTTCCCTTGGTTTCCCTGGTCATCAGTGTTATTGTTGTTCGTTCCGCCAACCATCTCTTCTTGTTGTGATTTTCGAGGTTCTTGTAGTACTGTTCCTCTGCGAATTGAAATTCCACACCTTTGGAAATTCCACGTTCGTGAGACATCAATCACGTCACATGGGGGATAACAATTAGGGTTTTGGTCTGGAGGCCTACAACAGGTGTGTTCATCCACGATGAGAAATATGAGTAAGTCGTGCAAACGGTTGAGGAAGTTAGCAAAGTAGTGGGTGGACGATCGACCAAGTCTCCACACGACATGGAACTGACTTTACCACGATCTCCCACTTTCCCACTCTTTCACTCAAGAAACCGTCACACTTACTGGGATCAATGTGTTCACTATTTTGACAATATAAATAAGTATTTGAATCCATGATTGAACAAGACACAGAAAATCCACGAGATACTGAACAGACAATCCATCGTCTAACCAAGAATCATCATGTGAGCAACACTCTCTCAATCATTCGAACTTATTCATCATTTGCAGAAACCCACAACACATCCACAATCCTTGATCATTACTGATCCCACACAATTCTCAGCTTCCCTCCTACAGATCAACCCATCTTCCTCTTTGTAACCGAATTGACTCTGGAATGGCCATTGACTTTGTTTAGGCCGGAGTCCTATAGATTGATTTATCGAACTCAAAGCACTCCCGTGTTGTGCATCTGTGTGAGGTTAGGTAGTTTTCTCGGTTGAGGAGTCTCGTCTGCTCGGTCGTCTCTTCACTTTCCTAAAAAACCAGTAAATCGTTTTGCCCATCTACAGATTGGCGACCACAGTGGGAGATTAATCTCTCGATTGCAATATCAACTTTCACAAAATGGTTGATCTTAGGTCAGGTTCAGTTACAAATCTTAACAAAAACAACACTAGAATAGTTAGTACGCTCAACTATTCCGTTATTATCTCCTAAGTTTACCGGACATGGAAGCGCTCGACTACCTGATTCTACTTGCCAAGTTTCCTATAAGTACGCTCTCTAGGTGTGACTTAAACAAGTGCTTTAAGCTTCATGAGATAAGATTGTTCCTACTGATAAAATCAAAAGCATGAATTACCTACTAGTGTCAATTTCTACACATGCGTATTTAACAAAGTCCCATCGTCAATAACCACGTATTACTACTTGTACTTGGAACATCTAGACATTTACGGGTCGAAGAGTTCTCGAATTAGTATGAGAATTATGAACTCACCATCTAATTTGCAACTTAAACGATTCATAAACAATTCACATAAGCAATATTGGCACAGTAGAAAATGAACAATAAAAAGATAGATTGCAAGAAAACAGGAAGTTCAAATATCAATTGTGAATCATGTTCGGACGTTGAAATCGTCCCTAATCAATATGTAATTAGTTACTGGAGTTCATGGTGAAACAAACAACAAACTATAAAAGCAAACCAAACAGCAGGTGGAATGGAAAGGTGTTGTGAATGCGAAAGTGGACTGCCGTGGGTCAAAGAAGAACTGGCAGTAGAAACGGAATGGTAATGAGCGTAGAACTGCTGCTGATGTAGCTGCCTGCTACTATGCTGCGATGGATGATGTTGTGGAAGGCTTGGTAGAGGATTGTTGGCAGACTGCAGCTGCCTGGTGATGGTGAACGCGAGCTGTAGGTAGAACTCCAGGTGCTAATGCTATGAATAGTATGCAAATAGGTGGTGGTGTGCAAACTGGTTATATGCTGATGAAGATGGTATCAGGTGGATAGATGGTGGAGATGCAGGTGATTATGTATGCAGTGGATGGATATGCAGAAGTGATGGAGGTATGATACTGCTGCTGTAGGTGGTTATGCAGGTGATGGTGATGGAGATGCAAGTGCAGAGATGATTGGTGGCTGTTCAGCGAGCAAAAGCTCGCTGAAACTAGGGTTACGAGCAGCAGTTGTGGAGGGGTATGATATGGGGATTTTAGGTCTTCATTATAGCTCCTTTTCTTGATGCGAACTTGCATCCTACGCCAGCCCAAGCTTTCCTTGTTTATCTGCACTTCTAAACCAAGTCTCAATCTACTCCGTCGATCAACTAAGATCACTGGCGGCAGCACCATCCTAACCATTCTCCCCTGCCCTGACTTCTCGGCCAATCTACTGGCTTCTTAATCTATTTTCTCGGCTGAAACTTACCCCAAATCCCTTGCAATATGTACTACGAGTTCTTTCTTCGCCTCGGGTTGAAAACCTGCTCTAATCCTTCAGCAAATACTAACTGGAGCGACGGCTAACTGACTGCCTGAACTGGTTCAGTCAACTGTTGGCAACAAAACTTGAATTGATCTCTCAGGCATTTTTACAAACACAGTATGTGCGTGTTGCAATCTGAAGATGGACATATAATGGATGCACCTTGGAAGTCACAGATCGACTCCTTCCCTGCACTGAACATCAATTTAACACAAACCTATATTCCAATTCATTCACAAGCATTAAATCACACATTGATTCATGACTGCACTTCAAGCTTCAACAAAATCCATGGCAGCAACATCTTCTTCTTCACTACTGATTTAGCTATCAAGAACCAACCAAAACTCTCACAAATTCGAATCCCGTTAAAACCCAACTCATATTTCTTCTTAACTCTTAATCCTTCACTTCAGATTCTCTCAATTCATCTCCTCTTTCATTTCTGTTCGTCTTCTAATTCATGGCAGTACATAGCTGGTAACGAACAGTTTGACCAATCAATAACCTCTCCAGACCTTTGGCAGATGAGCCTTGAACAATGGCTTGCCGGTGTAGAATACGGCTGCAGTGCGGATACCTTAGTTGTGAGGAAGAAATCTGGACGATGTAATAGTGAACGAATACTGGACTCGGCCTAGTTTCGCTGGTACAGTTAAGGGAATAGAGAATGGTGGCCCTTAACAAACGGTAGCCTGTCTTTAGCGAATCTGTCAGGGGTTGCCCCTTATCCTTGTCTGGGATCCCAGTAACACTTGCCTATGCAATGACGATTTTGCTCATTTTGCACCTATTTTTCCTTATAAAAGCAAAACAAAGCGTAATATACAAAAAATACAAAAGAAATAGCTAAGAAAAGCATATGAAATCGAAATTTAAATAATATAAATTAGGCTCCTATCAAATTCCCCCACACTTATTCTTTGCTAGTCCTCGAGCAAACAAAACAAAACTAAAATACAACAATTTCGTATCGTCGAGGCTACATTACTCTTAGCATAAATAACAAACCTTTAAACCCCTAGGTGTCCCTAGTGGACGAGTTATAGTCTCGTGAAGGTCTACAAGAGGTGTACCAACAAAACCTTTTACTCCAAATTCAACTACTGTACCTCTGTAGAGTTTACGAACGAAACCAAAATGACTACAGGAGGAAGTACCTAGATGCAAATCCATTTCATATATAAGTAAACAAATCTTATTCAGAAATTCGAACGAACACAATACTCGGAATCTAACAAACCACAATCACATATGAATAGATTAAGAAGATGGATATAGAGATGATTGCGATGTTGGCTAAAATGAACGGTGTTTTCCATATCTGTCTGAAGGTCACTGCCAAGATGAACCTATGAATCCTAATGGATTGAGATACTGGTCTGAATTCTAATATCAACTCAGCTGGCATATACAATGGAACCGGTGGTCGATAATCCTAATTCTAGATCAACTCGACTGGAAAATACAAAGGAACCAGCGGTCGATTTATTAATTGAACAAATAACTTTTTTTTTCTTTTTTTTCAGTTTGTTTGTTTTTTTTCTTTTTCTTTTTTTTTTCTTTTTGAATTGACAACATGATTAGATCTTTTGGATCCAAGCGCATGTTTCTTGTCAGCAGATTACATGGTAATTCCCGTGGATCCTGCATTCCACGCTTGTTTAGGCGACTGAGACAGGGAGAACACTCACATATTGCTATCCAAGTGTCATTTTTTTCATTCATTCATTTTTTTTTCATATTTCATTTTTTATATATACACCGATTGGTCGAATTGGTCTGGTCTTTTTTTTTTTTGTTAGTAACTCAATTACTCTATTTCATCCTAACAGTAATAACAATTCGATGTTAGTGACCCACCAAATCACTTAGAGAAACAAAAAGTTTGCAAAAATAAAAACAGAAAGTGATATGGTGACGATTCCGAGATATGGTAACAACTATCATATAATTTCTAACACTGAGCTCTGTCTTTTTTTTAGTTAATGGGTTCCTCAACTCCTGCAATCAAGATGGTTCCATCCACTTATATTGTTTAGTGTCATCCTAAAGGCACAAGTTTCTATATTTGAAGTTTATCATGCAATTGTTTTTATTTATTTTTTTATTTTTTTTTTAACTAAAGGCATCAAAACTCTACAAATTATATACAAATTACATAAACTGATACCCCAACTAATAGTTATTTTTGAACAATAGAGGATAAACACTAAACTAGCTATTTAGTTGGCATCTAATCCCAACTCAGCCAATATATACCTCATCGTCAAGAAAAAATGCCATCTACTTAAAAAGGCTAGTGTTTATTCTAAATTGTTCAAAAATCTCTAAAAGTTAGAGTTTTGTGTATACGTCAATTTTTTTCTTATTATACCCTACTCCCACACTTAAATCAAACATTGTCCACAATGTTTCAAACCATTGCAAAAATAAGAGGAATACTTGAAAAAGACAAGGAAGTAAGAATTGGAATTTTCACCTGATTGACGCATACGAGAAACATTCAAAATAGACTCCCCATATATCAACAATCTGAAAATTTGAGGATCCACCCACAGAACAATCTGCATATATAGCAAAAGCTTCACAAGAATATTAGCAAATGGTGGGAAAAGTGAAATTATGATCCTACGAAAGTCACCCCACACTTAGTCCTTTCTACACTCGGAAGTGTACACAAAACATAAGTGAAAGGTACTTCTATTCGTTCCTTTGGCAAACCTGCATGGTATTAGACAACTTTATGAAGCACACAATTCACACATTCCACCCAAATGAGGTATTTTCCTAAAAGATGGATTACCAACTCTATGAGAGACTACTTCATGTTTGGGAGGATCATCATTAGATGGAGATTCATGTAAAGGATTAGACAAACCTCGCATAATCTCACGCATTACTGGATCCTCAATACTTCTAAAAAAGTCCATTGATTCTCCTACATCACACGTATACAATTCTCATTCAAACTATTTACGAGCCATTCTTCATCAGTTTCTTCTATATCCAAGTCCTCCTCATCGGAAAAGAAATCAGAATCTTCCATAAGCAAATTGTCGTAATCCTGATGTGCTTCGACACAAGTTGACTTCTCATTCAAAGTATTCACAATCTCTGAATTAGGGTGTTATTCACAAAGAAGTCATAAATCATCATCGTCTCATACACAACATAAGTCTTACCATCAATAATGTAGTGTTTCTAGACTCAACTTCTTCCTTTTGGATAGGAGAATGATCATTATAATCATGAGTTGAGCTAGTAGCACTATCATTATCAACATTTTCCAAAGGTTCATCATCCTCATGATCTTCTTCTTGGGGATCTTCCATTATCAACACGGCGGTTAACCTCATCATGTATGGCCCTAGAAATTGCTTGAAGAGTCTCTTCTGTTGCTCCCTCTTCTTCCAACTGCTCATATTGTCTAAAGAGTTTCTTTATGTTAACACGTTTTCCTCTACTACTCACAATAGGTTCTTTAGACCACGTCTCTTCCCGTTGAATTTGTGAAAGATCATAAGTACGATCCGGAACAGGTCTAAATACACTATATGTTTCACTTAGTACAAAACTCGGCACGTTGGGAGTTGAGTTCATCTGGTTCCATGTAAGTCGCAAATCCTTGAATTCCTCAAACATCTGCATGAAACTAGATTGGAACGTATGAGAAGTATAACTATCGCCCATCCTTGTGATTATCCACTTACATAACCACCAAAAGTTGTTGCGATGTATGAGAAAAATCACAAGGTCTTGTGGAATAATCATCGTAACCAAAAGATTGGTTTTGATTATATCCTACATATGGCTGGAAGTTATTGTAAGAGTGAGATTGAAAATCAGAACTATTACCATAATATTCATGGTCTTGTGAACCATATATGTTGTTTCCAAAAGGATTCATCTCGCTAAAAATTATGCATACAACTCGTTTAGAGACTTACGTCTTGTTCCAATTGTGCACACGCAAAGCAAGTGATTGATGGTACCTGAAATAAGATTCTTAAAAAGATAAATTAGTAAAAGCTAAAAGAAATAAAAACTATATACAAAACAGAAAATTAAATAACAACTCAAACTACCGACTTCCCCGGCAGTGGCGCCAATTTTGACGAGGTGTCGAACTCGCAAAAATAAATTCATTACTTCTCTTACACTAACTAGTAGTACAATGACAAGAAGGTTCGTTTCTAAGGGAGAGTTGAGTCTAAGTTGTCGGTTCAATTTCTGAATATTAATGCAAATATGAGGATGAGAATAATCAAGGACTCTTTCTAAGCCACGAAACAAGAATCTTATCAACATAGCTATGTTTCTGCAAAGTACTCATTACTAACAACCCTAGAATAGTTAGTACGCTCAACTATTCCGTTATTATCTCCTAAGTTCACCGGACACGGAAGTGCTCGACTACCGGATTCTACTTGCCAAGTTTCCTAGAAGTGCGCTCTCTTGGTATGACTTAAACAAGTGCTTTAAGCTTCATGAGATAAGATTGTTCCTACTGATAAAATCAAAAGCATGAATTACCTACTAGTGTCAATTTCTACACATGGGTATTTAACAAAGTCCCATCGTCAATAACCAGTATTACTACTTGTACTTGGAACATCTAGACATTTACGGGTCGAAGAGTTCTCGAATTAGTATGAGAATTATGAACTCACCATCTAATTTGCAACTTAAACGATTCATAAACAACTCACATAAGCAATATTGGCACAGTAGAAATGAACAATAAAAAGATAGATCGCAAGAAAACAGGCAGTTTAAATATCAATTGTGGATCATGTTCGGACGTTGAAATCGTCCCTAATAAATATGTAATTAGCTACTGGAGTTCATGGTGAAACAAACAACAAACTATAAAAGCAAACCAAACAGGTGGAATGGAAAGGTGATGTGAATGCGAAAGTGGACTGCCGTGTCTCAAAGAAGAACTGGCAGTAGAAACGGAATGATGACGAGCGTAGAACTGCTGCTGATGTAGCTGCCTGCTAGTATGTTGATGGATGATGTTGTGGAAGGCTTGGTAGAGGACTGTTGGCAGACTGCAGCTGCCTGGTGATGGTGAACGCGAGTTGTAGGTAGAACTCCAGGTGCTAATGCTATGAATAGTATGCAAATAGGTGGTGGTGTGCAAAGTGGTTATATGCTGATGAAGATGGTATCAGGTGGATAGATGGTGGAGATGCAGGTGATTATGTATGCAGTGGATGGATATGCAGAATTGATGGAGGTATGATATTGCTGCTGTAGGTGGTTATGCAGGTGGTGGTGATGGAGATGTAAGTGCGGAGATGATTGGTGGCTGTTCAGCGAGCAAAAGCTCGCTGAAACTAGGGTTACGAGCAGCAGTTGTAGAGGGGTATGATATGATGATATGGGGATTTTAGGTCTTCTTATAGCTCCTTTTCTTGATGCGAACTTGCATCCTACGCCAGCCCAAGCTTTCCTTGTTTATCTGCACTTCTAAAACAAGTCTCAATCTACTCCGTCGATCAACTATCACTGGCGGCAGCACCATCCTAACCATTCTCCCCTGCCCTGACTTCTCGGCCAATCTACTCGCTTCTCAATTTATTTTCTCGGCTGAAACTTACCCCAAATCCCTTGCAATATGTACTACGAGTTCCTTCTTCGCCTCAGGTTGAAAACCTGCTCTAATCCTTCAGCAAATACCAACTGGAGCGACGGCTAACTGACTGCCTGAACTGGTTCAGTCAACTGTTGGCAACAAAACTTGAATTGATCTGAAGATGGACTTATAATGGTTGCACCTTTTTACAAACACAGTATGTGCGTGTTGCAATCTGAAGATGGACTTATAATGGTTGCACCTTGGAAGTCACATATCGACTCCTTCGCTGCACTGAACATCAATTTAACACAACCCATATTCCAATTCATTCACAAGCAAAATCACACATTGATTCATGACTGCACTTCAAGCTTCAACAAATCCATGGCAGCAACATCTTCTTCTTCACTACTGAGTTCGCTACCAAGAACCAACCAAAACTCTCACAAATTCGATTCTCGTTAAAACCCAACTCCTATTTCTTCTTAACTCTTAATCCTTCACTTCAGATTCTCTCAATTCATCTCCTCTTTCATTTCTGTTCGTCTTCTAATTCAATGGCAGTACATAGCCGGTAATGAACAGTTTGACCAATCAATAACCTCTCCAGACCCTTGGCAGATGAGCCTTGAACAATGGCTTGCCGGTGTAGAACATGGCTGCAGTGCGGATACCTTAGTTGTGAGGAAGAAATCTGGACGATGTAATAGTGAACGAATACCGGACTCGGCCTAGTTTCGCTGGTGCAGTTGAGGGAATAGGGAATGGTGTCCCTTAACGAACGGTAGCCTGTCTTTAGCGAATCTGTCAGGGGTTGCCCCTTATCCTCGCCTGGGCTCCCAGTAACACTTGCCTATGCAATGACGATTTTGTTCATTTTGCACCTATTTCTCCTTCTTTTATTCACATGACTCCGTAATACCTATAAAAGCAAAACAAAGCGTAATATACAAAAAATATAAAAGAAATAGTTAAGAAAAGCATATGAAATCGATATTCAAATGATATAAATTAGGCTCCTATCAATGTGAAACAGGACTTTAAACCCCTAGGTGTCCCTAGTGGACGAGTTATAGTCTCGTGAGGGCTTACAAGAGGTATACCCACAAAATCTATTCCAATTTCAAAGCGTTCCAGCTTCCCAAGCATCCAAAGAGCTCTGAGGACATAGAGTTTCGCATGCTAGTAATAGAAGGTTAGAAAATACCAAAGAACTATTCATTCCTAAATGTTGAGTGACAAAAAACCACACCATAATGGGAGAACGCATGTTTGAGAGCGATCAATAAGCATTTCGCCTCGACTTTGCCTCACTTAAAAGGATTTTATGATAATTGCACTCAATAAGATGGCTTTTTTATGGGCCTCACATGTGTGCAGGTAGGAATGAAGAGAGAATCCTACACACGTTGAATGGTGGGAGGGAAACCTTCCAAATTATTTCTGGAGACCCCACAAGATCATGGGAAATAAAAGACTTTTTTCTGATGATCTCTAAGAAAGGAAATCAACCACTAGCAAGGATGGGAGTGCTTACCACCTTCACATCTGATCGGCAGTGATGAAAGCACCACTCTCACAGCATCCAATAGAAACATAGTCTTCAACTTGTCTTCTTCATCTTCCTGGTCTTCGTCTTCGGACGTCAACTGCTGATGATAAACTCTTGAACTTCGTAGAACTTCGACAATTTGTAACTCTTTCTCTTCAATTCCTTGTTGCTTGAAACTTCTTCATAAATTTTCTTCTTCCCCATGGCTTTATTAAATGAATACAAAAACAAATACAAACCAAAATAATACAAAGAATTTCTCTTGTCTTTTTTTTCCCCATTCTTTTTCATTTTATTTTTTACTTTTTTTTGTTTCTTTTTTGTTTTTTTAATTGGGACAACAGAAATAACTACAAACTGAATATAAAATAAACAATGAAATTGTTATGGCCATGGGATAAGTACTTTACCGCTTGATTCTTCACAACTTGTATTGTCTTCGTATCATAAACTTCAATATAATTCTCATCTTTAGATTTTCTTCGCTCTTGTAAATAAGTATTCAACTTGAATATAGAATTCTGCTCCTTATGTGTAAGTCTTCAACATGTATGTAAAAATCTGCTCATTGTATGTTGCTTTACTTGAATATGAAATTTGCACTTCCCTGTACTGTTGCTTGTAAACCTCAAACGTCTTCAACTTTCCTTGTAGATTTTGATGTCGCTCCCTTGTTGATGATGATTGTGTTTCTATGGACCTGGTGTTGGCGAGAGAGAGAATGGTGCTAACTGCAAATCAAACTACAAGAAGGTGGTTTTCATCTATAGACGTCACCCTCATGATTGACAAAGTTAGCACTCAAGAGATAAAAAATAGTGCTTCTATTGGTGGGAGGTTGGATAGCTCACCATTCTACCCGGAATCAACGTACGGTGACACACACTCAAAAGAAAGCTCTTTAGTCAACTACAAAAAAGAATTTGGTATGGTGCCTCTGTTGATTTGAAAATAGGTAGTCTCCACTAATGATTGATCAGCAACTCTAATAATGCATTTCTCCCTGCTCCTCGTTTGCATCACCAACATGATTATATCCATTATTTAACACTCTAACAAGCAAGAAATCTGAATGTAGTTCCCTAACACTTCCAAATTCAGTTATGTCGGTCATAAATCTCTATGTAAACATACCTAGAAGTGTACTAGTGACTCTAAAATCTCTACAAGTTGGAGGTTTTTTGTATTTATTTTTTATGCAAATAAAAAAAAGTTTGAAAAATCTAGGCAAAAAGCTAAAAACTCTATATGCAAAATACTCCCCGCACACTTAAACTTCACATTGTCCTCAATGTGCAAAACTGAAAATTCTGAATTCTGACGTAGCAGCGATAAAACACGAAACCTGTACAAATTGGTAAGGAATTTTGAAAAACACCATTTCACAAAAGTTGTTCGCCTACATCTTTTCTACAGAGTGTCAAAAGGTAACAGTGTTTCGAAAAATTGTCTGACAGTTATGGTCTCTGGACTGAACTACGTGCAGTCTGAATTTTTCTGACGAAAAGTGATTCGTCAAAATTTTATTCTAAAATAGATTCCGGACTCTAAAAAATTAAACATGGGGATGAAATATGATATGAAATAATAAAAAACTTAAAATAAAAGGGATTAAAATACAAAACCTATGGGTTTCCTCCCATTAGCGCTTAGTTTAACGTCGTCAGCCCGACTGTAGACTCTTCGGCTACTCCTTAGCCTGCGTCCAAAACATTAGCATGAACATACGAATGAACATCGCTAGGATACCGCATTGCTCCAAAAATATTGGAGCGAATTTTCATCATCAAATTCCATGGTGAGCGTTCCTTTGTCAACATCAATAACGGTTTTGGCCGTTTTCATGAAAGGCCTCCCCAATAACAGCGGTATAGATGCATCAGACCCGCTATCCATTTCCAATACACAAAATCAGATGGAAATATGAGTTGATTCACATGCACAAGCACATCTTCAATAATACCTCTAGGGTAAACATTAGAACGATCAGCTAGTTCAAGAACAATACGGGTTTCTTTCAAAGGACCCAAATTCAAAGACTCATAAATAGATGCGGGCATAACATTAACCGATGTTCCTAAATCAAGCATGGATTTTCCAAACCTTTTATTACCAATCACAATAGGTATATCCAAACTACCGGGATCCTTTCATTTAGGTGGAAGTTTCTTTGGAGGATAGCTGAAACGTTTTCCCCCACACTCGTCACCTCATTACCGGTTAATCGTTTCTTCTTGGTGCATAGGTCTTTCAAAACTCTTGCATACTTAGGAACCTGCCTAATTGCATCTATCAGCGGGATATTCACATGAATCTTTTTGAGTACATCTAAAATCTCTTTGTCTTTTTCCACATTTTTGTTAGCAAACCTGCCAGGAAACGATAAAGGAGGAACATAAGTTGAAACAAGAGGTTTAGAGTTTGTTTTAGGTACCTCATCGATTTGGGAAGAGTCAGTAATCTCAGTAATCTCTTTCTCCAAAACCGGCCCCTTGGGGTCTTTGCTTTTCTCACCATCTTCTGGTTGCACAGTTCGTGTACCACTTCTCAATGTCACGGCATCAACAGTTTCTCTAGGATTAATAGGTTGAGAAGGGAGTTTCCCACTATTCTGCGTCTCCAAAAGGTTCAATCTACCTTCCATGGTGCTCATTTGTGTCTGCGACTCCTTGATTGCACCATCAGTCGTTTGCTGATTTTTTTTTGCACCATTGTGGTTAGATTCTTCATCATAGCAAGAATCTCTGATTATTCTGAGTTCTGCGCTGGTTGTGGTTGTTGTTGGAAACCACTAGGGCGATTAAAAATCGACCCTGAAGATGCTGCTTACGTATTTGCATAGCTAAAATTGGGATGATCTCTCCACCATGGATTATAAGTATTGGAATATTGCCTTTGCTGATTTGTGAAAATAGCATTCACTTGTTCAGCTTCTTCCTCATAAGAGGGAATGATTGCTGCAACCATTTTTTGCATCATATTCTTCATATTACCAATCTTATGTTCTAAGTGCGATGAAGAAGTAAACTCATTAACCCTTCGACTCATTGACACACCTCTTGTGTTGAATTGTTACGTGTTTGCCGCCATATTCTCGATCAATTCTGTCGCTTCGTCAATGGTTTTGTTTGTCAAAGCACCACCACTAGCCGCATCGATAAGATTTCTCTCGGATTGGAGAAAACCATCGTAAAAATACTGCACTATGAGTTTCTCAGAGATTTGATGATGTGGGCAGCTCGCTAACAACTTCTTGTACCGTTCCCAGTAGTTGTAAAGAGTCTCACCAGTAATTTGTTCAATCCCGCTAATTGTTTTACAAATAGTTGCTGCTTTAGAGGCGGGAAAGTACTTTTCTAAAAATACTCTCTACATCTCGTTCCATGTTGTGATACTTCCAGGTGGAAGACCATAAAACCATTCTTCTGCAGAATCAATCAAAGAGAATGAAAATGCTGTCAGTAAAGCTCTTCCTTGATCAGTTCCAGTTGGCTTCAAACTTGTCAACCTATGTTGAAACAGTAGTAAATGAAGATTCAGATCGTCTCCTGGAAGCCCTTTGAACTTCGGTAACCAATGAATCAACTGAGATTTGAGCTCAATTGAATCTTCCAAGTTGACACACAACTTCTGTTGATCAAACGATGGGGATGTCAGATCTTTGAGTGTCTTCTTGGGAGGTGGAGGTGGTGGAGCACCGCCATTTTCCTAGTTCCCTTGGTTTCCCTGGTCATCAGTGTTATTGTTGTTCGTTCCGCCAACCATCTCTTCTTGTTGTGATTTTCGAGGTTCTTGTAGTACTGTTCCTCTGCGAATTGAAATTCCACACCTTTGGAAATTCCACGTTCGTGAGACATCAATCACGTCACATGGGGGATAACAATTAGGGTTTTGGTCTGGAGGCCTACAACAGGTGTGTTCATCCACGATGAGAAATATGAGTAAGTCGTGCAAACGGTTGAGGAAGTTAGCAAAGTAGTGGGTGGACGATCGACCAAGTCTCCACACGACATGGAACTGACTTTACCACGATCTCCCACTTTCCCACTCTTTCACTCAAGAAACCGTCACACTTACTGGGATCAATGTGTTCACTATTTTGACAATATAAATAAGTATTTGAATCCATGATTGAACAAGACACAGAAAATCCACGAGATACTGAACAGACAATCCATCGTCTAACCAAGAATCATCATGTGAGCAACACTCTCTCAATCATTCGAACTTATTCATCATTTGCAGAAACCCACAACACATCCACAATCCTTGATCATTACTGATCCCACACAATTCTCAGCTTCCCTCCTACAACCCATCTTCCTCTTTGTAACCGAATTGACTCTGGAATGGCCATTGACTTTGTTTAGGCCGGAGTCCTATAGATTGATTTATCGAACTCAAAGCACTCCCGTGTTGTGCATCTGTGTGAGGTTAGGTAGTTTTCTCGGTTGAGGAGTCTCGTCTGCTCGGTCGTCTCTTCACTTTCCTAAAAACCAGTAAATCGTTTTGCCCATCTACAGATTGGCGACCACAGTGGGAGATTAATCTCTCGATTGCAATATCAACTTTCACAAAATGGTTGATCTTAGGTCAGGTTCAGTTACAAATCTTAACAAAAACAACACTAGAATAGTTAGTACGCTCAACTATTCCGTTATTATCTCCTAAGTTTACCGGACATGGAAGCGCTCGACTACCTGATTCTACTTGCCAAGTTTCCTATAAGTACGCTCTCTAGGTGTGACTTAAACAAGTGCTTTAAGCTTCATGAGATAAGATTGTTCCTACTGATAAAATCAAAAGCATGAATTACCTACTAGTGTCAATTTCTACACATGCGTATTTAACAAAGTCCCATCGTCAATAACCACGTATTACTACTTGTACTTGGAACATCTAGACATTTACGGGTCGAAGAGTTCTCGAATTAGTATGAGAATTATGAACTCACCATCTAATTTGCAACTTAAACGATTCATAAACAATTCACATAAGCAATATTGGCACAGTAGAAAATGAACAATAAAAAGATAGATTGCAAGAAAACAGGAAGTTCAAATATCAATTGTGAATCATGTTCGGACGTTGAAATCGTCCCTAATCAATATGTAATTAGTTACTGGAGTTCATGGTGAAACAAACAACAAACTATAAAAGCAAACCAAACAGCAGGTGGAATGGAAAGGTGTTGTGAATGCGAAAGTGGACTGCCGTGGGTCAAAGAAGAACTGGCAGTAGAAACGGAATGGTAATGAGCGTAGAACTGCTGCTGATGTAGCTGCCTGCTACTATGCTGCGATGGATGATGTTGTGGAAGGCTTGGTAGAGGATTGTTGGCAGACTGCAGCTGCCTGGTGATGGTGAACGCGAGCTGTAGGTAGAACTCCAGGTGCTAATGCTATGAATAGTATGCAAATAGGTGGTGGTGTGCAAACTGGTTATATGCTGATGAAGATGGTATCAGGTGGATAGATGGTGGAGATGCAGGTGATTATGTATGCAGTGGATGGATATGCAGAAGTGATGGAGGTATGATACTGCTGCTGTAGGTGGTTATGCAGGTGATGGTGATGGAGATGCAAGTGCAGAGATGATTGGTGGCTGTTCAGCGAGCAAAAGCTCGCTGAAACTAGGGTTACGAGCAGCAGTTGTGGAGGGGTATGATATGGGGATTTTAGGTCTTCATTATAGCTCCTTTTCTTGATGCGAACTTGCATCCTACGCCAGCCCAAGCTTTCCTTGTTTATCTGCACTTCTAAACCAAGTCTCAATCTACTCCGTCGATCAACTAAGATCACTGGCGGCAGCACCATCCTAACCATTCTCCCCTGCCCTGACTTCTCGGCCAATCTACTGGCTTCTTAATCTATTTTCTCGGCTGAAACTTACCCCAAATCCCTTGCAATATGTACTACGAGTTCTTTCTTCGCCTCGGGTTGAAAACCTGCTCTAATCCTTCAGCAAATACTAACTGGAGCGACGGCTAACTGACTGCCTGAACTGGTTCAGTCAACTGTTGGCAACAAAACTTGAATTGATCTCTCAGGCATTTTTACAAACACAGTATGTGCGTGTTGCAATCTGAAGATGGACATATAATGGATGCACCTTGGAAGTCACAGATCGACTCCTTCCCTGCACTGAACATCAATTTAACACAAACCTATATTCCAATTCATTCACAAGCATTAAATCACACATTGATTCATGACTGCACTTCAAGCTTCAACAAAATCCATGGCAGCAACATCTTCTTCTTCACTACTGATTTAGCTATCAAGAACCAACCAAAACTCTCACAAATTCGAATCCCGTTAAAACCCAACTCATATTTCTTCTTAACTCTTAATCCTTCACTTCAGATTCTCTCAATTCATCTCCTCTTTCATTTCTGTTCGTCTTCTAATTCATGGCAGTACATAGCTGGTAACGAACAGTTTGACCAATCAATAACCTCTCCAGACCTTTGGCAGATGAGCCTTGAACAATGGCTTGCCGGTGTAGAATACGGCTGCAGTGCGGATACCTTAGTTGTGAGGAAGAAATCTGGACGATGTAATAGTGAACGAATACTGGACTCGGCCTAGTTTCGCTGGTACAGTTAAGGGAATAGAGAATGGTGGCCCTTAACAAACGGTAGCCTGTCTTTAGCGAATCTGTCAGGGGTTGCCCCTTATCCTTGTCTGGGATCCCAGTAACACTTGCCTATGCAATGACGATTTTGCTCATTTTGCACCTATTTTTCCTTATAAAAGCAAAACAAAGCGTAATATACAAAAAATACAAAAGAAATAGCTAAGAAAAGCATATGAAATCGAAATTTAAATAATATAAATTAGGCTCCTATCAAATTCCCCCACACTTATTCTTTGCTAGTCCTCGAGCAAACAAAACAAAACTAAAATACAACAATTTCGTATCGTCGAGGCTACAATTACTCTTAGCATAAATAACAAACCTTTAAACCCCTAGGTGTCCCTAGTGGACGAGTTATAGTCTCGTGAAGGTCTACAAGAGGTGTACCAACAAAACCTTTTACTCCAAATTACAACTACTGTACCTCTGTAGAGTTTACGAACGAAACCAAAATGACTACAGGAGGAAGTACCTAGATGCAAATCCATTTCATATATAAGTAAACAAATCTTTATTCAGAAATTCGAACGAAGCACAATACTCGGAATCTAACAAACCACAATCACATATGAATAGATTAAGAAGATGGATATAGAGATAGATGGTTGCGATGTTGGCTAAAATGAACGGTGTTTTCCATATCTGTCTGAAGGTCACTGCCAAGATGAACCTATGAATCCTAATGGATTGAGATACTGGTCTGAATTCTAATATCAACTCAGCTGGCATATACAATGGAACCGGTGGTCGATAATCCTAATTCTAGATCAACTCGACTGGCAAATACAAAGGAACCAGCGGTCGATTTATTAATTGAACAATAATAACTTTTTTTTTTCTTTTTTTTTTTCAGTTTGTTTTTTTCTTTTCTCTTTTTTTTTTTCTTTTTGAATTGACAACATGATTAGATCTTTTGGATCCAAGCGCATGTTTCTTGTCAGCAGATTACATGGTAATTCCCGTGGATCCTGCATTCCACGCTTGTTTAGGCGACTGAGACAGGGAGAACACTCACATATTGCTATCCAAGTGTCATTTTTTTCATTCATTCATTTTTTTTTCATATTTCATTTTTTATATATACACCGATTGGTCGAATTGGTCTGGTCTTTTTTTTTTTTGTTAGTAACTCAATTACTCTATTTCATCCTAACAGTAATAACAATTCGATGTTAGTGACCCACCAAATCACTTAGAGAAACAAAAAGTTTGCAAAAATAAAAACAGAAAGTGATATGGTGACGATTCCGAGATATGGTAACAACTATCATATAATTTCTAACACTGAGCTCTGTCTTTTTTTTAGTTAATGGGTTCCTCAACTCCTGCAATCAAGATGGTTCCATCCACTTATATTGTTTAGTGTCATCCTAAAGGCACAAGTTTCTATATTTGAAGTTTATCATGCAATTGTTTTTATTTATTTTTTTATTTTTTTTTTAACTAAAGGCATCAAAACTCTACAAATTATATACAAATTACATAAACTGATACCCCAACTAATAGTTATTTTTGAACAATAGAGGATAAACACTAAACTAGCTATTTAGTTGGCATCTAATCCCAACTCAGCCAATATATACCTCATCGTCAAGAAAAAATGCCATCTACTTAAAAAGGCTAGTGTTTATTCTAAATTGTTCAAAAATCTCTAAAAGTTAGAGTTTTGTGTATACGTCAATTTTTTTCTTATTATACCCTACTCCCACACTTAAATCAAACATTGTCCACAATGTTTCAAACCATTGCAAAAAGAATAAGAGGAATACTTGAAAAAGACAAGGAAGTAAGAATTGGAATTATTCACCTGATTGACGCATACGAGAAACATTCAAAATAGACTCCCCATATATCAACAATCTGAAAATTTGAGGATCCACCCACAGAACAATCTGCATATATAGCAAAAGCTTCACAAGAATATTAGCAAATGGTGGGAAAAGTGAAATTATGATCCTACGAAAGTCACCCCCACACTTAGTCCTTTCTACACTCGGAAGTGTACACAAAACATAAGTGAAAGGTACTTCTATTCGTTCCTTTTGGCAAACCTGCATGGTATTAGAACTTTTGAAGCACACAATTCCATCCCTAAATGAGGTATTTTCCTAAAAGATGGATTACCAACTCTATGAGAGACTACTTCATGTTTGGGAGGATCATCATTAGATGGAGATTCATGTAAAGGATTAGACAAACCTCGCATAATCTCACGCATTACTGGATCCTCAATACTTCTAAAAAAGTCCATTGATTCTCCTACATCACACGTATAACAATTCTCATTCAAACTATTTACGAGCCATTCTTCATCAGTTTCTTCTATATCCAAGTCCTCCTCATCGGAAAAGAAATCAGAATCTTCCATAAGCAAATTGTCGTAATCCTGATGTGCTTCGACACAAGTTGACTTCTCATTCAAAGTATTCACAATCTCTGAATTAGGGGTGTTATTCACAAAGAAGTCATAAATCATCATCGTTCTCATACACAACATAAGTCTTACCATCAATAATAGTAGTGTTTCTAGACTCAACTTCTTCCTTTTGGATAGGAGAGTGATCATTATAATCATGAGTTGAGCTAGTAGCACTATCATTATCAACATTTTCCAAAGGTTCATCATCCTCATGATCTTCTTCTTGGGGATCTTCCCCATTATCAACACGGCGGTTAACCTCATCATGTATGGCCCTAGAAATTGCTTGAAGAGTCTCTTCTGTTGCTCCCTCTTCTTCCAACTGCTCATATTGTCTAAAGAGTTTCTTTATGTTAACACGTTTTCCTCTACTACTCACAATAGGTTCTTTAGACCACGTCTCTTCCCGTTGAATTTGTGAAAGATCATAAGTACGATCCGGAACAGGTCTAAATACACTATATGTTTCACTTAGTACAAAACTCGGCACGTTGGGAGTTGAGTTCATCTGGTTCCATGTAAGTCGCAAATCCTTGAATTCCTCAAACATCTGCATGAAACTATATTGGAACGTATGAGAAGTATAACTATCGCCCATCCTTGTGATTATCCACTTACATAACCACCAAAAAGTTGTTGCGATGTATGAGAAAAATCACAAGGTCTTGTGGAATAATCATCGTAACCAAAAGATTGGTTTTGATTATATCCTACATATGGCTGGAAGTTATTGTAAGAGTGAGATTGAAAATCAGAACTATTACCATAATATTCATGGTCTTGTGAACCATATATGTTGTTTCCAAAAGGATTCATCTCGCTAAAAATTATGCATACAACTCGTTTAGAGACTTACGTCTTGTTCTCAATTGTGCACACGCAAAGCAAGTGATTGATGGTACCTGAAATAAGATTCTTAAAAAGATAAATTAGTAAAAGCTAAAAGAAATAAAAACTATATACAAAACAGAAAATTAAATAACAACTCAAACTACCGATTACTCCCCGGCAGTGGCGCCAATTTTGACGAGGTGTCGAACTCGCAAAAATAAATTCATTACTTCTCTTACACTAACTAGTAGTACAATGACAAGAAGGTTCGTTTCTAAGGGAGAGTTGAGTCTAAGTTGTCGGTTCAATTTCTGAATATTAATGCAAATATGAGGATGAGAATAATCAAGGACTCTTTCTAAGCCACGAAACAAGAATCTTATCAACATAGCTATGTTTCTGCAAAGTACTCATTACTAACAACCCTAGAATAGTTAGTACGCTCAACTATTCCGTTATTATCTCCTAAGTTCACCGGACACGGAAGCGCTCGACTACCGGATTCTACTTGCCAAGTTTCCTAGAAGTACGCTCTCTAGGTATGACTTAAACAAGTGCTTTAAGCTTCATGAGATAAGATTGTTCCTACTGATAAAATCAAAAGCATGAATTACCTACTAGTGTCAATTTCTACACATGGGTATTTAACAAAGTCCCATCGTCAATAACCACGTATTACTACTTGTACTTGGAACATCTAGACATTTACGGGTCGAAGAGTTCTCGAATTAGTATGAGAATTATGAACTCACCATCTAATTTGCAACTTAAACGATTCATAAACAATTCACATAAGCAATATTGGCACAGTAGAAATGAACAATAAAAAGATAGATCGCAAGAAAACGGGCAGTTTAAATATCAATTGTGGATCATGTTCGGACGTTGAAATCGTCCCTAATAAATATGTAATTAGCTACTGGAGTTCATGGTGAAACAAACAACAAACTATAAAATCAAACCAAATAGCAGGTGGAATGGAAAGGTGATGTGAATGCGAAAGTGGACTGCCGTGTCTCAAAGAAGAACTGGCAGTAGAAACGGAATGATGACGAGCGTAGAACTGCTGCTGATGTAGCTGCCTGCTAGTATGCTGTGATGGATGATGTTGTGGAAGGCTTGGTAGAGGACTGTTGGCAGACTGCAGCTGCCTGGTGATGGTGAACGCGAGTTGTAGGTAGAACTCCAGGTGCTAATGCTATGAATAGTATGCAAATAGGTGGTGGTGTGCAAAGTGGTTATATGCTGATGAAGATGGTATCAGGTGGATAGATGGTGGAGATGCAGGTGATTATGTATGCAGTGGATGGATATGCAGAATTGATGGAGGTATGATATTGCTGCTGTAGGTGGTTATGCAGGTGGTGGTGATGGAGATGTAAGTGCGGAGATGATTGGTGGCTGTTCAGCGAGCAAAAGCTCGCTGAAACTAGGGTTACGAGCAGCAGTTGTGGAGGGGTATGATATGATGATATGGGGATTTTAGGTCTTCATTATAGCTCCTTTTCTTGATGCGAACTTGCATCCTACGCCAGCCCAAGCTTTCCTTGTTTATCTGCACTTCTAAACCAAGTCTCAATCTACTCCGTCGATCAACTAAGATCACTGGCGGCAGCACCATCCTAACCATTCTCCCCTGCCCTGACTTCTCGGCCAATCTACTCGCTTCTCAATTTATTTTCTCGGCTGAAACTTACCCCAAATCCCTTGCAATATGTACTACGAGTTCCTTCTTCGCCTCAGGTTGAAAACCTGCTCTAATCCTTCAGCAAATACCAACTGGAGCGACGACTAACTGACTGCCTGAACTGGTTCAGTCAACTATTGGCAACAAAACTTGAATTGATCTGAAGATGGACTTATAATGGTTGCACCTTTTTACAAACACAGTAAATAAGTATTCAACTTGAGTATAGAATTATGCTCCTTATGTGTAAGTCTTCAACATGTATGTAAAAATCTGCTCATTGTATGTTGCTTTACTTGAATATGAAATTTGCTCTTCCCTGTACTGTTGCTTGTAAACCTCAAACGTCTTCAACTTTCCTTGTAGATTTTGATGTCGCTCCCTTGTTGATGATGATTGTGTTTCTATGGACCTGGTGTTGGCGAGAGAGAGAATGGTGCTAACTGCAAATCAAACTACAAGAAGGTGGTTTTCATCTATAGACGTCACCCTCATGATTGACAAAGTTAGCACTCAAGAGATCAAAAATAGTGCTTCTATTGGTGGGAGGTTGGATAGCTCACCATTCTACCCGGAATTAACGTACGGTGACACACACTCAAAAGAAAGCTCTTTAGTCAACTACAAAAAAGAATTTGGTATGGTGCCTCTTTTGATTTGAAAATAGGTAGTCTCCACTAATGATTGATCAGCAACTCTAATAATGCATTTCTCCCTGCTCCTCGTTTGCATCACCAGTATGATTATATCCATTATTTAACACTCTAACAAGCAAGAAATCTGAATGTAGTTCCCTAACACTTAGTGGAAAATAGGTAGTCTCCACTAATGATTGATCAGCAACTCTAATAATGCATTTCTCCCTGCTCCTCGTTTGCATCACCAGCATGATTATATCCATTATTTAACACTCTAAAAAGCAAGAAATCTGAATGTAGTTCCCTAACACTTCCAAATTCAGTTATGTCGGTTATAAATCTCTATGTAAACATACCTAGAAGTGTACTAGTGACTCTAAAATCTCTACAAGTTGGAGGTCTTTTTTTTATTTATTTTTTTATGCAAATAAAAAAAAAGTTTGAAAAATCTAGGCAAAAAGCTAAAAACTCTATATGCAAAATACTCCCCGCACACTTAAACTTCACATTGTCCTCAATGTGCAAAACTGAAAATTCTGAATTCTGACGTAGCAGCAGATAAAACACGAAACCTGTACAAATTGGTAAGGAATTTTGAAAAACACCATTTCACAAAAGTTGTTCGCCTACATCTTTTCTACAGAGTGTCAAAAGGTCACAGTGTTTCGAAAAATGGTATGACAGTTATGGTCTCTGGACTGAACTACGTGCAGTCTGAATTTTTCTGACGAAAAGTGATTCGTCAAAATTTTATTCTAAAATAGATTCCGGACTCTAAAAAATTAAACATGGGGATGCAAATATGATATGAAAATAATAAAAACTTAAAATAAAAGGGATTAAAATACAAAACCTATGGGTTTCCTCCCATTAGCGCTTGGTTTAACGTCGTCAGCCCGACTGTAGACTCTTCGGCTACTCCTTAGCCTGCGTCCAAAACATTAGCATGAACATACGAATGAACATCGCTAGGATACCGCATTGCTCCAAAAATATTGGAGCGAACATTTTCATCATCAAATTCCATGGTGAGCGTTCCTTTGTCAACATCAATAACGGTTTTGGCCGTTTTCATGAAAGGTCTCCCCAATAACAGCGGTATAGATGCATCAGACCCGCTATCCATTTCCAATACGCAGAAATCAGATGGAAATATGAGTTGATTCACCTGCACAAGCACATCTTCAATAATACCTCTAGGGTAAACATTAGAACGATCAGCTAGTTCAAGAACAATACGGGTTTCTTTCAAAGGACCCAAATTCAAAGACTCATAAACAGATGCGGGCATAACATTAACCGATGTTCCTAAATCAAGCATGGATTTTCCAAACCTTTTATTACCAATCACAATAGGTATATCGAAACTACCGGGATCCTTTCATTTAGGTGGAAGTTTCTTTTGGAGGATAGCTGAAACGTTTTCCCCCACACTCATCACCTCATTACCGGTTAATCGTTTCTTCTTGGTGCATAGGTCTTTCAAAACTCTTGCATAATTAGGAACCTGCCTAATTGCATCTATCAGCGGGATATTCACATGAATCTTTTTGAGTACATCTAAAATCTCTTTGTCTTTTTCCACATTTTTGTTAGCAAACCTGCCAGGAAACGATAAAGGAGGAACATAAGTTGAAACAAGAGGTTTAGAGTTTGTTTTAGGTACCTCATCGATTTGGGAAGAGTCAGTAATCTCAGTAATCTCTTTCTCCAAAACCGGCCCCTTGGGGTCTTTGATTTTCTCACCATCTTCTGGTTACACAGTTCGTGTACCACTTCTCAATGTCACGGCATCAACAGTTTCTCTAGGATTAATAGGTTGAGAAGGGAGTTTCCCACTATTCTGCGTCTCCAAAAGGTTCAATCTACCTTCCATGGTGCTCATTTGTGTCTGCAACTCCTTGATTGCACCATCAGTCGTTTGCTGATTTTTTATTTTGCACCATTGTGGTTAGATTCTTCATCATAGCAATCATCTCTGATTATTCTGAGTTCTGCGCTGGTTGTGGTTGTTGTTGGAAACCACTAGGGCGATTAAAAATCGACCCTGAAGCTGTTGCTTACGTTTTGCATAGCTAAAATTGGGATGATCTCTCCACCATGGATTATAAGTATTGGAATAAGGATCATACCGTTGCCTTTGTTGATTTGTGAAAATAGCATTCACTTGTTCAGCTTCTTCCTGATAAGAGGGAATGATTGCTGCAACCATTTTTTGCATCATCTTCTTCATATTACCAATCTTATGTTCTAAGTGCGATGAAGAAGTAAACTCATTAACCCTTCGACTCATTGACACACCTCTTGTGTTGAATTGTTACGTGTTTGCCGCCATATTCTCGATCAATTCTGTCACTTCGTCAATGGTTTTGTTTGTCAAAGCACCACCACTAGCCGCATCGATAAGATTTCTCTCGGATTGGAGCAAACCATCGTAAAAATACTGCACTATGAGTTTCTCAGAGATTTGATGATGTGTGCAGCTCGCTAACAACTTCTTGTACCGTTCCCAGTAGTTGTAAAGAGTCTCACCAGTAATTTGTTCAATCCCGCTAATTGTTTTACGAATAGTTGGTGCTTTAGAGGCGGGAAAGTACTTTTCTAAAAATACTCTCTACATCTCGTTCCATGTTGTGATACTTCCAGGTGGAAGACCATAAAACCATTCTTCTGCAGAATCAATCAAAGAGAATGAAAATGCTGTCAGTAAAGCTCTTCCTTGATCAGTTCCAGTTGGCTTCAAACTTGTCAACCTATGTTGAAACAGTAATAAATGACGATTCAGATCGTCTCCTGGAAGCCCTTTGAACTTCGGTAACCAATGAATCAACTGAGATTTGAGCTCAATTGAATCTTCCAAGTTGACACACAACTTCTGTTGATCAAACGATGGGGATGTCAGATCTTTGAGTGTCTTCTTGGGAGGTGGAGGTGGTGGAGCACCGCCATTTCCATGGTTCCCTTGGTTTCCCTGGTCACCAGTGTTATTGTTGTTCGTTCCGCCAACCATCTCTTCTTGTTGTGATTTTCGAGGTTCTTGTAGTACTGTTCCTCTGCGAATTGAAATTCCGCACCTTTGGTAATCCCAACGTTTGGATGCCAGAGATCAAGTACATGAAAAACAAAAATTAAAAACTAAAAATAAGAAAACAAAAACAAAAACAAAATAACAATCCGCTATGCCTCCCCGGCAGCGGCGACCAAATTTGGTCGGTTTTTAGCCGACTTAAAAATAATTTAAGTTCTTTCACTTCACAATTATATATAATAGTATAGTAATAAGAACAGATTTGTTCCACAAGGATATATGGGTTGTTATTCGTAATTGAAAACTTAAGTAACCTGTGGGGATTTTTGATTTAGGTCGAAAATAATTAAACTAATAATAATATCAAAGAATGAATAAAGAGAATCAATAAGTTAAAACTACTGGTTAAGGGTTCATCATCAATCATAAGACATGCACTTCGACTAATAACTGGTGTTGTCACTCAATCATTCATTATCAAGAGTCTTAAAGTACCCTATCGAGAGCATACTCCGGTAAATTCCTTATATCATCACATACCATAACGATGAATATGTGAATACTACTCAGCGAACAACCTAATGCAACGTGCTAATATGTTTAATCCTCCAATAGCCTTAAGTTTTATGAATTAGACTAATCCATGCAATAGAAATACTACGAGTAAACTATTTAACATAGGTCAAGCTTCTACTTGCAATCACACAAAGGTTTTGAATACAATTGGTAATTACGATATCTACTTATGACAAGGTTCATCAACAATTACGTATCTCAATACCCTAGTCTAGCTATAGAAATGCATTCATGGTTATTTAGTAGCGCTCCTAAACAAACAATCATGCAATCATACATGGCGATAATAAATAGTACAACAAGACAATAATGATTTGATTGAGATAACAAAACCAATATATTAATTCAATAGCATGTTTATGATATCCGACTACATCCTTAACCAATATGAAGTGTTTAGCTACTCATGGATTTCTCAAAACCCATGAAAAATATAAAAGAGAATAAGTAAAGCAAACCCTAGAATCGTGATTGTCAATCGCAACTCCAAGCCCTAACTCCCGTTCTTCCCTTCCAAAAAATGATAAACGATGATAAAAAGATATTCAGTAGAAAAATCTCTTATATAGGACCCCAAGTGGTATGTGCCCGTGCTCAAATCCCTGTCAAGAAAGAGTTGCCAAAACTTATCAAAATTCCAAAATACTTCACGCCCAATGCAGTTAATCTCGGCCGAGATGGCCGAGATACCGCCGATAATATCGGTTTCGGTGTTTCACCGAAATGCCGATATTTCCAGTATTGGCCGGTATTTCGCCGATATTTCACCGGTATTCACCGAAATATCGTGTCTCGGTACGCGACCGATATTCACCGAAATCCGATATTGACTACATTATTTACGCCCAAGTCTGGTCGTGTACAAGTCTGGCCGTGTACTGCAGCAGCTAATGGGCTCATACTGTGGAGAAAAATCCATCCCAAATATCCTCACAACTGTCAGTCCAGGGAGACTGACAGTGTATCTCAGTTTTCACCACAAATTTCTTTTCTTTTTCCTGAGTTATCTTACGACCGGAAGACCCATCCGTAACCTCACCTATGTTTCCATACGGTTTGAAAGTCCAGATCGTAGCCTTACCTGTAATTAAATACAGTTGTAAAACCCGTACGTAACTTGCGGTGAGATTTCATACCATAGAAAACTCCATCTCTTTTTTTCTTGTTTTATTTCTCGGTTCCCTTGTTTCTTTTCCATGCACTTCTTTCTCTATCTCTCTCAATCAGCCACAACAACATCAGACTGTCATCATCATTCTTCATAATCACCAGCAGACTCCACATCTCCATTACTCTCTGCCATACTATTCCATCACCATTAGTATCTCTGGCAGAAAGTACCACACGTTAGCACCATCACCGGGATACCACAACTCAGTTTTTATTATCCATTGTTGCCATCATCTGCAGCTCCAACAAACAGCACATACCCTGCCAACCACCTCCATCGATCACTGCCAATACCTCTCGGCTCACTTACAACAACAAATATCTCGAGCTCAGCTTCATCTTCTCAGTCACTGCCAGCTTCTCTGCCACCCCATGTTCTGCTCGAGCTGTTCATACCTCTTCCACGCTCAATCTTCACTTCCAAACAACACCTACAACTGTAGGATCAGAATCTCGCAACAATTATGTCTCAGCGAAATTATCAATGGTACAGCACAATAGCATCGCAGAATAATTTCAGAAACGACGTCAGCAAGGATCATGAGAAAGATGTGATAGTCCTGCGAAAATTAGAGAGCTTGCGAAATTAACATTTGTAAGGTTGCGAGAATGTCGCAAACCATATCCGAAAATAAAGGACAGATTAGCTGTCATCCACTATGTATTTCCTTATAAATAGTCATTCGAGTTGTAAAGGAAAGGGAGATCTTTTTGAGTAAGAAACAAGTAAATAGGAGAGAGAAAGTTCAGAGCAGAGATCATTCTTGACTTCTTTATCTTTCTTGTAAGAACATTCAAAAATTAATCAATAAAATTAAGAATATAAACCTAAAAATGAGTTGATCAACAATGAAATCGTATGAGGGGTGTAGTGTTGGAATTCCTGCAACTACATAATGGCACTAGAAATAGGGAATTGAAGATCGAAAGTTGAAGATTGTTGATTGAGAATATTCAAATCAAGAAAGTGATTAAATAAATCAGTGAATCAGTTAGAAGAAAGATGAGTAGAATTAATGAAAATGGCAAAAGATTGGAGTGTAATATGATAACAAAAAGCTTGATTAATGAATTCCATGAAAACATCAAAGGAAGAATACATAAACGAAATTTTGAAGGAAAGAAAGTTATGGCGGTAGAAAAAACATCACCCTTGAAAGATTGGGAAAAGCAAAAAATTGCATTCGTGGCGGAAGAAATACCAAAAAAAAAATTGAACCATACATCTCCGTTGGTCATCACAGTGCCTATTACATGAAAAGAGAAGGAGACAACAATAAAATCCACAGGAGAATGGATGTTGAACAGAACTTTAATCGATACAGGAAGTTCAGTTGATATAATATTTTATCATGCATTCCGGGGAATGGGATTTAAAGACGAAGAAATGTCCAGTTCAACATATTTTGTTCACGGCTTTGGAAAATCTACAACAAAACCTAAAGGAGAAATAGTGGTACGAATTCTACTTGGAGAAATCGAAACACGTGTAACATTGTGCGTGGTGGATATGGAATCGCCATATAATATGTTATTAGGAAGATCATGGATACATGCGGTAAAAGCTCTGGTATCAACGTTTCATCAATGTATTAAATTCCCCACTCCAAATGGAATAGGTGAAATCAGAGGAGATGTTGACAATGCGAAATTATGT
This sequence comes from Papaver somniferum, assembly GCF_003573695.1. NCBI lineage: Eukaryota > Viridiplantae > Streptophyta > Magnoliopsida > Ranunculales > Papaveraceae > Papaver > Papaver somniferum. The sequence goes on from NC_039367.1 coordinate 112,904,325, forward strand.
CATCAAATTGAAGTAAAACATTATGAAGAACAAGCAAAAAAGAAACAATTCCGCAGAAAATTGGCAAAATAAGCAAAGAAGGAAGAAGAATTTAGAGTATATATGATAAGGGCAAAAGAAGGCAAACGAATACCCAGCGAAATTTCGGAAGAAGGGGAAAGACCCATAAAAGCAATAAAAGAACCAACACCAATGGGAGAACCTAAACCCAGTTACACTGCCGCAGAATCAACAAAAGAAATAAATGTTGGGACTGTAGAGGAGCCTCTAATGTTAAGAATTGGAACCAAAATGGATATAGAAGAAGAAAGAACTGTTAACTTGTTGCGAGAATATAAAGATATTTTCGCAGGAAACATGGATGAGATACCAGGAATAGATCCATCAATTGCATGCCACAAATTGGAGATTAACAAAAATGTGAGACCATTTAAACAGAGAATAAGAAAAATTGCAACAACTTACCATTCCCAAATAGAAGAAGAATTACAGAAAATGCTTGAGGCAGGAATTATAAGAGAAGCTAAATACCCAGAATGGATAGCGAATATGGTCATTGTCCCAAAGAAAAACAAGGGAATCAGGATTTGCATAGATTTCACTGATTTGAACAAAGCTTGCCCCAAAGATAGTTTTCCGTTACCAGATATTCCTCAAATGGTGGAATCCGCAGCGGGAAATGATAGGGTATCATCTTTAGATGGGTACAAAGGGTATAACCAAATTCCTCTCGCTGAAGAAGATCAAGAACATACTGCTTTCTTTGCCCTAGAGGTTTATATTGTTACACGAAAATGCCATTTGGTTTGCGAAATGCGGGAGCGACATATCAAAGAATGGTAGAGAAGGTGTTCGCAAAATGGATACATAAAACATTAGAAGTATACGTGGACGACATGTTAGTAAAGAGTAAAGAAGCTAAAGACCATGTACAAGACTTGAGGGAGATTTTTGAACAAATGCGGCAGTATAACATTAAATTGAATCCTGAGAAGTGTACTATTGGAGTTGCATCGGGAAAATTTTAGGCTACATTGTATCAAAGGAAGGAATACAGGTTGATCCAGAAAAAGTGCAAGCAGTTCGTGACATGCCAACACCAGCAACAATAAAAGATGTACAGAAGTTGAATGGGCTTCTAGCTTCGCTGGGGAGATTCATTTCGCGATCATCAGACAAATGCAAATATTTTTTCGATATACTCAAGAAGGGTGCAAAATTTAAATGGAGTGATGAATGTGAAAAGGCTTTTCAAGGAATCAAAGAACATCTTATGAATACAACTATTTTACAAAAGGCAGAACCAGGAGAAGAATTATTGATTTACCTTGCGACAACGTCGCATGCATTAAGTGTGTGTTATTGCGAGTAGACGCAGGAGTGGAGAAACCCATTTATTACATTAGCAAAACTTTTAATACCGCTGAGAAGAATTACTCAAAGATTGAAAAGTTAATCTTAGCATTAGTTTATGCATCATTTAAGCTCCGCATATACTTTCAAGCACACAAGATAAAGGTATTAACAAAAGTACCAATTGAATCAGTGATGAAGAATTCTAAAAGATCAGGAAGGGTGGAGAGATGGAATGCACAAGTAGGCCACTTTGATATTAAATATGAAATTTTGTCTTCACCAAAATCACAAGTTGTTGCGGATTTCTTGGCAGAATTTCCTTTAGTAGCAAAGAGAAGCAAGAAGAAATGATGGATGTAGAAGAAGAACATGGAGATCCAAAAGATTTATTAACAGAACCAAATAGATGGGAAATATTGGTAGATGGATCATCAAATGGAGAAGGAAATGGAGTTGGAATTTTTTAATTTCGCCAGAAGGAATAAAGATGGCTTTTTCATTCAGATTGGAATTTGCATCCACTAATAATGAAACAGAATATGAAGCTGTGATACATGCTTAAAATTCGCAATAGAAATGAAACTAGAAAATGCCAGGATCACTAGTGATTCGCAGCTAGTTATTCGCCAAATAAAAGGAGAGTATACTACAAATGAACCATCCTTGAAGAAATACAAGAAGCTGGTTGAAGAATTATCAGCGAAAATCCCAAAGATAAAATGGAGGCACATTTCAAGAAAGGATAATAGACTCGCAGACGCTTTTGCTTTCATCTCAAGCATGATGACAGATCCAACTGCGAGATGCATAAAAATACAAACACTTCTGTCACCATCAATAAATAAAGAAGAGGAAGATGTGGATGTGATGATAATAGATAATGAAAAAGAAGAACAAATAAACAATGTCGCAGACTGGAGAATGGAACTTCATGCATATTTGGCGAAAGGAGAAACACCAAGAAATAGATTGGAAACACACAAGTTAAAAAGCCGAGCAACGAATTATGAATTAAGAGATGGGTTGCTATACCGAAAATCCTTTAGTGGACCATCACTCAGATGTTTGACACGAGAGGAAGGAGAAAAGGTGCTGAAAATGTTACATAGTGGAGATGCTGGCAATCATAGTGGAGGAAGATCTTTGGCACATAGAGCAAAAATGCAAGGTTATTATTGGCCATACATGCATGAAGATGCAAAACAAATATCAAGACGTTGCGAAGATTGTCAGCGACATGGAAAGAAAATACATGCACCAGGAGCACCATTGTCATCTTCAACCAGTGTGTGGCCCTTTGGAAAATGGGGCTTAGACATTGTGGGGCCATTTTTACCAGGAACTGGACAAAGAAGATACTTAATAGTCGCAACAGATTATTTCACAAAATGGACAGAAGTGAAGGCAGTACAACATATTCGCGACAAAGATATCTTTACATTCATATTCGAAAATATCATTTGCAGATTTGGAATTCCTGCACAGTTGGTATCTGATAATGGGAAACAGTTTGAGGGGCAGAATATAGAAATGTTACTTAATGCATTCAAGATAAAATGTGGAAAGTCCACTCCTTTGTATCCACAAGCTAATGGGCAAGTAGAAGCAACAAATAAAACAATTGCAGATATATTAAAGAAGAAATTGGAAGGACATCACAGATCATGGTGCGAACAAGTACATAATGCAGTATGGGCTTATAATACAACTAGAAGAGAAGCTACTGGAATGTCACCTTTTTGTTTAACATACGGAGTTGAAGCGGTGTTACCAACAGAAGTTGTTATTCCGACAACAAAAAGAGAAGCTTGGGAGAAAAATCTTAGTGCGGGCTTAATTTTAAACAAACTTGATGAATTAGAAGAAAGAAGAGAAAAGCTTTACAACATATGGAGAATTATCAGCGAAGATTAGCTCGAGAATATAATAAACGTGTCAAAATACGCGAATTTCAACCAGGAGATTTAGTTCTGCGAGAAACACCAATATATCAGCGAGAAAATGGTGGAAAATTAGCGAAAAAATGGGATGGACCTTACATCATTAAGGAGATAGTTGGAACAGGAGCTTATAGATTAATGGATCCAGAAGGAAGAGATGTTGGTCATAGATTAGACAGACCATGGAACAGGTTGTATTTAAAAGATATTATCAGTAAGAAGCTTTGAGAAGTTATGAATTCTGAAAGAATAATTGCAGAATTACTCATATCAAAAGAAGATCATGATGTGCGAAATTGTCGCAGAGATAATCACAAACAATGACATAAAAGAAAGGGGCGAACCTTTATGGCGTACACCCTAGTTCGCGAATAAAATTTCGCAAGAGGCAAATGTAAGACCTAAAGTACGTCATATTAGGGGGTACCTGTTACATGGCTCAGGGAAAGGCTACACCGCCACCGGAACCTGAGTCATGGAGATTTGGGGTCAATAAAGCCCATCCGGGAGAGGCACCTTGGATTCTCAACTTAAGCATATGACTTAGGTTGGGCGACTAAGGTAATAAGGACTCTCCCAAGGAGTGCAGAATCTGATCAAGGCGCCGAGGTACACGGTTGAGTCAAGAGTGCCGGGGGCGTTTGAAGCGTCCTTGCCATTCTTGACAAGTCTTGGCTTATACTGCACTCGGCCTGAAGAAAACCCCACTTAGGGTGCAGTCTCGTAACCATAAGCCCTATAGGAAAAGGGATAAGAGGCTGCGAAAACAACTGGTTGTTGTTAAGACTGGATGGGAGGAGCTAACCTTGTATGGTAGAAGTACGCCTCCTTGAAGGGGCAACCAGGGGGAGATAAGGGCGGCACCCTCCATTAGGGAGCTGATAAGTGTCTTAAGACGCAAATGTCATGAGGCTTTTTATTCGCAAGGATATTAAGGCTTGTCATATTTGTGCAACAATCCTGAAGAGGCAATAATACAAAAGAAAAGATAAGACGAGATCAATGGGTTTTCGCATGAAAGTGCGAAGACGTCCTGCGATTTCGTCGCAAGACGGCAATGTCATGGGGCTTTATTTTCGCAAGAATATTTAGGCCTGTCATATTGTCGCAACATTCCTGAAGAGGCCATAATACAAAAGAAAAAGTTAAGACAAGATCAATGGGTTTTTGTATGAAAGTGCAAGGACGTCCTGCGATTTTGTCGCAATGACAAGAGATGGCATAATAAGACCTTTAATTAGGAAGGCAAAATAAGACCATATGATAAAACAAATTAATATAAGCATTCATAACAGATTATTTTTGCAAGAAAGATAATGAGAGGCAAGTATGGGAATCGATACACAAGAAGCATTATCTTTCTTATCAACAAAATATTAAAAGGAAAAGTTGACTCAAAGTATTGAAAAATGTAACTCTCAAAAGTGATAAAAATAAGACAGTTCAAGAAAACAAAGCTAGATAAGAAGCTCAAGCTTCAATATTAATGTAGCAGAGAGATGACAGAAATTCTTCGCCAACATTCTCGCAAGCTTCTCCTTCATTTCGGCTTTGATCTTCGCCATGACTAGCTTGATTATCGCCAGCAATTACTTCTTCAGGAGAAATTTCTTTCTCATTCTGATTAACACCAGCAGATACTTCTTTAGAAGGAACCTCTTCTTCATCTTCCAGGAAATTATCCTCTGCACCGCTTTCGTAATCATAATCACTATCAGCAGGACGAGGAACTTCATCATCATCTACTTCTAAGGATCAATTGATGTAGGAGGAAGAGAGTTGGACATAAGATGTCATTTACAAGGACTTCAGCCCGGAGATGAACTTGGCGAAGAAGTGCTCTTTGATGATTCCTATCTTGAATATCTTAAAATAAGCAAGATAATCAAGTCTTCTTTCTGCTCGGTCGCGAGAACCAGTAAGGGTAGAGACGAGCAATGCATTCTCTTTGCGAATTTTAGCATATTTAGCCTCCAAGATCAGAAATAGAGAATGAAGATTCTTCTCAGACTCTGCGAAAAATAGAATACAAAATTTTATTAAGATAAGGAATTCAGAGAGATATGACAAAGAAAAGATAATTAAGGCAGTCAAACTATTATGACTACCTTCCTTTTGCGAAATAAGGTGTTGAATCAAGGATAGACAACTATTCTCCCAATGGTCCATTGCGTCATCAAATTTATCTCCAACTAAACCTTTAAGTCGAGACTGAAGATTTTTCTCTTTAGAAAAGAAGGCATTTTCTTCGCAAGAGAAGAATAAGATTCTTCTAATTTGGAATATTGTTCTTTAAGCTGATTTGCCTTCACACTTAAAGCTATTCTACCTTGAATGAGTGTATCTCTTTCAGCGATAGATGATTCTGTTACTTCTTTAAGTTCATTTCTCAAAGAGCGAAGAGATTTCTCTTGGTCAGCATACTTTTTGGAGAATATTAAGTTGTTGCGAAGATATCGCCATCTTGTTTAAATAAGTTCGCTTCTCTTGAGATAAGGTTTTATTCTCATCTGATAAAGTTTCCATCCCTAAATTAGCTTTAGTTAAAGAATAAGAAAGACGAGATACTTCATTACTTAATAGATCTTGTCTTTGAACTAATTGGGTATTTTCATTGGTAAGATTATTTATTGATCAAGAGAATATGAATAGAGGTTATCTAATTGGTTATATTGATCCATCAAGATTTCTTTATCAACACGGGCTTCTTCAACAGCAGATTCAAATTGATATCTCTCCATTATTTTCTGATTTAATGCTTAACATGCGAAAGAGGGATTTAAAGGATAATTAAACATGGGAAGGATAAAACCATCGAAAAGGCAAATTAAAGACATAGATAAGGAAATCATACCTCTTAATTCATCATTCTTCTTGCGAAGATTGTCACGATCCAGCAAAACATTCTGAAGTTTCTGATTTTCAAGACGAAGAGCATTACATTCTTTTTCTAAAGCTGTCTGCGAAGCAGCTCTGCCAGAACCCAAATGCTTGCTCAGAATTTCGCAAACATTAGACTTGATGGGATCAGTAGAAGACTTCTTGCCATCATCCAGAATTCAGATAAAACTTGAAAGCAATATTATCCCTTCCACGGTCTCTTTCGACAGAGGAAGAGACTTGGGTAGAGAACTGGTAGAGACAGAAGGTTGAGAAACATTCTCAATGGGAAGAGAAGAGGTTTCATTCGCAGAAGGATCCATAAGGGGAATTTCAATCATAGAAAGGTCAACTGAAGAAATGAAATCAGAGGCAGCATTTTCGCGAATTGGAGATAAAGGTTTATCTTGCGAAGATGTCGCAGGAGATTTGGAAGAAATGAAATCAGAGGCAGCATTTTCGCGAATTGGAGATAAAGATTTATCTTGCGAAGATGTCGCAGGAGATTTGAAAGAAATGAGTAGGTGGAAGGGAACAGAAGTTGGAACAGTTTTAAGGTGGCGAGATTTCTTGTGATGTTTATGAAGATCTTTATCACCCTGCGAATTACAATCCAGATAAGAAACAGATGGCAACAATATTGTTATTAGAAAAAGATAGTGTTTCTTACTACCTTCTCATTCGCAGACTTTATTTTATGTGCGACAACCTTATGCTGTGATTTGGGATTGTTAGGGTTCTGAACTGTAAATTTAGTGTTGGAGCCGCTTTTGCTGAAATAACAAGAGTATGGGAATCACATCGACAACATCAAATAAGGCAATAAGCAAGATCAATTTCAAATATATCAATTCAGCAAAACTCATAAAGAAGAAAAGAGAAGACTAAACTTGATGAATCCATGAAAAATAATAGCAGGGAGATTGTCTCGAAGAAAATTACGAACTATGAAGATTTAGTATAAAGATGAAGAAGAACTTAAGAAGGTTCTAGAAGAAAGAAGAAAAGTTGCAATAATGGAGTTTGCAGGAGAACGATGAAGTTGCAGAGAAAATAAAAAGAAGAAGAAAGAGAGTGAGAAGGAATATATATAGAGGGAATTTCTCCTCGAGAAAATCAACACGATTATTACGGAAAGATATAAGCGGTTAAAAGGCAATGGTTACAAAAGACGTGTCGAGAAATAAACAGAAGAAAGAATACGTGTGATAAATGCAGAATATAAAGAAGAGAACAGATGCGGCATTTCTCACATCATTCTCCTACTTTGTAGAGAAGATATGAGAAGAGGCAAGATGTAGGATCAGAATCTCGCAACAATTATGTCTCAGCGAAATTATCAATGGTACAACACAATAGCGTCACAGAACAATTTCAGAAACGATGTCAGCAAGGATCATGAGAAAGATGTGATAGTCCTGCGAAAATTAGAGAGCTTGCGAAATTAACATTTGTAAGGTTGCGAGAATGTCGCAAACCATATCCGAAAATAAAGGACAGATTAGCTGTCATCCACTATGTATTTCCTTATAAATAGTCATTCGAGTTGTAAAGGAAAGGGAGATCTTTTTGAGTAAGAAACAAGTAAATAGGAGAGAGAAAGTTCAGAGCAGAGATCATTCTTGACTTCTTTATCTTTCTTGTAAGAACATTCAAAAATTAATCAATAAATTAAGAAGATAAACCTAAAAATGAGTTGATCAACAATGAAATCGTATGAGGGGTGTAGTGTTGGAAATCCTGCAACTACAACAACACCCCATTCTTCAACTAAGCTCGATAATTTCTTTCAGCATTCATCATTACTTCTCCTTCGTTCACTAGTCAGTCACGTTCACAGCAGTACTACCATGATGTACTGCTAATAATGGCAGCAACTCCATCAATAACACACAACCATGACCTTCACGACATCAACACTGTCTTATTCATCTCAGTTTGTCTCCATCAACTGGTAACTACCACCATTCCGTCCAACTCCATCTCAGTCACCTGGAGCAACATATATCACCAGCCAACCATCACAGCTCTGTATCGATCACCAAGCTCATGGTCTTCTTTGCAGTCACCAAACTCTGCACATAGTACTGACCTCTCTCTCTCTCGAGTAGCAACATCCCTGTTCTTCTATAAACTCGATCTCTCAACCTAATTTCAACAATCTTCTCGCTGCCATCCTCCATCAATCTCCGTCGACTTCCAATGCCAGTTACCTAATTCCAGTTCTCTAGAGTAGTTTCCTGTAGCATTTTTCATTTAACAGTCAGTCTTGCAGGACTGACAGTTCAGTTATGGTTCTGTGATTTCCCTGACTAATTCATGCAGGTGCCTTCATCAGTTCTGTGTTGTCTCAATTGTCACAACTTCAACTCAGCTTCAAATGCTTATAACTTTTTCATACAAGGTAGGAATAACCTCGTTCTTTCGTCGTTTCCTTCGTCATTTTATCCTCTTCCAGATGATGTGAAGATATCCCGGATTTTAAAGAATTCCACTTCCTTTTGGTTAAGATGATCTCAAACACCTAAGAAACTCAAAAGCAAACAAAATCAAAGCATAATGATACAAAAACTATCAAGAAACAAAGCATTTGAGGACCTAACTAGTGCAAATATTGCACCTATCATGCATCAACGGTATGATCCCAGTCTACAGAGCCTTGCTGGAAAATCTCGGGTTCCAGAATTTCTCAGAACTCCATGAAGCAGCCAAGCGATCAGCAACTACTGCTCCGGCTTTACTGGAAAGAACAAGAACTGCTAAAGTCGAGGAACCACGAGAAACTCGAAGCAGTGCCAGGCGCCTGATCAACAGACAATACAACCTCCAACCTTCCATAAACGTTGTTTCCCAAGGAAGTGAAAGGAAAGCCACATATGCTCAAGATGCTTCTCCAATCTCTCAGGCTCCTCCGAAAGCGCAAAGAAAGGATAACCAATCCTGAAATGCACAAACCTCGACCCGACATCAACGAACGGGGAAATGATCAGATAAGCTCAAACTTCTCATGAAAGAGTGACCGAGTTACTGGAAGTCTGGGTTCAAGATGGTGCAATCAAATTGTCGTTCATCAGGAGAGAGCCAACTGAAGAAGAAATGGAAAATCCCAGGTATTGTCGCCTTCGTAGGTTTATCGATCATCCAACAAGTAACTGCAATATTTTGAAGAACATCTTGAAAGAGAAGGTTGATCCATAATAGCTTCAACTGGGACTAAAGGAGTACACACGAATCCTCTCCCAGTTAGAACCTTTACATCTCTGAACAACCAGTCAAAGAAGCAGTTCAATCGTTGATTGAGCATATATGTGAAATTGCTCTATATGTCTAAGGCACAAAGAAAAAACATGTTCACAACACCAAATTACATTGTGATAGACGTCTGTCCATCCCGGAAATACTCCTTGAACCTTCATCCACAAACAAGGAGATGCACGACTGGGGACTGCTTACCACAGTCAATCTAAGAGGAAATGAATTCGGAAGAATGTTGATCGATGCTGACGCCGCCATCAACGTCATTACACTGAAAACCCTCAGAGCCGCAGGCATCACTCGACAAGAAGCTACTCGTGATCCCATCTCAATCAAATACCTTGAAGGAACGCTCGGAAATACTTATGGCTACATCACTCTCAAAGTGAAAATAAGTTCAACCTGGATAGAAACCAAGTTTCACATAATCAGGAAGATCCAGGATATGACATGTTCTTCAGACGAGCGTGAATCCATGATGAAAAGATGGGTACTGACAAAGCGCCTTTGGTTGCACATCTCTCCAATAAAGAAAGTTTTGATCCAGAAGATTTGGCGGACATTCCATCATCAGAGCACTTGGAGGAATTTCGAACTTTGACGAGGTTAAAGCAAGAACCTGCAAAAGATGCATATACAGTCATCAAGAGGTTCCGCACTTAGGGAAGTCTCATTCCTTCCATGTCTATGTCATTCATTTCCTCACATGCTATCCTAACATGGTGACTCAATTCTGCTAGCAATTCTTGTATTGCAAGACTTTATGAATGCTAGCTTCACCGTATTAGTATTTTACTAAGTGGTTGAATCTGACACCTCTCCGAATCGAGCATATCACTAAGACATTTATTACTGAGAGGATGCATGAAGCATGGCAAAAAAACTTTGGGCATTTCTCCATAGCCTTGCAGGAGTGTCCATGTGTGCCACAAAATAAGAAATCTCTGATGTCTGCACAAGTGTTGAATCCCACTACCGCAAAGAAAGGAATGCTGAATTGACAAAATATACTCAGGGCCGATACGATCAAACCTAAAACATTCGATGCTTAAGGGATATAACGCTTCAACGCTCAAGCATCTAAGAAGCCTTCAAATTGTACTCCCAATCAAAGAATACACCTTCGATAATGGTGCATCTGGATTCAACACAAATATCTCGACGATGACACACTGATTCAACACCAGCACGATCAAAGTGTAACTGAACTACAATCGATAGGTCTTCATTATCCCATGATAAGACTTCTGAAGAATATGCAACATCATTCATCCATGGATGGCACAAACTCCTTCAACATACACTGGGGACTTGATCTTATTGGAGAAATCGATTCTCTTTCAATAAATGTTATCCACATAACAAGTTATTGCAACCTGATGTGATTTCATGAAACTTCATCAACGGGATCCAGGATGAAGACCGCTGCTGCTATCTGCCGCAACAACGTCGATTCACTGACAAAGCCTGTTCACAGTAAAGTCATATTGTGCAGGAGAATTTGTGTTGAACTCCCAGTGCACCTTCATCTTAGGGATGCTCAACCCACCAACTAGTTCGTGAATGTAAAGTCTCACTGGATGAAAGAGCAAGGACTATGTTGACAATCATGGTTCTATCCTTTTCGGTATCTGAAGCAACTCTGGCCATAGTATCAACATCGACAAGCATATTTGGAGTGGTCTCAGCATCAACAAGAATGTCTGGAGAAAATTCAATCGTGATCTCAGCATCAAAAATGGTCTCAGGAGCAACATCCTCATGACAAGGCTTCATCAACTAACCATTCTCTGAAATTGCTCGATGAAGAGGACTTCTCCAAGCAATAATGATTCGTATCAATATGTGTAGACATGAAAATATGTTCACATGAAAGTCTTCCCAAAGCTTGCACGGCTGGAGGGAACAAGCCAAAGACTTCTACAAGATGTTCTCATCACCTCTACAAATGAGATACAACACACTTCAGGCCATGAGTTTACAAAAACATACCAATGTATGAGGAATGGGACAATTCTTCCTCAATAAAAGATGTTCGTCTATGTCTCTTATACAACATACCAAAAGGGCGCATCAATCGGACGTACGAGCTGAAAGATATGGCATTTACCGTCAGGTCTATGAAATCTGAAAGTTTTGTACGGGATTACAAATTACAAATGTGCACGCTTCCTTGGATGACTTATGAAACTCCAAATTGAGTTATTGTTTTCTCATATGATTCCCCAGTCTCTTAGCTTCAAAAGTTGGTGTCAAGCACTAAATTATGACGTCGTATGAGGTCCCTACAGCTTCCAGAGCATACAACATGCAAGCAGCAATTCTTAGACGAGATTCATAGCCTCCACAGTCGATCATTGTCCACCAGGTCTTTCCACTAAGTCCTTCATCAAGGTACATTCAACTTCGACCGCCTAGGTCTTTACATCAATTTTTCTACCTAGGTCCTCTATCTAGGTCTTAGAATGGAAAACGAAAAGGAGAGATTTAACAAAATACTAGGGACTGACGGTCCACTGATCATGGCGATCAGTTTCACAGTCCGAGACCCGTGGCACCAGACTCTCATGTGCTGATCATTCATCATAAAAGGAATGCTACCACCGGGACATACAACCATGGTCATTACATCACCCCCTCTTGAGAGCAACCTCAGTTATGGTCCCGTGACCAGGGTTTCAGAAGTGATGTTTCTACGAGTAACAGAAACAAGATGGCACTGCAAGTACCATGCTCGTGTATCAATCAAGGGGTCCTGATTTCGAATGAATCAATGACATTAAAATCCTTCACCAACCGTTCAAGACGCAAGCGAATGGTCTATAGACACAACATGAGTGTTTTACAGCAAGCTCGTCTGAGATGATTTTACACTGCCCCGTATAAGACGACGAACTGGGAGAAATTTTTGAGGAATCCAAGGTTGAGTCGTATACCATTCTCTTCGTATGAATGGTCTCTACAACATATCAAAATTTCATAACAATTGGATAAACGAGCAAAGAGTTGCGGCCAAAACATTGGACTACATGACAGCTGAAAATTTTCTGAAGACTTCCTGAAAGTTTACTGTTTCGTCAATTTCGGCACTTAAACCTGCTAAAAAGCCGAAAATCTTTTTTGCTAAAGCTTGTAAATTTTCTGAGGATGAAGAAACATGGTTAGATCACAAAAACCCGACATCGGACGAAGATTCCACAACAATTTCAATGAAGACCTAACTTCTTATTTTTCTGATGACGAATTATGACGAAATTCTTCATTCATCCACATCTGAATCAGGGGCTACACCATCAACGCAAAGACGAACTTCATCTTCAGTCGATAGTCTCACTTGCTGAAGTCGGTGGTGCTTCTGTTGATGAGGGACGACTCCCAGATGATCGAGAGACATACAATGTGTCATCTTTCCAGCGTCTCTGAAAGGTTGATTCACTTTGGCATGAGCATCTGCAGAAGTCTTCATATTTGACTTGATATTTTTGGAGCGTCCCCCGGAAGAGCCAGAACAATGGTTGTAACCAGAAGTCACCACTATCTGAGGCCAAAAACATGGAGTCATGGATATACCAATAATAAACGCATAACAAAAATGGTAACAATCCAACTCTTACCTATTTACAATTTCACTAGATGTAGTGATTATAACATCAGAATTATTAAAACTTCCTCGTTCCCTCAAACCTGCAAAGACGAGCAAAATTCATTATTCAAAATCATGACTTGATTTTCATAAAACCGTGAAAAACCCACGTGAATTTTAACATACACTGGTTTTTCAAAAATTTGGAAAGACGTCCTATCTACAGTTGCGAAAACTCACATATAAACATTATTCACCATGTATAATTGTCTACTTTCAACAGTTGTTCAAAATCAAAACATTGATTTTACAAAATATATATATTTAACGTGAAATTCACGTAAATTTGAAAAAACATATATATATGTATATATATTTTTGCTCCCTCGAGAGTATATTTTCAAAAATTTGTGAAAGCTTACATATCGAAAATATGAAAGCTCATAGACAAATTTTTACTAACAGACGCACGTCTATTCAAAAAAAAAAAAACTTTTTCTTTCGTACAACCATCCACCTTTGAAACGAGATTTTATTAAAATCTCACATATTTAAAAAATCTCTCTTATACTAAAGATCATTGTTTTTCCCTTAAACTAACGAACAAACAAACGTCTGTTCCTAAAACAAGGATTTCCTTTTTGGGTCGGGCCCGTAAACGCTAAATCGACCAAAACTGGATGTCCGGCCGCCCAAATCAGCAGGGGACTTACCTCATCTTTATGTGCTCACAGGATGACGCTCTATCATACTATCAGGGTCCTTACCTGAGCATTTGCTCGTACATGACACCATTGGAGTAAATCGAGGATTCTGAAAATACCTTTGTACGACCGAGTTCAACTGCTTATCTCGTCGACTGGAAAATCACCATCTAATGCGTACTACGGAACATGATTGTCCCTCACTAAGCAGGGGACTTAATGTTGATGGTGGATTTTCGACAAAGGTCAAAATTGTAAAATCATGATACTGCATGTTTCTGACCCGGCTTCAGGAACGCATGTGACGATTCTTATTTTACGACCCGTGAATCGTTTCACGATCTTTGATCGAGTTCCTCTCAGATCCATGATGAATATGTTTCTCGAAAGGCCTCCCACTAGCTGAGCGTTCGATGCTACGCATTTCATTATGCCCTCTATGTAGAATAACATGATTGGGCGGTCCTACTACATAATTGTTTGTTATGCCCACTAGCTGAGCGTTCGATGCTACGCATTTCATTATGCCCTCTATGTAGAATTAACGCCTTCAGGACGTCGGCGATACTCGATGTTCCCTGACTACATAGAGAGACCCCCCTCTACATAGAAGAACGATTGGGCAGTCCTACTACATAATTGTTTATTGAGAGGGCTTAACGCCTTCAGGACGTCGGCGACACTCGATGTTCCCTGACTATGTAGAGAGACTATGTATAGATTCAGGCAGCTCTCCTACATAATTGTTTGTTGAGGGGGCTAAACGCCTGCAGGACGTCAACAAAGCTGCACATTGTTCCCTGACTATGCACCTTTCAGAACGAGTATGATGCTTCAACTATCTCATATCTCGATTCTACAATAGATTAATTCTACCGTGACATCCGCCACTGAATTCCTAGAAAATAATATATTATATCTCATTACTCCGTTCCATGAATCCCCGGCTGACTCCATGGATTAGTAATAGATAACCAATTTATCTCATTCCTCTGTTCCCTGAATTCCTCGGCTGGATTCATGGATTAGTAATAGATGCACAATTCATGATTATTACTCCGTTTCATGAATAATTCTCCACTGAATTTCATGAATTAGTAATAATTACTCAACAATCGGGCATCTATACTATCACCGAGTAAGCCCCAATAAAATGGTGCAAGTGTAATCAACAATGATGCACGAACGAGCACCCAAATGTGCAAACGAGCATTCAGAAATATGTACGAACGAGGAATCCTAAACAAAATAGGAGAGAGAAAATAATATTAAAAAAATAAAAGAGGCGCCTAGGGGACCGGGCCCGCCGGCCGGCCGGTCCCCCACACCTCTTTCCTTTATTTTTTTATTTTCATGAACTCATGAAAACTCCTTCATTCGAGCAACTTTCCTTGTTTGAGCAAAACTCACGGTTTCTCCATATTTTCACGGTTTCATGAAAAATAATAAAATAGGGGAAGGTGTCGCGGGACCGGACTACTAGCCAGCCGGCCATGCCCTAGTCGTGGCCGGTCCCACACCTTGCAATCCTTGTTTTCATAATTATTATTTCCCTCATCTCATGAAACTCTTCCGTTTGAGCAAAAAATCATGGTTTCTTCATATTTTCTCAAATATTGCTCAAAGCATGAAAAAGCCAAAAAGTCAAATGGTCGCACGACCGACTAGGTTATTCACGAAAATATACTACAATATTATTATTTTAATATTCTCAAAATATTGATCAAACGAGCAAAATCAAGAATTTCAGTCAAAGATCAAACTCTTCTGAAAATCCAAGATATTGCTCGAACGCACATCAGAAAATACCGAAACTCCCAGGACTGAGACACGGACATCATGGTGACACGGGCATGCTTCCTTGACCGACTAAGGCCGTCCCTATGGCTTTAAAGGAGCCGGTCCCTCACATTCTTATAATTTTGACCTAATTTGCTCAATTGCTTATATTGGGTCCAAACTCTTTCCAACCAACTTGGAATTTGCTCAATCGACCATCAGCTGGTCCCACACCACCAAGGGTCGGTTCTATACTCCCTTGGCCAGTCCCTCACTTCTCCATAATTAGGCTTTATCACCTAATGCTAGCACTATTCTAATAAATGGTCAACACCAGCATGTGATCATTCTTTCACCAACCGGTCAACTAAGGACCCTGGTGCACGCTCACTTGAGCATTTGGGCACCACATGGACATCCACCCCATGTGGTCGTTCCCTCCCTCACTCATGATCTATTTTCGGCAATTCATCAGTTGACGAACAATTGATCAAAAATTAGGGTTTCGAACAAACGCTCCATAAATCATCATTCTGAGGAAGTTCAAACACTAATAAATTTATGTTGATCCAGTAATCAACATCTGGATTAATCATATAATATTTGGTAGTCTACCAATATTTTAATTAATATTTTATTGGGTCACGTTACCAATAAATAATTCGTCGAATTGAGCAATACTTGCTCAGTTGCTCGAATATTGATCCAACTATCAATATTCAGTAATTTATCGATATTCAGTAATTCGACGAATTGAGAAATACTTTCTCAGTTGCTCGAATATTGATCCAACTATCAATATTTAGTAATTTATCGATATTCAGTAATTCGTCGAATTGAGCACTACTTGCTCAGTTGCTCGAATATTAATCCAACTATCAATATTCAGTAATTCGTTGAATCGAGCAATACTTGCTCAGTTTCTCGAATTTACAATATTTGCTCAGACGAGCAATATCAACATCATTCAAGAACTATAACATGTTCAATCCATGAATCGCTGAGCATTCGTCAATCGTGCTCAATTCAACAAAATTCAGACTTACTGTCTAATCAAGTCAACGAATGACTAATCAAATACACGTCTGCTTTGCAGACTCCACGTTCGTGAGACATCAATCACGTCATATGGGGGATAACAATTAGGGTTTTGGTATGGCGGCCTACAACAGGTGTGTTCATCCACGATGAGAAATATGAGTAAGTCGTGCAAACGGTTGAGGGAGTTAGAAAAGTAGTGGGTGGACGATCGACCAAGTCTCCACACGACATGGAAATGATTTTACCACGATCTCCCACTTTCCCACTCTTTTACTCAAGAAACCGTCACACTTACAGGGATCAATGTTCACTATTCTGACAATATAAATAAGTCTCTGAATCCATGATTGAACAAGACACAGAAAATCCACGAGATACTGAACACACAATCCATCGTCTAACCAAGAATCATCGTGTGAGCAACACTCTCTCAATCATTAGAACTTATTCATCATTTGCAGAAACCCACAACACATCCACAATCCTTGATCATCATTGATCCAACACAATTCTCAGCTTCCCTCCTACAGATCAACCCATATCCCTCTTTGTGACCGAATTGACACTGGAACGACCATTGACTTTGTGACCGAATTGATCCTGGAAATGCTCGTGAGCATGTGTCTCGATTTCTCGAAGCGCTGGGAGAACACGAGATAAATCCTTTCATGCGGATAAAAGAATTTTCCAAGTCTCTAACTGGAAGAGCTTATATGTGGTACAACAATTTAGCACCTGACAACGTTGCTAACTGGAATCAGATGGTGGATATCTTTTACAAGAAGTACTTTTTCATCTCTGAACATACTACCCTGTCTGATCTGGGAAGAATAGTTCGGAGATCTAATGAGCATCCCAATTATTTTGTGTTAAGATTTAGATCTCAGGCTTTGGTTTGCAGACCTTTTCGAAACTCCATGATGCAGTAAAACGATCTTCTTCGTTAGCAGCCGCGCTATTAGAGAAACCAAGGTTGACCAAAG
This sequence comes from Papaver somniferum, assembly GCF_003573695.1. Taxonomy (NCBI): domain Eukaryota; kingdom Viridiplantae; phylum Streptophyta; class Magnoliopsida; order Ranunculales; family Papaveraceae; genus Papaver; species Papaver somniferum. Next base: position 112,921,846 of record NC_039367.1, read on the forward strand.
CGGAAGAAGAACATCGAGTCGATCCCAGGAGGGGAAATTGTCGTCCGAATTTTTTTTCGATTTGAATCACTCAGTTGCTGTCACTGAAGTAGGAAAGAGGAATGGAAAGAACCAGGACGCCCAGCCTTCGAAGCGCCCAGCTTATGATCACAGCAACGTCAAGGGCCCTCCAGACTTTCCGAGCAAGTATGAGGAAGTTCTAGAGTTGTTGGATTCGTGGATCCGGGATGAAACAATCAAACTTCCCTCTATACGAAAAGATCCAATGGCTGAAACTATAGCCAATCCAAACTATTGTCACTTTCACAGGTTTGTCGGTCATCCAACCAAGTAGGTGTGAAACCATCACATCAACTGAATGCTATTAGCACCCTTAGGAGTGGTAGAGTTGTAGACAATAAGGTAACCATGCCTTATAGTGAGCATACTATAGTTCACCTCTCAGGACCATCCATAGCTGAGGAGACTGATAAAATCTCTGATGATGCCAATTCGGTTCCTGAGAGGCCCTATTTTATGCTTAGAGCCCATTTCCCCAGCTATTAGTACCAAAAAAGAATGAATCCAACTTTAATGACATAATAGAGGTTTTTAAGAAAGTTACCATAAATCTTCCGTTACTAGAAGAAATTAGGCAACTGCCGGCTTATGCCAAGTTCCTCAAGGATATGTGTACGCGAAAGAGAAAGCTTAATGTCCCTAAAAAAGCCTTTTCAGCTAGTCATGTAAGTTCGATCATCCAAAACACCACAACTCCTAAGTATAAAGACTCAGGTGGCCCTACCATTGCTTGCACGATAGGAAAACATCGGGCAGAAAAAGCTTTACTGAACTTAGGAGCTAGTGTAAACTTACTTCCGTACCATGTGTACTTACAGCTAGGACTTGGTGAATTGAAACCTACCAAGATAACACACCAGTTAGCTGATAGGTCTGTTAAAATTCCTCGAGGTGTTATAGAGGATGTTCTAATTGAGATCGACCCAGACTGTCCCCGACTCCGAGAACCAGATATCTGTGATTTTAGGTCTCCCATTTTTAGTTACATCTAACGCGATCATAAACTGTCGAAATGGTATTATGAATCTATCTTTTGGTAATATGACTATTGAGCTGAATATTTTTAATGTCAATAATCTACATTCTGAGCTAGATGACACGTGCAAAGAGGTGAACATGATAGGAACCTTAGTTCAGGAGTCATTACCAAACATCGTATCGGAAGACCCATTAGAGAGTTGTCTGTCCTATTTTAGCTTGGACTTTGATGATGATAGCAACATTGAACAAGTAAATGCCCTGTTGGATTCTAATCCTATGTTAGATACTGATAAATGGAAAGCTAAGTTCGAACCATTACTAGATTTTGAGTCTACCTTAATCCCTTGTTTAGAAGATCCTCCTAAGTTGGACCCTAAATATGCATTTTTTAGGCCCAGCTGAGACTTTGCATGTGATTATAGCTTCCGATCAGGAGAGTAGGCCAGAAATCGTGCTTCAAGACAATAAAAAAACTCTAGGGTTGACCATAGAGGATATGAAACATATAAGTCCTACAGCTTGTATGCCTCAAATGCATTTAGAGGATGAACCACCTGATTACAGCTTAGAGAAAGCAATTGGCCTTTTTCAGGAACATGATGGTCTAGAAATTAGGAATATTGTGACTAGTCTATCCAGGGACACCCAAATCCCCAAGTTTGGGGGTAGTGATGGTCAAATATCCCCATTAGAAGTCCCTAACTTTGGAATCGAGCCTAGTGTACCCAAGGTATTACCTGAGTCTCTTTCGACTCCGCAACCTGATCCTCTTGATACTTTCTAGGAGGAAATCCATCAATTAGAGACCAGTTGGTCGGATGAATATATTTGTCAAGATACTCATATGAAGCCCAAGTGGGCGTCGCAGAAAAATCCAGTTGTCTTGCAAGAAATTTTAGATCAGGTTGTGCTTTGTTTGTTCATTTTTCTAATCCGGTGCAGTTGTCTCATAATTGTGGCAGTTTTATTTGGTTTTGTTGACCCACAATTGTTTCGACTGTTGATATATAATTTGAAAGGTAATTAGCCATTTTGTGGTATATGATGTCTGGCTGAAGACTTTAAACTTAACACTTCTTGGGAGGTAACTCATGCTCATGCAACACTGTAATATCTTTCTTTATTTCCTTTTCTTCAAATGGTAACAGTTTCTCCTTGTTCATGCTTTTAATTTTATCTTTAGAACATTGAGGACAATGTTAGATTTAAGTTTGGGGGTATGATAGAAACTTTTTTTGTTGTAATAAATAAACTCCAGAGCCTAGAAATATATGCCTATTAAGGATAACACTAACCAATCTAAGTGGATGGAAACATCTTGGTTGTAGGAGCGGAGGAATCAAACTGAGTAGATGGAAGCATTTAAATAGAGTCTATTCATAAAAGCACAGAGCTCAGGTGTTAGAAATAACATGGTAGTTTCGCCATATCTCGTTGAGTCCTTTTCGCATTCTGTTTTTATTTCTTTTTAAAATATGTTTCTCTAAGTGATTTGGTGGAGCACACACATCGAGTTGTTACCATCGCTGAGATGAGATAGTGTGATTGAGTTACTAAAAAAAAAGAAATGAGACCAGGCAATCAGACCAATCGGAATAAATATTAACACTTGGATAGAAATATGTGTGTGTTCTCCTTGTCTCCGTCGCCTAAACAAGCGTGGAACGCAGGATCCACGAGAATTACCATGTAATCTGCTGACAAGAAGCATGCGCTTGGATCCGAAAAAAAAAAATGTTAATTTTCGATAAATCGACTACTGGTTCCCTTGTATATGCCAGACGAGTTGATCTAGAATTAGGATTATCGACCACTGGTTCCCTTGTAAATGCCAGTTGCATTGATATTAGTCATACCAGTATCTCAGTCCATTTGGATAGGTTCATCCTGGCAGTGGCCTTCAGACAGATATGGAAAACACCGTTCACCTTAGTCAACATCTAAAACCATCTACGTTTTTTCTATATCCATCTTCTTAATCTATCCTTGTGATTTGTTGACTCCGGATATTGATGTCCATAGTGCGAATATCTGAGTAGAGCTCTGTCACTTATATATGAATTTTAGTATGCTTGAGTGCAAACTCGTGTACAACAATTGGAATTTCGCATCAGGGTACTTCCTCCTGTAGTCAATGAGAGTATACCAACCAAGGAGATTCTTTAGTGCCTTTCAAGGTTCTGCGTAGATAGCTAGGGTCTGGAGTAAAGGTTTTGTGGGTATATCTCTAGTAAACCCTCCAGAGACTATAACTCGGCCACTAGGGCCACCTAGGGGTTTAAAGGCTTGTTGCACACGCTAAGTGCAATCGCGATGCCTGCGACAGTGAGTTAGGATTTTATTTTCTAGATTTGATTTGCTCGGGACTAGCAAATAATAAGTTTGGGGGTATTTGATAGAAGCATTTATGTGTCTATTTTGTTCTCAATTATGTGTACTGTTAGTGCTCGATTTTGTATTCATTTCATTATTTTATGTTTTTACAGGTGTTTTTGGAGAAATAAGCTTTTGCGGAGAAACTGGCTCGAAAAGTGGTATTTGGACCCCCCGAGAGTAATTACTAAAGGCACCCAGAAGATATGTTAAAGACACCACGGAAATATGTTGGAAGCACCCACTAGAAGTGTTATTTTCACCCAAGAGAAATGGATAAGGGGCACCTCCATGATAAGGGACGCCTCATTACTAAAGGCACCCTGGATTGGATAAGGGCACTCCATTTCCTACTTTTTTAAGCAAACAGAATTGGCGGGAAATTCTCTTTTCTACTGCGAGTATTCTGAAGTTCAATGTTACGAGATTTTTGATGGATTTTGACACGAACTTGAGTAGTTTGGGCCTGTTGGGTCGAATCGGGGTTGGTAAGATATTAGTTCACGTAAAAAGGGAAAGGTTTCGTCTACTATCGACAAAACAGAGTACGAGAAAAGTTCTCGTGATTTCATTCTAAGTTTGGAAGTTGCTTGAGAATTGGGAGAAGCTAAATATCACAGGATTCGTGTCTATCAGGTTAGGAAAAACTTGAGTTAGTTCCAGACGCGTAGGAGAGTAAAAACAGAGAAGATAACTTATTACAGGAATTGTTTGTGTTAAGGAAGGAAAGAGGATTTGTTTACGGGATTTGTTTGAGTAAATATGAGAATTACGTGCAGTGTATGGAAGGTTATTTCCTAGAATCGTTATCTTACCAAATACAGAGGATTTGGAATAAGGCAGAGCTCATAAGGCGTAGAAGATGAGGGGAGAAAATACCGTGACTTTCCGGGAAGGAGAAGAAGAGATTTTCTTGGTTTTTTTGGTTCCTGTGTCTATATATAAGGAGTTGGGAGATCATTGAGGGGAGTATCGAGACTTTGGGGGACCAGCAGAGGCAGAGAGGAGAAGAAATCAGAGTTGCAGGAAAGCTGTTCTGTTGTTGCTGCTGATGAACACGAAGAAAATTAGACGCAACATAGCAGTCGCAAATTTTACAGCACATGCCTTTTATCGTTTAATGTAAGAGTGTATTCGCAACACTCATATCTGTTACAAATCTTTGAATTAGCACTTTTCACCTCTTTGTACGCACTTTTGGGCTATGAATAAATACTACGAGCGTGTTTCTACCATGACGAGCTAATTCCCTCGTAACCAAGGCAATGGATGAAGCTACTTACGCATGATTGATGGGTAACTATTTTATTTTCTATAGTTTTATTATATAATTCACTTAATCACTGCTTTTCGGAGTTTCAAATTGTTTGCATGATTTTCCTAATTACTTGTCATTCAATTTGATAGCTTATGCTTTGTTAAATCCATCGATAATCTATGCTTAAGGTTTACAAGTAATATTTGAGAATCTGTCTGATTTTAGTGAGTTAAGATAAAAAAGACGACTTAAAAGTTGACTAGAGTTTTAAAATCCTTATCATTCAATCATGAGTAGTAGTGGAATCCAGAGTCTTGGTTATTTTTAAAATCCCGATATCACTTTCAATTGAGTTTTATTTGCTTTAGCATTAGGAGTTAAATCTAAAATCAACTTTCACAAATCTTAAACGAACCACTTTTCTTATCACTGTAAAAACTACATCAATTTTTGGCGCCGCCGACACGGACTTGTCTTTAGGTTTAGGTTTTAGATTATTTTTTTTAGTCTTTGTTTAATTTAATTATTATTTTATTTTATTTTATGATTTTCTAGATTTTACTTTGGTATTTTTTTTTTGGTGTGCAGGATTGACTCGACGCTAAAGTTGGAAAATTTGACTTGCTTGCCATAAAAGGAGAAAGTCGAAGATTTTATTTTTAAGGACTTTTATTTATTCATTTTTTTATTTCCTTTTGGACTTGTAATTTTCGTTTATTTGGTTGTTTGTTATTATTTTATTTATTGAAAAAAGAAGAAAAAAACGCACACACCAGTTGCATTCTCGTTCGACGCCGATTTTAGGAACACAAGTGGTTTAGTAAGGTGAACCCTCTGGGCGTTATCACCCAAAATACCACAAGCCTCAGCCTCGTACCTTTGGGTATATTTTGCTGTAGGTAACCCAAGCTTACCTAAATTAGTGAGCCCAACATTTGCATGTGCACAAATTTTGCTGAATTCTTGTGTTGCCTGAACGTAAAAGATACGCTCTAGGTAGGTTTGTTAGAGCAAAACCTAGTGGTTCCATTTTGCTAAACAAGGATCTTGATTACCTTAATATAGAGACCTCTGATTTTGGAAAGTCTAGTTTTGAACATCAGTCTCATGGTGAGAAATCTATTGCTCTGATAGAGCCAGAAATGGCAACTTTGAAAGCTTTGTTGAATCCGACTAGGACTACTCGTCCCTCGTGTATCGGGTTATCTGAAACAGAAGCAAATTATGAACTTAAACCTGGGACCCTACAGATGCTCCCAATCTTTTTAGGGAAAGAAAATGAAAACCCCTATTTGATAGACGCATTTATGTGTCTATTTTCATCTCTTTTGTGTATTTTGTTAGTACCCATTTTTGCTTATTGTGGTGTTTTTATGTTTGTTTAGGTGTTTTTGGAGAAATACCCCTTATGTAGAAAGAGTTGCTCAATAAGTAATGTTTTACATCCCGGAGAAATGCACTGAAAGGCACCCCAGAAATGCACCCGAAACGTCCCAGAAATGTACCGGAGGATCCCAGAAAAATTACTATTTCCACCCAAATTACTATCGGCACCCCTACTCTGGATAGGGGCAACCACATTTAAAAAATTCAAACAAAAGAAATTGGCGGGAAAATTCTTTCCTTTACTGGCAGATTTTCAATTCGACATTTGAAGGTGTTTTAACGAGATTAAAGAGCTGAGACTTAATGGGTATATGTGATATGAGTATATGAAGATATTATGGTGGTTGGGATCGATCAAATTTGTCCAGAAAATCAATTCCCGATCAAAACAGAGAAAAGAATATCGTTTCATTTTTGGAAAGAAAATCACGTAAAAGATGTTGCATGTTTGTGTAGTTAAGCCCAGATATTCTCCTAGGATGCGTATAAATCGGTTTATGAAGATTTCCAAGACAATTAACGTACACATAGGAAGAAATAAGAAACTATTCTCAAAAATATTTTTCTTCATTGTGAAGATTTTTGACGAGTTATGGCGAGATTCAATGAGACTTAGGTGTATAAATAGGTTTCTACTATCACAGGTAAGGGCTGTCGAGAGTTGGGATTCGAAAGGAGGGCCAGAGGAGCAGAAATCAGAGTTTTCAGAACTCTGTTGCTGCTGCTGCTGCCCGTGAAGAACAAGGAATCGGCCACGGTTCCTTCATCCATTTGCAACAGTTTCTTCAACTGCTCTGCAACCTTTATCTTCATCGCAACAGTTTCTTCATCCTGTTTTGCAACCAATATTGTCATAGCAACAGTTTCTTCATCCTATTTTGCAACAGAGAAGTACACCACAATATTTAAGTTTCCGTCACCAATTCTATCTTTGTAACGGAGCAACATCGTCTTCGAACAGAAACTTCTGTTGCGATTTCTCTGTTGCATTGTTTACTCAATTGTAATCAACTTTGGAGCAATAATAAAACATTTTGAGATTATGATTAATATGAGGAGCTAAACCCAACATTGGGACGACGGAGGGAGTCTATTTTCGTCATTGTGGTAAATTTAATTAATTATCATTTTATTTGATGCGGCATGCTTGCTTAAATGTTTGATGTCCCATGCTTACGATTTATAACTAATATTGTGAGAATCTATTTTGGCAAAATAAGAGTCCATATATTTATGTTTTGAGCAGTAATTGTTAAGAATAAATAAAATATACCACATGCATGAAGAATTGGCCAAGTCCTTAGTCCCAATACCTCTCGAACATCTTGTGACAAATTTGTACATATATTTTCGTTTTAAAATCTATTCAAGTCCGAGCAACGAATTCTTACTTACCGAAATTATATTCGCAACAAAATGGCGCCGCCGACGCGGACTTGTATATAGATTGCTTGTATATAAATTTGTTTATTTTTATTTATTTTTAGAATTTTTTTGTTCCTTTTTACGTTTCTTTTTATCTTTATTTTGCAGGTTCGAAGTAAAAACTAAGGACTTGGAGAGAAAAAAGCTTAAAGCTTAAAGCGAAAAGAGAAGAAAAAGGACAATTTTAGGATTTAATTTTTAAATTTATTTATATTTATTTTTTTAGATATTTTTAATTTTTATTTTTATTTTTTTTTAGAGTGTGTGAGGAAAACTGTAACTTTAATTTTTCTTTTTGAACTATTTGGACTTTATTATTTTTTAAAACCCTACGGAAGGGTTAATTAAAAAAAATATATATATAAAAACTGTGTGCAGGGAAGGACGGTGATTACAATATCACCTCGGCCCCTCGGGTTCGTACACGGCATAGGAGTCGTGGCCCGAGTCGACGACAACGGTTCATCGCCCGTCTGGTACGGGAGGTAAGTCCAATCGAAACACCCGCGAATATCCTGCAAGCGGGTTACTGTCTTCCTTAAGGTGATAATTGTTTGAGGACGAACCAGACTGTCTTTATTTTCCTAGTAAAGGGCAAGGCCTGGCCTAAACAAGATAAGGGTTCGGATTTCATCACCGTTCCCTTCTTGCCCGCCTTAGGAAAACGAAACCTAACGCGAACCCAAGCTTAAAATTTGGAATAGAACGAGACCGATAGGGTAACGAGCTTAATAGGAAACTCGTTCGAAAAATATTGGTTGCTCTTTAAGCACACTCCAAAGTTCATGATGGTTTCTGTGAGTTGAATGCGCTTGTGATAGCGGTGAGGCCTTGGGTATCAAAGCTCCACTGAGCTTCCCTCGCCTCAATTCAACTTACTTTGACTCGGATTGATTCCAGAGGGGTTTGCTCAAATTGCAACGAATTCCCTTTCGAAAGATAGAAGCTGGTCTAGAAACAATCTAAGTGGAGCCATCATGCTTTTTGTTTGCTAAAAATCTTTAGGTTTGTTTTGGTGAAGTCGAGTCGGCCTTGTTTGTGATTGTGTAGATTTCCCTTGAAATTAAGAATGTCAAACTGGTATGATAGAATCCAATACAATGAGTATCGACCTGAATTTGATTATGGACATCATCCTTTTTATGGCCATGTTGGGAATAGTGGTTGGGAACGCCATCCTTTGGAAAAATATGGGTCATACCCTGGTGAGCCCAATTACTATCCACACATGCATCAGTATTACGAGCAAGAAGATTATAGTACTAGTTCTTCGTCTCTAGAGGATACAATCAAACTATTGAAAAGTAGTCCTTTTTATGATCCTTCAGTTCCTATTCCTTCTCTAGAAGAGTCTCTCAGGAAATTAGAAGAGTCGACACGTAAGTTAGCTGAGATGAATAACTATGTTTATGATGAAAGAACACTTCCTCTAGAGGAATCCCTCAAGCTGATAGCTGAGACGAACGAAAGAATTGCTCGAAATAATGTCCAATACAGTGTTTCCAATAATACCCTTGAAAATGAGGATAGTTATTTGCATAATCAAGATGAAGAGGTTAGAATTGGTAACATTACATGTTTAGATGAGGATCGGTCATTTTCATGCTATTATAATGATGATGATGATGAGAATAGTAGTAATGAAGAATCTGAAATATGTAGGCATAGTGATCTGGAATCTATTAATCCAATTGAGCTTTATAGTGATTATATTATTTCTAGTTCAAATCCAAATAATTTTTATGATTATTCACCTATTCAAAAGAACGAGGATTTGATTAGGGATACCACCGTTTTAGACGATGTAGTTCATGATCCTTTAGCCTACATAGTATTGGACAATCCATTATTTGATGAACTTATTAGTGGATCAGAGGAAGTAACTATGATTAACACCTTAGTTAATGAGCCTTTACTAGAAACTTTCTCTCATAATCCTTTATATGATGGTGGTTTAGAGGAACCGGTTTATCCTGAGAATCACCCACAAGATTACAACTTAGAAAAATCAATTGCCCATTTTCAAGAATCTGATGACATAGAAATTAGGGAAGTTGTGACCAGTCTATCTAGAGACACTGAAGACTCTAAGTTTGGGGGTAATCATCATTCTCCGTGTACTTTAACTCTTAGAAAGATCCCTTACTTGGGACTTGATATCAATGCCTCAACCATCTTACAAGATTATCTTCATACTCGTTTTCCCGAACCTCATGATGTCCAGGAAGAATTTCAGTCGTTAGAAACCCATACTCTGGTTGATGTGATTTGCCCAGGATATGATACCCAGATTGACTTTGTTTTCCCACCAAATAGTTTTCTTCCAATTGTGGGAACATATAGATCTCAAATGTGTCACTTATTAAGTTCTGAGACTAAGCCTAAGTACTTTAGGCTAATAGAATCGACACATTTTCTTAAGAATGACCACTACTCTCACTGTGGTAAACTTTGTAAGTCATATCTAATTGACTTAGAGGATCCTCAATTATTTAGGTTATTACTTCGTGATTCTAAGTTCTTATTTGATACAGACTCTAAGACCTAATGATTCGGATCTCATCTATGAAGAAACGCAGCCAATGAAAATATTCTATTTAGACCCTCTCATAGAACCTGAACCTGAACCACAATTAGCGATAGTTATCAGGAAACTAGGTAAGGGAATGCTAGTCTTGTTCATTTCGTTGGTTCACTGCAGTTTCCTTTTGTCAGCTCTTTTTGGTTTTAAAGACCCACAGTTATTCCGGCTACTGTTATACGGTTCGAGTTGACTAAACCTTTCTTAGTCTGGCTGAAGACTTTAAACTTAGCACTTCTTGGGAGGTAACCCAATCTCACGCAACACGGTAATATCCTTCCTTAACTCTTTTACTTCAAATAGTAACCGTTTCTCTTGTTCATGTTTTTAATTTTATCTTTAGAACATTGAGGACAATGTTAGATTTAAGTTTGGGGGTATGGGAGAAACTTTTTAGTTGCAATAAATAAACTCCAGAGCCTAGAAATTTACGCCTATTAAGGATAGCACTAACCAATCTAAGTGGATGGAAACATTTTTGTTGTAGGAGCTGAGGAACCAATCTGACTAGATGGAAACATCTATAGAGTCTATTCATAAAAGCACAGAGCTCAGGTGTTAGAATTAACATGATAGTTTCGCCATATCTTGTCGAGTCCTTTTCACTTTTTATTTTTAGTTTTCTTTTATTTCAAGTGATTTGGTGGGGCACACGATTCAAGTTGTTACCTTTGCTAGGGTGAAATAGAGTGACTGAGTTACCTTTTCAAAAAAAAAAAATAAAAAATTATTAGACCGGACCAGTTAGACCAATCAGAATAAGTATTAACACTTGGATAGCAATATGCGTGTGTTCTCCCTGTTTCTGTCGCCTAAGCAAGCGTGGAATGCAGGACCCGTGGGAACTATCGTGTAATCTGCTGACAAGAAGCATGCGCTTGGATCCAAAAGATCTATTCATGTCGTTAAGTTAAAAAAAAAAATGGTTATTGTTATGTGTAGTCAACTGCTGGTTCCCTTGTATTTGCCAGTTTGTTGATCTAGATTTAAGTTATTGACCACTGGTTCCCTTGTATATGCCAGTGTGTTAATATTAGTCATACCGGTATCTCAGTCATTTAGGTTAGGTTCACCTTGGCAGAGGCCTTCAGACAGATATGGGAAACACCGTTCACTTTTCAACCATCTACATTTTTCTTTTTCCATCTTCTTAATCTTTTCATGTGATTAGTCTGACTCCGAGTATGATGTCCATCGTGAAACTATCTTAGTAGAGCTCTGTCACTTATATGAATTTTAGTATGCTTGAGTGCAAACTCGTATACAACAATTGGAATTTCGCGTCAGGGTACTTCCTCCTGTAATTAATTAGTATGCCAACCAAGGAGGTTCTTTAGTGCTTTCCAAGATTTTTCGTAGATAGCTAGGGTCTGGAGTATTGGTTTTTGTGGGTACACCTCTGATAAACCCACCCGAGATTAACTCGGTCACTTTTCAAGAATAAATTTTGCTCGAGGACTAGCAAATAATAAGTTTGGGGGTATTTGATAGACGCATTTATGTGTCTATTTTCATCTCTTTTGTGTATTTTGTTAGTACCCATTTTTGCTTATTGTGGTGTTTTTATGTTTGTTTAGGTGTTTTTGGAGAAATACCCCTTATGTAGAAAGAGTTGCTCAATAAGTAATGTTTTACACCCCGGAGAAATGCACTGAAAGGCACCCCAGAAATGCACCGGAAACGTCCCAGAAATGTACCGGAGGATCCCAGAAAAATTACTATTTCCACCCAAATTACTATCGGCACCCCTACTCTGGATAGGGGCAACCACATTTAAAAAATTCAAACAAAAGAAATTGGCGGGAAAATTCTTTCCTTTACTGGCAGATTTTCAATTCGACATTTGAAGGTGTTTTAACGAGATTAAAGAGCTGAGACTTAATGGGTATATGTGATATGAGTATATGAAGATATTATGGTGGTTGGGATCGATCAAATTTGTCCAGAAAATCAATTCCCGATCAAAACAGAGAAAAGAATATCGTTTCATTTTTGGAAAGAAAATCACGTAAAAGATGTTGCATGTTTGTGTAGTTAAGCCTAGATATTCTCCTAGGATGCGTATCAATCGGTTTATGAAGATTTCAAAGACAATTAACGTACACAGAGGAAGAAATAAGAAATTATTCTCAAAAATATTTTTCTTCATTGTGAAGATTTTTGACGAGTTATGGCGAGATTCAATGAGACTTAGGTGTATAAATAGGTTTCTACTATCACAGGGAAGGGCTGTCGAGAGTTGGGATTCGAAAGGAGGGCCAGAGGAGCAGAAATCAGAGTTTTCAGAACTCTGTTGCTGCTGCTGCTGCTGCCGTGAAGAACAAGGAATCGGCCACGGTTCCTTCATCCATTTGCAACAGTTTCTTCAACTGCTCTGCAACCTTTATCTTCATCGCAACAGTTTCTTCATCCTGTTTTGCAACCAATATTGTCATAGCAACAGCTTCTTCATCCTATTTTGCAACAGAGAAGTACACCACAATATTTAAGTTTCCGTCACCAATTCTATCTTTGTAACGGAGCAACATCGTCTTCGAACAGAAACTTCTGTTGCGATTTCTCTGTTGTATTGTTTACTCAATTGTAATCAACTTTGGAGCAATAATAAAACATTTTGAGATTATTATTAATATGAGGAGCTAAACCCAACATTGGGACGACGGAGGGAGTCTATTTTCGTCATTGTGGTAAATTTAATTTATTCTTTTTATGACTTTTGCACTGATTAAAAATTGAAAAATGATTTTAATTAATTAGTTATCATTTTATTTGATGTGGCATGCTTGCTTAAATGTTTGATGTCCCATGCTTACGATTTATAACTAATATTGTGAGAATCTATTTTGGCAAAATAAGAGTCCATATATTTATGTTTTGAGCAGTAATTGTTAAGAATAAATAAAATATACCACATGCATGAAGAATTGGCCAAGTCCTTAGTCCCAATACCTCTCGAACATCTTGTGACAAATTTGTACATATATTTTCGTTTTAAAATCTATTCAAGTCCGAGCAACGAATTCTTACTTACCGAAATTATATTCGCAACACTATTTCCATGTTAAGGATTTTGAGGAAATTTGTAGTACCCTAAAAATTAGAAACCTTGATGATAACTCTTTGAAACTTAGGTTATTCCATTTTTCCCTGAAAGATAAAGCCAAATCGTGGCTATATAGTTTGGCTTCCGGGTCAATCGAATCATATGAACAACTTATATCTGCCTTCTTGAACAAGTTTTTCCCTAGGCACAAAACATCGTCTATTAGGACGCAAATATGCACGTTTTCTCAACAGGAGGGAGAATCTTTGTATAGGTATTTGGAAAGGTTCGATGATTTGTTGACACAATGTCCTCATCATGGTTTAGAAAAGGTTAGGCTAGTTCAGATCCTTTATGAGGGTTTAGATTATTCCACTACAACCATAGTAGAATATATGTGTACATGTGGGTTTGAAAACCAAAAAGTTGATGATGCGATGAATTTTTGAATGAAACCGCCGAAAAGACCCAACAATGGGAAAATAATAGGGAACCTAAGAAAACAATTTTTCTATGCAGAAGAAACGTTAATAGGGTAGAAGGAGATTTTCATATCTCCTCTAAGCACGACTCACCCTATTTGAGATCAATGATTGATTCCTAGTACATCATCGCGAGATACACTGGTCACGTCTGCTCTAAGCTCTGATTCGACTTACTGAGGTTTCCGAATAACTCCTAGGACATCCCCACGAGATACGCTGGTTATTCTGCCTCCATGCCCTTTCGACAGAGTCCTATAACATCCTTTCGGGATACACTGGTCTTGTTGGCCCATCATATGGACGCACAGTTGATTCCTAGCATATCTCTGCAAGATACGATGGTCAAAGACAAGTGAGCCAAAGTCTCGCAGAGGCATTAATTGGGCATACAAATCCTTTTCTCTCTTTCCAGGATAAGTCTCAGCTGGCCATAGAGAGATTCAAATCTGTTAAGAAAATCTTCGGAGAGATTCAAATCTCTCTGCAAAATCACGGAGAGATTTTGATCTATCTGCAAAATCTCAGAGAGATTCAAATCTTTGATTTTGCTCCGTATGCAAAATCTCAGAGGGATTCAAATCTCTTGGAAAAATCACGGAGAGATTTTGATCAGTCTGCAAAATCTCGGAGAGATTCAAATCTCTCTGCAAAATCACGGAGAGATTCTGCTCCGTCTGCAAAATCTTGGAGAGATTCAAATCTCTTCGCAAAATCTTGGAGAGATTCAAATCTTTCTGCAAAATCTCGGAGAGATTCACGACACACGCCTTACCTAGGGCTCAAGCCTAATTTTCAGCCTCTCAAATACACTCACGGCTAGTAAATTGAGCCTGAACTATACATGTTTATCCAAAAACGTGGATAATCTCTCTTGAGCTATGCATGATCAACAAAGGGACCCACAAAGAATGATATAGTCTTCATATGACATACGTGACCGACCATAGAGAGAGGAAGATTAGCCCCGGATCCTCTCACACTCTGCACACGATTCTTGAGTAATTCCATGCATTTTCACGTGACTCATCCTAGTCATTCTCACGAATCAGAGAATATCTCTCTCTTGGCCAACTCGGCTAAAGGGCATGTTTCTCTCTCAACACATCATCACAAAGGCAGACTCAGCTTCACACAAATGGGGGGATATCAATTAGGGTTTTGGTCTGGCGGTTTACGGCACGTGTGAGAAATACCCGTCTTATTTCTCACTGCAGAAGAGAGTTAAGGCGGTGGAATAATGAGATAAACTCAACCTAGTTTATCCCTATTCCCGAAGAGACGGGAGAATTGCTCTACACGGCACGGAAAGCAATCCTTATCTTCACCGACCTGAGATTAGAGAATTCATCTACAAATATGTATTCTATTTCTCCAAGCTTTGATATCTTTCTCATAACCTCTCAGAGTAATTCTTATTCAAACCCTAGAATCCTCTTATCTCTCTCTTCATCTGCTTCCCTCCCTAAGACCAGACCTAAATATCTTCCTTGTAGCTGAAGCAGCCTTTGAACGACCACTATGCGTGGTTTAAGCGAAGACTATTCGTGCTCAACCTCCTGTAACTCACTTTCAGAAACCCTAGAATCCCACTTATAATCTCTCTCAGATTTTAGGTAACTACAGGTACATATTAGAATAGTCAGCCAACTGTAAAATAATTCCAGTTTATTTCAAAGGCCCTAAATTAAGAGATTCATATATATATGCAGGCATAACATTTACTGATACTCCTAAATCAAGCATAGCCTTATTAAACTTAGTATTACCAATAACAATAGGAATATCAAACCTACCGGGGTCTTTACATTTAAGTGGGAGTTTCTTTTGCAAGATAGCCGAAGCATTCTCCCATACTTTGATTACCTCATTACCGGTTAATCTTTGCTTATTGGTACACAAGTCCTTCAGAATTCTCACATACTTTGGGACTTGTTTAATCGCATCTACCAGTGGAATGTTCACATGAATTTTCTTGAAAGTGTCTAAAATCTCCTTATCTTGTTCTGCCTTTTTAGAATTAGCAAACATGCGAAGAAAAGGCACAGGAGGAACATAAGAAGAACCAAGAGTTTTAGAGTTTCCTTTAGGTATCTGATCGATTTGAGAAGAGTCAGTAATCTCTTTATCCAAAACCGACCCCTTAGGGTCTTTGTTTTTCTCAACATCCTCTGGTTGCACAGTTTGTGTGTCACTTCTAAATAATAAAACGTTGAAATTCTCCCTTGGATTAAGTGGCTGAGAGGGGAGTTTCCCACTGTCTCCAGATGATTCGATCTACGCGATATAGTGCTCATTTGTGTCCATAACTATCTAATTGCACTATCAGTCTTTTATTGATTCACATATGATTTTTGTTGATTTTGTTGCACCATTGTGGTTGGATTCTTCATCATAGTAAGCATCTCAGGGGAACTCTGAATTCTAAACCTGTTGTTGTGGTTGTTGTTGTTGTTGGAAAACACTAGGACGATTGAAAACCGGTCTTGGAACTGCAACTTGCTTGTTTGCATAGTTGAAGCTTGGATGATCTCTCCACCTTGGGTTATAAGTAATATAATAAGGATTGTATTGTTGCCTCTGCTGATTTGGGAAAATAACATTGACTTGATCATTGCATTTTTCATATAGTTGTGGAGATGTTGGTACTACTATAGTTGCAATTTTTCGCATCATTGCTGCCATATTACCCATTTGTTGATGAAGCTCAGAAACTTCGCTCACTTCATTGACTCTTCTGACAAGTGGTTCTGACCTACGACTTAAGAATTATTGAGAATTTTTTGCCACATTCTCAATCAACTCTCTAACCTGATATACTGTCTTATTCACTAATGTACCATCACCTGCAGCGTCAAGAAGATTTCTGTCACTTGGTTGAAGACCCTCGTATAAATACTAGATGATCAATAAATCATTGAATTGATGATGCGGACAGCTAGCTACCAATCTCTTGTAACGTTCCCAATATTAATATAACGACTATCTTGCCATCTGCTTAATACCGCAAATCTCTTTATGGATCTGAGTTTCCTTTGATGCAGGGAAATACCTCTCTAAAAAGAGTTTCTTCAAACCATTCCAAGTTGTAACACTACCATAAGGTAAATAATACAACCATTCTTTAGCTGAATTAACCAAAGAAAATGAAAAAGCTAGCAACATAGCTCTGTCTACATCAATGTCCTTTGATAGCACGGTTGTGACTATGATGTCGAAGTCCATTAGATGTTTATTTGGATCTTCGTTAGTCATTCCATTAAACTTGGGAAGTTCTCGAATCAACCCTGGCTTGATCTTGAAATCATATATTGTTTGAATACACCATTGATGTGTATCCAGCTTGTGTGAAGCTAAGTCCTTGAGTGTATGGTTCGCATCACCCATTGCTTCCTCTTGTTTGTGTTCCGACTTATGTTTCAGTATTGTTCCCTTGCGAGTCTCGATTTCAATCTGCGGATAACCAACATGTCTTGGTTTCTTTGCTTTGGGAGACATAGGATAAGTACCTGAAAAATAATTTTTAAAACTAAGTTAAAACCAAAAATAAGAAATCAAAAAAAAAAAAAAAAAACAATCCGCTGTGCCTCCCTGGCAGCGGCGCCAAAATTTGGTCGGTTATCAGCCAAATAAAATTATTTCAAGTCTTTTCACTTCACAATTATTAATAAGAGTATAGCAATAAGAACAAGTTCGTTCCCCGGGGAGATATGGGTTGTTAATTATTTTCGATTACTTATGAAAACTGAGGGGATTTTTGTTGATTGCAAATAAACTAAATTAATAGCAAGAGAACAATTTAAGATGTAAACAATATGATGAGAATACTAGTTAGAGGTTTCATCTTTCGTCATGAAACATGTTATCAATCAAATCAACCTTAACATTCATTCTCTCTCAATATCAATAATCCTAGAGCATCCTATCGCAAGCTTACTCCGGTAAAAACTCCTTGACTCATCAAAGGCACAAGAGCCACACTTTGAATCCCTTTCAATGAATAACTTGGCGCAAGAGCCACACATGTTTAACCTAATGAAAGCATTGATTTTTATGATTTGAGGTTATTCTAAGTGTAGATGGGGAAAAACGATTTGCTGGTTTTTAAGGAATTGAGGAGATGACCGTACGGAGGAGACTCCTGGAACCGAGCGAAATGTTAAACCTCACACAGATGCACCGCTTCAAAGGGGGTGCTTTAGATACGAGATATTAGTCTGTAGTACTCCGGCCTAAATCAAGACAATGACCGTTCCAGAGTAAATTCGGTCACAAGAGAGGATGGTTGATCTGTAGGAGGGAAGCTGAGAAATGTGTGGAATCAATGATAATCAAAGATTGTGGGTGTGTGAATTCTGAATACGATAAGCTCTGAGTGATTGAAATTGCTCAATTGAGAGTAGTTGTTCAATTGATGAGTTGATGATCTCGTGTTGTCAGTTTGACGTGAGATTGATGATACCCATCATTCAATCATGATTCAGAGACTTATTTATATTGCTGGAATTGTAGACACCATGATTCCATGAAGTGTGACAGTTGATGGAATCAAGAAGTGGGGAAGTGGAGATCGTGTTTGAAACCAATTGATCAACGTGTGCAGACTTGGTCGATTTTCCACCCACTACCTCGTGAATTCCTTCAACTGATTGCACGACTTTCTCACATTCCATCGTGTGTTTGAACACACGTGCCGTAGACCGCCAGACCAAAAACCCTAAGTAATATCCCCAAAGTGACACGATTGACGTCTCGTGGTTTGTTAGTCAATTGATTGCTTCGTGGTTTGATGGGACGATGAGCCCATGTAGTCGTTGAGTTGAACATGATGTTCTGAAACCCATGAATTGAACATGTCATGAGACAGAGGTATAGTCCTTACGGTGAAGTGAGCAAGTATTGCTCATTCGATGGATCGTTGAATATTGATTGCTGAACCAATATTCCTTGGTTTAAGCAAATATTTATCATTTGAGCAAGTGTTGCTCATGTGATGAATTGTTGAATATTTGATCGTCTGAGCATGTGTTGCTCATCTGATGGGTTATCGGCAGCGTACCAAAAATATTAATTAGAATACTGGTCGTTGAACCGAGCATAATTAATAAAATTAATGACCATGATGTCGTCGTAAAATTATTAAGGTTGGAATATGGAATGATGATCCTTGGATTCAGAAACCCTAATTTTATCAATTGATGATCAATTCATGGTTCGTCAGAAGTTTAACCATGGGACGAAGGAGGGAGCGACTACATGGGACCGTGGATCAACCATGTAGTGTCCATATGATCATGTGAGAAAATACAAAGAACTGCTGAAGAGTTGACAATTTGTTGATGAAAGAATGATTAAATGCTGGTTTAATCATTTATTCGAAAATGCTCGTCTGAGCCTTAGGTGAGAAAACCTAATTAATTATGACGAGGAGAGAGACCGACCATGGAGTCATGAAACCGGCCCTGGGTTGACCCGTGACTGCCTGATGATCACTTCATGAAAATCCAAAGTGTTTGGGAGAGTTTTGGACCTAATACGAGCAATTGTGCAAATTAGGTCAAAACTGTGAAAATTGATGGGACCGGCTTCCGTGAGTCAAAGAGCCAATCTTGGTCGGTCAAGATAGCATGATCGTGTCCCCAAGGCGTCCGCGTCTCAGTTCTGAGAATTTTGATATTTTCTGACGTGCAATTGAGCATCCATTTGTGAAAATATGCCAAAATTAGAGTTTCGACGAAACTGAGGAAAAACACCATGAGATGATGAAAAATAATTATAAAATAAGGAATGAGGAGGTGTGGGACCGCCCTGGTCAAGGCATGGTCGTCCGGTGACGTGACCACGGTCCCGTGGTGCCTTTTCCTTAATTTTATAATATTTTGATGATTTTATGAAAAATTCATGAATTTTGAGAAATTTGATGAATTTTGGGAGTTTCCATGAATTGAAGGAGTTTTCATGAGTTCAAGGAACTAAGAGATATTAAAATAATAAAACAAGGGCGTGTGGGACCGTGGAAGGCATGACTGGCCGGCCAGGGCCCGGTCCCACAAGTTTCCCTAATTTTATAATGATTTTATGAAAAATTCATGAATTTTGAGAAATTTGATGAATTTAGGGAGTTTCCATGAACTGAAGGAGTTTTCATGAGTTCAGGGAAGCAAAAAATATTAAAATAATAAAAACAAGAGCGTGTGGGACCGTGGAGGCATGGCCGGCCGGCTTGGGCCCGGTCCCACGAGTTTTCATGATTTTTTAATATTTTTTATGTATTTTTGATGATTTGAGGGAATTTTTCCTAATTTGAGAGAAATACCATGAAATCAAGGAATTTGACGAATTCAAGGAAAACTAATAATAAAATAATAAAATAAAGGGGCATGTGGGACCGACTAGGGCATGGACGGCCGGCGAAGTCCCGGTCCCACAAGTTTTCATAATTTATTTTATTATTATTTGATGATTTATGCAAAAAATACCATGAAATCAAGGAGTTTTTTCATGAAATTAGAGAAATAATAATAATAATAATAAAATAATAAAGGACCGTGGGTGTGGGGCCGGTTGGGACCAAGGCGTGGATGTTTGGCCAATGGTCACGCCCCACACTCCTTTCCTTTCCTTAATTTTATATTATTTTTTATGGATTTATGGAAGTACCATGAAACCAAGGAATTTCCTCGAGACGAAGGAAATTTGATAAAATGAGAGAATTTATATCAAATCATGAAAATTAATAAAAATGCATTAAAATATAAAAACTGGCGTGGGATTGACCACGACACGGTCGGTTGGTCGTGTGTCCGTGCTCCCAGCACCCTGGTCAATATTTTAATTATTTATTATTTTCTTCTCTATTTTGCATAGGTTCATCGTTTCGTTGTATTTTTGAAATACTCGTTCGTGCGGTGACTGTTAATGTATCATCGTTGAATACACTTTACCATTTGAATCGGGGCTTACTTAGAGGTAGCTCAGACGCCCGGTTGTTGATTATTTATTACCAATTTTTGAATTCGATGGAGAATAATTCAAAAAACTGAGCAATAAGATGTTTATTATTAATTCATAGGATCAGCTGAGGATTCGACTACGAATTAAGAATAATAAAGTGAACATTACCATTCCATGGGATCGTAGATTCGACCATAGAATCAGAGTAATTAAGATTTATCTATTACCATTTATGAGACCGGTTTTGGATTCGATCATGAAATCGGAGTAATGAGATAATATAGTTATTGCTATTCTATGAGATCGAGCCGTGGATTCGATCATAGAATCAGAACAGTTGTTATCGCCATTCTATGGGACCAGTCGTGGATTCGACCATGGAATAGGAGCAATTAGGAATAATTAACTTTGTTGCTCCATACTGTAGAGCAAGCTGTCTAGGAGCATTAATCATCCCGATATGAGCTTGTCGGTAAGTCATATCTTTTATGTAGTCAGGGTAAACTTGTTGTTTGTTCCTGAAGACGTTATCGCTCTATACTAGCAGAGCAAGCTGTCTAGGAGACGTCCATCACGTGATGCTATATAGAAATAATCACTGAAAGTATTCAGTATTCATGAGATATGCCGTTGTCCAGTCGTGAGACTTCATATCTACATGTACTCTTAGAGAAAGTACTCTCTATTGAGAATTCGATGAGAGACTCGTGTCTCGATACTCACGTCTGATTGCTGAATCAGAGCTTCGTATGATTATGAGTTTACGAATTTAGACTTTGTCGAAAATCCACCATCTACACTAAGAAATCTGGCGCAAGAGCCACACGGATTTAACCTAGGTTATGCTTCTGCACACAGTTGCATGGTAATATCCCTTCACTAACAACTATGTATGCTACTTATAACAAGGATCTTTCGAAAATTCCAGATCTCAAACCCTTGTTTAACTATACATATGGATATATATATTTATTTATTTCGCGACTTAAACAAACAAATACTCAATCATATAAACATTATTAATTGTAGAACGTAAGCGATATAAAGAGATTATGAATAAAAAATATGAATACTTCAATTGATAAACATGTCTTCAGATTTAGGACTACATCTTTAACCAATTAAATAAATTAGCTACTCATAATGGAGTTTATGAAAATCAAAGTAGAGGAAATAAAGAAAATAAAATGTTGCAGAAGAGCTTTAGCTACTGCCACTGTGGTTGCAACAGACTTCCAGCTACTACTGCATAAAGTGAACTCCTTAGAGCATTTCTTATGGAATGAACAAATCAAAGATTTGTTCATTTTGCTCCTACTATGGACTCAACAAACATGAAAACATATGGCCAAATCAACAAATTTGTTGGTTTGTTGAGTGAGCACGATCATTAACCGCACTCTTAATGAAGAGTCGCGCGGACGGAGCACACCCCCCAGCGGATTCACACAAACCGCGCGGATTCAGATAATCCGCCAGCGTTTGGTCACAAAATGCCAGCGCCTGTAATAAACCATCAATGGGTGATGTCAAACCGCTAACAGCTACATCTGAACGACTGCAAATTTTGTTCATCCAACGGCTAGAAATTTAAGTTCTATAAATACTCCTCATTTCAACTCCAAATTCACACATTCGACACAATCTAAATCTTTTCACTCAAAATTTATCTACAAAAATGCCTCCCAGAATTCATGGATTCACTCAATAAGAGGATTTAGCTATTTGTAGAGCCTTTGTTTCTCATACACAAGATGATGTCGATAGGAATGTAGCCAAACCGACGATATGTTTCTGGGAGAAAGTTTATAGAATGTTTGCCGCTGAAACGGGGAACGTTTATGGGCGTGATTCTCATAGATTTTCGCATCGTTTTAGTGTAATTAATCGTCATGTATCGGAATTCGTAGATCTACTAGTACACAATCACAAAAATAAACTCGATGGTGAAGCTGAAAATGAAGTGAAACCCAGAACACTAGCGATGTGTGCAGTATCTCACGGCGGACCTTTCACCTTCCAAGCTTGTTTCAACATTCTTAGGGTGCTCAACAGATTTGATCCCTACATCGCCCTAGGAATTCCACCACCCGACCATTAAATGAGGAGGAGAATTGAGGCCTATATAGTAGTTATTTTAAACTAATATACTTCTTTTATTCTCATGTATGATGCAGTTGTTTAATCCAATGTAGTACGTTTTTATTTATAAGAAAGGTTTAAATTAGTAATTATATTGATGGTGCAAATGTGAAGACATTAACATATTTGATTAGATCATAATAACACAACATAACACCATAGTGAATCGATAAGTTCCTACACTTTAATTAGCCCACTCCACTAAAAAACACCTAGGACATTTCCAGAAATGCCTTCCTTGTGTCTTCTTATGTAGAAGTGCACAAATACGTAAAAGTCCTGCAACCTGGCTTTGAGCATCCACTAATTTTGTGGACAATGTTTGTATTCGTGATATCCATTTCTACAGTGCTTGCAGTGTAATAACTCCTTCTTCAATTTGGTTTTAAGTTTGAAGTTTATGCAGAGTATTGTAACTTTTCTTCTTCTTCTTCTTTAACCTTCATAGCATCATATAGCATATGTAGTTCCTCTGGACAGTTTGGATCTTGACATTGCAAATACCTTAGCCTTTTTGGTTATGATTCAATCACCATTCTGACGCATGAACAACCTTCCCGCTGACACTTTGAATACATCCAATGGCATTGCACCATATTATGATTGTCCATGAAACATAATTGTTAGAGCATAGCTCGGTTTAACTCACAAAGTGTTGATATGTCAATTTTGGTTGTCATATTTTAGTATCAAAACTCATCTAGAGTCGCTTGATTAAATATGTTGTTGCAGGAAATCCTACACTACACCCCTCACAAGATTTCACTAACATTCAACTCATTTTTGGATTAACAATCTTAATTTTATTGATGAATCTTTGAACAATCTTACAAGAAAAGATAAAGGGATTAAGAACAACAACCACTCTTTATTTTCCCTCTCCTAATTGTTTTTTATTCCTCTCTCTAAAAATATCTCTCCCTTCCTTACAGCTGATCGGCTCTTTATATAGAGTTTTTCATAGTGGATGACAGCTAATCCATCCTTTATTTTCGGATTTATCTTGCGGCACTTTCGCGAGCTTACAAATGTTGATTTCACAAGTCTTCTAATCTTCGCAAAATCGTCATAGCTTTCTTAATTTGAAGATGACATTATCTGTTATGTCGTTTCTGAGATCATTCTGCGACGCTTTCGCAATATGTTGTTAATAGTTTCGCATTCATACTATTGTTGCGAGATTCTGATCCTACATCTTGCCTCTTCTCATGTCTTCTCTGCGAAGGAGAGAATGATATGAGAAATGCCGCAGCTACTCATCTTCTCACATTCTTCTATGATGAATCTTTTACACGTATCTTTCCTTCTGTTTATTTTTTGACACGTCTTTGCAACCGTTATTTCTTAACCGTTCACGTCTTCTCTTCACATTAAATGTGGTTACCTTCTTGGGAAAATTTTTCTATATATATTCTTCTAATCCCTTTTTTTTTCTTACTTTCTCTTCATCATCCCTGCAACTTCATTTTTCTTCTGCAAATTCCGCCATTGCAACTTTTTCTTCTTTCTTCTTATTTTAATCTTTTTAATTTCTTCTTCATCTCCATACTGTTCCCTCTGTAGATCTTCACTGTTCGTAACTTTCTTCCTTTTTAATTTTTACGAATTAATCTTCCTGCTGGTGTTTTCCATGGATTCATCGAGCTTAGTTTTCTTTTTTCTTTCTTATGGGTTTTGCTGAAATTGATCTTGCTTACTACCTTATTTGATGTTGTTTATGTGATTCATACTGTTGTTATTTCAGCAAAAACGCCTCTAACACCAAATTTACGGTTCAGAACCCTAATATTCCCAAATCGCATCATAAGGTTGTTGTAAACAAAAGAAAGTCTGAGGATCATAAGGTAGTAAGAAATATTATTCTTTTCTAATAACAATATTGTTGCTTTTGTTTCTTATCTGGATTGTGATTCGCAGGGTGATAAGGATGCCAACAAACCTCTCAAGAAATCTCGCCACCTCAAAACCGTTGAAACCTCTGTTCCATTTCACTTACTTATCCCCTCAAAATCTCCTGCGACATCTTCGCAAGTTAAACCATTATCTCCAATTCGCGAAAAGGTTGCCTCAGATTTCATCCCTTCAACTGACCTTTCAATGATTGAAACCCCCTTATTAATCCTTCTGTGAATGAAACTTCTTCTCCCCCTATTGATAATGTTTCCCAACCTTCTATCATTACCAGTTCTCTACCTGAGCCTCTTCCTTTTTCTAAAAAAACTGTGAAAGGAATAAATATTGCTTTCAAAGTTTTGTCTGAGGTCCTGGATGATGTTAAGAAGTCTCCCATTGATCTTGTCAAGTCTGGTGTTTGTGAAATTCTGAGTAAGTATTTTGGCTCTGACAGAGCTGCTTCGCAAACAGCTTTGGAAAAAGAGGTTCAAACCTTGAATAAGAATCTCCAAATGATGACTTTAGAGTGTAATGCTCTTCGTCTCGAAAATCAAAAGCTCCAGAATGTTTCGCTGGATCGTGACAATCTTCGCAAGAAGAATGATGAACTGAGAGGTATGATTTCCTTATCTGTGTATTCAATTTGCCTTTCTAATGATTTTATCCTTTCCATATTTAATTGTCCTTGAAATCCCTTTTTCGTATGTTAAGCCTTAAACCAGAAACGAATAATGGAGAGATATCAATTTGA
Organism: Papaver somniferum; assembly: GCF_003573695.1. Lineage (NCBI taxonomy): Eukaryota > Viridiplantae > Streptophyta > Magnoliopsida > Ranunculales > Papaveraceae > Papaver > Papaver somniferum. The sequence goes on from NC_039367.1 coordinate 112,947,175, forward strand.
ATCTGCTGTTGAAGAAGCCCGTGTTGATAAAGAGATTTTGACGGATCAATATAACCAATTATATAACCTTTATTCATACTCTGTTGATCATATACATAATCTTACCAATGAAAATACCCAACTAGTTCAGAGGCAAAATTTATTAAGTAATGAAATATCTTACCTCTCTTATTCTTTAACTAAAGCTAATCTAGGGATGAAAACTTTATCAGATGAGAATAAAACTCTATCTCAAGAGAAGCGAACTTGTTTAAACAAGATGGCGATATCTTCGCAACAACTTAGCATCCTTCAGAAAGTGCGTGATGACCAAGAACAATCTCTTCGCTCTTTGAGAAATGAACTTAAAGAAGTAACAGAGTCCTCTATCGCTGAAAGAGATACACTCATTCAAGGTAGAATAACTTTAAGTGTAAAGGCGAACCAACTTAAAGAAAAATATTCTAAATTAGAAGAATCTTATTCTTCACTTGCGAAGAAAAATGCCTTTCTTATTTCTAAAGAGAAAAATCTTCAGTCTCGACTTAAAGGTTTAGTTGGAGATAAATTTGATGATGCGATGGACCGTTGGGAGAATAGTTGTCTGATCTTGATTCAACACCTTATTTCGCAAAAAGAAGGTAGTCATAACAGTTTGACTGCCTTAACTATCTTTTCTTTGTCATACCTTTTTGAGTTCTTCATCTTACTGAAATTTTGTATTCTACTTTTCGCAGAGTCTGAGAAAAATCTCCATTTCTCCATTTTTGTTTTGGAGGCTAAATATGCCAAAATTCCCAAAGAAAATGCACTACTCCTCGTCTCTGTCCTTACTGGTTCTCGCGACCGAGCAGAAAGACTTGATTATCTTGCTTACTTTAAGGATATTCAAGATAGGAATCATCAGAGAGCACTTCTTCGTCAAGTTCATCTCCGGGCTGAAGTTCTTGTGAATGATATTTTATTGTCCAAATCTCTTCCTCCTACATCAATCGAACCTTTGGAAGTAGATGATGAAATTCCTCGTCCTGCTGACAGTGATTATGATTATGAAAGTGGTGGAGAGAATAGTCTTTTGGAAGATGAAGAAGAGATCCCTTCTAAGGACAACTGCTGGTGCTAATCAAGATGGAAGCGAAAAAGAAATCCCTTCTAAAGAAGTAATTGCTGGCGATAATCAAGATGGCGGCGAAAAAGAAGTCCCTCTCAAAGAAATTATTGTTGGTGAAGATCAGAATCGAAATGAAGAAAAGGCTGGCGATAATGAGAACATTGGCGAAGAGCGTCCATTGTCTCCTTCTACTGGAATTAATACTGAAGCATGAGCTTCTTATCTAGTTCTATCTTCTTGAACTGTTTCATCTTTATTATTTCTTGCGAATAATATTCTTCAACCAACTTTGGAATTAATTTTCTCTTTTAGTATTTTGCTGGCGAGAAAGATAATGCCTCTTGTTTACTGATTCCCATACTTGCCTCTCATTATCTTTCTTGTGAGAAATGATCTGTTATGAATACTTATAAATATTTTGTTTTGTCATGTGGTCTTATTTTGCCTTCCTAATTAAAGGTCTTATTATGCCACCTCTTGTCATTGCGACAAAATCGCAGGACGTCCTTGCATTTTCATGCAAAAACCCATTGATCTTGCCTTAACTTTTTCTTTTGTATTATTGCCTCTTCAGGATTGTTGCGACAATATGACAGGCCTAAATATTCTTGCGAAAATAAAGCCCCATGACATTGCCGTCGTGCGACGAAATCGCAGGACGTCTTTGCACTTTCATGCGAAAACCCATTGATCTCGTCTTATCTCTCTTTTTTGTATTATTTCCTCTTCAGGATTGTCGCACAAATATGACAATCCTTAATACCCTTGCGAGTAAAAAGCCTCATGACAGTTGCGTCTTAAGACACTTATCAGCTCCCTAATGGAGGGTGCCGCCCTTATCTTCCCCCTGGTTGCCCCTTCAAGGAGACGTACCTCTACCATACAAGGTTTCCTCCTCCCATCCGGTCTTAACAACAACCAGTTGTTTTCGCAGCCTCTTATCCCTTTTGCCTATAGGCTTATGGTTACGAGACTGGACCCTAAGTGAGGTTTTCTTCGGGACGAGTGCAGTATAATCCAAGACTTGTCAAGAATGGCAAGGTACGCTCCAGAAGCCCCTGGCACTCTTGACTCAACCGTGTACCTCGACGCCTTGATCAGATTCTACACTCCTTAGGAGAGTCCTTATTACCTCAGTCACCCAACCTAAGTCATATCCTTAAGTTGAGAATCCAAGGTACCTCTCCCGGATGGGCTTTATTGACCCCAAATCTCCATGACTCAGGTTCCAGGGGCGGTGTAACCTTTTCCCTGAGTCATGCAACAGGTACCCCCTTATATGACGTACTTTAGGTCTTACATTTGCCTTTTGCGAAATTTTATTCGCGAACTAGGGTGTACGCCATAAAGGTTCGCCCCTTTCTTTTATGTCATTGTTCTATGATTATATCTGCGAAAGTTTCGCACATCATGATCTTGTTTTGATATGAATAATCTCGCAACCATTCTTTCATTGAATGTTATTCGCAATCGTTTTGTTGCGTCATACATAACTTCCCAAAGCTTCTTATGGATAATATCTCTTTAAGTACAATCTGTTCCATGGTCTGTCAAGTCTATGCCCAACATATCTACCTTCTGCATCCATTAATTTATAAGCTCCTGTCCCAACTATCTCCTTAATGATGTAAGGTCCACCCCATTTTTTCGCTAACTTTCCACCATTTTCTCGCTGATATATTGGTGTCTCTCGTAAAACTAAATCTACTGGTTGAAATTCGCGTATTTTGACACGTTTATTATATTCTCGGGCTAATCTTCGCTGATAATTATCCATATGCTATAAAGCTCTTTCGCTTTTTTCTTCTAACTCATCAAGTTTGCTTAAGATCAAACCCGCACTAAGATTTTTCTCCCAAGCTTCTCTCTTTGTCGTCGGAATAACAACTTCTGTTGGTAACACCGCTTAACTCCGTATGTTAAACAAAAAGGTGACATTCCAGTAGCTTCTCTCCTAGTTGTGTTATAAGCCCATACTGCATTATGTACTTGTTCGCACCATGCTCTATGATGTCCTTCTAATTTCTTCTTTAATATATCTGCAATTGTTTTGTTTGTTGCCTCTGCCTTCCCATTAGCTTGTGGATACAGAGGAGTAGACTTTCCACATTTTATCTTAAATGCATTAAGCAATATTTCTATGTTCCGTCCTTCAAACTGTTTCCCATTACCAGATACCAACTGCGCGGGAATTTCGAATCTGCAAATGATATTTTCGAATATGAATGTAAAGATATCTTTGTCGCGAATATGCTGTACTGCCTTTACTACTATCCATTTTGTGAAATAATCTGTTGCGACTATTAAGTATATTCTTTGTCCAGATCTTGGTACAAATGGCCCCACAATATCTAAGCCCCACTTTCCAAAAGGCCATACACTGGTTGAAGATGATAATGGTGCTCCAGGTGCATGTATTTTCTTTCCGTGCCACTGACAATCTTCGCAACGTCTTGATATTTGTTTTGCATCTTCGTGCATGTATGGCCAGTAATAACCTTGCATTTTTGCTCTATGTGCCAAAGATCTTCCCCCGCTATGATTGCCAGCATCCCCACTATGTAAAATTTTTAGCACCTTTTCTCCTTCTTCTCGTGTCAAACATCTGAGTGATGGTCCACTAAAGGATTTTCGGTATAGCATCCCATCTCTTAATTCATAATTTGTTGCGCGGCTTTTTAACTTGTGTGCTTCCAATCTGTTTCTTGGTGTTTCTCCTTTCGCCAAATATGCATGAAGTTCTGTTCTCCAATCTGCGATATTGTTCGTTTGTTCTTCTTCTCCACCTTCTATCATCATTACGTTCACTTCCTCTTCTTCTTTATTGATTGATGGTGACAGAAGTGTCTATATTTTTATGCATCTCGCAGTTGGATTTGTCATCATGCTTGAGATGAAAGCAAAAGCGTCTGCGAGTCTGTTATCCTTCCTTGAAATGTGCCTCCATTTTATCTTTGGGATTTTCGCTGACAATTCTTCAACGAGCTTCTTGTATTTCTTCAAGGATGGTTCATTTGTAGTGTATTCTCCCTTTATTTGGCGAATAACTAGCTGCGAATCACTAGTGATCCTGGAATTTTCTAGTTCCATTTCTATTGCGAACTTTAAGGCATGTACCACAACTTCATATTCCGTTTTGTTATTAGTGGAAGCGAATTCCAATCTGAATGAAAAAGCCATCTTCACTCCTTCTGGCGAAATTAAAACAATTCCAACCCCATTGCCTTCCCCATTTGATGATCCATCTACCAATATCTCCCATCTATTTGGTTCTGTTAATAAGTCTTTTGGATATCCATGTTCTTTTTCTATATCCATCATCTCCTCCACCGCTTCATCATCTTCTAAAGGAAATACTGCTAAGAAATCTGCGAAAACTTGTGATTTTGGTTAAGATAATATTTCATACTTGATTTCGAAATGTCCTACTTGTGCATTCCATCTCTCCACCCTACCTGATCTTTTTGAATTCTTCATCACTGATTCAATTGGTAGTTTTGTTAGCACCCTTATTTTGTGTGCTTGAAAATATATGCGAAGTTTAAATGCGGCGTATACTAAGGCTAAAATTAGCTTCTCAATCTTTGAATAATTCCTCTCTGCAGCGTTAAATATTTTGCTGATGTAATAAATGGGCTTTTCCACTCCTGCGTCCATTCGCAATAACACAGCGCTTAAAGCATGTGATGTTGTCGCAAGATAGATCAATAGTTCTTCTCATGGTTCTACATTTTGTAAAATATATGTATTTATAAGGTGTTCTTTGATCCCTTGAAAATCTTTTTCACATTCATCAGTCCATTTGAATTTCACATCCTTCTTGAGTATATTGAAAAAACGTTTACATTTGTCTGATGATCGCGAAATGAATCTTCCTAGGGAAGCTAAAAGTCCTTTCAATTTTTGTACATCCTTTACCGTTGCTGGTGTTGGCATGTCACGAACTATTTTTACCTTTTCTGGATCAACTTGTATTCCTTATTTTGATACAATGTAGCCTAAAAAATTTCCCGATGCAACCCCAAAAATGCATTTTTCAGGGTTCAGTTTAATGTTATAATGTCGCATCTGTTCAAACATCTCCCTCAAATCTTGTACATGATCTTTGGCTTCTTTACTCTTCACTAACTTGTCATCCACGTACACCTCTAATGTTTTGTGTATCCATTTCTTGAACACCTTCTCGACCATTCTTTGATACGTTGCTCCTGCATTTAGCAAACCAAACGACATTTTTGTATAACAGTATAAACCTCTTGGAGCGAAAAAAGCAGTATGCTCTTGATCTTCTTCAGCGAGAGGGATTTGGTTATAACCTTTGTACCCATCTAAAGAAGACACTCTATCATTTCCCGCTGCTGATTCAACCATTTGAGCAATATCCGGCAATGAAAAACTATCTTTAGGGCAAGCCTTTTTTAAATCAGTGAAATCTATGCAAATTCTTATCCCTTTATTTTTCTTTGGAACAACAACCATGTTTGCTATCCACTCTGGGTATTTAGCTTCTCTTATAATTCCCGCCTCAAGCATTTTCTGTAATTCTTCTTCTATTTGAGGATGGTAGGTCGTTTCGATTTTTCTTATTCTCTGTTTAAATGGTCTCACATTCTTGTTAATCTCCAACTTATGACATGCAATTGACGGATCTATTCCAGGTATCTCATCCATGCTCCCCGCGAAAATATCTTTATATTCCCGCAAAAGATTGACAGTTCTTTCTTCCTCTTCTGCATCCATCTTGGTTCCAATCCTCAATGTTAGGGGTTCTTCTATAGTCCCAACATTTACTTCTTTTGTTGGTTCTGCCGCAGTGTAACTGGCCTTGGGTTCTCCCATTGGTGTTGGCTCTTTTATCATCTTCGCAGGCCCATCTCCATCCTCCGAAATTTCTCTGGGTATTCCTTTACCTTGTTTTGCTCTTATCATGTACACTCTAAATTCTTCTTCTTTCTTTGCCTCCTTTGCTATTTTTCTGCGAAATTGTCGTTTTTTTGCTCGTCCTTCATAATGCTTTACTTCAATTTGATAACATAATTTCGCATTGTCAATATCTCCTCTAATCTCACATACTCCATTTGGCATGGGGAATCTGATGCATTGATGCAACGTTGATGCTACAACTTTAATTGCGTGTATCCATGGCCTCCCCAACAACATGTTATATGGTGATTCCATATCTACTACGCATAGTGCCACTTATGTTTCGATCTCTCCTAGTGGAATTCGCACCACTATTTCTCCTTTAGGTTTTGTTGTGGATTTTCTAAAGCCATGAACAAGATATGTTGAACAAGACATTTCTTCATCTTTGAATCCCATTCCTTTGAACGCATGATAGAATATTATATCCATTGAACTTCCTGTATCGACTAAAGTTCTGTTCAATATCCATTATTCCGTGGATTTTGTTGTTGTCCCCTTCTCTTTTCGTGTAATAGGTACTGTAATAACCAATGGAGATGTGTGGCTCAAATTTTCTTTTGGTATTTCTGCTGCCATGAATATGATTTTTTGCTTTTCCCAATATTTCAAGGGTGATGTCTTTTCTACCGCCATAACCTTCCTTCCTTCAAAATCTCGTTTATGTATCCTTCCTTTGATGTTTTTATGGAATTCATTAACCATTGTTTTTGTTATCATATTACACTCCAATCTTTTGTCATCTTCATTGACTCTAATCATTTTTCTTTTAACTGGTTCATGATTTGTTTAATCACTTTCTTGATTTGAACAATCTCAACAACAATCTTCAACTTTCAACCTTCAGTCCCTGTTTCTAGCGCCATTATGTAGTTGCAGGAAATCCTACACTACACCCCTCACAAGATTTCATTAATATCAACTCATTTTTGGATTAACAATCTTAATTTTATTGATGAATCTTTGAACAATCTTACAAGAAAAGATAAAGGGATTAAGAACAACAACCACTCTTGATTTTCTCTCTCCTAATTGTTTTTTATTCCTCTCTATAAAAAGATCTCTCCCTTCCTTACAGCTGATCGGCTCTTTATAAGAGTTTTTCATAGTGGATGACAGCTAATCCATCCTTTATTTTCGGATTTATCTTGCGGCACTTTCGCGAGCTTACAAATGTTGATTTCGCAAGTCTTCCAATCTTCGCAAAATCGTCATACCTTTCTTAATTTGAAGATGACATTATCTGTTATGTCGTTTCTGAGATCATTCTGCGATGCTTTCGCAGTATGTTGTTAATAGTTTCGCATTCATACTGTTGTTGCGAGATTCTGATCCTACATCTGTTGTTAGAGGCGTTTTTGCTGAAATAACAACAGTATGGGAATCACATAAACAACATCAAATAAGGCAGTAAGCAAGATCAATTTCAGCAAAACCCATAAGAAAGAAAAAACAAAACTAACCTCGATGAATCCATGGAAAACACCAGCAGGAAGATTAATTCGTAAAAATTAAAAAGGAAGAAAGTTACGAATAGTGAAAATCTACAGAGGGAACAGTATGGAGATGAAGAAAAATTAAAAAGATTAAAAGAAGAAGAAAGAAGAAAAAGTTGCAATGGCGGAATTTGCAGAAGAACAATGAAGTTGCAGAGACGATGAAGAGAAAAAAGAATATATATAGAAAAAGTTTCCCAAGAAGGTAACCACATTTAATGTGAAGAGAAGACGTGAACGGTTAAGAAATAACGGTTGCAAAGACGTGTCAAAAAATAAACGAAAGGAAAGATACGTGTAAAAGATTCATCATAGAAGAATGTGAGAAGATGAGTAGCTGCGGCATTTCTCATATCATTCTCTCCTTCGCAGATAAGACATGAGAAGAGGCAAGATGTAGGATCAGAATCTCGCAACAACAGTATGAATGCGAAACTATTAACAACATATTGCGAAAGCGTCGCAGAATGATCTCAGAAACGACATAACAGATAATGTCATCTTCAAATTAAGAAAGGTATGACGATTTTGCGAAGATTAGAAGACTTGCGAAATCAACATTTGTAAGCTCGCGAAAGTGCCGCAAGATAAATCCGAAAATAAAGGATGGATTAGCTGTCATCCACTATGAAAAACTCTATATAAAGAGCCGATCAGCTGTAAGGAAGGGAGAAATCTTTTTAGAGAGAGGAATAAAAAACAATTAGGAGAGAGAAAATCAAGAGTGGTTGTTGTTCTTAATCCCTTTATCTTTTCTTCTAAGATTGTTCAAAGATTCATCAATAAAATTAAGATTGTTAATCCAAAAATGAGTTGAATGTTAATGAAATCTTGTGAGGGGTGTTGTGTAGGATTTCCTACAACTACAAAATACCAGAGTCAATTTCGTTTAGGTTAGACTAGAAAGTCTAGGAATGTTGAGACATACAAGTATTACTCCGAAGACCTGAAGAATGTGAAGAAATAACGAACTACAACGACGACATCATCCTTCCACTTGAGGTTAGTAATACTGACTTGAACTTGTTTCATTCCTAATGTATCTTTCAAGTCATGCTATATTCAAAATATAACTGTGAAGCTTTATATACTGTATATATTGTATATTATACTCTAGTGATGTGACATGATCACAATAGTATGATCGTAGTATAAAGAAATTAGACTATGAGGTATAACGCTTATCCTTTGAACTTCGTAGATATGACATCGACATAATCTTGTATATATTGTTATGATTATGTGAATGGGTTATGGTGAAGATTTCATCATAGGAAACAATGTTTTACATTTGTTTAAAGGAAGTACATTCATGAAATTATTTTGTGAATCGAAAGGGAAATCAATAGAGTTATTGGTATTTCTATTCATTGCATATCTTTGGATGACCAATATGTGTGAGTTGGTAGAACCGATCTTAAATCTGGTTATGTACCTTGGTATAACCGATCACAATGCCTAGACTTATAATTTGGTATGACCGGTCCTGATAATTGGTGTAACCGATCCTAAGTAATCACCAGAAGATGGTATGATCGATCCTTGTAATTGGTGTGACCAATCCTAGTAATTGGCATGACCAATCATAAGTGTTATGTGACCGATCCTTGTAATTGGTGTAACCGATCCTAGTGACTAGTGTGACCGATCACAAGCATATACCATATTAGGTATAACCGATCCTAGTGATTGGTATAACCGATCTGAACCCATGTATGTGACTTGGAAGGACCGATCAAAACTAACCATTGTGATTTGGCATAACGAATCACATAGTAGTCTTGGAATATAAGCAAACCAATTCTAAACTTGTTTAGAAGTGTGGTATAACCGATTCCAATAAGTAAATCCATGTAAATATAAAATAAGGATTTGCAATGAAAACATGTCAACATACTTTGAACACGAGCAGTAATTCTTATCATTTATTGTTCAAAGATATTCCTTGCTACTGAAGGTGATCCTGTGCCGAAATAAATTAAAAATCTATTAATTAAGGTTTTTTATTTTGTATGCTTTAATTACCAACAATTAATGCATAGCTCTAGAGAATAAAAATTAGTAATGTGCATTTACTAATTGGAGATTTTCTATTGAGAGACTTCGGAAATATTGGACCAACATTTATTGGAATTATGAAAACCGAATTTTTCCATTCATTGCATATCTTGAGAATATTTTCGGTTATGGAAATTCCTTGGTGTCCAAACATCCTTGGTCTATAAATACCTAAGTTTGCATTTCTAGCAAACTATCCTAAGAGCCAGGCAAACTTCATTTCTTGTTGTTTCTGGTGGAGCCGTCTATTCGGAGCGGAAATTATCCTAATTAGGTGAAATCTCTTACGACCGCTTGTTTAAAGGCTTATGTGGGATCAAGAAGCTCTACGAGTACCATTGGTGGGAAACTAGATAATTGCAGTGTTATTAGTTTTCGATTCGATTTGATTGACTAACGGTTGTTGAAACTTTTATTGCACCTAGTTTGTTTATTCTTGAGAATCTTCTCTTCTGATATAAGATTCATTCAGACTATATCAAAGTATCGACGAGATCTTTAGAACTGTTGTTAGATATAAAAACATCCTGTGATAATCCATTGTTAACAGACTCTGTTCTGTGCGTGATTGATCACAAGATATTCCAGTGGTGTTGTGCAGGTTTTGAAGATAAAAGAATATTTAAAGACGAAGAAGAATTCTATAAGTTTTCGTATCTTGTGGATTCAGTGCACAAACCTTGATCGGCTGGGATCCAACTAGAATCAGTTTATCTTTGATAGATTTGATTGATTAATTGTGTGAGATCGACATTCTCTATATTTCTCTTTGAGATCTATATTGATTGAGTACGAATACATACTTGACTATTTCGGTAGTTAAATTTAGATTGATCTAACCAGACAAAGGAGTTTATTAGATTAAATGGAAGAGCCTTTGTTAACGACTCATCTATATTTTTAGCAAGATTGATTAGAGTGGTTACCAAACAGATTCTTCCTTTGCTATTTGGAATACGATCCAAAGGACTTGCTATTCACGTGCGTGACTCTAGTAGTCGAAGGCGCAGGGATACTGAGGGAACTAATTATCTAGGAGTAGTCTGCTTGGTCTCACTATACGAATTTGGTATTAGATTTTGTATAACGTCTTAATTCTGAGAGTATTCAAAACTGGACTAAGTCCCGCGGTTTTTCTGCATTTGCGGTTTCCTCGTTAGCAAAATCTTGTTATGTCTTTTACTTTGATTTCTGCATTATAATTGTTATTATAATTAAGTAAAATACACAAGTACGTTAACTCCGTAATACTTGATAGTAATCACATAGAGTTTGGTTATTACCGAACCTATTATCAAGTAACACACTTTGTTGTTGTATTGTCTCGATCTTGTATCCATATTCAATTACAAAAGTTATCTTGTTGTCATATTGTCTCGATCTCGTATCCATAGACGATCACACGAAGTGTGAACCGAAATGTTCTATTTTCTCGACTTTGTGCATAGACGATCACATTCGGTAGAGGACTTATAGGTTGAAACAAAAATATTGTGGTGTATTTGGGTAACCTCGCCTTTTCAATTGGTATCAGAGCAGGCTTAACACGAAAAGATCTAACAATCTGTGTTTGGTACGATCCAACCTATAAGAAATGAGTCTACATAGAGGAAAGGTAAAACCAAAAACAGACTTAGTTAACGTATCACAAGGTTTTGGGAAGTCTCTCTATGGGTTTAATTTTAGCAAATGTTTAAAAGGGGCTTCTTCCACAAGTTCTACTTGCTCTTATGAAAATATGTTTGTATGTTCTCAATAAGAGGTTAAGTTAAGCCCTGTATTCAGAATCAATGATTCAAATTCTAAAAAATCTCTTCATAATGATGAAAAAAATATTGATTATGTGAATATAAAAATATCTCAGCTAAATGAACTAAGTGAACAATTTCTCTCATGTGCAACCGACCTCACTCTTGCATTAGAAAGAGAATGAAAGCTTCTAGAAGACTTATGTCATATGAAAGCTGAAAATGATCAACTCATTCTTGATCTAACTACCCTGAAAGATGATTTAGACTCTCTCAAGATCACATCTTCTTCAAAGATCCAATCCTTGTAAGAGAAACTAAGTAAAAGCATTGATCAAGAAAATAAGACTGAGATCTTAAGAAAAACAGCAACAGACGAAATACAGTGCCTTAAAGATCTCATATGATTCTGAGATAAAGATAGTTTTCGAACGTGTCAAAAGGCTAAAAGATGAAATGCATTTCAAAAAATCAACTGGTTACATCCTCACCGGATATACCCATATAATCTGAGTTGATATTTCCCTCGAAAAGGAAGAAGAATGACATCGAAGGCTCTCGAAAGAAATTTTCATCTTTTAAAAGGGCTTCTCTATCCTCTGGTAATCCTAAGACGAACTACTCACATTAGAGTCTTCCGCAACATCATAAACATCATTTTAGATGATGTTTTTATCGTGAAATTAAAAGTCATGTTGTAAGAGATTGTCAAAAATCACCTTGCTCAAGCTCTGCGAGAACAACTTCTAGTCAAGATTATAACATGAGACCTTTTTCGAAAGCAATCATACATAACTCTGATTCTCTCATATCAAAGAGTTCTCACAAGAATCCTTAAAAGAGGTGTCAAAGAGTAGTAAATCACAAGAGGAAAGAGGATCTAAAGACTAGCAACTCATGGAAATGGGTACCAAAGAAGACAGTGCAACCAATCAAAAGGGAATATGGCAAATTCTCCAGTTCATCAATACATAAGGTAATACCTACATATCTTGATGATCGTCATTTCTATGATAAGTTTGGTCTGTCTTATAAGAGGAATAAGATTCCTAAGAGAACGGATAAAGGAAGATTCTCTACAACTGTTGAAGAGAATAGTCCGTCTCGATTAGATACTTAGTATCTTGATCATATACACTGACTTATGAAGTGCTCAAACTATTTTTTATGAGATCAGTGTATATAGCACAATAGTCTAAAACTTGCGAGAACTATGGAAATACTCACAAGAAGGCATTTTCTCAAATCTTTGATATTGAAAAATTTCGGTTCCTCTATATTAAAGGAGAGTATTTTGATTTCCATAATCGGTGACCATGTTTTTGGAAACTATTGTTATATAAGTTTTGGTGATCTTTGAGGAGAAAAATCTTGTATATTACTCTCGGAACAAGAATTATGTACAATACAGATTACCATGCACAACTCTCTGCAAGGGTTTCAGAAAGGTATGCTGAACAAATGGCATGTGATTCTTCCGGGTTCTATAACTCCAATGGAGTCAGAACCACCTCTTACAATCATATTAATCTCTCATATTCCATGATCGATTATGAGAAAGAATTTCACAAAGTGGCACAAACTTGTGCAGAAACATTGGAGGTTATGATGTTGAAGCGTTCTCTTGAGAAATCTCTACTTGTTCAAGCTCACCTTGTCAAGCAACAATAATTACTTCTGATAAGAATAAACGGTGGCTATCCTTACTTACTCAAGGTTGAGGAATTATTCTTCGATCAAGGATCTCTTCAAGGAATTCGGATAATTATTCATATCAAGCGAAAGAGATTTCAACATCAAGAAGAGATTTGATTCAGTCTCTGCTGAGAAAATAGACATCAATCTATTGAATTTATTTCGATAGCTTTGTATAAGGTCTATTTTGAATAAAACTATAATTTATTATTTATGAATAAAATTATTATTTTATAATTTTTGTTTCATGTGATAATTTCCGATTATATAGCCTATGAATGGATGCTTATGTTTTTGTTATGTGTTTTCGGTTTATGAGATGTTTGATTTCAGTTTTTGTTAAACCTTAATATTCGATCTCATATGGTGAAACCCTTTTGATTTGTGTGGATTTTTGATTTAGCGGGATTAAGTTCTATCCCATGTTGGTAGGCTTTATCAAAGGATCATAAGGTGTTCCGATTGAAACTCATATGTGAAAAGTCACAATATGTTGAATCAATTTCTGTTTACATGAGTTGTGTTTAGCATAACATATGTGTTTCGGGTTTTCAACTTTTTCTATTGGCATGCATTAGTTAAAACCGATTCAACCTTTCTATGGTAAAGGTTGTTTTTGTTCTTGTTCTTTTGTTCTTGCGAGAGGATGACAACACACTGGGGGAGAGTTCTTATTTGAACTTGCGCTTAATGATATATCTTTCTGGGGAGAAGTGGTTGCGGAAATTGAGGTAACAAACTTGTTAGTTAATTGTTTTCCTGTTTAAGAATAGCCTGTTTATATTGCATATATTTTGCTTTTGCTTAACAAAATTTCGGTACAATTGACATGTTCCATTATATTGTTTATGGATTGTTTATGTGATTCAATTGTTTCCGGTTAAGAAAATGTTTTTCAATTTATTTGGCTTATTTTTTGGTATCTTCTTCATTGTTGGGTATCAAATGTTTTTTCTTAACGAAATTCGATGCAATTGCGATGATGTAATGTTTATATTTTTCAATTGCTTCCGGTTAAGAAAATAATTGTGCAAGTCAATTTATTTTGGTTTGTATCTATTGTTTGTGCCTTAAAAAAATACGAGATCATTTGTTTAGTCCAATTGATTTCGGATAAGAGAAACTAAATTATGATCTTAGTTAGACTTATCATTTGGAGGATTCGGTTATTCAAGTCTAATCGAATGCCTTGACAGAAAAACTAGTTAAATAACCTAGTGTTTATCTTGTCTAAAGGGAAAGGTCTAAGTTATCGTTTGAATAATTAGAGCTTGATAAGAAAAATAAAGTTAATTCTGATCTTTATTTTGGTCTGATCAAAACAAGCGATTGTACACACACAACCGGTTCAACAAGGGAATTGAGTATCTTAGTCGAATTGTTGAACTGTTAGGGAAAATTGCTTCGGGCAATTGTTTCCTTGATAACATATTGAAACTAAATTAATTTTGTAGTTTCGGTTTTAATATTGGTTATCTAAAATGGTATGTAAAACCTTTGTGCTTAATTCTTATAGGTTGTATACAAGTCTTATAGATTCGCAAGATCTTAAGGAACGAAAAATTATTATAAAAAAAAGACATGAGAGGAAAGAGAAACTTTGGCGAAAACACTAGGGTTTAGATTTTTTTCACGTAGGTTTCATAGTTCATCACGGATTCAATATGGTAGACAATAATCCTAGTTCATCACGGATTCAGCAACAACAATCCTTTGCGGACAAGGTAAGGGAAAAACAAACCCTAAAACCAACAGGAGTTGATATTACTAGTTTACCTAATCCTACTCTGATTGATGGAGAGCCATCCCTTGTTATACCCGCGGATTACTATGAAGAGGGTTGTAAACCCTTTCAACACAGTTTCATTGCAAGACTAAACTTCACGGGGCTGAAGTTCTTTGAGGTAAAAACTATTTTAATATCAAATAGAGGAAAAATATTGTGGTGTATTTGGGTAACCTCGCCTTTTCAATTGGTATCAGAGCAGGCTTAACACGAAAAGATCTAACAATCTGTGTTTGGTACGATCCAACCTATAAGAAATGAGTCTACATAGAGGAAAGGTAAAACCAAAAACAGACTTAGTTAACGTATCACAAGGTTTTGGGAAGTCTCTCTATGGGTTTAATTTTAGCAAATGTTTAAAAGGGGCTTCTTCCACAAGTTCTACTTGCTCTTATGAAAATATGTTTGTATGTTCTCAATAAGAGGTTAAGTTAAGCCCTGTATTCAGAATCAATGATTCAAATTCTAAAAAATCTCTTCATAATGATGAAAAAAATATTGATTATGTGAATATAAAAATATCTCAGCTAAATGAACTAAGTGAACAATTTCTCTCATGTGCAACCGACCTCACTCTTGCATTAGAAAGAGAATGAAAGCTTCTAGAAGACTTATGTCATATGAAAGCTGAAAATGATCAACTCATTCTTGATCTAACTACCCTGAAAGATGATTTAGACTCTCTCAAGATCACATCTTCTTCAAAGATCCAATCCTTGTAAGAGAAACTAAGTAAAAGCATTGATCAAGAAAATAAGACTGAGATCTTAAGAAAAACAGCAACAGACGAAATACAGTGCCTTAAAGATCTCATATGATTCTGAGATAAAGATAGTTTTCGAACGTGTCAAAAGGCTAAAAGATGAAATGCATTTCAAAAAATCAACTGGTTACATCCTCACCGGATATACCCATATAATCTGAGTTGATATTTCCCTCGAAAAGGAAGAAGAATGACATCGAAGGCTCTCGAAAGAAATTTTCATCTTTTAAAAGGGCTTCTCTATCCTCTGGTAATCCTAAGACGAACTACTCACATTAGAGTCTTCCGCAACATCATAAACATCATTTTAGATGATGTTTTTATCGTGAAATTAAAAGTCATGTTGTAAGAGATTGTCAAAAATCACCTTGCTCAAGCTCTGCGAGAACAACTTCTAGTCAAGATTATAACATGAGACCTTTTTCGAAAGCAATCATACATAACTCTGATTCTCTCATATCAAAGAGTTCTCACAAGAATCCTTAAAAGAGGTGTCAAAGAGTAGTAAATCACAAGAGGAAAGAGGATCTAAAGACTAGCAACTCATGGAAATGGGTACCAAAGAAGACAGTGCAACCAATCAAAAGGGAATATGGCAAATTCTCCAGTTCATCAATACATAAGGTAATACCTACATATCTTTATGATCGTCATTTCTATGATAAGTTTGGTCTGTCTTATAAGAGGAATAAGATTCCTAAGAGAACGGATAAAGGAAGATTCTCTACAACTGTTGAAGAGAATAGTCCGTCTCGATTAGATACTTAGTATCTTGATCATATACACTGACTTATGAAGTGCTCAAACTATTTTTTTATGAGATCAGTGTATATAGCACAATAGTCTAAAACTTGCGAGAACTATGGAAATACTCACAAGAAGGCATTTTCTCAAAATCTTTGATATTGAAAAATTTCGGTTCCTCTATATTAAAGGAGAGTATTTTTGATTTCCATAATCGGTGACCATGTTTTTGGAAACTATTGTTATATAAGTTTTGGTGATCTTTGAGGAGAAAAATCTTGTATATTACTCTCGGAACAAGAATTATGTACAATACAGATTACCATGCACAACTCTCTGCAAGGGTTTCAGAAAGGTATGCTGAACAAATGGCATGTGATTCTTCCGGGTTCTATAACTCCAATGGAGTCAGAACCACCTCTTACAATCATATTAATCTCTCATATTCCATGATCGATTATGAGAAAGAATTTCACAAAGTGGCACAAACTTGTGCAGAAACATTGGAGGTTATGATGTTGAAGCGTTCTCTTGAGAAATCTCTACTTGTTCAAGCTCACCTTGTCAAGCAACAATAATTACTTCTGATAAGAGTAAACGGTGGCTATCCTTACTTACTCAAGGTTGAGGAATTATTCTTCGATCAAGGATCTCTTCAAGGAATTCGGATAATTATTCATATCAAGCGAAAGAGATTTCAACATCAAGAAGAGATTTGATTCAGTCTCTGCTGAGAAAATAGACATCAATCTATTGAATTTATTTCGATAGCTTTGTATAAGGTCTATTTTGAATAAAACTATAATTTATTATTTATGAATAAAATTATTATTTTATAATTTTTGTTTCATGTGATAATTTCCGATTATATAGCCTATGAATGGATGCTTATGTTTTTGCTATGTGTTTTCGGTTTATGAGATGTTTGATTTCAGTTTTTGTTAAACCTTAATATTCGATCTCATATGGTGAAACCCTTTTGATTTGTGTGGATTTTTGATTTAGCGGGATTAAGTTCTATCCCATGTTGGTAGGCTTTATCAAAGGATCATAAGGTGTTCCGATTGAAACTCATATGTGAAAAGTCACAATATGTTGAATCAATTTCTGTTTACATGAGTTGTGTTTAGCATAACATATGTGTTTCGGGTTTTCAACTTTTTCTATTGGCATGCATTAGTTAAAACCGATTCAACCTTTCTATGGTAAAGGTTGTTTTTGTTCTTGTTCTTTTGTTCTTGCGAGAGGATGACAACACACTGGGGGAGAGTTCTTATTTGAACTTGCGCTTAATGATATATCTTTCTGGGGAGAAGTGGTTGCGGAAATTGAGGTAACAAACTTGTTAGTTAATTGTTTTCCTGTTTAAGAATAGCCTGTTTATATTGCATATATTTTGCTTTTGCTTAACAAAATTTCGGTACAATTGACATGTTCCATTATATTGTTTATGGATTGTTTATGTGATTCAATTGTTTCCGGTTAAGAAAATGTTTTTCAATTTATTTGGCTTATTTTTTGGTATCTTCTTCATTGTTGGGTATCAAATGTTTTTTCTTAACGAAATTCGATGCAATTGCGATGATGTAATGTTTATATTTTTTCAATTGCTTCCGGTTAAGAAAATAATTGTGCAAGTCAATTTATTTTGGTTTGTATCTATTGTTTGTGCCTTAAAAAAATACGAGATCATTTGTTTAGTCCAATTGATTTCGGATAAGAGAAACTAAATTATGATCTTAGTTAGACTTATCATTTGGAGGATTCGGTTATTCAAGTCTAATCGAATGCCTTGACAAGAAAAACTAGTTAAATAACCTAGTGTTTATCTTGTCTAAAGGGAAAGGTCTAAGTTATCGTTTGAATAATTAGAGCTTGATAAGAAAAATAAAGTTAATTCTGATCTTTATTTTGGTCTGATCAAAACAAGCGATTGTACACACACAACCGGTTCAACAAGGGAATTGAGTATCTTAGTCGAATTGTTGAACTGTTAGGGAAAATTGCTTCGGGCAATTGTTTCCTTGATAACATATTGAAACTAAATTAATTTTGTAGTTTCGGTTTTAATATTGGTTATCTAAAATGGTATGTAAAACCTTTGTGCTTAATTCTTATAGGTTGTATACAAGTCTTATAGATTCGCAAGATCTTAAGGAACGAAAAATTATTATAAAAAAAAGACATGAGAGGAAAGAGAAACTTTGGCGAAAACACTAGGGTTTAGATTTTTTTCACGTAGGTTTCATAGTTCATCACGGATTCAATATGGTATACAATAATCCTAGTTCATCACGGATTCAGCAACAACAATCCTTTGCGGACAAGGTAAGGGAAAAACAAACCCTAAAACCAACAGGAGTTGATATTACTACTTTACCTAATCCTACTCTGATTGATGGAGAGCCATCCCTTGTTATACCCGCGGATTACTATGAAGAGGGTTGTAAACCCTTTCAACACAGTTTCATTGCAAGACTAAACTTCACGGGGCTGAAGTTCTTTGAGGTAAAAACTATTTTAATATCTCAATGGCAGATTAATCCTAATTCTGTTAGGTTTATGACTATGGGAAAAGGTTTCTTTGTTATTATTCTACAAGATGAGGAAACTAAGGAGAGAATCAGACGTACAAAGGGGTTTGTTCAACATCATGAACTCAAATTAATGGATTGGTACCCAGGTTTTGATCCTGATCGCCAAAAAACTTCCCATGCAAACGTATGGGTTCACTTTCCTGGTTTACATGCAGAACTATGGACTGAGAAGAACTTGTTATCTATGGGAAAAGTTTTAGGGACTCCTATTGTGGTTGATCAAAGAACCCTAAATCTGGAATATGGAAACTTTGCATCAGTTTTGGTAGATGTGGATTTCACAAAACATATTCCAAGTAGAATTAAGATAACAGCTGGGGGGAGGACGTTTTGGCAATACTTGGATATCCCAAAATCACCTAAATTCTGTATGAAGTGCTGCATAATTGGTCACAATGATGTTGAATGTAGAAAACAATCAAATAATGATGAGAAAACGTCTAAGGCTGATGCGAAAGGGGAGTGGCAGAATGTGCGTAATAGGAGAAACCGTAAGGGTGATGGAGCTGACGCAACCGTGGCTGTTGCTGGTGGTACAAACATTGTTGTTGTAGGTGTTGGCGCTGCTGTAGGTGGAGTGAATGATGGTGATATTGTGGTTCATGATGATGTTAACGGTGCTGGTGGTAATGTGGATAGTGCTCTTGCTGTAGGGCACGGTGGAGCTGTGGTGAATGGGGTGGTTGAAGCTGGTTTAGTGGAGAGTGCTGGTGGTTTGGAGCAAACTCTTCAGCTAGAGAATGATTTAGCGAATACTGAAGCCAATCTTCATGCAGCGTCTGAAGCTTTTGAGAAGGCTAAGAAGGCGTTAGCATTGCAAAAGAGTTCGGTTATTGGGTTGTCAATGGTTGAAATTGCAATCTCATCTAAGTCTACTAAGAGTGGTTAATTGGCAAGAACTAATCACTCTAGTGACAGGAATGAGGCGAGTTCTTCTTTTACGCTGGTTGAGGCTGGTAATAAGTCTTTGCAAGACATGGTGGTGGATAATATTGAGGATATCTCAAGCTACAGAGCTGTTGCTGAAACTTCTATTGTGGTTTCCCCTAATAAGTTCAATGTTTTGAATGATGAGTTGGGTGTGGATAATGATGATGTTGATTACTTTTCTGGAGGGGGTTCGGATGAGGAAGAAAACACTTCTGGAGGTAGTTCGGATGAAGAGTTGACGCCTGAAAAAGCTTCATCAGGTGTTAAGGGTGTTAAATGGGAGGAAATACCAGTGGATATGCCAAATAAAAATAGATAACCAAGCCGGGTTTTGATTACACGTTCTAGTTCTTCTCAACAACGTTTTAATGATTCCAAATCAGATTCGGATTCTGAAGTGAATACTTTGGGAAACCGAGTTAGGAAGGGTGTCTCTCCTGTTTTACAAAGTAGGAATCCTAGCAAGATTCCACAAGCTAATCATAATAAAAAAAAGAGTGTTTCCTGATGAGAGTTCTATATTGGAATATTAATGGGGTGGCGAAGGTGGAA
Source organism: Papaver somniferum (assembly GCF_003573695.1). Classification (NCBI taxonomy): domain Eukaryota; kingdom Viridiplantae; phylum Streptophyta; class Magnoliopsida; order Ranunculales; family Papaveraceae; genus Papaver; species Papaver somniferum. Next base: position 112,967,557 of record NC_039367.1, read on the forward strand.
GCGGGTAGTAAGTTACGTAAATTGGTGCATGAATACAAGTCGGTAGTACTTTGTATTGCTGAGCCTAAGATTCGTTGCACTGACAATGTAATGAGAAGGTTAAATTTGGCTGGTTATAATAAAAAGGTAATTCATAATTCTACTTCTAGTTCTTTGGGTAATTTGTAGATTCTTTGGGATGATTGTATTGAGGAGCCGGTGGTGATTAATATGTCTAGACAAGCCATTACGGTTAAAACTGAGGGGGTTCTTATCACTTTTGTTCATGCTAGTTATATTCAAGTTTTTCGTTGGAGGCTTTGGAGTCAACATGAAGCGGTTGACGTAACTACTCCTTGGTTGGTTATGAGTGATTTCAATTGTGTTCTTCGTCAAGATGAAAAGAAAGGGGGTAGGACAACTCGTCTCTCTTGTATTAATGAGTTTTCTGATTGGATGGAGGATAATAACTTGTTTGAAGCAGATTCGTTGGGGTCTAAGTTTACTTGGACCAATGGTCAGACTGGTGTTGGTAGAATTATTAGTAAGTTGGATCGTGCTATTATTAATGAACCTTGGCTGTCTAAGTTTTCGAATTGGCGGTGTAAAGCTCTTCCTAGGGAAGTTTCTGACCATTCAACTCTTATTGGTTTTCCTTTTTGTGATCCTAGGCTTAGACGTGCTCCTTTTCGTATACAGAAGATGTGGTTTTCTCATCCGGATTTTTTGAAGATGGTGGAGTTATCTTGGATGGCGCCGGTGTATGGTAATCATGGTTTTATCTTTCCTTTCAAATTGAAGTGGTTGAAGGAGGCAATTAAGTTATGGAATCAAACGATTTTTGGTAATGTCACTGCTAAACTAAAGCAAGCAACGCTTAAGTTTGAGGTAGCTAGTAGAAATTCTGATGAAGATCCGTTTGATGTTTCAAAACTTAATAATATAAAGGATGCTCTTATTGAGGTTCAAGATAATCAAAGGCAGCAGCATATAATGTTAAAGCAAAAATCTAGAAATCAGTGGTTGTTGGAGGGTTCTAGTAACACTTCTTTCTTTCACAACTCTATTAAAATTCGTAGAAGTGCTAATACAATCTCGGAGCTGGTTGCTGAAGATGGGAGTACTATTACTGATCCGGTTCATCTTAATGCTCATGTGGTTTCTTATTATCAGGCTAAATTCAATGGTGAGGATGGTCAGGTAAGTGAAACTCTTTTTGATTATGTTCATGATTCTATTACTGTGGAAGAGTCGCATATGTTGGATGCTATTCCTACTTGTGATGAGATTAAACAAGCGGTTTTTGATATGGGAGCTGAGAGTGCGCCAGGTCCAGATGGTTTCTCGGGGTGTTTTTATAGACATTGTTGGGAGATTATTCAAAGGGATCTAATTTTAGCGGTTACTTATTGCTGGTCTTTTAAAACCGTTCCTAATGGGGTTAATTCTAGTCTTATTCTTTTTCTTGCAAAGGTTAGGGGAGCGGCTAGTTTGAAGAACTTTAGGCCGATTGGTTTAAGTAATTTCTTTTTTAAGATTTTTACTAAAATCTTGGCTACTAGGCTTGGTACGGTGTTGGGAAAGTTGGTGTCTGAAGAGAAAGTGGCTTTCATGAAGGGAAGGAATATCCATGAGAATATTAGTTTTGCTTCTGAGATGGTGAATGAATTGCACATCAAAAGGAAGGACGGTAATTTGGGTTTGAAGCTTGATATCTCTCAGGCTTTTGATACGGTGAGCTGGTCTTTTGTTCTTGAGGTTTTTAGAAGGTATAGGTTTTCTGAAGATTGGTGCTCTTGGATTTGGAAAATTCTGGATTCGGCGCGTATTTCTATTCTTCTTAATGGTAGTCCGGAGGGTTATTTCAAGATTAATAGGGGTTTACGGCAGGGGGATCCTCTATCTCCTCTTATTTTTGTTTTGATTGAGGATGTGCTTAGCCGCAACATCACTAAACTCTTTCAGAATAAGGATATGTCTTATATGGTAAAACGTAAGGGTATTGCTCCTACTCATTTATTTTTTGCTGATGATATTATGATTTTTTGCAAGGGAAATATGAAGAGTGTGAAGAATCTGGTGAAACTTTTGGAGAATTACCAACAAGCTTCAGGTCAGAGGGTTTGTAGGGAGAAGAGCAAGATCTACTTCGGTGGTGGGACTTTGAGTAGGCGCCAGACCATTGCAACTTTCTTAGGTATGGCAATTTCTAACTTTCCTGATAGATATTTGGGAGTTAAGGTGATGCCGGGGATGGTTAAGTATAGTCACATCAGCAACGTTGTTGATAAGTTGAGGGATCAACTTTCGGTTCTGAAAGGTAAGATGTTATCTTTTCAAGATAGGGTTGTGCTTGTTAAGAATGTTATTTCGAGTTATTCTATTCATAACATGGCTGTGTATAATTGGCCGGTAAAATTCACTCTTCAATGTGAGCGTGTGATTCGTAATTTTCTGTGGTTGGGTGATTCTAATCTTACTAGAGCTTTTGTAGTTGGTTTTGATAAGATTTGTAGTCCTTTAAAGGAAGGTGGTCTTGGGATCACTAGCCTAAGGACTATGAATAAAGCTTTGCTGATGAAATTGTGGTGGGCTATAAAATCTTCTCGTAAGAGGTGGGCGAGGTTTTTGGATGCCAAATTCACTTGTAGGGATGGTCGTATTAAGATGGCAGGGGTGAAATCTTCTATTCTTCCTGGTCTTCGTTGGGCTCATAAGAAGATGGTGGACAACACGAAGTGTTTTATTGGTGACGATAGGGATACTTCTTTATTCTTTGATATATGGTATGGAAATACAACCTTAGCTAGTGTTTTAAATCGCACAGATTTAGACAGATCAGCTCGTGTTTGTGATATTATTGTGCAAGGTGATTGGCAGATTCATGGAGTTCATTCACAACTCCTTTTAATTGCTGGTGTGGTGCAACAGGATTTACCAAAAATTCATATGGGAGTGGATAGGCGTTTTTGGATGCCTGATTTACAAGGTAAATTTTCTGTCAAGTCAGTTAGGGAATTGATTAGGAAGAAATATCATATTTTGAGGGAGGCGGGGTTGTTATGGAAGAGGGTGGTGCATCCTTCATTGGCGGCTCAGAACTGGAAGTTTATTCCTGGTGCGTGTGCTACTCTTGATAAGGTACGTAGCAGATTTAAAATTCAACTTGCATCTAAATGTAGTGTGTGTCAGATTGAGGAGGAGTCTCTCCAACATATTCTTTGGAGCTGTAATTTTGCGCGTAAAGCTTGGGAGTGGATTGAAGGTATTTTCAAAATTAAACCTGATTATGATATTATTACTTCTTACCAAAAGGCAAAACATCATAGTGGTATTGTTAAGGATTTGTGGTTGGTAGTGAATTTGGTGGTGCGTTCAGAATTATGGTTCGCTAGGAACAAAAAAGTGTATGAAAAGAAGAACCCTTGTTGGTCTTTATTTCAAAAACGTGTTTTTAGTTTGATGCAAGATTATTCAGTTCGTATGAAGAGTTATATGCATAATTCTATGGATGACTTGAGAATTCTGGAGTTTTTTAGGGTTCGGCATAGAAAGGTGAAGTTTACTGATCCCAAGGAGTGTTTTTGGTTTCCTCCTAATGAGAATGAATTGCTTTTGTGCACGGATGGCGCCTCAAGAGGTAATCCAGGGGTGGCGGGAGATGGTTTTGTTGCAAGGAATGCAAATTGTGAAGTGGTAGGTGTAATGTGTATTGGTTTGGGAGTTACTTCTAATTATTTGGCTGAATTGTATGGTATTATTGTGGGTATGGGAAGTTCAGTGGGGATATGCTTGCATTGTTATTAGATCAGATTCTACAAGTGTGTTGAAGGCTTTGGAAGAAGATAACGTTCCTTGGTTTGCTAGGCAAAGATGGATGGAAGTTAAAGGTTTATATGGTTCAATTCGTTTTGAACATTCTTTTAGAGAGGCAAATTTTGCAGCTGATGCAATGGCAAAGCGTGGTTGTTTCTTAGAGGATGGGGTTGGTTTTCACTTTGAAGGTCGACCAGTTTTTTTAAGTTCTATTGAGTTTCCAAATGTAATTTATTATCGTTTTAAATAGGTTTTAGGAGTTTTTTAGGGGTTTCTCTGATCCCTTTTCTCCTTCACCTATCTTGTAAATATATTTTTTATCAATATATTTTCTTGACTTAGCAAAAAAAAAAAAAGCAAGATCCTTTTGGTTTGTCCTTTATTTGCTCGAACCTTTGTCATTTTGTGACAAAAAGGGGGAGAAATTGTTAGAGAATTGCTCGGTCGAACTCGCATGCATTTCTATCTCAAGCATTTTTGTCAATGTTAGTGATCAAAATTATAAGTCTTGATTTCTACCCTACATAGCTAAAGGTCTCGGACTAGGATAGAAAATGTAGTTGAGCTTAAGAACTCCATGGCAATCATCATACAAGACGAAGGACTACTCAAGGAACTGGTGGATCTTCATCGACTAAAAGGTATGTGGAGACTTGAACTTATCTGTCACTCAAAAGTATATCTATTCTATCTCCTACTCTTGAGACAAAAGTCGTTTTGATATATATACTTTCATTATGCACATTTGCTATTTCGAGCCGAGTTTATCTCTCCTATCTATTTCTCGAAATATGTGTTGGTAAGCTTTCGCTTTAGCCGAATTCATCTTTACCTAGTGACGAAAGTCATGTTATATTTCAATCACTTTGAAAATTGCTCTGACAAAAAATGGTATGTGAATAACGGTAACATCCGTCCTCTGAGAATGTTTCAATGATTGAAATGAGAGTTTAGATTACATAACCATTGGTAGGATATAAGTATTGTTGTGGAAACACATATATGTATAAGTCCTTATTCCTTGAACCAAAGTTTGCGAACTTTGTTGATCAAGAGGAATGGAAGTGGCGTGAACCAAGTACGCGAATTAAGTCCGCGAACTGGCGGAAGTTCTCGACCCGAGAATTTATGTTGGAGTTTGTGAACTCCTTCCATGAGCTTAAGTCCACGAACCCAGTCCGCGAACTTGAGCAGGTTATATCTAAAACCTGTTGTTCTTGAACTCATGTTTATTTAAACTAAGGAAAGCTTTTGCAAACCGTGGCTATAAAGTTCATGAACTGATTCGAGTGAATCAAACCGTTTTTTCTTCGATTGTGTCTTGTGTAGTTACATAATATCCAAGAAATTGAACAACTCTCTAACTAGTTCATTTGAGTCATGTGAACTAGTTATGGTGAAGAAGAATATGGTTGATATGAAAGTAATCATATGGCTAACCATTTGGTTAACTATTGTTGAACCAACAAATGTTAATGTTTGGGAACGGTTCGTAAACCCAAAATTGGACATTTCATTTGTGTGTAACAAGCTAAGTTTTCGATCCAACGGTTGAGAAATATTAGCTTGAATCTAATCAGGTTTTCATCTAACGGTGAATATTGAATGCTTTGTTACCAAGCTAACATTGATTGCAAACCCTGATTTGAAAACTATATAAGGGAGAACTCTAGCAACTGGGAAACCTAATCCCCACGCCTTACGTGTGATACTAGTTGCATAACTAGAGTCGATTCTCCTTTAATCTTTGGTTTCTTCTTCTAAACCAGGTTAACGACTTAAAGACTTCATTGGGATTGTGAAGCCAGACCGATACTACTTTTCTTGTATGTAGTTGCAGGAAATCCTATACTACACCCCTCATATGATTTCATTATTGATTAGCTCATTTTCAGGTTTACACTCTTAATTTTATTGATTAATTTCTGAATGTTCTTACAAGAAAGATAAAGAAGTCAAGAATGATCTCTGCTCTGAACTTTCTCTCTCATATTTACTTGTTTCTTACTCAAAAAATATCTCCCTCTCCTGTACAACTCGAATGACTATTTATAAGGAAATACATGGTGGATGATAGCTAATTTATCTTTTATTTTCGGGTATGGTTTGCGACATTCTCGCAACCTTACAAATGTTAATTTCGCAAGCTCTCTAATTTTCGCAAGACTATCACATCTTTCTCATGATCCTTGCTGACGTCGTTTCTGAAATTGTTCTGCGACGCTATTGTGCTATACCATTGATAACTTCGCTGAGACATAATTGTTGCGAGATTCTGATCCTACATCTTGCCTCTTCTCATATCTTCTCTGCAAAGTAGAGAATGATGTGAGAAATGCCGCAGCTGCTTATATTTTCATATTCCACATTTATCACCCGTACTCTCTCTTCCATTTATTTCTTGACACGTCTTCTGTAACCGCTACCTTTCAACCGCTCACTTCTCTTCGTCTTAATGGTGTTTATTTCTTCGAGTAAAAAATTTTCTTTATATACTCTTCTCCCCCCCTCTTTCCACTTTTCTTTTTACTTTCTCTTCTATTTTTATTCTCTCATCTCTGCAACTCTGTTATTCTTCTGCAAATTATGCTACTGTATTTTTTTCTTCCTTCAATCCTTTTACTTTTTATACATTCCCATACTCTATATTCAAACATGGCTCCAAGTGGTCATAGATATGAGAAGAATCTACAAGATGTCCAAAAAGATCTTGCTGATAAAGGTTTTACACTATCCACCATTCCTGGTGAGAATGCCAAATCAATTCTTTCTGTCAAGCTTTTCTCTAATCAAAATTGTGATGATCAATCAATCATAATTTAGCTAGGTCAGATTCTCGCAGGTCTCCCTATTCCTCTTTATAACCCAGACATTCCTTTATTTTATGAAATTATCGCTCAACCGGGATTTTCGCGAGCCATCTTCTAACTAAGTGGGGACTGCATCTGTCTGATGCTAGAGTTCGCTAATCGTGGTGCTGGTATAGGATATCTTTACTCCAAAGAACTTAGGGATCCAAAATTCGCAAACCTAGAGATAGTTGCCGAGAAGTATACAGTGGCGATTTTCTTTGAAAATTACGAACTTATCTCCATGAAGAAAGAGAATACTCGCTGGGGTATTCGATTAAGAAGGAAAGATAACATTGATGAAGCCAAAATTCTTATGCAAGATATTGACTGGCATTCTGGTAAAAACACAACTCCTCGCCAATCCAAAGATGACAAATGGTGTGTCTTTCCTTTAATGCTAAAGGGTCCCTACATTGCTGGATCAAACGTTCTTCCTGCGAATCTCGCTGCATATCAACCTTGGGTTTTCTCCTGGCCCGAGAAGGAGAAAAAGGTATGTTTCTCCCCTTTAACTCATTTTATACTTCTTAATTGATTTTTACTATTCTGTTCGCTAACTCTTGCGACATTCCGCAGATCCAAAAACTAAAGGATAGTTATAACAGGACTGGGAAATCTAGTACTCTGTTAGCTCTTCACTCATACACATATGAGGTAAGAAATTTTCTCTTATGACTTTAAATAGTACTATTACTTCCATGCTTCCATTTCTTATTTCTATCTGTGTGTGAAGATTATTGCTGAAGTAGAAGAATCTGTTGATGCTGCGAAGATTGGTGATGAAGGTAAAGGTACTCTTCGCAAGGAAAAATTAACTGGTCCTCCTCCAAAGAAGAGAAAAGTTCGTTCTTCTTCTCCTTCAAATTTTATTCCTGACGAAAATCCCGAGAGTGACAAGGGTGATGAAGATAACGATGATCTTGTTGCAACTGAAGATTCTCCACCTGAATCTTCTATGGCTAAGCTTTCTGGCCTCTTTTCTGATTCTCTACAAGGAATGGGAGATAGCCAATTCGCAAACACTTGCAAATCTCTCGCTACCCTTTGTGATATCCCTTTACGGGATGGTGATAGCTCTCTTCGTGGAGTTTCTAGATCAGTGACTCCCGACTTCTTACATTCTCTCAATAGTCTGGTATATTTTTATCTTTTTACTTCTTCATTTTTATAACTCAAAATCTCTTTCTATATTAATATTTTTTATTTATTTTCGCAGGCTGGAAAAGCTTCTTTTGCTGTTGCTTCAGATCTGGAGAGAAGACGCGAAAATCTTGAAAACAAGAATCTTCAATTTCGCAAAAAGAATGAAGAATTGGAAGCTGAAGTTAAAAGTCTTCGCGATAAAAATAGACAATTAGAAATTTATTCTTCCTCGTATAAGAATAAAATTTATATTCTTCAACAAGCTAATAATCAGCTTTACGGTATGTTTCTTTTCTCTTTTCTCTTTATTTCATTCATCCTGTTGTTTTATCTTATTTAAATAATCCTTTTTGCAGACATCTATGGTCTTTCTGATGAAGCTACCCTTCTTCGCTCATTTCCTAATGCGTTGGATAATGATACCCTTCTTGAACGTCTTAACAATTCCTTAAATAGCTTTTCAAATGATAAAATTTCATCTCTTTCTCTAAATGAACTTAGATCGAAATTTCGCCTCTTAGAAATTGATCATAGATCCAGTTTAGGCTTAGCAACAGATTTAAGCGTCTCCTTATTGATTCCAAAGAGAAAACCAATAAATTAAGAACCAAAATTAGCGGTATGATAGATGATAAGGATCGTATCTCTGATCAAGGTGTCAAGGCTTTAGCGAAATTCCAAGAGGCTCTCCTTGAAGTTCAACTTGAGCGGGATGAAGTTAACCGCAAGAATATTGAACTCTGCGAAAGGGAAAATCAAATTCGTTATCGTCTTCTCATAAATAGTGAGGATGAATTTGTATGGGCTGCGAAAATTTTAGATGATGCTAGAAAAGATTTAGGCGTAAATGTTAGTCTCCAAGTTGAACATACATCTTTGATTAGAGACATGATTTCTGACAGAGAAGGTTGCTAATTGCTCTTCTTTACTAATCTTTTGCTTCTTATGAATTTTCATCAAGTTAATAATTAATTGTATTTTGTTCGCAGATTCTGAAAATAAATATCGTGAAAAGATTGAAGAACTTGAAGCCGAAAAGGAGGAACTCGCAAAGAATCTTTCTTCTCGCAACGACAAGTATTCTAGATTGAAGAATCAAATCAAGATCATCATTGCGAATTTTCAGAATGACACTATGCATTTTCGCAATCAAACCATCCAAATGGTTTGTGATGATCATAATATCCCACATTCTGATTATCCTTGTCTTTTAGAAGAAATCCCACAGAATACTCCCAGTTTGATTATCTCTGATAGCGAAGCTGACGATGAAGAGTCTGATAGTGATGGAAGTTCTGATGGTGATAAAGATTCTAACGCAGATGAAGAAGGAAACAAGTCTGGTGAAGATAATGAGGATTAACCAAGAAATAGTCTTTACTTCTTTCTTTGATTCTTTGTAATACTTGTACACTTATTTCTTCTTTCTGTATATTTGTGTTTCTTTCATTTTGACCTGCGTAAATGAAAACAATTCTTCTTTGCAATATAATTAATCAATATAATTATTAATTCTTGAGTAAATCTCTCATATGGAGACAAATAACATCTTCTAATTTCACACATTCCCATACTTGCCTCTGTTATTTGAATCCAAATGAGAGATGTCATGAAATTTTTCTTATTGTATAATTTCGCAACTTTTTGCGAAGTGAATTTTGTTTCTTTTCAAAATCTCATTCCTGTGTGGTCTTATTTTGCCTTCCTAATTAAAGGTCTTATTATGCCACCTCTTGCCATTGCGACAAAATCGCAGGACGTCCTTGCTTTTTCATACAAAAACCCATTGATCTTGTCTTAACTTTTTCTTTTGTATTATGGCCTCTTCAGGAATGTTGCGACAATATGACAGGCCTAAATATTCTTGCGAAAATAAAGCCCCATGACATTGTCGTCTTGCGACGAAATCGCAGGACGTCTTCGCACTTTCATGCGAAAACCCATTGATCTCGTCTTATCCCTTTCTTTTATATTATTTCCTCTTCAGGATTATTGCACAAATATGACAAGCTTTAATATCCTTGCGAATAAAAAGCCTCATGACATTTGCGTCTTAAGACACTTATCAGCTCCCTAATGGAGGGTGCCGCCCTTATCTCCCCCTGGTTTCCCCTTCAAGGAGGCGTACTTCTACCATACAAGGTTAGCTCCTCTCATCCAGTCTTAACAACAACCAGTTGTTTTCGCAGCCTTTTATCCCTTTTTCCTATAGGGCTTATGGTTACGAGACTGCACCCTAAGTGGGGTTTTCTTCAGGCCGAGTGCAGTATGAGCCAAGACTTGTCAAGAATGGAAAGGACGCTTCAAATGCCCCCGACACTCTTGACTCAACCGTGTACCTCAGCGCCTTGATCAGATTCTGCACTCCTTGGGGGAGTCCTTATTAACATTTCTTTCCTTCAACCCAATCTCCCTTTATGATTCCTACACCATTGGGGTGAGGGAATTTGATGCATTGGTGGAAAGTTGAAGCTACACCTAGAATCCCATGTAGCCAAGGTCGACCAATTAATGCATAGGGTGATTCTACATCAACGACACAGAATGAGATTTCAGAAGATATTCCCTTCAATGGAATTTTCATAGCAACCTCCCATTTAGGCTTGTTAGTAGTACTATTAAAACCATATATCTTATATGTTGATGGTATAAGATCATCATCTCTTCCACCCATGGTTTTATAAGTATGATAAAATAAGATGTTCACAGAGCTTCCAGTATCGACTAGGATTCTATTGATTGCCCATGAATCTTCAGCTTCATCATCCTCATCTTCTTTCGGTTTTGGATTAATTTCTAATTTTATTACCAATGGATTGTCATGCACCTCTTCTCCTTTGGGAATTTCTTCTGCGGTAAAAGAAATGATCTGTTTCTGCCATTCCTCTAGTCGCGAAATTTTCGCAATATTCATAATTTCTCTTCCATTATTATCTCTTGCGAACACTCTACTCAAAACATTATCATGAAAATTTTCAATTATCTTATATGAATGTAAGATAGAGTGACAGAATAGATTTTTTGCTTTTGCACCAACTTCTATGAAGAATGTTTCTTTCTTTTTCATCGTATTCACTTTGTGATGTTCTGGCGGTGGTGGTAATGGTTGAGATTGCGGATGCCCTACCAGAAAGTCGTTTAGTTTTCCTTGATATATCATTCTCAAAATAATTCTCTTTACATTTATGCAATCGTTTGTGGTATGTCCATGAAAATGATGATAAGAACAAAATTCATGACTTCTGTGGTTTGGGGGCGGTTCCTTTCCCATGTTCCATGGTGTTGGTATATTCTCCATCAAAATTATAGCTTGCCATATCTTCTCCACACTTGCCTTTAGAGGTGGCATCTTGATTTCTTCCCATATTACTTTGTGACCTCCTTGCCCTCTATTAAAGTTTGGTCTTAGACCTCCATAAGTTTCTTGCGGTTGATCGAGTCTTTGAATCTTGTTATTTCCTCCACGACTGTAGAAATTTCTTTCTCTTTCATACTCTTCTTGATCTCGGATCCCCATAGCTACCAATTTCTGCTGATTGTTACTTGTCTCCTTTTCTTGTTGTACTTGTGAAGTATTCGCCACTGTGTTTATTAGCTTGGGTAATAAGCTTGCATTCGCTGTTTGTGAGCTGGTGTTCGCAACTGGATATGATTCCATTTCATTTTGTTTTTCCTCTAAAGCAATGTATTCTTCTTGAAGTTCTCGCAATTCAGTCATTGTAATCGTATTCTTGACTCTGAAAATTTGGACATACAACAGGTTTGTTGCAAACATAGAATTGATAAATGATAATATGAGATATGTATCATCTACACGGCCAGCCATTTCGCTACACATAGTTCTCCATCTTTTAGTCAAGTGTTTCAAACTTTCGCCAATCCTTTGTTTTAATCCAAACACATCTTCTATACCAGGTCGTGAGGAATTATTACTTTTATATGCTCCCAAGAATGTGGTCTGCAAATGATTGAAAGAGGTTATTGTATTCTTTGGTAAACCTTCAAACCATTTTAATGCTTCTCCTGTTAAGCTGGATGCGAAATATTTGCACAATACCGCATCATGATTTTCCCATTGTAACATGCACCTCACATAAGCTTTAATGTGTTGAATTGCACAAGTTGTTCCATCGAAAATGCTGGTTAATGCGGCACCAAAAAACCTAATAACGAAAAACATGAGAGGAAAGAGAAACTCTGGCGAAAACACTAGGGTTTAGTTTTTTCACGTAGGTTTCATAGTTCATCACGAATTCAATATGGTAGAAAATAATCCTAGTTCATCACGGATTCAGCAACACCAATCCTTTGCGGACAAGGTAAGGGGAAAACAAACCCTAAAACCAACAGGAATTGATATTACGAGTTTACCTAATCCTACTCTGATTGATGGAGAACCATCCCTTGTTATACCCGTGGATTACTATGAAGAGGGTTGTAAACCCTTTCAACACAGTTTCATTGCACGACTAAACTTCACGGGGCTGAAGTTCTTTGAGGTAAAAACTCTTTTAATATCTCAATGGCAGATTAATCCTAATTCTGTTAGGTTGATGACTATGGGAAAAGGTTTCTTTGTTATTATGCTACAAGATGAGGAAACTAAGGAGAGAATCAGACGTACAAAGTGGTTTGTTCAACAACATGAACTCAAGTTAATGGATTGGTACCCAGGTTTTGATCCTGATCGTCAAAAAACTTCCCATGCAAACGTATGGGTTCACTTTCCTGGTTTACATGCAGAACTATGGACTGAGAAGAACTTGTTATCTATGGGAAAAGTTTTAGGGACTCCTATTGTGGTTGATCAAAGAACCCTAAATCTGGAGTATGGAAACTTTGCTTCAGTTTTGGTAGATGTGGATTTTGCAAAACACATTCCAAATAGAATTAAGATTACAGCTGGGGGGAGGACGTTTTGGAAATACTTGGATATCCCAAAATCACCAAAATTCTGTATGAAGTGCTGCATAATTGGTCACAATGATGTTGAATGTAGAAGACAATCAAAGAATGATGAGAAAACTTCTAAGGCTGATGCGAAAGGGGAGTGGCAGAATGTGCGTAATAGGAGAAACCGTAAGGGTGATGGAGCTGACGCAACTGTGGCTGTTGCTGGTGGTCCAAACGTTGTTGTTGTAGGTGTTGGCGCTGCTGTAGGTGGTGTAAACGCTGTTGCTGTAGGTGTTGGCGCTGCTGTAGGTGGTGTAAACGATGGTGCTATTGTGGTTCATGATGTTGTTAACGGTGCTGGTGGTAATGTGGATGATGCCCTTGCTGTAGGGCACGGTGGAGCTGTGGTGAATGGGGTGGTTGAAGTTGGTTTAGTGGAGAATGCTGGTGGTTTGGAGCAAACTCTTCAACTTGAGAATGATTTAGTGAATACTGAAGCCAATCTTCATGCAGCGTCTAAAGCTTTTGAGAAGGCTAAGAAGGCGTTAGCATTGCAAAAGAGTTCGGTTATTGGGTTGTCAATGGTTGAAATTGCAACCTCATCTAAGTCAACCAAGAGTGGTGAATTGGCAAGAACTAATCACTCTAGTGACAGGAATGAGGTGAGTTCTTCTTTTACGCCGGTTGAGGCTGGTAATAAGTCTTTGCAAGACATGGTGGTTGATAATATTGAGGATATCTCAAGCTACAGAGATGTTGCTGAAACTTCTATCGTGGTTTCTCCTAATAAGTTCAATGTTTTGAATGATGAGTTGGGTGTGGATAATGATGATGTTGAACACTTTTCTGGAGGGGGTTCGGATGGCGAAAAACACTTCTGGAGGTAGTTCGGATGAAGAGTTGACGCCTGAAAAGCTTCATCAGGTGTTAAGGGTGTTAAGTGGGCGGAAATACCAGTGGATATGCCAAAGAAAAGTAGAAACCAAGCCGGGTTTTGATTACAAGTTCTAGTTCTTCTCAACAACGTTTTAATGATTCCAAATCAGATTCTGAAGTGAATGCTTTGGGAAACCGAGTTAGGAAGGGTGTCTCTCCTGTTTTACAAAGTAGGATTCCTAGCAGATTCCACAAGCTATCATAATAAAAAAAGAGTGTTTCCTGATGAGAGTTCTATATTGGAATATTAATGGGGTGGCGAAGGTGGAAGCGGGTAGTAAGTTACGTAAATTGGTGCATGAATACAAACCGGTAGTACTTTGTATTGCTGAGCCTAAGATTCGTTGCACTGACAATGTAATGATAAGGTTAAATTTGGCTGGTTATAATAAAAAGGTAATTCATAATTCTACTTCTAGTTCTTTGGGTAATTTGTGGATTCTTTGGGATGATTGTATTGAGGAGCCGGTGGTGATTAATATGTCTAGACAGGCCATTACGGTTAAAACTGAGGGGGTTCTTATCTCTTTTGTTCATGCTAGTTATATTCAAGTTTTTCGTAGGAGGCTTTGGAGTCAACTTGAAGCGGTTGTAACTACTCCTTGGTTGGTTATGGGTGATTTCAATTGTGTTCTTCGTCAAGATGAAAAGAAAGGGGGTAGGACAACTCGTCTCTCTTGTATTAATGAGTTTTCTGATTGGATGGAGGATAATAACTTGTTTGAAGAAGATTCGTTGGGGTCTAAGTTTACTTGGACCAATGGTCAGACTGGTGTTGGTAGAATTATTAGTAAGTTGGATCGTGCTATTATTAATGAACCTTGGCTGTCTAAGTTTTCGAATTGGCGGTGTAAAGCTCTTCCTAGGGAAGTTTCTGACCATTCGACTCTTATTGGTTTTCCTTTTTGTGATCCTAGGCCTAGACGTGCTCCTTTTCGTATACAGAAGATGTGGTTTTCTCATACGGATTTTTTGAAGATGGTGGAGTTATCTTGGATGGCGCCGGTTTATGGTAATCATGGTTTTATCTTTCCTTTCAAATTGAAGCGGTTGAAGGAGGCAATTAAGTTATGGAATCAAATGGTTTTTGGTAATGTCAATGCGAGACTAAAGCAAGCAACGCTTAAGTTTGAGGTAGCTAGTAGAAATTCTGATGAAGATCCGTTTGATGTTTCAAAACTTAATAATATGAAGGATGCTCTTGTTGAGGTTCAAGATATTCAAAGGCAGCAGCATATAATGTTAAAGCAAAAATCTAGAAATCAGTGGTTGTTGGAGGGTTCTAGTAACACTTCTTTCTTTCACAACTCTATTAAAATTCGTAGAAGTGCTAATACAATCTCAGAGCTTGTTGCTGAAGATGGGAGTACTATTACTGATCCGGTTCATCTTAGTGCTCATGTGGTTTCTTACTATCAGGCTAAATTTAATGGTGAGGATGGTCAGGTAAGTGAAACTCTTTTTGATTATGATCATGTTTCTATTACTGTGGAAGCGTCGCATATGTTGGATGCTATTCCTACTTCTGATGAGATTAAACATGCGGTTTTTGATTTGGGAGCTGATAGTGCGCCAGGTCCAGATGGTTTCTCGGGGTGTTTTTATAGACATTGTTGGGAGATTATTCAAAGGGATCTGATTTTAGCGGTTACTTATTGCTGGTCTTCTAAAACCGTTCCTAATGGGGTTAATTCTAGTCTTATTCTTTTGCTTGCAAAGGTTAGGGGAGCTGCTAGGTTGAAGAACTTTAGGCCGATTGGTTTAAGTAATTTCTTTTTAAAGATTTTTACTAAAATCTTGGCTACTAGGCTTGGTACGGTGTTGGGAAAGTTGGTGTCTGAAGAGCAAGTGGATTTCATGAAGGGAAGGAATATCCATGAGAATATTAGTTTAGCTTCTGAGATGGTGAATGAATTGCACATCAAAAGGAAGGACGGTAATTTGGGTTTGAAGCTTGATATCTCTCAGGCTTTTGATACGGTGAGCTGGTCTTTTGTTCTTGAGGTTTTTAGAAGGTATGGTTTTTCTGAAGATTGGTGCTCTTGGATTTGGAAATTTCTGGATTCGGCGCGTATTTCTATTCTTCTTAATGGTAGTCCAGAGGGTTATTTCAAGATTAATAGGGATTACGGCAGGGGGATCCTCTATATCCTCTTATTTTTGTTTTGATTGAGGATGTGCTTAGCCGCAACATCACTAAACTCTTTCAGAATAAGGATATGGCTTATATGGTAAAACGTAAGGGTATTGCTCCTACTCATTTATTTTTTGCTGATGATATTATGATTTTTTGCAAGGGAAATATGAAGAGTGTGAAGAATCTGGTGAAACTTTTGAAGAATTATCAACAAGCTTCTGGTCAGAGGGTTTGTAGGGAGAAGAGCAAGATCTACTTCGGTGGTGGGACTTTGAGTAGGCGCCAGACCATTGCAAATTTCTTAGGTATGGCAATTTCTAACTTTCCTGATAGATATTTGGGAGTTAAGGTGATGCCGGGGATGGTTAAGTATAGTCACATCAGCAACGTTGTTGATAAGTTGAGGGATCAACTTTCGGTTCTAAAAGGTAAGATGTTATCTTTTCAAGATAGGGTTGTGCTTGTTAAGAATGTTCTTTCGAGTTATTCTATTCATAACATGGCTGTGTACAAATGGCCGGTAAAATTCACACTTCAATGTGAGCGTGTGATTCGTAATTTTCTGTGGTCGGGTGATTCTAATCTTTCTAGAGCTTTTGTAGTTGGTTTTGATAAGATTTGTAGTCCTTTAAAGGAAGGTGGTCTTGGGATCACTAGCCTAAGGACTATGAATAAAGCTTTGCTGATGAAATTGTGGTGGGCTATAAAATCTTCTCGTAAGAGGTGGGCGAGGTTTTTGGAAGCCAAATTCACTTGTAGGGATGGTCGTATTAAGATGGCAGGGGTGAAATCTTTTATTCTTCCGGGTCTTCGTTGGGTTCATAAGGAGATGGTGGACAACACGAAGTGTTTTATTGGTGACGGTAGGGATACTTCTTTATTCTTTGATATATGGTATGGAAATACAACCTTAGCTAGTGTTTTAAATCGCATGGATTTAGACAGATCAGCTCGTGTTTGTGATATTATTGTGCAAGGTGATTGGAAGATTCAAGGAGTTCATTCACAACTCCTTTTAAGTGCTGTTGTGGTGCAACATGATTTACCAAAAATTCATATGGGAGTGGATGGGCGTTTTTGGATGCCTGATTTACAAGGTAAATTTTCTGTCAAGTCAGCTAGGGAATTGATTAGGAAGAAATATCCTATTTTGAAGGAGGCGGGGTTGTTATGGAAGAGGGTGGTGCATCCTTCATTGGCGGCTCAGAACTGGAAGTTTATTCGTGGTGCGTGTGCTACTCTTGATAAGGTACGTAGCAGATTTAAAATTCAACTTGCATCTAAATGTAGTGTGTGTCAGATTGAGGAGGAGTCTCTCCAACATATTCTTTGGAGCTGTAATTTTGCGCGTCAAGCTTGGGAGTGGATTGAAGGTATTTTCAAAATTAAACCTAATTATGATATCATTACTTCTTACCAAAAGGCAAAAAATCATAGTGGTATTGTTAAGGATTTGTGGTTGGTAGTGAATTTGGTTGTGCGATCAGAATTATGGTTCACTAGGAACAAAAAAGTGTATGAAAAGAAGAACCCTTGTTGGTCTTTATTTCAAAAACGTGTTTTTAGTTTGATGCAAGATTATTCAGTTCGTATGAAGAGTTATATGCATAATTCTATGGATGACTTGAGAATTCTGGAGTTTTTTAGGGTTCGGCATAGAAAGGTGAAGTTTACTGATCCCAAGGAGTGTTTTTGGTTTCCTCCTAATGATAATGAATTGCTTTTGTGCACGGATGGCGCCTCAAGAGGTAATCCTGGGGTGGCGGGAGCTGGTGTTGTTGCAAGGAATGCAAATTGTGAAGTGGTAGGTGCAATGTGTATTGGTTTGGGAGTTACTTCTAATTATTTGGCTGAATTGTATGGTATTATTGTGGGTATGGGAAGTTCAGTGGGGATATGCTTGCATTGTTATTAGATCAGATTCTACAAGTGTGTTGATGTTGAGGGCTTTGGAAGAAGATAACGTTCCTTGGTTTGCTAGGAAAAGATGGATGGATGTTAAAGGTTTATATGGTTCAATTCGTTTTGAACATTCTTTTAGAGAGGCAAATTTTGCAGCTGATGCAATGGAAAAGCGTGGTTGTTTATTAGAGGACGGGGTTGGTTTTCACTTTGAAGGTCGACCAGTTTTTTTAAGTTCTATTGAGTTTCCAAATGTAATTTATTATCGTTTTAAATAGGTTTTAGGAGTTTTTTAGGGGTTTCTCTGATCCCTTTTCTCCTTCACCTATCTTGTAAATATCTTTTTTATCTATATATTTTCTTGACTTAGCAAAAAAAAACTGGTTAATGCGGGCAAATTGCATTTCGGTAGTATTCCTCCTAATTGTACTTCCCTTGTAAATGGAGTTTTCGCAGCTTCTTTTATTGCTTCATCCAATTGTCTTCTACCTACTTCTCATCTGTTATTTAGCATTCCTCTCATTTCTTCTAATTCTTTCAATATTTGTTTATTTACACCTGAATCTTGACCCATTGGTCTCTTTAATTTTGCTTCTCTTCTTCTACGTTCACGTCTATCTTCTCTTGCGAAATTTCGTATCTCTTCTTCATTATCCTCATCTCGTCTTCTTATGCGATTCTCTTCCTCATCCCTATCTTGAATTCGCAAATGATGATGTCGTTCATTTTCCCCACCATAATTTTGTTCATTTCTTATCAATTCAATTCGCTGTCTTTCAGCCATTCTCTTCACTCTATCATACTCCTCATTGAGATTATCGTTATTCCGGTTTTGTATACGCCTTCTTTCTCGATTGTCATGATTGTTCTGGCGAATTGTCTCCTGAAGCTCTTGTTCTTCCATTTCCGCTCTCAATCTTTCACGTTCGCAGATTAAACGTGCTTGTTCAGTATTATGTCTTTCAATTTCTTCTTCAATTGTCTGTTGATTTCTTTGAGTTTCTCTCACATGTAAAATTATTCTTCCTTCCTCTTGATTTCCTTCGCCATCTTGGTTATTTTTTCTCTGATTTAACCCGTTCTCTTGATTACCTCCAATTTTCCCATCATCAAAAGTTTCATTTTGTGGAATGTAACGATCATCAGTTCTTTCTCTATTTTCGCGATATTCTTCATTAGGATTTGATATTTCTTCTTGAATATTGTTTCCAGCATTGATCGTGGGTGAATTTTTCCTAATTTCTCTTCTAGTTGATCTGAAATATGATTTTGTAATACTTCTCGATCTTCTATTCTGCAATCTGATATTCTCCATCCTTAATTCGTGATTTTGCCTTGTTAAATTCGCACGTTCCTCTGCCTCGGCTCTTCTTTCTTCATGTATTCTTCGTCTCAATGTTTCTAACACTCCAATTTCCTCATTTCTATGAATTATTCCTTCATCTGCTTCTTGATTTCTCTCTTCATGTCTATAATTTCTATTTTGTTGCTCTTCTTCTATTTCTTCTGCTGAATTTGATCGCCAAGTGTGTACCCTTACTCTGTCATAATCTGTATTCCTCTCTTGAACTAATGTTTGTTGAATTGGCGATTGAATTAGATTTTCTCTATTATTTCTCATTCTAGTAGATTCTCCCATCTCTTCCAGCAATTCTCTTGCTTCTTCTAATAGTAGTCGGTTGTTCGGATGTATTTCTTCTTCTAGCCATTTCTTCAATGCTAACAATATTGCAAGAAATTATGAAAAATTCTTAATCAATCACTTTAAATTTTCACAAATCTCAATATCAATCTTTAGCTTTTTCTAGAATAATCTTCAACTCGTCCCTGTTTCTAGCGCCATTATGTAGTTGCAGGAAATCCTACACTACACCCCTCATATGATTTCATTATTGATTAGCTCATTTTCAGGTTTACACTCTTAATTTTATTGATTAATTTCTGAATGTTCTTACAAGAAAGATAAAGAAGTCAAGAATGATCTCTGCTCTGAACTTTCTCTCTCCTATTTACTTGTTTCTTACTCAAAAAAGATCTCCCTCTCCTGTACAACTCGAATGACTATTTATAAGGAAATACTAGTGGATGACAGCTAATCTGTCCTTTATTTTCGGGTATGGTTTGCGACATTCTCGCAACCTTACAAATGTTAATTTCACAAGCTCTCTAATTTTCGCAAGACTATCACATCTTTCTCATGATCCTTGCTGACGTCGTTTCTGAAATTGTTCTGCGACGCTATTGTGCTATACCATTGATAACTTCGCTGAGGCATAATTGTTGCGAGATTCTGATCCTATATTGTAGTTGTGTGATCTGATCTTTCTATTTCTATCGTACGAGTACAATTGAAATAATTGGCTTGAGATTTTATATCTCCGATAGGCAAGATAGAAAAGTAATCACAAACACTTCGTCTCATCGTTTGTGATTCCACAATATCTTTTTTCGCTGCGTCGATTAAGATTATTGTGAGGTGATCCATAATACTAGGTTGTTCTTCGGGAATATAAGACCGGTTTATTGATTGGTTCCTGTTCACCTTGATTTATCAAAAGACAGAACAAAACTCGTAGGTATATTCGGGGGAGACAGATTTATCTATTACCGTAGACTTTTCTGTGTGATGCAGAGTTTATCAAAGTCTTCGACTTTGGGTCGTATCAACTCTTAGTTATGGGTGAGATCAACTAAGGGAATCAAGTACGTAGCATCCTGCTGGGATCAGAGGCGTAGGAGCATAACTGTACCTTGGATCACTGTGAGATTGATTGGGGTTCAACTACAGTCCAGACCAAAGTTAATTTGGAGTAGGCTAGTGTCTGTAGCGGCTTAATACAGTGTGTGTTCAATCTGGACTAGGTCCCAGGGTTTTTCTGCATTTGCGGTTTCCTCGTTAACAAAATTCTGGTGTCTGTGTTATTTCTATTCCGCATTATATTTGTTTATATAATTGAAATATCACAGGTTATGCGTTGTTCAATCAATTAGAATATCCGACCTTTTGGTTGTTGATTTAAATTGATTGACACTTGGATATTGGTCTTTTCTACCATCCAAGTTATCTCTCTAGTATTTGACAAAGACTCGCAGATTTCTATTTGCTTGAATATATATCAAATCGAGAGATTGAGATATAAACTCTTTGATATACTTTTATCTAGATTGAGTCTGACTTTCTAGTTGATTCTCTAGAAAGTATATTGGAGTTTGTCCATACAGATTTCTAATCGAATTGTTGGGTGTGGTTGTTGTACCCCCACTTTTTCAATTGGTATCAGAGCAGGCAAACACGTTTAAGACCTTACAAGTCTGTGTTTGTAGCGATCTGACTCTATGGACAGAGGTGCTATCTCTATTAACGTACCACCAGTCTTCGATGGCTCAAATTACTTATGGTGGAAAATTGCTATGCGAGCTTTTCTTCAAGCGCGTGATTTTCAATCATGGGTATATGTTGTTAATGGATATAATCATACCGTTGTGGCAGTTGGAGATGTAAATGTTCCCAAACCTATTGGTGAATACACCCCTGCCGAGATAAATGCTGCAAAGCAAAACTCCGACGGTTTGAATGCCATTATACATGCCATTACTCCAAATCTTCAGCACCATGTGACTAATTGCACTAAGTCACAAGAATCTTGGGATATCTTGGAAACCGTATTCGAAGGTAACTCCAGTGAAAAGGAAGCTAGGCTCCAAAACCTTAATTCCGATTGGGAAAACCTTCGTATGGCAGATGAAGAAACATTTGATAAATTTAATCACAAAGTGTCTGAAATTGTTAATGCATCCTTTGCATTGGGTAAGACTATTCCTGAAAAGGACATTGTGATGAAAATTCTCAGATCGCTGCCATCTAGATACGATTCTAAGAAGCATGCCATCGTTGAGGGAAAGAACCTTGATAATCTTTCCAGAAATACGCTGGTTGGGAAGTTTAAGTTCTTTGATCACGAACATTCATCCAAAACCAAGGATGTTGCGTTCAAAGCACACAAGGACGCTAAATTACTTGATAAGAGTAAAAAAGTGTATATCTCTGAAGATGATCACTCTGAGACAGATTCATCAGATGAAGATCTTGACAAGTCAATCTCGATGATCACAAGACAATTTAGGAATATTCTGTTGAAGAGAAGTAAACGGTTCTCCAGAGATAAGCCTAAGGCATCAGTTAAACCTCATAATTGTATTCCTCCTAAAAACAGGGAAACAGATGAGACTGATGATGAGGATATGCCTCAGTGCTTTAAGTGTAAAGGATTTGGTCATTCTGCAAACGAGTGTGCAAATCGTAGAAAATAAACTGGGAACAAAGGTCTTGCGGCAACTCTTGATGAAATGTATGGCAACTGTGATTCTAATGAAGACGAGAAATCAAGTGTTGCACTTCTTGGTGAAAATATTGATTTTGATAATTGTAGCAATACATACATCAATCTTGATATTCTTTCATAAGAGAACCCAACTAATCTGGAAGAAAATATTGAACCAATTCTTGGAAACTCTATTGGTAATGTTTCAGGTTCCACCATGGGTCTAGCTGCGTGCACATCTCAGAAGACCGCTGAGGTATGTAGGATCTTATCTTCATCTAAGAAATTAGTTTCCAAGAACAAACCAAGACCATTAGAGGAGAAGGTATGGTCAAATCGGTTTGATAGACAGAAGTCTGAGGATTCCTCTCAAGAGGAAAATGGTGGACAAATTGTTGTTCACCGAAACGCAACTTGATTGTGTTGTTTTGGAAATCTTATCTCATGTGCCTGATCAAAAGAGACAATGATTTTGTACCTCTCAGGCTTTAAGAAAAGTTTTTCGTTCTTTTTCTTAGTTTTTTGTTCTTTCCTGTCTATCAACAAAGGAGGGTTATTATCGACAATTCGACTCTTTATAGGGTTGTGAGTTGGACGTGTACGAACCTGTTTAAGGGTTTCGAAACCCTACATTCGTTTTTCCTTCTTCAAAACCTCTTTTTATCTCAAGACTACTTGTTGATTTCAATTTGTGATTTCCTCTCACAAACCCATACGTTATGGATACCCAAGCATGATGTCTTCTGATGGAAAAGATGTTAATTTGATTGTTAAGCCATTAATCATGAAGAAAAAAGAAAAATCTGTTATCTCCTACCTTGAAAATAAAAAGAAGGAATGTGAGGAAGCCAAGAGCCGTTCCTTCAAACTCTCATAAGTTTTCTGGTGTTCTTGTAGAGTTGAAGGAGATGCGAAAGGAGATTCAACAAATAAATGCTTTTGTGTATAAGACTCATGAGATTCAGAAGGCCCTGGTTCGACAACATCAGCCGAGAAGGTTTATTGATATAAACTCCTACCTTAATGAACCTTATGTCCCAATGGGTGTTGACGAAAAGGAGTTCGGGGACGATAAAGAATTCTTCAAAGGTCTTATTGCCTGGTAAATCTTTTATTTTCTGTTTTTATTAGAAGAATAACTAGAGTTTGGAATATCCATTATTGTGATTACACATAGATATGTCCAACGTTTTTATCTTCATGTTTTTTGATTTATTTGTTTAAATTCTAACTTGTTTGGAAGATGATTTTTGCAGTATTAATCTTTATGGTTTTTGTTAGAGCACTGCTCGGTCAAACTCGCATGCGTTCCTATCTCAAGCATGTTTGTCAATGTTAGTGATCAAAACTACAAGTCTTGATTTCTAGTCTCTAATAGCTAAGTCTCGTACTAGGATATTAAGTGTAGTTGAGCTCAAGGACTTCATGGAGATTCTTCATACAAGAAGAAGATCTACTCAAGGAACCGGTGGAACTTCTCGACAAAAAGGTATGTGGAGACTTGAACTTATCTGTCACTCAAAAGTCTATCTATTCTATCTCCTACTCTTTGAGACAAAAGTCATATGCTATATATATAGACTAGATCATACACATTTGGTATTTCGAGCCGAGTATACCTCGCCTATATATATCTCGAAATATGTGTTGGTAAGATTTTCGCTTCGACCAAGTTTATCTTTACCTAGTGACGAAAGTCATGAATGTTTCAGTCACTTTGAAAATTGCTTTGACGAGAAATAGTGTGACAACTACATGACGTCCTCTAAGAATGTTTCAATGATTGGAATGAGAGTTTAGATTACATAACCAATGGATTCCTTGAACCGAAGTTTTCGAACTTTTTTGATCAAGAGAACCGGAAGTATGGAAAGTGCCAAGTCCGCGAACTCAGTCCGCGAACTGCCGAAGTTCTCAAACCCGAGAATTTCTGCTGGAGTTGACAAACTACTTGCGCGAACCTAGTCCGCGAACCCAGTCCGCGAACCGGACTAGTTCTCGAACCTGACAATTTCTGCTGGAGTTTGTAAACTCTATCCGGTGTCTTAAGTCCGCGAACCTAGTCTGCGAACTTGAGAAGATCTAAAGATGATTTCTGAACTTAATCTTAAAAGACTAAGGAATGCATTTGCAAACCGTTCCTATTAAAGTTCATGAACCGATTCGAGTGAATCAAATCATCTTTGCTTCAATTGTGTCTTGTGTAGTTACATAAGATTTCCTTGTAATTGAACAACTTTCTTAACTAGTTCATTTGAGTCAATTGAACTAGTTATGGTGAAGAAGAACATGTTTGGTATGAAACACTCATATGGTTAACCTCTTTGGGTAGACTATTGTTGAACCAAAAATGTACACGTTTGGGTGCGGTTAACAAACCTAGAAGCGTACAGTCATTTGTGTATGACAAGCTAAGTTTTCGATCTAACGGTTGAGAAATATTATCTTGAATCTAAATCAGGTTTTCATCTAACGGTGAATATTGATTTCTTTGTAACTAACACAACGCTAATTTGAAAGGCTACATAAAGGAGACATCTAGTATTGTGCAAAACTAATCCCCACACCTTACGTGTGATACTAGTTTGCATGCTAGAGTCGTTTCTCTTTTAACCTTTGGTTTTCTTCTTCTAAAACCAGGTTAACGACTTAAAGACTTCATTGGGATTGTGAATCCAGACCGATACTACTTTTATCGTAGTTGTGTGATCTGATCTTGCATTTTCTATCGTAACAGTAAAACCATACTGATTGGCTTGAGATCGTGAGAGTTCTCCGATAGGCAAGATATAAAAAGTAATCAGAAACACCTTCGTCTCATCGTTTGTGATTCCACGACATCTTGTTTCGCTACCATATGATTAAGGTTATTGTGAGGTGATTGATTAATCTAGGCTGTTCTTCGGGAATATAAGATCGGATTATTAATTGGTTCCTGTTCATCTTGATTATTATCAAAAGACGGAACAAAAAATTTTAGGGTTTTTCTGAGGGAGACAGATTGATCCTTTGATAGACTTGTCTGTGTGAGACAGATTTGTTTAGCCTGCGATTTTGGGTCGTAGCAACTCTTATTTGTGGGTGAGATCATCTAAGGGAATCAAGTGCGCAGTATCCTGCTGGGATCAGAGGAGTAGGGAGTACAACTGTACCTTGGATCAGTGGGAGACTGATTGGGGTTCAAATATAGTCCAGTCCGAAGTTATCTTGGAGTATTCTAGTGTCTGTAGCGTCTTAATACAGTGTGTATTCAATCTGGACTAGGTTCCGGGATTTTTCTGCATTTGCGGTTTCCTCGTTAACAAAATTCTGGTGTCTGTGTTATTTTTATTTCCACATTATATTTGTTTATATAATTGAAATAATACAGGTTGTGCGTTTGAATCAATCAATTTGAAATCCGACCTTTGGTTGTTGATTGATATTGATTTATCCTTGGACATTGGTCTTTGGTACCGTCCAAGTTATTCCTTGTGTTTGATTATAGACTCGCTGATTTCTATTAGCTTGAGTGAATCAAAACAAGAGAGAGATATTAACTCGTTGAGATACTTTTACCTAGATTGAGTCTGATTGTCTAGTTGATTCTCTAGAAAGTGTTTCGGAGTTAGTCCATACAGATTTCTAAGCGAAATATTGGGTGGTGTTGTTAGACCCCCGCTTTTTCAATTGGTATCAGAGCAGGCAAACACATTAAGACCTCACAAGTCTGTGTTTGTAGCGATCTGACTCTATGGATAAGAGTACTATCTCTGATAAACGCAATACCAGAAACAAGATTTCTATCTCGTCTAATTCTAAAAAGAAGGGTTCTACTACCTTGTACTTAGATAAACCTTCCACACTGACGAGACAGACTAACACCGACATGTGTTCTTCCGATAACCCTTCAATTGAACGGGAAATAGCTGAAGAGAGTCAATTGATTCTAAACCTTGTTAGAATCCAATATGATAGAGTTAATCGGTTAAAACATCATGTCGATGTTCTACTTGGTGTAATAAGAGATTGCAAATCCAAAGGAAACTCTGATGTTCAGTCATCGTGTACGTCTCTTGAAGCTAGTCTCAGAAAAGATGCCTT
This sequence comes from Papaver somniferum, assembly GCF_003573695.1. Lineage (NCBI taxonomy): Eukaryota > Viridiplantae > Streptophyta > Magnoliopsida > Ranunculales > Papaveraceae > Papaver > Papaver somniferum. The sequence continues at coordinate 112,993,620 of NC_039367.1, forward strand.
GGAAATTGAACATCGCTTGAGTAAACTCTCTATTCAAGGATGCTCAAATAAATCTAATATACCAAGTACTTCTAACACAAAATATGGTTCATGTTCAGAAGTAAAAGCAGAAACCCCTTCTTGTAAAATGAATGTGCCTGGAGTTACCATCAATCAAAAAGACTGCACATCAAATGAAGGGAGGAAATCTTCTAACGACGGTTTTAAGGTTGTATTATATAATCATTCTGATGATCGGAAAGTATGTCTTGTCTGCGAAACAAAGAGTTCGGTGAAACAAAAGGGAACCTCTAAGTTGAAGAAAAACTTTTTGGTTCAACTTCAACACACCTTAGATTTTATTCTTAAAGGTGTAACTGACATTTGTATGTCTAAACCAATTGGTTTTCGTACCTACGCTGCGTATGTTACCAGGAAAGTCAGTCCGATGAGTTCCTCAAACACTCGAGAACAAAACAGACATCTGAATAAACATCGTCTAAAGGAAGATCGTGTGATGATCTCTGAAAATAACATTGCTCTTGTTGAGAAAGAAAGTTCATATGAAATAAGAAATATTGATGAATTGAGAGATAATCTGAAGAAGATAATTGAAGGGTATAAAGAATTCGTCAACAGGTTGTCTTCCTCATCAAACCAAAATTCTTCTGGTAAGAACTTGAACTATGTCTCGTATTTTGATGATAGTAAGTTTTATGATAATTTTTCACATAACAAGGGATCATTTCCTCGTCTCAGAAGGAAAAAGAAACTTGGCCATAAACACAAATCTCTTGATGAGCATATTGCTCATACCTGTGCTAATTAATCACAAGGTTTAAAGAGCTTACTCATAAAAAACCTGTTGCGTAATATGTGTTGATATTCAGGTATACTTTTGGCATGCGCATATGTTAAGTTGAGCTATCTTCTTATCGTCCATAGCGAAACGGTTGCAGACTTGTTGTGCTTAGATTATTGTTTTGGTCTAAAGTTACTTCTTTTTTTTTAGGAATTCCTCCTTTGAATCTTGGTTCTTGCTACATTCAGGTTCAAAAGTTTTTTTTAAAGCCATGTTTTTTTTTAATTTTTGCTGGGCTTCTTTTTCTGGGTCATGTTGTACTCGGACGGATACCCGTGTTCTAGCACGAGTCAACTGTTAAGAAAACCCTAGAATCTCTTCTCTAAGAGACCCTTATATACCAACTTGTGAGTTTCAAAAGTAAGACACGCATACTCTAGTTTGGTTTCTGGGTTATCAAGTATGTCTTCTTCATCTTTTTATGGTGGTTTCGCAAGAGGATTCCCTGACAAAGAAGTTGTTGTCGAATCTAAGAAGAAAAGAACCCTTGTAGACGAAGATCATCCCAATGATTCATGTTACTTTTCCTATGTCCATGAGAATGTTGAAAAGGATGATATGATTTCTGCTGAAGTTGTTCACGACTTTCTTAAGTACTTTGGAGAAGCAAAACAAGAGCTCATTGCTACTCTGAAAATTCTTGATTCTTTGAAAACTGAGTTGAAAAAGGTTACTAATGACCTTGGTCTCATAAAGTCATGCATCAATGATCTTCGCAAAGAGAACCACCACTCCGATGTTGCAATGAATGTTGTCCTTCACAAGCTCAAAGACCCTATGACTCGTGTAGTTCCTGAACCGTCCATATGATCTTAGTTCGTGTTCGGAAAGTGTACTGGAGTCTGTTTTCCTTTAGCTTATTGATTTACTATTGTTGCCTAGTATGTCTTCTTTTTGGCTTAGTTTGAAGAATAACTAGTGCTTTGAATAGCGATGATTGTGACTACACATAGCTATTATTTTCATCTTCTTGTTTTTAAGTTTTTGGTTTAAAATTCTAAAACTATTTGGAGGATGATGTTTTTCAATATTTTTGATTTTGTTATATTGCAACTTGTTATGGGATATTTGTGTTTACGTCCGTGAACTTTGTTGTCCCATATTTTTGTCAAAAGTAAAGTCGTTCACGATCGGTATTCGTTTATTGGTTTAAGAATGAATAGACTTTTGACATATACAAAAGTTAAGCCTATATTGTCAAACCTTGACGGAAGATAGGTTAAAATCTTTTGTATCCAAGGATTATTCCTATTGTATATGCTTGTGCAAAAGAATGAATCCTTGTGCATTCCACGGTATAAATCTTCATTGATCCATCTTTTTGTATTAACGTAAGGCTCCGTGATGTGTCTTATGTTGAGCACGATACAACTAAGTTGATTATTTTTGATTAGCTTGGTTGGTTGTTCCGTGAGGTACGTTATGTTTAGCATTTAGAACTAAATTAATCATCTCCTTGGTTATTTAGTTATTACTCCACAAGTTCTCTTGTGTTGAGTACATGAACGATTAAGCCAATCACTCTCTTGTATGATTAACTTAGTCGTTGCTGCGTAAGTTTACTTATGTTGAGCATAATGAATTAAATCGATCCCTTTTTTGGTTAATTTGATTATGTATTCCGATTAGATTATTCATGGGTTTACTTATGAATAATTTGATTGAGTGTTTGATATAAAAATCATTCTCATGGTTTTGGTGTCCAATAAAAATCCTTCGTTTCTCTTGAAATTAAGGTCGCTCGTTGTTGTTCCCTTGGGAATGACATCAAATGGGGGAGAGTTCTTTTGAACTTGTGCTTAATGGTCATATCTTGAGGGGTGTGCGGCTGTGGAATTTTAGAGGGGTTATCTTGTATCTTTAAACTCCTTGATGAATGTTGTTAGCTTCGGCTATATGATTGCATCTAAATAAGATGATGTGTGTTTCTTTCTCTCAGTCATGAAATGTCTCTTACTGAATTTTCACCCGTTCTTGTACTTTGCCAATTTTATTGACAAAAAGGGGGATAATTAATATGTAGTTCACACTACAAATACATATGGTTTTCGGATCAGTGTGTAAGGGGGAGTGGTTTTTCATGTGATATGGAGTATTGACTAAGGGGGAGTGATACATATCACCATAGTATTATTGTTGAAGTTGTGATACAATTGGACTTCGAAACTATGTAATAATACTATGACACTGTATAACAATGATCGAGATCGATGCTTTCTCATTGTTATAGCTACGGATCTTCAACAACGGTGATGCTAAACTTACAACCTTTGGGATCATTGGAGTACTTGGAAGTGACGAAGATTTCGAGGAATGTTGAAGATTAGACATGTGGAATAGGATCTACTAAAGTTTCATTATCTTTTTTGTATTCCATATGTATTGATAATTTTGTCATTAAAATTGACAAAGGGGGACATTGTTAGAGCACTGCTCGGTCAAACTCGCATGCGTTGCTATCTCAAGCATGTTTGTCAATGTTAGTGATCAAAACTATAAGTCTTGATTTCTAGTCTCTTATAGCTAAGTCTCGTACTAGGATAGTAAGTGTAGTTGAGCTCAAGGACTTCATGGCGATTCATCATACAAGAATAAGATCTACTCAAGGAACCGGTGGAACTTCTCGACAAAAAGGTATGTGGAGACTTGAACTTATTTGTCACTCAAAAATATATCTATTCTATCTCCTACTCTTTGAGACAAAAGTTGTATGCTATATATATAGACTAGATCATACACATTTGGTATTTCGAGCCGAGTATACCTCGCCTATCTATATCTCGAAATATGTGATGGTAAGATTTTCGCTTCGACCAAGTTTATCTTTACCTAGTGACGAAAGTCATGAATGTTTCAATCACTTTGAAAATTGCTTTGACGAGAAATAGTGTGACAACTATATAACGTCCTCTAAGAATGTTTCAATGATTGGAATGAGAGTTTAGATTACATAACCAATGGATTCCTTGAACCGAAGTTTTCGAACTTTGTTGATCAAGAGAACCGGAAGTATGGCAAGTGCCAAGTCCGCGAACTGCCGAAGTTCTCAAACCCGAGAATTTCTGCTGGAGTTGAAAAACTACTTGCGTGAGCCAAGTCCGCGAACCCAGTCCACGAACCGGCGTAGTTCTCGAACCCGAGAATTTCTGCTGGAGTTTGTAAACTCTATCCGGTGTCTTAAGTCCGCGAACCTAGTCTGCGAACTTGAGAACGTTATATATCTAAAGATGATTTCTGAACTTAATCTTAAAAGACTAAGGAATGCATTTGTAAACCGTGGATATTAAAGTTCATGAACCGATTCGAGTGAATCAAATCATCTTTGCTTCAATTTTGTCTTGTTTAGTTAAATAAGATTTCCTTGCAATTGAACAACTTTCTTAACTAGTTCATTTGAGTCAATTGAACTAGTTATGGTGAAGAAGAACATGGTTGGTATGAAACGCTCATATGGTTAACCTCTTTGGGTAGACTATTGTTGAACCAACAATGTACACATTTGGGTGCGGTTAAAAAACCTAGAAGCGTACAATCATTTGTGTATGAAAAGCTAAGTTTTTGATCTAACAGTTGAGAAATATTAGCTTGAATCTAAATAAGGTTTTCATCTAACAGTGAATATTGATTGCTTTGTAACTAAGGAAAACCCTGATTTGAAAGGCTATATAAAGGAAACATCTAGTATTGTGCAAAATTAATCCCCACACCTTACGTGTGATACTAGTTTGCGTGCTAGAGTCGTTTCTCCTTTAACCTTTGGTTTTCTTCTTCTAAAACCAGGTAAACGACTTAAAGACTTCATTGGGATTGTGAAGACAGACCTATACTACTTTTATCGTAGTTGTGTGATCTGATCTTGCATCGTCTATCGTAACAATACAATCATATTGATTGGCTTTAGATCGTGAGAGTTCTCCGATAGGCAAGATATAAAAAGTAATCACAAACACCTTCGTCTCATCGTTTGTGATTCCACGACATCTTGTTTCGCTACCATACGATTAAGATTGTTGTGAGGTGATTGATTAATCTAGGATGTTCTTCGGGAATATAAGACCGGATTATCAATTGGTTCATGTTCACCTTGATTATTATCAAAAGAAGGAACAAAAACTTTTAGGGTTTTTCTGTGGGAGACAGATTGATCCTTTGATAGACTTGTCTGTGTGAGATGGATTTGTTTATTGTTAAAGCCTATGATTTTGGGTCGTAGCAACTCTTAGTTGTGGGCTAGATCATCTAAGGGAATCAAGTGCGCAGTATCCTGCTGGGATCAGAGGCATAGGGAGTACAACTGTACCTTGGATCAGTGGGAGACTGATTGGGGTTCAACTATAGTCCAATCCGAAGTTAGCTTGGAGTAGGCTAGTGTCTGTAGCGTCTTAATACAATGTGTATTCAATCTGGACTAGGTCACGGGGTTTTTCTGCATTTGCGGTTTCCTCGTTAACAAAATTCTGGTGTTTGTGTTATTTCTATTTCCGCAGTATATTTGTTTATATAATTGAAATAATACAGGTTGTGCGTTTGAATCAATCAATCAATTAGAACCTTTGGTTGTTGATTGATATTGATTGATCCTTGGGCATTGGTCTTTGGTACCATCCAAGTTATTCCTTGTGTTTGATTATAGAATCGCTGATCTCTATTAGGTTGAGTGAATCAAAACAAGAGAGAGATATTAACTCCTTGAGATACTTTTACCTGGATGGAGTCTGACCGTCTAGTTGATTCTCAAGAAAGTGTTTCATAGTTAGTCCATACAGATTGCTAAGCGAAATATCGGGTGGTGTTGTTAGACCCGCGCGTTTTCGGTTTTATATATTGCAATATTGTTATGGCATTTGTGTGTTTACGTCCGTGAACTTGACCGTCCTATGTCAAAACTAAAGTCTTTCATATGTTGGTATGCATGTATTGATAAAAGAATGAGTGGACTTTTGACAAATACAAAAGTTAAGCTTATATTGTCAATTATTGATGGAAGATAGTGTTTGTACCGTGTATTTTATACACTGAGAGCTCGTAATCAAGCCCTTCTAGCCGGCCCGTGACAGAAGTTTCTATAAGTTTCCACATGCCTTGTTGCCCAGGTTGCTTGCATATCAAGTTTTTATTAGAATTAGGGTTACATAAACACTATAAATACATGTATCCTAAACCCTAAAGAGAGAGGGAATTATAGGTTAGCTAACCCAGAGAAAATTATTGTATCCTACAATCAATAAACTATTTTTCTCTGTTCTCCGTGGATGTAGGCAACACTTGGCGAACCATGTAAATTCTTGTCTCCTTATTTATTTTTGATCGTCTTTTAACCCTAATCATCATCAAATCAATCGTGTTTTGTGCCTAGAATTTATTTTGGGTACAAACATTGGCGCCGACTAAGGGGATTCGTGAAAACAATCGTGTTTTTACCATTGAGAAAAGTGTGGAAGAAATCATGCACGAGATTCCATGCAAAAATCAGCCAAAAAAAGAAAAAATTAGGGTTCTTGCGTAACTGTTGCGAAGTTGAACAAACCGTTGCGAGGATGAAGAACTGTTGCAAAATAGTTGAATAAACTGTTACAAGGTTGAATAAACTGTTGCGAAATAGTAGCATAAAGCATCACGAAGGAGTAACAGTCATAATTGTTGCAGAAGGCGTTGCCAAACCTTCTTCTTCATCACTGCACCAGATCCGTCAGATCCACAGCCATATAATTTGATTCGTAGGATCTGTTCAGCCTTTTATGCATTAGCGATCCAGTGCTTCTCAAGCGCTGACTAATCAGTGTACAGTCAGCGTCACGTCAGCGCCACATCAGCAACAACTGTCCAGTCAACTTCTCCACGTCAGCCACATCATCAGCATGTCGCCACGTCAACAATACACTTTTGTTTCTGAAACGACCCAATCAGAGACAGCCACGTCAGCACCCAATGTCCAGCAGCCACGTCAGTTGTACCTGCCCTGTCAGCAAACTGTGGACGGTAAGCACTGCCACGTATGCAGCAGGACGCGCGCTTCGTTCAAATCTTGTTTCGCCAATAACTTCTTCGTTTTAAGTCCATATTGAGTGATTTTTGGCTCTTTGGAATCGCCTTTAAATCCCCTACAACATGAAAGAAAAAATTCCAGTGTTCGAGAAAATTTGATGTGCACTTGGAGCAGCAAAATGATGGAGTTTGAGGTTCGTGGATAGCGACATGATCGAGTTCGAGGTTCGTGATAGCGACATGATCGAGTTCGAGGTTCGTGTATATCGACATGGTCGACAGTTCCAGATGAGGATTGCTTAGACCCTTCAATATTTAGCCTTGCATCACATCGCAAGCACCTAAAGCCTCACCTTGCACGTGAGCACTCAAGTCTTGCTCTTATCGCAAGCATAAAATCTCGTCTTGCACGCGAGTATGAAAGACTTGCACCTTGGAAAGCACAAAGTCTCGTCTCGACCACGTGCCCAATTCCCGGTATTGATCCAAAGACTCGTACTCAACACAAGCAATACAACCAGCTTTCCTGAGCAGCGAGCGCTACAGCCTTGTTACGTTGCGAGCAAAAAGCCTTGCCCCAGCCGCAAGTACATTACACTCAAGACTCGACTAGCTCTCGAGCATCACAAGTACACCACGTGGAAAAAATTCTCGCCTAGCACGTGAGCATTTTTATATTATTTTATTATTTTATTTTTTTGCAGGTAATTACAGTTGGGGGCGTCTTGGTATTATCTCTACTCACGCTTGGGAGAGAGTTACGTCATCAACGGTCGACGCATAAGGAAAAAGAATCTTCTTAACCACCAACAAGTTGGAGGTTAATAGGAGGCGATGTTTGTACCGTGTATTTTATACACGGAGAGCCCGTAATCAAGCCCGTCTAGCCGGCCCGTGACAGAAGGTTCTAGAAGTTTCCACATGCCTTGTTTCCCAAGTTGCTTGCATATCAAGTTTTTATTAGAATTAGGGTTACATAAACACTATAAATACATGTATCCTAAACCCTTAAGAGAGAGGGAATTATAGATTAGCTAACCCAGAGAAAATTATTGTATCCTACAATCAATAAACTATTTTTCTCCGTTATCCGTGGATGTAGGCAACACTTGCCGAACCACGTAAATTCTTGTCTCCTTATTTATTTTTGATCGTCTTTTAACCCTAATCATCATCAAATCAATTGTGTTTTGTGCCTAGAATTTATTTTGGGCACAAACAGATAGGTTAAAATCTTTTGTTTGCAAGGATTATGTCTATTGTATGTCATTATGCGAATGGTGATGGAAAATAGAATGAATCCTTGTGTATTCCGCAGTAATTGATCTTCCCTGATCCACATATTATGTATTACTGTGAGGCTCCGTAAAGTGTCTTATGTTGAGCATTAAACAATCAAGTTGATTATTTTTTATTAGCTATGTTGTTGTTCTGTAAGGTACTTTATGTCGAGCATTTTCAACTAAGTTAATCATCTTGTTTGGTTATTTAGTTGTTGCTCCGTAAGTTTTCTTATGTCGAGCATGACCAATTAAATTGATTACTTTTGTGATTAATTTGGTTGTGTATTTCAATTAGATTAATTATGGGTTCTGTTGTGATTAATCTAATTGTATTTTTAAGTCTCCATAAGTTCACTTATGTTTGAGCATTTTTCGATTAAATTAATCATGGGTTATCTTGTGGTTAATTTAATTGAACTTTTTGGATTCAAATTCATACTTATATGTGATTTGTTATGTCCAAAGAAATCCTTCTTTTCTTTCGAAATTAAGGTCCCTCTTGTTGTTCTTTCGGGAACGACATTTAATGGGGGAGAGTTCTTTTGAACTTGCGCTTAATTGCCATATCTTTGTGGGGAGTGCGGCGGTGGAATATTAAAGGGGTTATCTTGTATCTTTATAAACTCCTTGATGAATGCACTTAGCTTCGGATTTATGATTGCATCTAAAGAACAAGTTGATATTTTTGCTTTCTTTTGGTCAAGAAATGTCTCTTTCGGAAATTTCATTAGGATCCCGTTCTTGTACCTTTGCCAATTTTATTGACAAAAAGGGGGGGAATTAATATGTAGTTCACACTACAAATACATATGGTTTTCGGATCATTATGTATGGGGGAGTGGTTTCCATGTGAGATGGAGTATTGACTAAGGGGGAGTCATACATATCACCATAGTATTGTTGTTGAAGTTGTGATACAATTGAACTTTGACGTTGTGTAATGATATTATGACATTGTATAACAATAATTGAGAACTATTGTTTTCTTATTGTTATAGCTACGGATTTTCAACAACGATGATGCTAAACTTACAACCTTTGGGATCATTAGAGTACTTGGAAGTGACGAAGATTTCGAGTAATGTTGAAGATTAGGCATGTGGAATAGGATCTACAAAAGTTAATTTATTTATTTTTTTGTATTTTATTTGTATTAATAGTTTTGCCACTAAAATTGACAAAGTGGGAGATTGTTAGAGCATTGCTCGGTGGAACTCGCATGCGTTGCTATCTCAAGCATGTTTGTCAATGTTAGTGATCAAAACTATAAGTCTTGATTTCTAGCCTACATATCTAAAGGTCTCGGACTAGGATAAAAAGTATAGTTGAGCTCAAGAACTCCATGGAAATCGTCATACAAGAGGAAGGACTACTCAAGGAACTGGTGGATCTTCATCGACTAAAAGGTATGTGGAGACTTGAACTTATCTGTCACTCAAAAGTCTATATATTCTATCTCCTACTCTTGAGACAAAAGTCGTTTTGATATATATATATATATTCATTATGCACATTTGCTATTTCGAGCCGAGTTTATCTCGCCAATTGATTTCTCGAAATATGTGTTGGTAAGCTTTCGCTTTAGCCTAATTCATCTTTACCTAGTGACGAAAGTCATGTTATGTTTCAATCACTTTGAAAATTGTTCTGACGAAAAATCGTCTGTGAATAACGGCTATATCCGTCCTCTGAGAATGTTTCAATGATTGAAATGAGAGTTTAGATTACATAACCATTGGTAGGATATAAGCATTGTTGTGGAAACACATATATGTATAAGTCCTTATTCCTTGAACCAAAGTTTGCGAACTTTGTTGACCAAGAGAAATGGAAGTGGCGCGAGCCAAGTCCGCGAACTGGCGGAAGTTCTCGACCCGAGAATTTCTGTTGGAGTTTGTGAACTCCTTCCATGAGCTTAAGTCCGCGAACCCAGTCCGCGAACTTGAGCAGGTTATATCTAAAACCGGTTGTTCTTGAACTCATGTTTATTTAAACTAAGGAATGCTTTTGCAAACCATGGCTATAAAGTTCATGAACCTATTCGAGTGAATCAAACCATTTTTGCTTCGATTGTGTCTTGTGTAGTTACACAAGATCCAAGCAATTGAACAACTCTCTAACTAGTTCATTTGAGTCATGTGAACTAGTTATGGTGAAGAAGAATATGGTTGATATGAAATTAATCATATGGCTAACCATTTGGTTAACTATTGTTGAACCAATAAATGTTAATGTTTGGGAACTGTTCGTAAACCGAAAATTGGACATTTCATTTGTGTATAACAAGCTAAGTTTTCGATCCAACGGTTGAGAAATATTAACTTGAATCTAATCAAGTTTTCATCTAACGGTGAATATTGAATGCTTTGTTACCAAGCTAACATTGATTTCAAACCCTGATTTAAAAACTATATAAGGGAGAACTCTAGTAACTGGGAAACCTAATCCCCACACCTTACGTGTGATACTAGTTGCATAGCTAGAGTCAATTCTCCTTTAACCTTTGGTTTCTTCTTCTAAACCAGGTTAACGACTTAAAGACTTCATTGGGATTGTGAAGCCAGACCGATATTACTTTTCTTGTAGTTGTGTAATCTGATCTTGTTGTTTCTATCGTACGAGTACAATTGAAATAATTGTCTTGAAATTTTATATCTCCGATAGGCAAGATAGAAAAGTAATCACAAACACTTCGTCTCATCGTTTGTGATTCCACAATATCTTTTTTCGCTGCGTCGATTAAGATTATTGTGAGGTGATCAATAATACTAGGTTGTTCTTCGGGAATATAAGACCGATTTATTGATTGGTTCATGTTCACCTTGATTTATCAAAAGACGGAACAAAACTCGTAGGTATATTCGTGGGAGGCGAATTTATCTATTACCGTAGACTTTTTTGTGTGATACAGATTTGTTTATCAAAGTCTTCGACTTTGAGTCGTAGTAACTATTAGTTTTGAGTGAGATCAGCTAAGGGAATCAAGTATGTAGCATCCTGCTGGGATCAGAGGAATAGGAGCATAACTGTACCTTGGATCAGTGTGAGATTGATTGGGGTTCAACTACATTCCAGACTGAAGTTAATTTGGACAAGGGGCAAAAGTGTCATCTCAAGAACATAAAAAAAATTCAACTCTTACGGAAGAGATTAAGCCTTGGTCCTCAAGGAACTTATAGCCACGATTTCAAGTATAAGTCCCCTCGAGACACTTCTGGTCGTGATACCGTGACTCCTAGCGCACATCCTCGACGAGATACTGCTGGTCACGTAGGTTTTGTAGAGCGTAAAACATCCTCGACAGACTTATGAACCAGAACAACTACAACTCCAGTATGTTTTCGCGAGACACAGCTGATTGTGATGCCATGATTCCTAGTATACATCCTCGACGATATATTGCTGGTTATGTAGGCTTTGTAGATGCGTAAAAATGTCCCCTGCGGACTTATGACCCAGAGCGGAGATATGCATCTCCTTTAAGCACGACTCATCTTATTTGAGATCAGGGACTGATTCCTAGTATATCATCGGGAGATACACTGGTCATGTCTACTCTAGGCTCTGATCGACTTACTGAAGTTTCCGAATAATTCCTAGGACATCCCCGCGAGATACACTAGTTATTTTTCCTCTGGTCCCTTTCGACAGACTCCTAGAACATCCTTCTGAGATACACTGGTCATATCTGCCCCATAAATACGTACACAATCGGTTCCTAGTACATCTATGCTAGATACTCTGGTCAAAGATAAGTGATCCAAAGTCTCGCAGCGACATTAATCGGGCGTACAAAGCCTTTTCTTTCTCTTTAGGACGAGTCCCAGCTGACCACAAAGAGATTCAGATCCGTTAACAAAATCTTCATAGAGATTTTGATCCGTCCGTAAAATCTCGGAGATGATCTCCGCAAAATCTCGCCTCAAAATCTCGGAGAGACTCAAATATCTCTGCAAAATCTCGGAGAGATTCAAATCTCTCAGGAAAATCTCAGACAAGGCTGATATTCCCCATGATAGGCACAAGCCTCATGTATGAATTGAGTCTCTTTTTCAGACTCTCCACACGAATTCTAAGGAATCTCATGCCTTTTCACGTCACTCATCCTAGTCATTCTTACAGATCAGAGAATATATCTCTATCTTGGCCAACTCGGCTAAAGAGAATATTTCTCTCTCTTTCTCTGCACATCATCACAAAGGATGACTCAAACAATTAGGGTTTTGATCTGACGGTCTAAGACACGTGTGAGAAATATGTTGCTTATTTCTCACCGCAGAAGAGAGTAAAGGCGGTGGAATGATGATATAAACTCAACCTAGTTTATCATTATCTATTCCTGAAGAGACGGGAGAATTGCTCTGCACAGCACGGAAAGCAATCCTTATCTTCACCGACCTGAGATTAGAGAATTCAGCTATAATTAGGTCATTTATTTCTCCAAGATACGATCATCTTTATCATAACCTCTTAGAGAAATTCTTATTCGAACCCTAGAATATTCTGATCTCTCTCTTCATCTGCTTTCTTTCCTAAGACCATGTCTAAACCTCTTCCCTATGACTGAGGCAGCCTTTGAACGACCATTGTGCGTGGTTTAGGCAGAGATTGTTCATCCTCAACCTCCCGTAACTCACTTTCTGAAACCCTAGAATCCCACTTTTAACCTCTCTCAGATTTTAGGTAACTACATTTTGGCAACCACAGTGGGAGGTTGTCCACTCAGTCACAGTTCCAAATCAATTCCAGATCATAGTTATCAATCTTAATCATGGTCACCACCAGGGGAAAGGAAGTCGAGTCTTCAAAGAAGAACGATGTTAATGCTAGCACTGTCGGGACTAACACAAACATTGAGCGTACTAATATTGGGACTGAGGGTCCTAATGTTGGTACTGAACATCCTAAAGTTGGTACTGAACGCCCTAATATTAAAACTGAACGCCTGATAGGTGTCTTAAACACCTCGATTTGTTATCTATTTTTTATGCTTTCTTTGCTATTTCTCTTGTAAATTATGTATACTATGCTTCGTTTTCATTTTGTAGGTACTTTGGAGTCATGCGATAAGAGAAAAGGTAAATAGAGGCTTATGGCGTTCATTGGAGCATTTCGAATTGACACATTCGAAACATGCAATGACACAAGGCTCTGGTGTGTTAAAATAACAACTTACTGAAGTACCAGACACTCATTACTCAGGGCCACCATCTTACTTTAACTACAAAGCTAGGCCGAATAGATGTGAGTATCTTTTCTAGGAAATCCAAGTTCTTCTCACTAGAAAGAGTTCACGCCAGCAAAGCTTAAGTCCCATGGATGCTCGAGATAGGTCGAAACATATTCTAAAAACTGAGAACTATATTGAACCTGTGATACATACTGAGAGACAGTTTGACATGGCTTATGGCCGGAGAATAAGTCTGAAAAGGTGAGATGACGCCATTGGTTGCAGTGAACTAACATAGAAGATTAAGAAGCTTATCAGGGTACGTGAAATGTCAGAAAGAATGGTCCAGCATCAAAATCAAGTTGCAATCAGACATGGACAGGAATTTTGGTCGTGAAAATCAGATGAAGAAATCGTTTTGCTGCCATACGATTGATGTTGTTGTTGTTTAACTCAACGAATGAATGAGATTTTCAACCGATTTTAGAGTCTTGAATGAATGTGGGTTGTTTTTGAATGCGAATGTGCATGGAAGGAGCTTGTTATGAATCAACAAGGAGATTACTAATCACACTAAACAGTAACCTACTCTTCCAAGAGGAATGAGCCTGAATTTGATTAATTTTCTCTTCTTACCAGATACAACAAATCATTGGGGATTAAATACAACATTGGCCCCTTCTTCCCTCAGCTCTCAATCTCAGTCGTTAATTTTGATCTCACCTACTAATCTTGTGACTCACAACAGACTAAAAAAGACCACATAAAATAAGACACATACACACTAATCCCACCAATATGTTAACACAGTTTTGACCACTAGTTTTACTCAGATAAGCCCAATAGAAAAAATACTAACTAAGAATGGATGGCCCAATAATCATAAACCTAACTAACCAATAGGTATATGACAATACCCTCCCCTACTAAGCATCCTTGTCCTCAAGGATGAATTCTGGGAACTGAGCCTTGATGTGTGAAGAACTTCTCATGTTGCATCTTCAGGTTGAGAGTTTGTCCACCAGATAAGCACTTTTTTGATTGTACTGCCTCCCCTCAAGATGTCTCTGTGGTTCAACACTGGAAAAGGAGTAACAATGAATGCACCAGAAGTGTCCACCAGTAGCAGAGATGATGAAGGAATAGTATGCTGACCAATCTTTTTCTTCAGTCGTGAAACATAAAATACAGGATGTATCCTGGAACCAATAGGAAGTTTGAGTTTATAAGCAACAATACTAATTTTCTGCAAGTGTTGAAGCATAACTCGGTTGAACCCACCAACCGTTGGTATGTCAAGTTTGGTTGTCATAGTTTAGTGAATCAAAACTCATTTAAGAGTCTCTTGATTATGTACTAGAGTCAACTTCGTATAGGTTAGCTTGAAAGTATTAGGATATGAGACATTACAAGTATTGCGAATACTTGAAGAAGTGAAGAAGTAAGAAGCTACAACGAAAACATCATCCTTCCACTTGAGGTTAGTGATATTTGATTTCAACTGTTTCATTCCCTAACGTATCTTTCAAGTCGTGCATATTGAAAACAAAACTGCGAAGCATGAACACTCTGAATAGACATAGTATTAAGGAATACAATATGAAGTTTATTGCTTAACCATTAAACTTTGTAGATAAGACATCAACATAATCTTTTAAATGCTATTGTGATTATGTATGGGTATGAGGTGAGGATTTCATCCTAGGAAACAATGTTTTACATGTGTTTTAAGGATGTAAGTTCATAAACTTGTTTATGAATCGAAAAGGAAATCGACAGGCGTTATTGGGATTGTTATTCATTGCATATCTTGTGAACATCCAATATGTGTGATTTAGTATAACTGCTCACGACTTGTTTGTGTTCTTGGTAGAACTATTCACAAAGGCCTGAATTATGTATTGGTATGACTTTTATTAGTGAAACCGATCTTAAGTAATCACATGTGAGGTATGATTGAGTTTGTGATTGACTGGACCGAATCTGGGTAAAGGGGAACCGATCCTATGAAGAGGTGCAGTACATCACAAAGGGGAATCGATCCTTGTATGAGGTGCATCAAGGTTTATAGCAGAAAGGGGAACCGATCCTATGAACATGTGCAACACTTTTTTAGGCAAAGGGGAACCGATCCTATGGACATGTGAAACACATATAAGTTAGATACCATATATATGTGGGGAACCGATCCTAGTACCTAGTCAACCGAATTTTGGGAAGCTAGTGTGACTATGCAGAATACTCACATGGAGGTAGAACCGTTAAACCCATGATTTGTAATTGAGTGTTTCTTAATCAATCGCTTAGTTCTTGAAAGTCAGATGAACCAATTTTAAACTTGTTAGGAAGTGTGGCCAATCGGTTTCAAGGGTGGTAAGTATGAAAGAGGACTTACAAAGTAAGGATGTCGACACACTTTTAACACAGGCAGTATTGTTTATCTTTTATTGTTCAAAGTTATTCCTTAATAGCTACAGGAAGAAAATCCCAGGATCGAAATTAAATAAGTTAAGAATCTTTTAATTAAGGTTGTTAATTTTATATATGGAAAATAAGAATTAGTCATATGCATTTACTAGTTAAAGATTTTCCAATGAGATTTTCCGTCATTATTTTGGACAGAGCATTTCCAGGAATTATGAAAACCGAATTTGGAATGTATGGAATATCTTTGAGAATATTTTCGGTTTTGGAAATTCCTTGGTGTCCAAACTTCCTTGTCTATAAATACTTGAAGTTTGCATTTCTAGCAAACTAATCCTTCGTGACAGCAAACTTCCTCGGTTGTGTTGTTACTGGTGAAGCCGCCTATTCGGAGAGGAGAGTAACCTAATTAGGCGAAATCTCTTACGGGCGCTCAGTTTAAAATCTTCTTTGGGATTGAGAAGCTCTACGAGTACCGTTGGTGGGAAACTAGATAATTGCGGTTTATCTTGTGTTTTCGATTGATTTGATTGACTAACGGTGGTTGACTTTGATTGCACCTAGTTTGTTTATGCTTGATAATCTTCTTTTCTGATATAATATTCACTCAAACTAGATCGAAGTTTCGACAGGTATCCTTAGACTGTTGTTAGTGCTAAAGACGATCTTGTGATAATCCATTGTTAACAAACTCCGTTATGTGCGTGATTGATCACAAGAGATTCAAGTTGTTGTGTGCAGGTGTTTATTGAAGATCTAAGAAGATTTGAAGACAAAGAAGAGATTGAAGATTTCAGACTTGGGTTTATAATCTTTGGTGTGCACAATACTTGTTTCGATATAAGAGGATCCAACTATAATCGGTTTATCCTTGTGGTCGATTGGATTTATTAGTTGTGTAGATCGGCATCAATACAATTCTTTGTGATTAAAAGTATTGATTGAAAAATCTTAACGATTACCTTTGGTAATTGAACATAAGATAGATCTAAGATCCTGACGAAGGAGTTTATGTTAAGATAAACAGAAGAGCCTTTGTCCGACTCACATCACTTGGTTGAATAGAGTTGATACCAAACAGATTTGTTGTTCCTTTACTGTTTGGAATACGAACCAAAGGAATTGTTCCAAGTACGTGACTTATTTATAAGTTGGAGGCGTGGGAATATAGACGGAACTAGGTGAACTATATGTTTAGTTGCTTGGTCTCAACTATACGAAGTTGGTATAATTTTGTGTAGTGGCTTAATCCTGAGAGTATTCAATTCTGTACAAGGTCCCGGGGTTTTTCTGCATTTGCGGTTTCCTCGTTAACAAAATCTTGTTGTGTCATTTACTTTATATTTCCGCGTTATAATTGTTTTATTATAATTAAAATAAATTACACAAACGTTAATTCCTATTTACTTAATAAGCAATCCTATTGTGTTTGGTTAAGTCCGAACCTTTGTATCAAGTAAACATACTTCGCTGTTGTATTGTCTCGATCTCGTATCCATAGACGATCACACGAAGTGTGAACCGATCAGTTGTATTGTCTCGACTCAGTCCATAGACAACCACTTTCGGAGAAAGGACTTATAGGTAGGAAAAGTTTTAGCTTGAGGTATATTTGGGTACCCTCGCCTTTTTAGCAAGATCTCAAAGGGGCCATAGTATTTTGCTGAGAGCTTGAAATTCTGTCTGAGAGCTACAGATGATTGTATGTAAGGTTGAAGTTTCAAGAATACCCAATCACCAACAATGAATGACCTGTCACTTCTAGAATTATCAACATAAAATTTCATCCTGTCTTGAGCTCTTGGTAAGTGTGATCTCTTTTTTGCAAGTATTCCTGAACATAGGCCACTGAAGTAGTAGAATGGATTGTGAAAAAGTGGGGGTCTAACAACACCACCCAATATTTCGCTTAGTAATCTGTATGGACTAACTCCGAAATACTTTGCCAGAGAATCAACTAGACAGTCAGACTCAATCTAGATAAAAGTATCTCAAGGAGTTAATATCTCTCTCTTGATTTGATTTTTACTCAAGCTAAAAACAATAGCGAGTCTTTATCAAATACAAGGAATACTTGGACGGTACCAAAGACCAATGTCCAAGGATCAATCAATATCAATCAACAACCAAAGGTTGGATTTCCAATTGATGATCACGAACGCACAACCTGTATTATTTCAATTCAATAAAATATAACGCGGAAAAGAAATAACACAGACACCAGAAATTTTGTTAACGAGGAAACCGCAAATGCAGAAAAACCCCGGGACCTAGTCCAGATTGAATACACACTGTATTAAGCCGCTACAGACACTAGCCTACTGCAAACTAACTTCGGACTGGACTATAGTTGAACCCCAATCAGTCTCCCACCGATCCAAGGTACAGTTATACTCCTACGCCTCTGATCCCAGCAGGATACTGCGCACTTGATTCCCTTAGCTGATCTCACCCACAACCAAGAGTTGTTGCAACCCAAAATCATAGACTTGATAATAAACAGATTTGTCTCACACAGAAAAGTCTATCAAAGGATAAATCTGTCTCCCACAGATAAACCCTAGGTTTTGTTCCTGTCTTTTGATATAAAATCAAGGTAAACAGGAACCAATTGATAATCCGGTCTTATATTCCCGAAGAACAGCCTAGATTAATCAATCACCTCTCTACAATCCTTCCTGACTACACAAGCGGATTGTCGAGGAATCACAAACAGTGAGACGAAGATGTTTGCCACTTCTTTATCTTTCCTATCGGAGAACTCTCACGATCTCAAGCCAATCAATTGATTGTACTCGTACGATAGAAGATGCAAGATCAGATCACATAACTATGATAAAGTAGTATCGGTCTGGCTTCACAATCCCAATGAAGTCTTTAAGTCGTTAACCTGATTTTAGAGAAGACAATTAAAGGTTAATGGAGATCGACTCTAGCGGGCGCACTAGTAGCACACAGACGTGTGGGGATTAGTTTTGCACAATGCTAGATGTCTCCTTTATATAGCCTTCAAATCAGGGTTTTGTCTTAGGTACAAAGCAATCCTTATTCACCGTTAGATGAAAACCTGATTTAGATTCAAGCTAATATTTCTCAACCGTTAGATCGAAAATTTAGCTTGTCACACGCACTTGGGTAGACGTTTACTGGGTTCGTGAAAACCATGCCCAAACATGTACGTGTATGTTGGTTCAACATAGTAACCCAAAAGGTTAACCATATGAGCATTTCATATTAACCTTGTTCTTCTTCACCATAACTAGTTCAATTGACTCAAATTAACTAGTTTAAGAGTTGTTCAATTGCTATGAGATCTTATGTAACTACACAAGACACAATTAAAACAAAGATGATTCTATTCGATTGAATCGGCTCCTGAACATTATAGCCACGGTTTTCATAAAGCATTCCTTAGTAATTTAATGTTTCATGTTCAGAGCACATCTTTAGATCATAACCTCTTAAGTTCACAAACAAGTTCGCGGACTTAAGTTAATCGGTTGAGTTTTCCAAACTCAACAGAAATTCTCGGAAAGAGAACTTCCGCCAGTTCGCGGACTGGGTTCGCGGACTTAGCACACAAACGAGTTTTGGAAAATCCAGCAGAAATTCTCGGTCGAGAACTTCCGACAGTTCGCGGACTGAGTCTGCGGACTGGGTTCGCGGACTTGGCAAGCCAATTCCAAAATCCTCCCGATTTCTATTCATCAACAAAGTTCGAAAACTTCGGTTCAAGGAATACATGGTTATGTAATTTAAACTCTTATTTCAATCATTGAGACATTCTCGGAGGACGCTATGTAGACGTTATTCACAGACCGATTCACGTCAGAACAATTCTCAAAGTGATTGAAACTTTTCATGACTTTCGTCACTAGGTGAAGATAAACTTGATCAAAGCGAAACGCTTTACCAACACACTATTTCGAGATAAAAGATAAGAAATGAATGCTCAGCTCGAAATATCAAATGTGTATGATCTAGTCTATATAGCATACAACTTTTTTCTCATAAGAAGTAGGAGATAGAAAAGATAGACTTTTGAGTGATAAAAAAGTTCAAGTCTCCACATACCATTTTGTTGATGAAGTTCCACGGTTCCTTGTATAGATCTTCGTCGTTGTATGATCAATCACCATGAAGTCCTTGAGCTCAACTACACTTTTCTATCCTAGTCCGAGACTTAGCTATGTAGGCTAGAAATCAAGACTTATAGTTTTGATCACTAACATTGACAAACATGCTTGAGATAGCAACGCATGCGAGGTCCACCGAGCTATGCTCTAACAGATAGGAAAAGCCAACTGTGGAGGTACATAACCATACAAGGCTTGAAATGGAATCATCTTGAGGCTGCTGTGATAATTGGTGTTGAACCACCACTCAGCCAAAGCCATCCAATCTGCCCAAAGTTTTCGAGTAGTACCAGTCATGCATCTTAAGTATTGCTCCTAACAAGCATTAGTTATCTCTGTTTGGCCATCAGACTGAGGATGGTAAGCTGTATTGAGGTGTAATGTGGTACCCAAGGATTTGAAAATCTCCTTCCAAAAGTGGCTAATGAATATCTTGTCCCTGTCAGATATTATAGATGATGGAAGCCATGGAGTTTAAAGACATGATGTAAGAATTCCTTAGCTACAGATGCAGCTGTAAAGGGGTGACTGAGTGCAATCAAATGGATGTACTTGGTTAATCTATCCACAACCACCAATATGACATATTTCATGTTGGATATTGGAAATCCCTCAATAAGGAATGGTTGTAAGAGACCAGCAGGAGCACTGTGTTCATGCTTATTACATTGGCAGACATCACAGATAGCTACAAATTGCAAAATGTCTTGTTTCATCTTGGGCCATAAAAAATAGTCTTTGGCTCTATTATAAGTACCTGACATGCATGAGTGACCACCAACAACTGAGGCGTGCACTGATTGCATGATAGATATTCTAATATTATTGCTAGCACCCACATATAGTCTAGTTTTGTACCTGAGAATGCCTCCTTGCAATGAGAATGACTTATGTGAAGGGTTGATGTGTAATTGAGCCAAAAGTTGTTGCACCACTGTGTCATTTCTATAGCTGCTAACGATGTCTTGATCCCATTGGGGATGAGTCAAGGAAATTGCTGAACATTCATAAGTTTGGGGAAGCCTGGACAAAGCATCAACCACTAGATTATCTTGACCCTTTTTATATCTGATCACATAGTCTAGGACCAATAGTTTCATTAACCACTTTTGCTGCAAAACTGAAGTCATTCTTTGCTCCATAAAAATTTCAAACTTTGGTGATCAATATTGATGATGAACTGAGAATGAGAAAGATAATGTCTCTATTTTTGTACTGCCATCACTATTGCCAAGAGTTCTTTCTCATAAGTGGATAGAGCTAAGGCCTTGGGTCCAAGAGGCTTACTGAAAAAGGCAATGGGTCTACCAAATTGCATCAACACAGCACCCACACCCTTGGAGCATGCATCAGTTTCTAAGACAAATGGGGAGTAAAAATCTGGCAAGGCCAGCAGTGGAGAAGTTATCATAGCTTGTTTAAGTGTTGTGAAAGCTTGTAGTGCTGTAGGAGACCAAAAAAATGAGTTCTTCTTGATCATGTCAGTAAGTGGCCTGCTAATGGTGCCATACCCTTTGATAAATCTCCTATAATAACCAGCGAGGCCAAGAAATCCTCTTAGTTTCTTTAAGTTTGTTGGTTGTGGCCAATCCTGCATTGCACCTAGTTTGTCAGGATCAGCAGCAACTCCTTCTGTAGAAATGAGGTGACCCAAATATGCCAATTGTGGTTGAGCAAAACAACACTTCTTGAAATTGGCTGAGAGGCAGTGTTGTCTCAGTAAGGATAGGACTTCAGAAAGATACACCAAGTGGTCCTCTAAGGACTTGCTGTAGATGAGAATATCATCAAAAAAAAAAACTAGAACAAACTTCCTTATAAAGGTTTGAAACACCTTGTTCATTAAGGCTTGAAATGTGGCAGGGGCATTGGTGAGACCAAATGACATCACCTTGAACTCAAAATGCCCATGGTTCTGAATGCAGTTTTGTAAATATCTTGAATGTGCATCCTAATCTGGTGGTAACCATATCTCAAGTACAATTTAGTGAATACGATATCCCCATTGAGTTCATCTAGTAACTCCTCAATTAGTGGAATTGGAAACTTATCCTTAATGGTCATGTCATTAAGTTTCCTATAGTCCACACAGAATCTCCATGAGCCATCTTTCTTTTTAACCAATAATATTGGAGCATCAAAAGGATTGTGATTGTCCTGTATAAGCCCAACATCCATCATTTCTTGAACCAGCTGCTCTACCACTGCTTTTTTTATGTAGGGGCATCTATAAGGTCTTTGAGAAATAGGTAGGGAAGATGGTTTTAAGGGAATTTTGTGATATAACTCTCTTGGTGGAGGGAGAGTAGAAGGCTCAGCAAACACATCTGCATATTCTTGAAGTAAAGAAGTAATTTCTGGAGGTGTAGGAGTGAGAGGGGTAGCAGAAATGGAGAAAAACTGACCAATGAGTGAGGGAGTGTTGTTCTTAATGAATTTGAAGAAAGATTCACCACTAAGCAAACTGCAAGAAGGAGTTGGTGAGTGCCCCTGTAATGTAATGAGCTTCCCATGATGGTGAAATGAAACTTTGAGTTCAGCCATATTGAACATGACATCTCCTAACTTTTTTAACCAATCAACACCTAACACCATATCACACCCACCTAATGGAAGTATTCTTAGATCTGCAGAAAAGTGATACCCTTGCATAGACCACTGTAAATCTTGACAAACACCTTCACTGACAGTTGTGACTGTGACTAGCATTTTACCAGTTGGAACCAAGTGAAGCTGTAATTTGTTGGCAAGTTTTTCATCTATAAAACTATGAGTACTCCCTGTATCTATCAAGATAAAAATATCATGTTTATTAAGTTTACTAGGGACTCGAATAATACTCTGATTCACCAAACCAGTTAAGGAATGGAGAGAAATTTCCATAGTAGTGTCTTCTGAAGTTGTAGGAGAAGCTGCTTCTTCTTCTGAGTCATCAATAGGTGGAGAGGAGTTGTCCTCATCAGAGGCAACTAATGTGAAGAGCTGTTGAGTTTTACAATGATGACCCGGCTTGTAAAAAACATCACAGTTATAGCATAAGCCTTTGTCACGCCTTGCTTGCATTTGAGCAGGTGTAAGCCGTTTTATTGGAGGTAATGATGGTTCAGGTTTGGTTGGGGTAAGAGGGTGTGTAATGATTGGCTTATCAGATGAAAAATATGTTTTAGAAAGATTGGTGAGTGGTGCTAGTGATGGTTTGTACCTAGATGATGGTGAAAAAGAGTTCGTGGATGGTGTGAATGGTCGATGAAACGGTTTAGATCTTTTCAGTTGAGAATCAACTGAAGCTTGTTGTAAACGAGCTAAATAAAAAGCCTCAGAATCAGAATTAGTTTTGAACATCTGAACAGGGTTACAAATTTCCTCTTTTAATCCACTAATAAAACTCATAGTGAAATAATCCTCAGAAAAACTCTGATTCTTATTTTTCATAATAGCTTTGAAAGACTCATATCTCTCAAAGTATTCTTCTACTGTAGTGGTCTGAGACAATTTATTAAAGCTACCAACATAGTTATCATAAGCAACATCTTCAATCGAAAACAAACATCATAAGAAAATATACCCCAATCTATAAATAATTTACCCTCTTGATAATCCAAAAACCAGGCATCAGCCTTATCATCCATATGAATCGAAGCTAAATCTACCCTCTTAGAAGGATCAACAACATTCAAATAAAAGAATCGTTCACATTTACGAAGCCAAGCTCTAGGATTAAAACCATCAAATCTGGGAAAGTCAATTTTAGGTTGACGAAAAAAATTAAATGAAGGAAGTATCATACTAGAAGAAAACTCAGATTCAGTTTGTTGATGAACATCGTTAGTTTCAGCAGAAGCACCTGGATCTGGAGGTATTGGAATATGAAGGTGTCTACAAATCGTAGTAAACTGAGAACTCAAGGTTTCTTCGATTGAAGTGATCTTGAGCTTCATGTTTGATACATCTTTTTCCAAGACTGATAAACGTTCTCCATCAAGTTTTTGTTGATGAGCAACGTCCTTTACTGTAGGTGCTTTCTCACCTCCTGTCATGAATCAAACACAGGATCGACGAAGCTGATACCAAATGTTATGAATCAACAAGGAGATTACTAATCACACTAAACAATAACCTACTCTTCCAAGAGGAATGATCCTGAATTTGATTAATTTTCTCTTCTTACCAGATACAACAAATCATTGGGGATTAAATACAGCATTGACCCCTTCTTCCCTCAGCTCTCAATCTCAGTCGTTAATTTTGATCTCACCTACTACTCTTGTGACCTACAACAGACTAAAAAATACCACATAAAATAAGACACGTACACACTAATCCCACCAACAGGTGAACACAGTTTCGACCACTAGTTTTACTCAGATAATCCCAATAGCAAAAAGACTAACTAACAGGGGGTTAGTCGTGGGAGAGTTCGAGAGATTTTAATGTATTTGGGTTTTCTCCTGTTAGTCCTGAGGGAGTTTGAGGGAGTCTCTCCAAATCCCCGTTAGTCGTGGGGGAGTTTAGAGGAGTCTCCTAAACTCCCTAGAAAACACCTGTTAGTCGCTGGGGAGTTTAAAAAAACCTTTTGAACTCCCTGTTAGTCATAAAACCCTACAATATTAGGGAGTTGGTTTATTTGGGGAGTTTGAAGGAGTTTTTAATGTATTTTGGTCTCACAACAAATCTCTCAAAAGAGTAGAGATTTTAGTGTATTTTGGTCTCACAACCAAATTTGGTTCAAAATCTTTCTTTTCAAATCATACGGATTTCTCAAATCTCAGCAACAAAAATGTTGTTCCCAACATGATGAAATGATTATCAGATGATGGCCATTATGATACGGTGAAACATTTCTATGAAAATATTAGGATAGTGATCTAGAGTCCATGAAAACGTGTGGATATATAGATTTGTTTAGATTTACATATCCCGTAAGATGCACCAGCAAAAAAAATGTTGAAGTCTTCACAATTAGCGCTTCCCTGAGTTGAATTACATTACCACTTCTGCAACCACCGTCAAAACTATTTTCTCACCACTACCATCACCACCTATAACCGACCACTACTCCCTTAACCACCCCAAATAAGAACCCTAATTCCAGAAATAAATAAAGGGAGTTAGAATTGTATGGAGACCGTTAAATTGAAGGGGAAAAAATTATCTCGTTGCACAAAATAACATACTATTGATACAGAGATATGATCATTTTCATTTATTTTTTTTCTTTTGATTAAAGATCAATGTTATTTGCAAATGAGGGTTTATTGTTTCTTAAAAGAGAATGAGTTAGGAGTGAACTCTCTCAAACTCCCCCAAACTCCCTCTAATAAACTCTCTCAAACTCCCTACACTCCCTGAACTCAAAAACACCAAACTCTCTCAAACTCCCTACACTCTCTCAAACTCTCTCAAAATTCCTGAGATTTAAAATACACTCAACTCCCCAGAAATCACTCGAGGACTAACCCCCTGTAAGAGTGGATGGCCCAATAATCATAAACCTAACTAACCAATAGGTATATGACAGAGCTGTTTTGTGAAATCTCCAATATACAAGCAGCACACAGCCTTCATCAAATGGTAAGACGTACATATGATGTTCGATAAAAGGCTTAACTGTCTGAGTGTTGTGCCAGTCTTATTCTATGCAGCTATTAGCCACGATTCTTGTGGTTTCTTATCAAGGGTCGAGAGAGCAATTCGCACCCAACAACGAGACAGAGAAGGAGCTGAGTTATGATGGTGATATGGGTTAGTATTGATAGAATTTGTGCATCTGAAACAGCCGAAAGAAGAGGAGTTGATGCCATGGTTCAGAAGAGTTTTAAAGTCTACAAGGACTTATGAATATTGTGTTTGATACCAGCGAGAACATGACCAGTTTGTAGCTCCTGGCGTCGGTTCGATGGCTATGATTGAAGAGTTACTGACAACGGCTAGGACTCGATAAAAGGATGAGAAGAACAAATCTACAACTAGCTCAAATTCTGGAAAATTGGGTTTGATTGCGAACTAAATTTGGGCTGGTTTGCTTGACGAGAAAGGAGGGAGTGAACTGGAGTCGCTGAAGTATTATCGTATGGCTCGTATGTCAGTTTAAGAGATACCCAGGAGGTCAGAACAACACGGAGTAGTAATCGAGTTTGTTAGGGAATTTTGACAGAGACTTGGCCGGAAAATGGCAGTAAAGCTTTGCCATTAATTCTTTTGTGTGAAGGGATAGGATATAGAAGTTTTAGAATTTAGGGAAGTTGGGCCCTTCCCCAATACGAAATTGCAGGAAGGTTTTGAAGCTATAAAAGGGAGCTGAAACCTACAGGAAGCATCATCTCATACCCCTTCACCCCCTGCTCGCAATCCTCAAAGCTCGCTGAACAAACTCCATTCCAGCATCATCTCCACTGCATCCATCTCCATTACCACCTGCATATCTCCCTCATTCCCAGTTTGCATACCACTTGCATACATACAACGCCATCAGCACAACACCTTCACAGCACTTCATATCATCTTTTGCATCCACCAGCACTATCAATTCCATACTTCATACCACCATCTGCATACATCCATACTACCAGAAGTCCATCCTCCCATTACCACAAGTACAACCGACATACTGCAGCTGGAGCTAGTCACCTGTTCGCAGCAATCTAACAACACCAGTTCCATATGGAGCTACAACATCACCTTGAGGAGCTTGTACATCCACAACAAGGCAGCAGACTATAGGCAACTATCAGCAGCAGTTCCACATCGCCACTGCCATTCCGTTACCATCCTGTTGGCGAGTTCCCGGTACTTGCAGTTCTTCCATCCACGACAGTCTACCTTCACATCCACAACTCCACTTGTTGTTTGGTTTTCTTGTTCAGTTTTGTTTCTGGTTATTCATTATGAACTCCAGTAGCTAAACATCTTGATTAGGGACGATTTCGACGTCCAGACATGAACTTGAATTGATATTTAAATGCCTGTTTTATTGCAATCTGTTTTGTTATTTCCCATTCTATACGGTGCCATCATTGTTATATGAATTGTTCTTGAACCGTTTAAGTTGCAAATTAAATGGTTGATTGATAGTTCTTATGCTAATTTTGGAATTCTTCGACCCGTAATTGTCTAGAAAACCTTAATACAAGTAGCACTATATGAGTATTGACGATAGGATTTTGTTAAGTATTCGTATGTATTGAATGACACTAGTAGGTAATTCATGCCTTTGAATCATCACTAGGAGCAACCTTATATCATAAAACTTAAAGCATTTGTTTAAGTCACACTTAGAGAGCGTAATTCTAGGAAACTTGATAAGTAGAATCCGGTAGTCGAGCGCTACCGTGTCCGGTGAAATTAGGAGATAATATCAGAATAGTTGAGCGTACTAATTATTCTAGGGTTGTTAGTAACAAGGTACTTTGCAGAAACTAGTTATATCAATAAGATTCACGTTTTGTGACCGAGAAAGAGTTCTTGATCATTCTCATCCTCATATTTGCATTGTTATTTAGTCTTGCATTATTCTTATTCAGAAATTGAACTGACAACTTTGCACAACTCTTTCTTAGGAACGAACCTGCTTGTCTGTATACTACTAGTTAGTTTAAAGAGAAGTAAGGAATTTATTATTTGCGAGTTGGCACCTCGTCAATATTTGGCGCCGCCGCCGGGGAGCAGTCGGTAGTTTGAGTTGTTATTTAATTTTCTGTTTTTGCATTTAGTTTCCATTAAAAGCTTTAATTAATTTGTTTCTTTTAGAATCTTATTTTCAGGTACAACAAATCACTCATTTTGGGTGTGCACAATTTGCAACAATAGGTAAGTCTCTAAACGAATTGTGTGCATAGGTTTTCAAGATGTATCCTTTTGGGAACAATGCATATGGTTCACAAGACCATGCATATTATGGTAATAATTTTGATTTTCAATCTTACTCTTACAATAGCTTCCAACCATATGTGGCATATAATCAAAACCAATCTTTTGGCTATGATGACTATTCTACAAGACCTTGTGATTATTCTCATGCATCGCAACAACCTTTTGGTGGTTATGTAAGTGGAGAATCACAAGGACGGAGGGATAGTTATACTTCTCATACGTTCCAATCTAGTTTCATGCAGATGTTTGAAGAATTCAAGGATTTGCGACGTACATGTAACCAGATTAACTCAACTCCCAACGTGACGAGTTTCGTACCAAGTGAAACATATAATAGTGTATTTAGACCTGTTCTGGATCGTACTTATGATCTTTCACCCATTCAACGGGAAGTGACCTGGTCTAGAGAACCTATTGTGAGTAGTAGAAGAAAACGTGTTAACATAAAGAAACTCTTTAAACAATACGAGCAGTTGGAAGAAGAGGGAGCAACGGAAGAGACTCTTCAAGAAATTTCTAGGGCCATACATATGGAGGTTAACCACCGTGTGGATAATGGAGAAAAGCCCCAAGAAGAAGATTCTGAAGATGATGAACCTTTGGAAAATATTGATAATGATTGTGCTACTAGCTCAACTCATGATTTTAATGATCATTCTCCTATTCAAAAGGAAGAAGTTGAGTATAGAAACACAAAAATTATTGATGGTAAGACTTATGTTGTGTATGAGAGCGATGATGATTATGACTTCTTTGTGACCGTACCCCAAATTCAGAGATAGTCGGTACTTTGAATGAGAAGTCAACTTGTGAAGAACGTAAGGATTACGATAATTTGCTTATGGAAGATTCTGATTTCTTTTCCGATGAGGGGGACTTGGTTATAGAAGAAACCAATGAATTTCGTAACAAGAGTTCGAGTGAGAATGGTGATACTTGTGATGTGAGAATGGAAGTGACCAGCAACACCGAGGATCCCGTAATACAAGAGATTTCGCAAGGTTTGTCTAACACTTTATATGAATCTCTATCTAATGATGATCCTCCCGAATAAGTAGTAATTTCCCAAAGAGTTGCTAATCCATGTTTTAGGAAAATACCTCATTTGAGGCTTGAATTGTGTGATTCTAAAATATTATCCGAATTTCTTGCTTCTAAGTATCCACCATATGTGTTTGAATCTAAAACCATGAAGATTTGCCAAGAGGAACGAATAGAAGTGGACTTCCACTTATGTCTTGTATACGCTTCCGAGTGTGGAAAAAACTAAGTGTGGGAGTGACTCTCGTAGGATGATAGTTTCAGTTTTTCCACCATTTTCTAATACTTTTGTGAATCTATTGCTATATAAGCAGATTGTTCTATGGGTAGATCCTCAAATTTTCAGATTGTTGATATATGGGGAGTCTATTTTGAATGTTACTCGTATGCGTCAATCAGGTGAACAATTCCAATTCTTACTTCCTTGTCTTTTTCAAGTATTCCTCTTATTCTTTTTGCAACAGTTTGAAACGTTGAGGACAATGTTTGATTTAAGTGTGGGGGTAGGGTTCCATAAGAAAAAAATTGACGTATACAAAACTTTGACGTTTAGAGATTTTTGAACAATTTAGAATGAACACTATTTTTTTTCTAAATTATGAAATTTTATTACCAAAATAAGCAAAAGATACAACTTATAAGAAGCCGGAGATATATCTTTTAAGGATTAAATTCAAAAATAAAAAACTGAAGCCCAGAAAGTAAGCCCAATAACTGAGCTATACACTTTTAGCAAGGAAAAATACAGTGCATTACAGATATTCACTAGGAGTCATTACTGATATCTCTAGGCAGTTTTCATGAGCAGAATCTAAAATAGATCCCATCTTCACATTCCAGCTTGTTCAAAAAATATGGCTTATCATCATAATAGACAACTACTCCTCTTGCTAGCAACACCCCTTTCTTAGCCATCTTGTCAGCAGAAAAGTTAATATCCCTGTATGAATGTGTGAATGAGATTCTTGGTATATGTCTTCTGATGTTGTTCCATCTGTTCATCACAACCCAAGGAATTTTACCATTACTGAAAGCTAGCATTACAACTTTAGAATCAAGGCTGAAAAATACATTCACATACTTTTTCTTGACTGCCCATTCACCAGCTACCACCAATGCCATCACTTCAGCTAGAAAATTTATTGCTACCCCCAGACCTCCAGTAGCTGCTCCCAAGCAATTACCATCTTCATTCCTAGCTACAAAACCCAATCCTGCATTTCGAGGATTACCCTTGGAAGCTCCATCACAGCATATGAGCACCTGTCCATTCCTAGGCAACCTGAAGAAGCATTGTTTAACGTCTGACATATGTGTTTTAATACCTGTGATCCCAAAATGCGATAACATATGTAAGTCATATACATTCCCCCACTTGGAACCTTTCATTCTTATACCACATGCCTTTGTGTAAGACAGTATTGTCTGTTTAAACTTCTCAAAGTTAGGTTCTGCATTCATATATATCTTCTCATTCCTTGTGTGCCATAATTCAACCATCACCTTAAATGCACTGTTGTACCATACTTCCTGAATTGCTCCACTTTTTCCTTTTGCAGACTTCAGAATATCCTCAAATGATGAAGGGTTGAGGAAACCGAAGATTCCTCCCAGCCACTGCCAAATTTTTGTACTAAAACTGCATTCCCATAAAATATGTTGCATTGTGTCTTGTACATTGCCACATAGATAGCATTTTGAGACCGTTGAAAAACCTTTCTTCCTCACAGTTTCCTCAGTGGCACAAGCACCTCTCAAGATTTTCCATAAATTAGTGGAGGTGTAAGGGTGCACACAGGGATTCCAAACTTGCTTAATCCATGGTATCACAGGAAATTTGTTTCTTATTTGTTGAGCTGCACTTGCAACTGAGAATTTACCATTTAAGTCCTTCTCCCATATCAGCCTATCATCACCACCACCAATTGCTGGAACCTCATTCTTCTAAAAAAATTGAAACATTTGCTCAGGTATATTCCATACTCCATCTACAATTAAATCAGCAACCTTCAAGTCCATATTCATCTGGACATAACTGTCAACTGCATGCCTTTCAATTAGAGCATAAACCTTGATCCATTTATCATGCCAAAATGATATTGATTTTCCATCTCCCACTATCCATCTCTTACCTTCATTAACTTCAGCAATGACCCATTGAATACCAGGCCAAATTGAGGATTGTTTGTAAGATGATATCCATTCATTACTCTTGTTCTTGTACTTGGCTCTCATGAACTGAGCCCATTCAACCTCCTCTGTTTCAATCTTCCACAAGAGTTTCATTAATAAGGCCTTATTCATTACCTCCAATCTCCTTAAACCCAAACCACCTTCAATTAATAGAGCATTTACTTTATCCCATTTAACAGTCACTAATTTTTTAACTGAAGGATCTCCAGACCATAGGAAATTTCTGATAACTTTCTCACATTCTTTTATAACAGCTTTGGGCCATTTGTAAACAACCATATCATATATGGGAATGCTGCATAATATATGTTTAACCAAAGTTAATCTTGCAGAGAAGGCCAATAAATGACCCATCCATCCATCCAACATCTTCTGCATTAATTCCACCATCCCCCAACCTTGATATGACTTTACTCTCCCAGGATTTAAGATAACCCCCACGTAAGCATCAGGAAACTCAAATAATCCCATTTGCAAATATTCATCTATATCAGTTCTTCTTGCATTTGAAACTCCACCAACAAAACTTTTGCTTTTGTTTTTATTCACTACTTATCCAGATGACAGTTGATACTTACTTAAAAGTTCCATTAAATTATTCAAAGATTTTTTGTGGCCATTGCAGAAAATAAAAATATCATCTGCAAACATTAAGTGTGAAGGCTGAAAGTTACCTCTAGTCACCATTGCTTGCACTTTGCCTTCCTTCACCATTTTTATAAGTTTTTACTAAGAACTTCCTCTGCAAGAATGAATAAGACGGGTGATAATGGATCACCTTGTCTTAATCCCCTTCCAACACCAAAAAAACCACAAGAGATACCATTAACAAGAATATAAATCATTGCAGATTCAAAAAATTTCCTGAGCCAATTAATTCCAATTTCAGAGAAACCAAATCTTCTAAGTATCTCAAACAAGAAATCCCAATTCAGTGAATCATAAGCTTGAATTATATCCAGTTTAAGCCCAACATTTCGTCCTCTCCTCTTAATATTGAGCTCATTGATCATTTCTGAGGCTAAAACAATTTTATCTTGGATATTCCTCCCTTTAATGAAGGCACCTTGCTTAACAGAAACTAATCTTCCAATCATTGTACTTAGTCTAGTTGTAATGATTCTAGTGAAAATTTTAAAGATGAAATTAGCTAAACCAATGGGCCTAAATTGCTCAGCTTTTTTTGCACCTTGAGTTTTATGAAGTAAAAATAAGAAGTTAGAATTTAAACCTTTGGGTATAAATATGTTACTCAAGCAGTATTGTATTGCTTCAATTAACTCTGCACCAATAATATCCCATGCAAATTTATAGAAACTGCCTGGAAATCCATCAGGACCAGGAGCACTATTTGCATTCATACCAAAAACAACTTCTTTCACTTCAACTGCAAAGGGAGTAGCATCAAGAAAATTGTTGTCCTCATCAGTTAAGATTTTAGGAATTGTTTCCAAAATTTCTTCATGAATTATGACACTCTGCTCTTCAAATTTCTTTTTATAATGTTCCACTAAGAGATTTGCAATTTGAGATTGCTCAATTACTACATTACCCTCAGTACTTTCTAGCTCAGCAATACTGTTTTGGGATTGTCTTACCTTGATAGTTGCATGAAAGAATGATATATTATCACCACCATTTTTTATCCATTTTACTCTAGCCTTAGCTCTCATTAATTCATTATATTGTTGAGAAGCAATCTCTTGTCTCCCCCTTGTTGTGACCAAATTATTTAAAAGCTCAAGATTTTCAGGATCTGCATCTGATAAAATAGAAGCAGCAAGTACTTCATCTTCAGTTTTCTGAATTTTAACTCTGAAATCTCCAAAAACCTCCCAATTCCACTTCTTCAAAAGTTGTTTTAACCTTTTTAGTTTACTCATGAAAGAAAAAGCAGGATTACTAAAAATTGTTTCATTCTATGCTTCTTTAATAATTTCCAGGAAATCAGGATGAGAAGTCCAAATTGGTTGATATTTGAAAGGTGCATTTACAGGCTTCCCAATATTCACAACAGAACCAAACAAAGGACCATGATCTGATTTACCTCTTACCCCCACTTTATAAGACCAACCATCAATTTTTTCCAGCCATTTGAAATTGTAGAATGCTTTATCAAGATCACATAAAATTCTTTTTCTGCCATCTCTATTGTTGCACCAGGAAAATTTGATTCCAGTTCTTTTATCTTGAATTAAATTACAACACTCTAGACAGTCTCTAAAGTCTTGCATTGATACTCTTAATGGTCTTCTACCACCAACTTTTTCCTCATAACTCAACACCACATTAAAATCTCCAATTATCATCCAAGGATAATTCATTTGACTAATATTCATCAATTCCTCCCATAAATCCCTTTTATCCACAGTGAGACAAGCTGCATGAATCCTGTAACCATAACATCTCCAACTTTGACAATAATGGCTTGTCTTGAAGAAGAAACAACCACATGTTTAGATAAAGAAGAATTCAAAATAACCATATATTACCTTTTGTAGTATCACTAGAATTATGTATGATCATTTTACTCATTCCCGGTAAGTTCAAACATTTAATTCCACTACTAGAAACTTTTATCTTAGGCTCAGTTACCCATAATAGTGAAGGACTAAATATTTTAACTAAATTTCTCAATTTATCTTTGGCTTGAATTCTTTTCAAACCTCGAATGTTCCAGTAAAGCACTTTCATTGAGATTGAGTTACTTGGGAGGTACTAGTACCACCCATACCAACATTTGATTTAACTGAAAAACTTGCTTGTTTTCTAGTGATGACATTAGGAGCACCTTTAGCATTCTTCCCTTTAACGGGTTTGCTAATCACTTTTGAAAAAATATGATCCTGCTTTTCAGCTACTTCAATTAAAGCTTGAAACTTACTTGGAGAACCAAAACCTATACCTAAATTTGGAATATGATTCACAGTTCTTCCTTTAGTGTTTGTTCCAGTTACTTCCTTCCAACCTTCTGAAGTAGCTACCTCTGTGTTTATATTTGAAAAAACTTGAGCAGATAAAATCTCATTTGTAGTATTATTGTTTGCATCAGATACATTGTGAACTTGCTCAGTAGTTTTTTCACTTGAGGATATTTCAATAACTGAATTCAATGCTGGGACACTTGCAGCCACATCAATAATTTTATCCACAGATAAAGAAGGAAAATCATTAGGTGACTCCAAAAGACCAGTAAATCCTTTCTCCTTAGTTGAAGGTGTAAAAATAAGAGGAACTATTGCATCCACTTCTTCATCTTCACAAATTTTACTACTAGAAGGAAAACAAATATCAAACCCACCAGAACTCTGCATTGTGACTTTTTTTGGAGTGTACCTCCATTGAGTTTTCTTCTCATTATTAGCTTTCACTCCTTGGTTTTGTTCTTTTCTTGCCACTCTGTACTCAGTGACCAAATGCCCCACAATCTTACATTTGCTACAGAACTTGGAAGTTTGGAAACTCTAATTTCTTGCTCAAATTTACAGTAATTTGATTCAACCACTACCTTGTTAGGAATTTCATTTGATAGATCAATTTCATCCAAAATACTTGCATAGTAACCAATTTCTTGTTTTAAAGTTGTAGGATCTACTCTAACTGGTCTAACAATTGCCCTACCCATGGACATAAGAATATCTTCTTTCCAATACTCAATACTAAAACCAGGAAATAACAACCAAACAAAAGCACTTGAATATTTTTGTTGTTATGGTTTAAAATCTCTCTCTCAGAATCTGAGTTTTAGGTATTGAGATTCAACTTCCCAGAATCCTTCATATACATATTTCATATCAACCTGATTATCTAGTTTAATGATAAAGAAACCTTTGCCGATAGGAATAAACTGGCATTTACCTGTGAAACTCCATTGTTTCCTTAAACTTGCTTCTGCAACTGAAATTTTCAATTTCACGAAATCCAATCTACCGATCAAACTAAACCTCCATTCATTAACACTCTCATCTATAACCTCATCAGGTATGAAGATTGAGGGACTAAAATTTAGAGGAACATAAGAATCATCTGAATTAAACTTTTTTGAAATCTCAGATTCCGATCGAGAATTTGAAGATTCCTTCATCGATTTTCAGTTTTTAGACATATTAAATGATAATCACCTGAAATCAACGATAAAAACTACTCTAACAATCAATTGAAACAAGGTTTTCACCTAAATTGATGAAGCTGTAGCACTGAAAACGAAAAAAAAAATTGAGAGAAAAGTCGTTGTTTCTGTTGCAGAGCACGACTCAAACCGTTTTATTTGTTTCTTAATTTAGAATGAACACTAGCCTTTCTAAGTAGATGGCATTTTTTCTTGATGATGAGGTATATATTGGCTGAGTTGGGATTAGATGCCAACTAAATAACTAGTTTAGTGTTCATCCTCTATCATTCAGAAGTAGTTACGAGTTGCAGTATCATTTTTGTAGTTATGTAATTTGTATATAATTTGTAGAGTTTGATGCCTTTATCTAAAAAAAATAGAAAAAAAATTTTAAAATCTGAAATCTAGAATCTTGTGCCTTTATGATGACACTACCAATTTTAGTGGATGGAACATCTTGGTTGTAGGAGTTGAGGAACCCAAAAATAGAGTAAAAGGACAGAGGTCGGGTGTTATGAATAACGTGATAGTTGTCACCATATCTTGGAGTCGTCACCATATCACCTTCTATTTTTATTTTTGCAAACTTATTGTTTATCTAAGTGATTTGGCGGGTCAGTTGCATCGAATTGTTATCACTGCTAAGATGAAATAGAGTGATTGAGTTACTATTTTAAAAAAAAAGACCTGACCAATTTGACCAATCGGAGTATATATATGAAAAATTGAAAAAAATAAAAAATAAAAAGATTGATACTTGGATAGGAATATGTGTGTGTTCTCCCTGTCTCCGTCGCCTAAACAAGCGTGGAATGCAGGATCCATGGGAATTACCATATAATCTGCTGACAAGAAGCATGCGCTTGGATCCAAAAGATCTAATCATGTTGTCAATTAAAATAAATTGAAAAGAAAAAAAAAGTGAAAAAAAATTATATTATTATTTGTTTCGTTAATAAGTCAACCACTGGTTCCCTTGTATATGCCAGCTGAGTTGATCTAGAATTAAGATTGTCGACCACTGGTCCCTTGTATATGCCAGTTGTGTTGACATTAGAATTAAGACCAGTATCTCAATCCATTAGGATTCATAGGTTCATCTTGGTAGTGACCTTCAAACAGATATGGGAAACACCGTTCACTTTAGTCAACATTCGCAAACATCTGTATTTCTATATCCATCTTCTTAATATATTCATGTGTGATTGTGGTTAGTTAGATTCCGAGTATTGTGGTTTGTTCAACTTTCTGAGTAGAGCTTTGTTATTTATATATAAATTAGATTCACATCAGGGTACTTCCTCCTGCAGTCACTTTGGATTTGTTCATATAGATTCTTCATAGGTAGCTGGAGTTTTGAGTAAAAGGCTTTGTGGGTATATCTCTTGTAAACCCTCACGAGACTATAACTCGTCCACTAGGGACACCTAGGAGTTTAAAGGCTTGTTATACATGCTAAGTGTAACTGTAATCTCGACGAAAGGGAGTTGTATTTTATTTAAGTCTATTTTAGTTTGCTCGAGGAAATATGTATCAACAAAGTATGACTCAAAAGCAACTACCTATTCTCTGCAGCTATTAGCCATGATTCTTGTGGTTTCTTATCAAGGTTCGAGAGAGCAATTCGCACCCAACAACGAGACAAAGAAGGAGCTGAGTTATGATGGTGATATGGGTTAGTATTGACAGAATTTGTGCATCTGAAACAGCCGAAAGAAGAGGAGTTGCTGTCATGGTTCAGAGGAGTTTTAGAGTCTACAAGGGATTATGAATATTATGTTTGATACCAGCGAGAACATGACCAGTTTGCAGCTCCTGGCGTCGGTTCGATGGCTATGATTGAAGAGTTACTGACAGCGGCTAGGACTCGGTAAAAGGCTGAGAAGAACAAAGCTACAGGTAGCTCAGTTTGCTTGTGAACTGAATTCTGGGCAGGTTTTCTTGCCGAGAAAGGAGGGAGTGAAACTGGAGTCGCTGAAGCATTATCGTATGGCTCGTATGGCAGTTTAAGAGATACCCAGGAGGTCAGAATAACACGGAGTAGTAGTCGAGTTTGTTAGGGAATTTTGACAGAGACTTGGCCGGAAAAATGGCAGTAAAGCTTTGCCGTTGATTCTTTTGTGTGAAGGGCTAGGATATGGAAGTTCTAGAATTTACGCTTGATTAGGGTAGTTGGGCCCTTGCCCAATACGAAATTGCAGGAAGGTTTTGAAGCTATAAAAGGGAGCTGAAACCTACAGGAAGGATCATCTCATACCCCTTCACCCCCTGCTCGCGACCCTAGTTTCAGCGAGCAAAAGCTCGCTGAACAACCTCCATTCCAGCATCATCTCCACTGCATTCATCTCCATTACCACCTGCATATCTCCATCATCCCCAGTTTGCATACCACTCGCATACATAAAACTCCATCAGCACAACACCTTCATAGCACTTCATATCATCTTTTGCATCCACCTGCACTATCCATTCCATACTTCATACCACCATCTGCATACATCATACTACTAGAAGTCCATCCTCCCATTACCACCAGTTCAACCGACGTACTGCAGCTGGAGCTAGTCACCTATTCGCAGCAATCTAACAGCACCAGTTCCATATCAAGCTACATCAGCACCTTGAGGAGCATGTACATCTACAACAAGGCAGCAGACTACAGGCAACTATCAGCAGCAGTTCCACATCGCCACTGCCATTCCGTTACCATCCTGTTGGCGAGTTCCCGGTACTGCCAGTTCTTCCAGCCACGACAGTCCACCTTCACATCCACAACTCCACCTGCTGTTTGGTTTGCTTGTTCAGTTTTGTTTCTGGTTATTCATTATGAACTCCAGTAGCTAAGCATCTTGATTAGGGACGATTTCGACATCCAGACATGAACTTGAATTGATATTTAAATGCATGTTTTCTTGCAATCTGCTTTGTTATGGCTCATTCTATACGGTGCCATCATTGTTATATAAATTGTTCTTGAATCGTTTGAGTTGCAAATTAAATGGTTGACTGATAGTTCTAATGCTAATTTGGGAATTCTTCGACGCGTAATTGTCTAGAAAACCTTAATACAAGTAGCACTATATGAGTATTGACGATGGGATTTTGTTAAGTATTCATATGTATTGAATGACACTAGTAGGTAATTCATGCCTTTGAATTCATCACTAGGAGCAACCTTATCTCATAAAACTTAAAGCATTTGTTTAAGTCACACCTAGAGAGCGTACTTCTAGGAAACTTGATAAGTAGAATCTGGTAGTCGAGCGATCCCGTGTCCGGTGAAATTAGGAGATAATAGCGGAATAGTTGAGCGTACTAATTATTCTAGGGTTGTTAGTAACAAGGTACTTTGCAGAAACTAGCTATATCAATAAGATTCATGTTTTGTGACCGAGAAAGAGTTCTTGCATTATTCTTATTCAGAAATTGAACTGACAACTTTGACTCAACTCTCCCTTAAGAACGAACCTGCTTGTCCGTATACTACTAGTTAGTTTAAAGAGAAGTAAGGAATTTAT
This sequence comes from Papaver somniferum, assembly GCF_003573695.1. Taxonomy (NCBI): domain Eukaryota; kingdom Viridiplantae; phylum Streptophyta; class Magnoliopsida; order Ranunculales; family Papaveraceae; genus Papaver; species Papaver somniferum. The sequence goes on from NC_039367.1 coordinate 113,032,191, forward strand.
TATTTGCGAGTTGACACCTCGTCAATGCCCTAATATCGTTACTGAACGTCTTAATATTGGTATTGAACGCCCTGTCAATCTTAATATTGGTGTTAATATTGGTACCCGGCGTCCTGTCAATCCTAATACTACCGGGACAGAACCTCCTAGTACGAGCACTAAGCGTCCTGTTACCAACATCGAGCGCCCTGTTGAAACCTCCCAGTCAGATCCGCTGACTCTGGAAAGCCTGGCTACGAATCAGGAACAACTTTATGAAGCTTAGAAGAATATGGGAGAAACTCAAATCGCTATATTAGATAGTTTGAAAACTTTAATTGAGAAGTCAGCAATTCTCGATTTTTCGTCCTTACCAGAGCAGAGATCTCGAGTCTTCCGGAAATAATGATAGTGGAAGCCCGTGTACACCAATCCATATTCGTGACCACGTCAACTACTGTACCAGTGATACTCGCGAGTACCAGAAAGACAAACAGTCGCCTGAATACTTGACCCTGGCAGAGCTGGAGAGGTTGTTGAATGCCCGAGAAAGAGACAGAGAGAATGATGATTTGCTACATAGTCATTGTCCTCCTTACCCAGCCGAAATACAACGTATCCCTCTTCCCAGGGGATATAAGTCTTCGTCGTTTACACTATACAATGGAGTTGGAAATGCTCGTGGGCATGTGTCTCGATTTCTTGAAACGCTGGGAGAACACGAGATAAATCATGTTATGCGGATAAAAGAATTTTCCAAGTCTCTAACTGGAAGAGCTTATACGCGGTACAACAATTTAGCACCTGACAGCGTTGCTAACTGGAATCAGATGGTGGATATCTTTTACAAGAAGTATTTTTTCATCTTTGAACATACTACCATGTCTGATCTGGGAAGAATAGTTCAGAGAGCTAATGAGCATCCCAATGATTTTGTGTTAAGATTTAGATCTCAGGCTTTGGATTGCCATGACCCGAGTGCAAGAAAATCTCATTCGTGGAAATATGTATCAACAACTTGTTTCTTGTGTATCGAGCCCTCCTCGAGAATCTCGGTTTGCAGACCTTTTCGAAACTCCATGATGCAGTAAAACGATCTTCTTCGTCAGTACCCGCGCTATTAGAGAAACCAAGGTTGGCCAAAGCGGAAGAAGAACATCGAGTCGATCCCAGGAGGGGAAAATGTTCGTCCGAAAAACGTTTTGATTTGCATCACTCAGCTGCTGTCACTGAAGTAGGAAAGAGGAATGGAAAGAACCAGTACGCTCAGACTTCGAAGCGCCCAGCTTATGATCACAGCAACGTTAAGGGCCCTACATACTTTCCATGCAAGTATGAGGAAGTGCTAGAGTTGTTGGATGTGTGGATCCGGGATGAAACAATCAAACTTCCCTCTATACGAAAAGATCTAATGGCTAAAACTATAGCCAATCCAAACTATTGTCACTTCCGTAGGTTTGTCAGTCATCCAACCAGGGAGTGCAAAGCCTTGAAATGGATTTTCAAAGAAAATATTGAGGCTAGAGAGCTTATACTGGATGACAGATATGGCGTGCACAATAATCCTCTACCTCGGCACCAAATTAGAAGTATCTCTGCAGATGAGAAACCAGTCGAAGAAGTAGCGGCCTCACTAGTACATGGTCTATGCGAACTCCTCAATTTCTCCAAGAAACAACAAAAGGAAGTTTTCGATGTTGTGAGTCGTATTTCACTGGGGACTCTTGCTCGACCACCCTAAGATGTTCAAGTTTCATTTGCAATGTCAGCTGTTGTGCAAGACATTACTTTTATGGCCAAGGACATGATGATGAAGGAAGGGCATAATTGTGCTCTTCATGTCCCAGCATTTCTCTGAAGAAAAGAATTCAAACGCGCTCTGGTAGACACTGGATCCTCGGTTAACATCATCCCTTTACAAATATTGCAAGAGGCTGGAATCCCTCATAATCCGATTGATCCTCTCTCAACTGTGATTAGTGACTTTGAGGGGAATACTAGTGATATCTATGGGCATGTTGTACTCGATCTCCAAGTTGGGACGATCTAGGCCAAGGTGAAATTCCATGTTATCGAAAAAACTCCGGGTAATCACATGATTCCGGGACGTCCCTGACTTCATGATAACCGTGTGATACCCTCGACCTATCATCAATTCATCAAGGAAGTTCATGAAGGGAAAATTGTTCGGATTGCGGCATCGCCTTCGCCTTATGTTTTTGGCTAGTGAGTTAATTATCCCTAGTCGAATTTATAGCACTCCTCTCCCTATGTGGGTATCTATTTAAGAATCCGATCGTCTTTCGTCCCCGATGCCTCAAGGAAGTTTTAAATAATCAGAAGAAAATGGTTTCGTTCAAGAGGATAAACACTCCGGTTACTGGAACTCCGAGTCATTCAAGTCATAAGAAAGGAAATTTCACGCAGGAATATGTTCCTAAGGGAAGGATTCTTTACTTATGTCGTTACTAAACGCACCTGGATATATGGTGAGTCTTTCTTTTGGGAATAGTCAAGTTGTTCAACTCGGAAGATGAGGTTTAGTAAACTCCATGGATGAAACGTCCCGACTGGCGACTAAACGAAATTTGGGCTCGGGAAACGAGTCTACGAACTATCCAGTAGGACGTGCTTTGTTAGGTATTTTTCTTTAGTATCCAAGTTAGTGGTTGGTTAGATTTACTTTCGAAATGTATTTCTTTCATTCAATAAATTGTGTGCCAAACTCTGCGCACTCAAATTTTTTAGAAAATCTAATATCTAAAATTCAAAACCTAAAATAACAATAAGGAAAGCTAACCACTACTAGAAAAATTGTCTCTCAAATCACTCAACAAAAAAACTAGAAAACCTAAAGAAAACCGTCCAAAACAAGCTTTTCCCCTCGAGAAAAGATTTCCTTTTTCCTGTTCAACTCTTGCACTTTGATTTCTGCATCTCGGGTAATTTGTTTTACACGCTCCACCTCCTCGTCTACCAGTTTCTCCTCCAGGGTAAGAGCTTCTCTTGAAATGAGAGGGATAGAGTGTAATATTTTTCAAATTCGGCTTGGGTATTGTTGAGCCATTCTCGAATCCATTTCACATTCAAGGGAAGATTTTCACAAGTGGTCACAAGCTTTTCAAAATCTATGAAGTAACCAGAAGGGATGTTGTTCAGAGTCAAGTCTCGTATGGCATCAAGGATCTCCAACAAGTCGTTAACTATTTCGGTCATGGGATGAACATCATAAGTTATTATTCCCATTGTAACAATATGACCATATCTTTGCCAAATCAACCGGTACAGTTCGGCATATTTGGTAGCAACACTGAATCCCCCTACGAGTACTTCATTTGAATTCAGGATTGCCTTAGGATCGACAAAATCAAGACCGGCAGTAGGATATTCAACAATATTCGATATCGGTTCTCCGTCCCTTTGGGTTTCTTCAACATTAAAATTACTAGTAACCGGGGACTGATGGATATCTGAACCGTCACCAAAAGAAGACACTTCTATTGTATTTCCAGCAAGCATCTCGAGTCATTCCCACTCCATGAGTCTACAAAAATAAGATGAAATCAACCAAGGTATATTGAGATATGAAGGTGTAAGAGGCAAATTAGGGTTTTACAATTGGATGGAAGTGTATATTCCTCCCACGGGTAAGACTAGGATTTGCAAAGGCCAAAGCCACGTCTTATACTAAGATAAGGAGAGGTAACGAAGTCATTGTTAGAGCACTGCACGGTCAAACTCGCATGCGTTGCTATCTCAAGCATGTTTGTCAATGTTAGTGATCAAAACTATAAGTCTTGATTTCTAGTCACTTATATCTAAGTCTCGGACTAGGATAGTAAGTGTAGTTGAGCTTAAGGACTTCATGGCGATTCATTATACAAGTAGAAGATCTACTCAAGGAACCGGTGGAACTTCTCGACAAAAATATATGTGGAGACTTGAACTTATCTGTCACTCAAAAGTATATATATTCTATCTCCTAGTCTTTGAGACAAAAGTCATATGCTATATATATAGACTAGATCATACACATTTGGTATTTCGAGCCGAGTATACCTCGCCTATCTATACCTCGAAATATGTGTTGGTAAGCTTTTCGCTTCGACCAAGTTTATTTTTACCTAGTGACGAAAGTCACGAATGTTTCAATCACTTTAAAAATTGTTTTGACGAGAAATAGTGTGAAAATTATATAACATCCTCTAAGACAATGATTGGAATGAGAGTTTAGATTACATAACCAATGGATTCCTTGAACCAAAGTTTTCGAACTTTGTTGATCAAGAGAACCGGAAGTATGGCAAGTGCCAAGTCCGCGAACTGCCGAAGTTCTCAAACCAGAGAATTTCTGCTGGAGTTGAGAAACTACTTGCGTGAGCCAAGTCCGCGAACCGGCGTAGTTCTCGAACCCGAGAATTTCTGCTGGAGTTTGTAAACTCTATCCGGTGTCTTAAGTCCGCGAACCTAGTCTGCGAACTTGAGAAGGTTATATATCTAAAGATGATTTCTGAACTTAATCTTAAAAGACTAAGGAATGCATTTGCAAACCGTGGCAATTAAATTTCATGAACCGATTCGAGTGAATCAAATCATCTTTGCTTCAATGTGTCTTGTGTAGTTACATAAGATTTCCTTGCAATTGAACAACTCTCTTAACTAGTTCATTTGAGTCAATTGAACTAGTTATGGTGAAAAAAAACATGGTTGGTATGAAACGCTCATATGGTTAACCTCTTTGGGTAAATTATTGTTGAACCAACAATATACATGTTTGGGTGCGGTCAACAAACCTAGAAGCGTACAATCATTTGTGTATGACAAGCTAAGTTTTCGATCTAACGGTTGAGAAATATTATCTTGAATCTAAATCAGGTTTTCATCTAACAATGAATATTGATTGCTTTGTAACTAAGGCAAAACCCTGATTTGAAAGGATATATAAAGGAGACATCTAGTATTGTGCAAACCTAATCCCCACACCTTACGTGTGATACTAGTTTGCGTGCTATAGTCGATTCTCCTTTATCCTTAGGTTTTCTTCTTCTAAAACCAGGTTAACGACTTAAAGGCCTCATTGGGATTGTGAAGCCAGACCGATACTACTTTTATCGTAGTTGTGTGATCTGATCTTGCATCTTCTATCGTAATAGTACAATCATATTGATTGGCTTGAGATTGTGAGAGTTCTCCGATAGGAAAGATATAAAAAGTAATCACAAATACCTTCGTCTTATCGTTTGTGATTCCACGACATCTTGTTTCGCTACCATACAATTAAGATTGTTGTGAGGTGATTGATTAATCTAGGCTGTTCTTCGGGAATATAAGACCAGATTATCAATTGGTTTCTGTTCACCTTGATTCTTATCAAAAGACGGAACAAAAACTTTTAGGGTTCTTCTGTGGGAGACAGATTGATCCTTTGATAGACTTGTCTGTGTGAGACAGATTTGTTTATTGTTAAAGCCTGCGATTTTGGGTCTTAGCAACTCTTAGTTGTGGGTGAGATCAGCTAAGGGAATCAAGTGCGCAGTATCCTGCTGGGATCAGAGGCGTAGGGAGTACAACTGTACCTTGGATCAGTGGGAGACTGATTGGGGTTCAACTATAGTCCAGTCCGAAGTTAGCTTGGAGTAAGCTAGTGTCTGTAGCGTCTTAATACATCGTGTATTCAATCTGGACTAGGTCCCGGGGTTTTTCTGCATTTGCGGTTTCCTCGTTAACAAAATTCTAGTGTCTGTGTTATTTCTATTTCCACATTATATTTGTTTATATAATTGAAATAATACAGGTTGTGCATTTGAATCAATCAATTGGAAATCCGACCTTTGGTTGTTGATTGATATTGATTGATCATTGGACATTGGTCTTTGGTACCGTCCAAGTTGTTCCTTGTGTTTGATTATAGACTCACTGATTTCTATTAGCTTGAGTGAATCAAAACAAGGGAGAGATATTAACTCCTTGAGATACTTTTACCTAGATTGAGTCTGACTGTCTAGTTGATTCTCTAGAAAGTATTTCGGAGTTAGTCCATACAGATTGTTGAGCGAAATATTGGGTGGTGTTGTTAGACCCCCGTTTTTTCAATTGGTATCAGAGCAGGCAAACACGTTTAAGACCTTACAAGTCTGTGTTTGTATCAATCTGAGTCTGAGGACGACATCTCGTACGCATACCAAAATGCCTCCTAAAGCTTTCAACTCGGTCAAGTGTCTCGGAACTACCTCAAAGGATTACTCCTTAGTTGATTCTTCCGAATCCCGAGGTAGGAAGATTGTCCCATCTTGTGTTTGCCACTCTTCCGCCAATGAGACATTGGATACAATGGCAAAAGCTGAAATGGAGCTCACTAGAATTGCAAAAAAATTCTACTGAGTTTGTTGATCTTCAGAATCATGAACAGCTCATTGATAAATTTGAAAAGTCCATTGATCGTGAACATGTACTCTATAACATCATAGAGTCATTCTCTAAGGATATTGAGAAACTTCTTCAAGAGAATAATCTACAACATGAAAAGATTGGTGATCTTGAAAAGCTGATTAAAGAAGGTTCAATTAGAGAAAAATGTTTGATCAAGACATATTCATCTGATTTTGACAGGCTTCGTGTTGAGAAAGAAAAGCTAGATGCATCACTTTCACTAGCCCATGAACAGTGTATGACCTTGGAAATGGAAAACTCTATCTTAAGGAAAATTTCTTCTGTTTCAACTGTTCCTCTTGACATACAGTACATGAAGAAATATCCTCCAAGAGAAGATTATGTCGAGAAAAGTTTATATAACTTACAATCTTCTCACAGGGCTGAAAAGTTAAAACAGATACCAACTGTTGCGTCTTCTCCACGAACCTGTATTTTTTGTGGAAAAGGAAATCACTATGTTGTTCATTGTTTTTCCAGGAAGAAACAAATTTCTAGACTTCGCAATTAGCTTCTTTCCACTATCAATGGAGTAAATAGTCAGACGACTACTGCAGTGAACCTCTTCACAAGGAATCAGACTTCTTATGAAAATGATCTTCTTCCTAGAAGTCATTACAGGACTGGGTTGCATTCTGGTGGTAAAATTTCTTGTGATACCCATGAAAGCATGTCCTGTGTTTATAAGAATAACTCTTGTAAATCTAAGTCTAGAGTATGGAGACCTGTTTCCGAAGATACCCTAGAACCAATCTCTAGAGGTCTTAGACTTTGTAATCAGAAAGATTCCTCTCATGTGCTTCCAGGAAGGGTTGTGAGACAGTTCTCTAAATCTGGAGACTGCCGTGAAAAGTTAAGAAATGCTGAAATCAGATATTCTGGAGGAAATCACAATTATTGTCTCAGAACCTTTGGTGAGACTATGTCTCCCTCTATTACCTAGTAGAAAATCTCCATTCTTGTATCTAACTTGAGAGATACAAGAATGATGTCTGATAGATGATCAAGTATGTTCGTTGATTTTCTTTCGGTTTGTATGTTTGATATTTTTTTTTGTATTTCTTTCTTATGACTCTTTAAAGACAAAGGATCCTTGAAAAGAACACAGTATGCAGTGTTCCGAATTGGGTCTAGTTACTTTGGCATTTCGGTCGGCCCACGAACGTTCATATCTCCTCAAGGAACTTTAGGGTTTCTATCTAGGGTGTATACTTGAACACATATAATTCTTATAGGTGTTCATTAATCTTCAGAAAGGAACTCGATGGAAACTGTTCCAAAAGAAGAAGTTAACCCTAACATGGAGGATGATCTCAAAGGATGTGATTCTGCTCAAGATTTCATCATGAAGAAGATGCTTGAAAGGAAAGAGTATAACTCTTGGATTGGAGAATCCGTCAAGGATCTATTTCGCGTTCATAATGAAGTCAAGAGAGAACTTTCTAACCTTCAACTGCAGATAAACCAGCTCATTGATGGATAGACAAAAATCCTTGGCACTCAGAATATCTTGATCAGAAATCATAAGAAAGTTATCCTTGACTGCGCAAAGGCTCGTCATTATGCTCGCATTGTTGATCGAAAAACTAACGTTCTAACTTATGAACATGGTGTCTCTACGGTCAACAGGATCAAGGATATCAGTGATTCCTATTTCGATGGACCATTTCAGAGGTATGAAATCATCAAGGAAAACTGAGTTTAGTTGCCTAGTAAGTCTTCTTTTTGGTGTAGTTGGAAGAATAACTAGTGCTTTGAATAGCGATGATTATGACTTCACGTAGCTATTATTTTCATCTTCTTGTTTTTAGGTTTTTTGGTTTAAAATTCTAAAACTATTTGGAGGGTGATGTTTTGTAATATTTTTGATTTTGTTATATTGCAACTTGTTATGGGATATTTATGTTTACGTCCATGAACTTTGTTGTCCCATATTTTTGTCAAAAGTAAAGTCGTTCACGATCGGTATTCACGTATTGGTTTAAGAATGAATAGACTTCTGACATATACAAAAGTTAAGCCTACATTGTCAACTCTTGACGGAAGATAGGTTAAAATCTTTTGTATCCAAGGATTATTGCTATTGTATATGCTTGTGCAAAAGAATGAATCCTTGTGTATTCCACATTATAGATCTTCATTGATCTATCTTTTTGTATTACCGTAAGGCTCCGTGATGTGTCTTATGTTGAGCACGATACAACTAAGTTGATTATTCTTGATTACCTTTGTTGGTTGTTCCGTAAGGTACGTTATGTTGAGCATTTAGAACTAAATTAATCATCTTCTTGGTTATTTAGTTATTACTCCACAAGTTCTCTTGTGTTGAGTACATGAACGATTAATCCAATCACTCTCTTGTATGATTAACTTAGTCGTTGCTCCGTAAGTTTACTTATGTTGAGCACAATGAATTAAATTGATCACTTTTGTGGTTAATTTGATTATGTATTCCGATTAGATTATTCATGGGTTTACTTATGAATAATTTGATTGAGTGTTGGATATAAAAATCATTCTCATGGTTTTGGTGTCCAATAAAAATCCTTCTTTTCTCTTGAAATTAAGGTCGCTCGTTGTTGTTCTCTTGGGAATGACATCAAATGGGGGAGAGTTCTTTTGAACTTATGCTTAATGATCATATCTTGAGGGGTGTGTGGTTGTGGATTTTTAGAGGGGTTATCTTGTATCTTTAAACTCCTTGATGAATGTTTTAGCTTCGGCTATATGATTGCATCTAAATAAGATGATGTGTGTTTCTTTCTTTCAGTCATGAAATGTCTTTTACGGAAATTTCATTATGATCATGTTCTTATACCTTTGCCAATTTTATTGACAAAAAGGGGGAGAATTAATATGTAGTTCACACAACAAATACATATGATTTTCGGATCATTGTGTAAGGGGGAGTGGTTTTCATGTGAGATGGAGTATTGACTAAGGGGGAGTGATACATATAACCATAGTATTATTGTTGAAGTTGTGATACAATTGGACTTTGACACTGTATAATAATACTATGACACTGTATAACAATGATCGAGACCGATGCTTTCTCATTGTTATAGCTACGGATCTTCAACATCGGTGATGCTAAACTTACAACCTTTGGGATAATTGGAGTACTTGGAAGTGACGAAGATTTCGAGGAATGTTGAAGATTAGACATGTGGAATAGGAGCTACTAAAGTTTCATTATCTTTTTTGTATTCCATATGTATTGATAGTTTTGTCACTAAAATTGACAAAGGGGGAGATTGTTAGAGCACTGCTCGGTCAAACTCGCATGCGTTGCTATCTCAATAATGTTTGTCAATGTTAGTGATCAAAACAATAAGTCTTGATTACTAGTCTCTTATAGCTAAGTCTCGGACTAGGATAGTAAGTGTAGTTGAGCTCAAGGACTTCATGGCGATTCATCATACAAGTAGAAGATCTACTCAAGGAACCGGTGGAACTACTCGACAAAAATGTATGTGGAGACTTGAACTTATCTGTCACTCAAAAGTTTATCTATTCTATCTCTTACTCTTTGAGACAAAAGTCGTATGCTATATATATATATACTAGATCATACATATTTGGTATTTCGAGCCGAGTATACCTCTCCTATATATATCTCGAAATATGTATTGGTAAGCTTTTCGCTTCGACCAAGTTTATGTTTACCTAGTGACGAAAGTCATGAATGTTTCAATCACTTTGAAAATTGCTTTGACGAGAAATAGTGTGACAACTATATAACATCCTCTAAGAATGTTTCAATGATTGGAATGAGAGTTTAGATTACATAACCAATGGATTCCTTGAACCGAAATTTTCGAACTTTGTTGATCAAGAGAACCGGAAGTATGGAAAGTGCCAAGTCCGCGAACTCAGTCCGCGAACTGCCAAAGTTCTCAAACCCGAGAATTTATGCTGGAGTTGAAAAACTACTTGCGTGAGCCAAGTCCGCGAACCCAGTCCGCGAACCGGCGTAGTTCTCGAACCCGAGAATTTCTGTTGGATTTTGTAAACTCTATCCGGTGTCTTAAGTCTGCGAACCTAGTCTGCGAACTTGAGAAGGTTATATATATAAAGATGATTTCTTAACTTAATCTTAAAAGACTAACGAATGCATTTGCAAACCATGGTTATTAAAGTTCATGAACAGATTCGAGTGAATCAAATCATCTTTGCTTCAATTGTGTCTTGTGTAGTTACATAAGATTTCCTTGCAATTGAACAACTCTCTTAACTTGTTCATTTGAGTCAATTGAATTAGGTATGGTGAAAAAGAACATGGTTGGTATAAAATGCTCATATGGTTAACCTCTTTGGGTAGACTATTGTTGAACCAACAATGTACACGTTTGGGTGCGGTTAACAAACCTAGAAGCGTACAGTCATTTGTGTATGACAAGCTAAGTTTTCGATCTAACGGTTGAGAAATATTAGCTTGAATCTAAATCAGGTTTTTATCTAACGGTGAATATTGATTGCTTTGTAACTAAGGAAAAACCCTGATTTGAAAGGCTATATAAAGGAGACATCTACTATTGTGCAAAACTAATCCCCACACCTTAGTGTGATACTAGTTTGCGTGCTAGAGTCGATTCTCCTTTAACCTTGGGTTTTCTTCTTCTAAAACCATGTTAACGACTTAAAGACTTCATTGGGATTGTGAAGCCAAACCGATACTACTTTTATCGTAGTTGTGTGATCTGATTTTGCATCTTCTTTCGTAACAGTACAATCATATTGATTGGCTTGAGATCGTGAGAGTTCTCCGATAGGGAAGATATAAAAAGTAATCACAAACACCTTCGTCTCATCGTTTGTGATTCCACGACATCTTGTTTCGCTACCATACGACTAAGATTGTTGTGAGGTGATTGATTAATCTAGGTTGTTCTTTGGGAATATAAGACCGGATTATCAATTGGTTCCTGTTCACCTTGATTATTATCAAAAGACAGAACAAAAACTTTTAGGGTTTTTCTGTGTGAGACAGATTGATCCTTTGATAGACTTGTCTGTGTGAGACAGATTTGTTTATTGTTAAAGCCTGCTATTTTGGGTCGTAGCAACTCTTAGTTGTGGGTGAGATCAGCTAAGGGAATCAAGTGCGCTGTATCCCGCTGGGATCAGAGGCGTAGGGAGTACAACTGTACCTTGGATCAGTGGGAGACTGATTGGGGTTCAACTATAGTCCAGTCCGAAGTTAGCGTGGAGTAGGCTAGTGTCTGTAGCGGCTTAATACAGTGTGTATGCAATCTGTACTAGGTCCCGGGGTTTTTCTGCATTTGCGGTTTCCTCGTTAACAAAATTCTGGTGTCTGTGTTATTTCTATTTCCGCATTATATTTGTTTATGTAATTGAAATAATACAGGTTGTGCGTTTGAATCAATCAATTGGAAATCCGACCTTTGGTTGTTGATTGATATTGATTGATCCTTGGACATTGGTCTTTGGCACCGTCCAAGTTGTTCCTTATGTTTGATTATAGACTCGCTGATTTCTATTAGCTTGAGTGAATCAAAACAAGAGAGAGATATTAACTCCTTGAGATACTTTTACCTAGATTGAGTCTTACTGTCTAGTTGATTCTCTAGAAAGTGTTTCGGAGTTAGTCCATACAGATTACTAAGCGAAATATTTGGTGGTGTTGTTAGACCCCCTCCTTTTCAGTCATAATATTCTAGGCATCGTACTTGAGTCATCGGGACATGCAAAGCTCCAAGGATGTAGGAATCCTCTTACAATTAGGATTGTTGTGGACTGTCGTGTGAGAACATGCTAACTTACGAAAATTTGTAAGGAATTTTAGGGTACTCTCTTGAGAAAATATGTTTTCCTATGTCTCTGCTACAACATATCTAAAGGGCTCATTAAACGGGAAAGCGAGTTAAAAGATGTGACCACAAAATCGAGATAGGTGCAATCAGTAACGCTCCTGGAATTCTATATGGGATTCCTGATGACAAAAGTACGTGATTGATTGACTAACCTAAATAACTCGGAATCAGGTCATTATTTTTGTGTTGAATAGATAATTCTTTTCTCGTTTCAAATTGTGTCCGGAAGCTCAAATTCGACATCATATGAAGATTCTACAGCCCATTCTATGCAAGTCTATCGGATCTGAAAGTTTTTGAGGAGTACTCAAATAAAAGGATATTTCAAGGTATGACCACTTTTGTACCAACTATGAATGAGAACACTTATACGAGTAAAAAGAGGATGGTTCTTGCCGGTGGAATTCCAAAAGAAGGAGGGGAATGGTTTTCCGTAACGATAGGCTCAAGACGATCTATACTTCTGTCAGCTCCCATGTCGTCCACCTGGGAATTAGTTTCGCTTCGAGCACGAATGGAACGACCAGTCTAAAAAAAAACATTCAGTTAAATTCTAAAAAAGACATGATTAAGTCATGAAAAATCGTTAAATAGAGGAATACTTACTTGGTTTAGGCAAGTATATGAATGTTTAGGACTTGGCTCATAGGACGTGATAATTACATCCTCTTCTGGAATATCTTGTATGAAATTACTAATGCTCACAAGTTGTTCTATCCAGTAAGTTTGAGCTCTAGGAGATGCACGGCCGGTCCTTTGGGCATGAAAGAAAGGAAAGTTTCTTGATAAACCACTTACAGTACCAAGATTCCGCTGGATCCTACAAAATGTGGACGTTCCTTTGCGAAAAGATGATATCCTGGTCGAACCCCATTTGACGAGAAGTTTTGTCAGCATTGTAAGATTGTATACTGAAGTCACCGTGACTATCCAAACTCAATGTAGGTACACATTTCATCTTCCGCCACATGTCCACAAAGACACACGTGGAGGACATGCGGCTAAGAGCATCAAGATATGATATCACACGTGGACAGCCAAGAGTCACTTTATCCTATCCCCAGAAAGATCTAAGATCTACGGCTGGGGATAGTCCGACTGACGCAGACAAGACAGGGGCAGAGGACAGCTGTCTACCGCGGACATACATCTCAACTACCCGCATTAAATACCCTCAAACAGCATACGTGTCAGTCAGCCTGTGTAGGAAGCACAGATAGCACTGCGTATTCAAACAGAACACGCAGATAAAGCCGAGAACACGAAGACTTCTGCGTAAGCGGCACAAGACATAAGAGGATAAGGTTATAACGGTCTTCAGAAGTGGACCCCACGTAACCTCCCTATAAATACCCCTCTCTCCCAAGTGAAGAGGGGGATCCGAAAACATTGAGAGGAGAATAGGAGAGAGACAGAGAGATAAATAAAGTGTAAGTGAAGTTCCTCCTGCTACGCAGGCTTATGTTGGTCTCAAAGTCATTCGACTATTTCTGTAACCATCATACGTATAATGAAAAACCCAAACCCGCAGACAGAGATCTGAGTGATGAATCATATAAGTTAATCGTTTCATCTATATTCATGCATTTATACTTTACATGTTCGATTCGATATTTATGGTACATCATGTTCGTACGTTTTATACTTCATCCATTATTTATCTTATTATGCGAGCTAAGAACAATGATTGTAGTTGATGAGACGAGGAAAAGTATTAGGACTCTGAGTCAAGGATTCGACATAACCAATTCATCCCCTCAGGCGCAGCTTATTTACTATATTGTCATGAGTCTGCGCGCATTATTTGTGAACACTCAGATGACAATGATCTTTGTGTTCACAATCTGGCGCTAGAAACATGGATCTTCATCCTGGTAAAAGATTTATCTTCTCCTGTGACTTGTTTCAGGCTTCGTTCTCTGAAAATAACGATGCATGGAACACCACGGTTTTTTCCGTGCATAATTTCAAAAACCAAAATTATGAACAGATCTACGTTTATCCAAGTAGATCTGCGTTTTCATACATTTTCAAGATGTCACGTCTTTGATAATCAAAATTATGAACAGATCCACGCTTATCTAAGTAGATCTGATTTTTCATTCATTTTCTAAGTTTTCACGTCTTTGAAAATCAAAACTTCGAACAGATCTGCGGTCATCTACATAGATGGGCGCCTTAAGTATTTTCAAGATTTTTACACCTTTGAGAACTCAAAACGCTAATAGATATCACATGGGGCCTATTGTCTTCGTGATTTTTTCTCTCTCTTTCAGGAAAATATTAAAAGATGGAGAAAAGCAAAGATGTCAGGAAGGCAAAAGCTTCGTCAAAAGAGACGCCAAGGACAACCCCAGTGGTAACAAGGAGTAAGCAGAGAGGTGAAAAGCTAAAGGCAACTGATAGGTACAGGATAATGCAGAAAGAACGGCCCCCATCAATGCCAACAATATCGCAGCAAACGCAGTAAATGCCGCGGCAGCCAAAGCTGGAGCTTCAAGAGCTGGCGGATCCAAAGTTGGAGCTCCCAGAGTAACCAAACACTACCCTGCTGACGCAACACTTGGCCAGGGATTCCATACCGCAGAAGTGTTTGGTTCCCGCCTTCGACTGCTATGACGGGTCAACTGATCCTGCGGCTCATCTTCGATATTATAATCGAATGATGGTCCGTTGGGATAACGAAGACTCCATACTGTGCAGATACTTCCCATCAAGTTTAAAAGGGTCCGCGTTGTCATGGTTTGATAACTTTCCATCAAACTCCATCGACTCCTACGATCAACTCACAGAAAAATTTCTAGCAACATACATGTACAACAAGGTTGTCAATACAAGCATGGACAAGCTATTTTCGCTGGAGATGAAATACAAAGAGACCATCAGAGAATATACTGATAGATGACATAAGATTTTCCAAGCTATTGGCAACATAGATCCCGTAGTTAGTATCAACTGCTACAAATGGGGGATGGACAGGATGAGTCCTTTGTTTGTCGAGATCCATGGAACCATCCCAACCACCGAAGGAGATCTCCAAATAATCATAGAAAAGCATGCCAGGTTAGAAGAAATTCACCGTGAAAATCCCAAAGCTCATACTCAACTTCCCACACGCACAAATTTCGTAGATCAAGCCATCGGGTCCAAAAGAGGAATCACATAAGAGCGTCCCAACGAAGAAAGGAAAGAACGAAGGGATGATATACGAAGAGATGATCGAAAATTTGAAGATCAAGTCTATACCAAGCTGAATACCAGTTATTCACGCATCCTGAGAGAGATCAAGGGGACAGAGAATCTCGATTTTCCATGGTCCAAGGGAAAGCAGCCTCCTAGATCAAAAAAATCCAAGGAATACTGTGAATACCACTGTTTCAACGGTCATCAAACAGAAAAGTGCAAAAATCTCAAGATAATGATTCAAAAACTAATCGACGCAGGAGACCTGAAGCAATATATACAGAAGATTGGTAATGAAGATAGAACCAAGAGAGGCAAGCAGGTTCAATTACCGGAAGGCAACCAAACAACCCGACTCGCCGACAGCGCCTCGTGGTGCGACAGGGTCCGAGCACGATTTCATGTTAAGAGATTCAAGGACCATCCCTAACCGCCCAGATTGGGAAGAGATTGAGAAAACAATTCGAAGATTATTGTGAGCTTTATAAGATCGATGGGAAAGAGGTAAACGAGCACGAACAATGGATGGACGCGCCCATGACTTTCGATGCAGACGATGTGGAAGAAGACATGGAAGACCATAATGATCCTCTAGTCCTCACACTCCCAATAGCAGGGTGCAATGTCAAGAAAATTCTCATCGATGGAGGAAGCTCGGTCAACGTCCTGTTCTATGACACGTTCAAGCGTATGGAACTCAACGACGAGCAACTGTTGTCATCTTACTACACCATCTACGGATTCAACGGCGCAGCTACAAAGCCCCTAGGGGACATTGTCTTGCAAGTAGACGCGGGCCCATGAAAGTGGACACTCGATTCAGCGTCGTAGATGCACCTTCACCCTACAATGCCATCATCGGAAGAAGATGGGTTCACAAGCTCAAGGGAGTAGCTGCAACCTACCATCAATATCTCAGATTCCCAACACTCTGGGAGTCATGGAAATTAAAGGAGACCAAGTAACTGCGCGGGAATGTCAGACCTTACAGAATCAGATCAATAATGAGCGGAAGAGAAGCACCAGTCCCGAAGAGCCAAAAATAAGAAAACCATAGATGCATATCTGGAAGAAATCTCCGGAAAAAGCCTTCTGAACGTAAGCACCACGGCAGCGCAAAGCAAGCACCTCCGCGACAAAAGAAGACGGAGAGCCTACCAAATAGCAATAAAGAATGTTCCTCTCTTGGGGGAACCAAAACCCACGTTTACACCTGTCGAAGCAGCTAAAGAAGTCAACATAGGTACTGAGGGAAACCCGAAGATGATCAAATAGGCACCTTGATGGATGAAGAAAGAGAAGCCGCGCTAATCAAACTTCTAAAGGAATACGCGGACATCTTTGCTTGGAAATTGGGGGACATGCCGGGAATTGACCCAAATTTAGTTCATCACGAACTTCGAATAAAACCAGGTACCCCCCCTTTTAGGCAGAAGGTGCGCAAAGTAGCTCCAGAATACCATCGAGCAGTTGAAGTGGAACTCCGCAAACTACTGGACGCAGGATTCATCAAAGAAGTTAAGTACCCAACATGGATCTCTAACATGGTCATCGTACCGAAGAAAAATGGCGGAGTAAGGATATGCATCGACTTCACCAACCTTAATAAGGCTTGCCCAAAGATAGCTATCCACTGCCAAGCATTGACCAACTTGTCGAGGCAGTCGAAGGATACGAAGAAATGTCATTCATGGATGGATACTCTGGATACAACCAATTATTCCTAGCAGAAGAAGATCAGCAACATACAACATTCTATACACCACGGCCTCTATTGCTACGTAAGAATGCCCTTTGGACTTCGAAACGCAGGGGCAACCTACCAAAGAATGGTGGATGCAATTTTCAAACCGTGGATTGGAAGTACACTGGAAGTATATGTGGATGATATGCTCGTCAAAAGCAAGCTGCGCAAAGATCATCACCAAGACCTAAAAGATATTTTCCAAGCAATGAGAGAGCACAACATGAAGGTAAACCCAGAGAAGTGCACTTTTGGTGTAACTTCCGGAAAGTTCCTCGGATATTTGGTGACGAAGAGGGGCATTGAGTCGATCCCGCTAAAATTGAAGCCATCGTAAGAATGCCATCCCCAAAGAATTAAAAGAGGTTCAGAAACTCAATGGTTCACTGGCTGCGCTGGGGAGGTTCATATCCAGGTCCTCGGATAGATGTAAGCACTTTTTTAACATTCTCAAAAAAGGAAGCAAATTCGAATGGACGGCAGAGTGCGAGGAAGCTTTCAAATATCAAAGAATACCTAGCTGAGATCCCTATACTACAAAAACCAGACCCCGATGAAGTGTTGGCACTATACATAGCAGCAACAGAAGATGCAGTCAGCGCAGTATTGGTTAAAACCAACACGAAGATAGAGCAGCCCATCTATTACATCAGCAAGACTCTGAACGCAGCAGAGAGGAACTACACGAAGATCGAGCAGCTCATCTTGGCATTAGTATGGGCAACCCTGAAACTCAGAACTTACTTTTTGACTCACTACGTCCGCGTCCCATGCAAAGCTCCGCTAGAAGCAGTCCTTAAAAACGCAGGGAAAGTAGGCAGAATTGCAAAATGGAATACTCACCTAGATCAATTCAATATCATCCATGAGCTACAACACTCTCAGAAGTCACAAGTATTAGCAGATTTCCTAGCAGACTTACCGTTGGATAACTACGAAGAAGTCATCATCGAAGGACGGAAGGCAGCAGGACTACCAGAAATGGACGAAGGTAAAGACCCTATAGACATCTTGGAACCAAAAAATCCTAGGCAATGGGAAGTCTTCGTAGATGGGTCGAAAAATAAAGAAGGGGCGGGGATAGGCATCGTAATCACCACCCCAACAGGAGACAGGATCATACATGCTTTCAGGTTAGAATTCAAGGGGCATACCAACAACATAGTTGAATATGAAGCAGTGGTGCATGCCCTTCAGTTGATAATAGAAATGGGCATAACTGACGTGCGTCTGACAAGCGATTCGCAGCTGGTCATCCGACAAATAGGGTTGCAATATAATGTTTATGACAGAACATTGTCAGCATACATGGAATTGGTGCAAACACTGGCATCACAAATTCCAAACATCAAATTCCGACACCTGGCAAGGAAGCTCAGGCACGCGGACGCCCTGGCCTACATATCATCGATGCTCAGAAACGAGGACGTCAAAGCAATCAAAGTAACCAGGATTTACGAGCCTTCAATTGATATTCAAGAATTCTGCGCTGACAGCAAGGGAACACGCAGAAGAAGATATTGCAGATGATGACGTGGGAGAATTCATCGCGGATGATTTCCAAGAAGACGACATCATGACTAAGGCAGACCAAGATGAAGACTTCAGCAAAGAAGAAGATTGGAGATCTGAGATTCATCTTTTCCTAAAAGAAGGAATACTACCCTCGGATCTAAAGCAAGCCAGAAAAATACAGTCAAAGGCAGGAAGATATGATCTGAGAAAAGAATTTTGTACAAAAAATCTTTTCTCGGACCGTTATTACGCTGCCTATCCAGATCCGAAGGCCATTTGATTTTGAAAGACATACACCGCGGCGACGCAGGCAATCACAGCGGAATGAGATCCCTAGCAGATAAGGCGAAAACTCAAGGATATTACTGGCCAACAATGATACGAGACGCTGCAAGAATGTCACGAAGATGCGAAGAATGCCAGCGTTTCGCCAAAAAAATCCACGCACCCGCAACAATGTTGAACCCAGTAGACAGCCCTTGGCCATTCTCAAAATGGGGCATAGACATCGTGGGTCCCCTAATCGAAGGATCAGGGAAGAGAAGATTTTTGATAGTGGCCACGGACTATTTCAGCAAATGGGTAGAGGCTAAAGCCCTGGCAAGGATCCGAGACGCAGATGTCTTCACATTCATCTTTCAAAACATCATTTGCAGGTTTGGCATACCAGCTGAGATTGTATCTGACAATGGCAAGCAATTCCAGGGAAAAAACATCGACTTACTCTTCGATACTTTCAAAATTCGAAAGAACAAGTCAACACCAATTTACCCTCAAAGCAATGGTCAGGCAGAAGCCACAAACAAAACCCTCGCACTCATCCTCAAAAAGAAGTTAGACGAATACAAGAAGCGTTGGTGCGAGCAACTACACAACGTTTTGTGGGCTTATAGGACAACTCGAAGATCAGCCACGGGGGAATCCCCATTCTTACTCACCTATGGAGACGAAGCTATTATCCCAACAGAAATAATCATGCCAACTACGAAAACTGAAGCATGGGAGAAGAACCTCACAGCGGACATGATGTTGGAAAAGTTGGATGATCTGGAAGAGAGGAGGGAGGCATCACTACAAAAAATGGAAAACTATCAAATAGCAAGGGAGTATAATAAGAGGGTTAAGCTTAGAAATTTCGTAGAAGGGCAGTATGTGCTGAGGACCATTCCCCAATACCAACGAGAAAAGAAGTGGGGAAAATTAGCACCAACATGGGGGGGACCCTTCGTCATACATGATGTTGCAGGAAATGGATCTTATTATCTGCGCAACCTAAAAGGGGAGATCCTCAGACACCCATGGAATGCAAAATATCTCAAGCCATACTACCCGTAGAAAGCAACGCAGACCTGCATCTGCGTGAAGAGCACCAGAAGAAGAAAACGACGCTTGCGATTGACATGTTTCTATCTCTGAGAGAGGAATATCAAACCTCAACCTATCAATCAAGCAAACTTTTGGCAAAAAATAGTCAAAATATATGGAGCAACATAGTAACAAGACGACCGCGTGTAAATACAACACCTCACGAGAACCCTACACCTGTAAATACAGAGAAATCACCTCCGCTTCAATACTTTATTCTCCTATTTTTTGATATTTACTACCTCAGAGGTTCCATCAATGGAATTCTTCTAAATGTAACTCAACAAACTGAATAGACACTTTAACCCTCTTTCACCCGTGGACATAGACACTCTGCTGTCGAACCACGTAAACACTTGTGTTAATTGTTGTTTTATTTTACTTGGGGAAAGTAGTCACCTACAATCTCTCCGGACTCCCCTATCAGCGTCTATAAGTGTAGGACCATGGGGAAGGCATCCAGCAGAAAGAGATACCCAACCAATCTTATGGCAGCGGGTTGACGGAATGAATGTACATTCCAAACAACTCATATCCTAGAACGCTACCCCGACCCCCACCGTCTGGGAATCCTCTGGCCCGGGATTAGCCAGCGGGGTGACAGGTCTCAATACGTTCACGAAGGTACACATATCTTCGGGTTCGCACTCAAACACTTCGCTATCCTTGATTACGTTCAGTTATATTCCAAATTAACCGTAACAATACTTAAAAGGAAATCGGACAACACAGATAAAAATTAAAACAATGATCAATTCATTAAAAGTTGATTACAGGCTTGGCAATGATACACGGGAACAAGAAAATAAAAAAGGAATCTCACGAAGCCTTATAATCAACAAAGACCAACTTTCTACAATAATCTACTTGGATAGTTCAACCCCACCAGCAAGTTTAGCAATCTTCCCCTTCTGCGATGAAGGTACGCTCCCACCCGAGGAAGGCCCTGAAGAACCAGATGTAGGAGGCGGGGGTTTCTCACGGCGCGGATAGCCCTTGATAAGGCCATGCTCAGTCTTAAGATCATACTCGATGTTATCCAGAATCTTGTTAGTCTCTTCCACTAGTTGACATCGAGCCTTGTACGTAATAACAGTATTCATCATCTCATCCTTTGACAACAACGAGGAAAGGCGACTCACTTCCTTCGAAGCGGCTTGGGAAGCCTCTTCCCTTGCTGTAGCTAAACCTTTGTGATAATTAATCTGGCTTTCCTGATGCGCTAATTTAGATTTAGCCTTCGCAAGCTCTTCATTTGCAGTGCGAATCTGTCCCTGGAGCTCTGCAAGGAAAAGAAAAATGCAGATGGTTAGGTCCAGGAAATTACAAAATCACACTCGATAATATAAGCATATACCTTCGACTCTCGCCGAAGCTATTTCATATTCGTTAACAACAGCATCACGGGCTTCATCAAGAAAGTCATACTCATCTGACAACTTCTTATAATCCGCTTGAAGGGTTGAAAGAACGTACTGACTCGCATCTTATTCTACCTGTTTCATTGAATCCAAATGACGAAGATGGTTGACCTCGTTGTTTAATTCCTCCAGACCCTTGTTGAGCCGATACATATTTACTTCAAGATTTCTCTCAGACTCAGTTTGGCGTACCACATCAGCCCTAGACGTAGCTAAAGCTTTGCTAAGAGCACCAGCCTCAGCCCTAGCGTCATCTCTCTCCCTAGCAAGACGCTGAATGTAATCTCTAACATCAGAAGACTGAGAAGAACGAGCTTGACGCAATTCTTCTTCCAAGAGATTGATTTTAGCTTCTAAAGATGAGACCTGTTCTCGGGATTCACGAAGATTATCACGCGTCCACAACAACGTTGCATTAAACAAACGACGATCATTGTTATATTTGTTCTACATATCAATCATTTGGACTCGTCTGCCCCGCCACTCCTCTTGCAGAGCATTATGTTCATCGGCACGAGCATTCCACTTATCATCCTCGCTCTTTATCTTCTCTACAAACTCTGCGATGCGAGATTTCTGACGTTGCCGCTCTTTCCGAAGCCATAATAACTCAGGAACTCCACCCACTGAAGATAGGGTGGGGGAGGGAGACTCAGACAGAACACTAATTACAGTAAAGGACAACAACAAGGAAGAGAAAACAGATAATCAAACCTGTAACAGCCGAAGAATTCTTCTTGGCCTCTTCCAACTCGCACGAGCCATAACAAGTTCCAAGCGAAGCTTCTCCTCCTCCTTGCCTTGTTTCTCCTTAGCCTTGAGGAGACTCTTCAACTCACCTATCTCCCTATCCCTATCAGAGATAACAGTCTCAGCCGCGGTAAGCTCCTCTTCCCGAAGACGAAGCTTAGCTTCCAACTTGAGGGATTTGGCCTTAAAAAACTGGTACAACATGTGGTTGCAATGCTCACTCCTCATCATCTGCGAATCAGAAATTAGAACACCCAGACTCTAAAATTGCTAAATATTGATACAAGGCGAAATGATAAGAGAACTCACTTCTAACATCCGATGTTGGGGAAATCCATACTGATACCCATCAGCCAAGGCCATCATATCAGCAACATTCGAGGGAGCGTCGACCACTAGAGCAGCCTCCAAGGCCCGAAGATTCTTATCCCACGCTTCTGCAACCTGGTCCTCGGGAGACAATTGCATCATCTTACGGGTATAGGCATCAGATTTTTCTCACCCAACACCACAGGAGCTGGATTGGGTACGAACATCAAATTCTTCTTTTTAAACCAATCTAAGATGGCATCATCACCCTCAAGGATCAATGACTGAGGAAATTTATCTCCAAAAGACCCAACCGAGGCCCTACCTGTGTCCGTGAACTTAGCACCCGAAGAGTTCGAGGCTACTCCCGCATCCAAATCTGGAAGATCTCTATCACCGCTCCCCTCTGGAATATCACTAGCATTCACGACTCCCTTGCCCTTTCCATCCGCCTTTCTAGAGTTACCAATCACATCCCAATCATCGTTTGGGGAAAGCAGGTTGAAATCAGAAGCCAGGCCCAGGGCAGCGTTTATATCAAAACGCTTCCCCGCAGAATAAATTCGGCCAAAGGAAAACTCCTGAGACGTAGCGGGAATTTCACCACCAACACCCTGATCACAAGGGGAAATGTTATCATCACCGGCATCACTGCAACCCGCGGGATTAGATTTGGCACCAGCATCATGGAAACCTGCGGGATTAATTTCACCACCAATACCGCTGCCACCAGCGGTAGTATTCCCTTCAACAAATTCTTCATCATCATGACCTGGAGGGGATGTATCAGTATGCTCTTCCCTATCAGAGATATCTTCATCCTCTCCAAGCTCAGTCACAGGACTGTTAACTTTTTCATGAACCTCCGCCTCCTCGGTTGTTGCGGTGGTGGACTGCTTGGGATTTATCCTCCTCTTCTTCGTCGCCTAAAAAGACAAGGAATATAAGAATAAAAATCCCTGGCTTTGAAAAGAATTAATACTTCCTCAACTAAAGAAGGACAAGGCATATGGAAATCTTACCTTGACAACCGCAGCATTCTTCGTCTGAAGATCAGCATCAGAACTCTCTTCGTCATCTCCATCAACAACATCGAGGGAATATTGGAAATTCATGCCCTCAAAATTCAAATGCCAAGGACGGAAATTCCCATAACGAGCAGGAGGAGCCTCACGTATCTGGCTATCTGCGGTAGGACGCCATCCTTGCGGACCTGGAACCCACCCCCAAGCCCAGGGACCAACAACCTCAATAACAGTCGCGTGCCATTCATAGTCAGGATCACGCTTGATCCGCTAACGAGTAGGAAACACCAGTTTGTTAGTAGAATTCTCTGTACTCCGGACGTACTTCACCTTAGCACCACTTACTTCACTCAGAAGGAGGATCTTACCACGAGGAGCGGCAATATTACGAAGACTCACACTTTACGGTTTACGATTCCTACTGTTAACATAGTCACCAAAAGACTTGTTAAAATTCTCAGGCATATACCACTCCCTTTCCTCAGGATTGGGAACATAAAGGGTCATCATTGTCTCTCCTTTGATCCGAAGATAACACTCCCTCAGTGCACGAAGATAATTCCCATGAAGTTGGGAAATAGAGCGACAGTGAGTGTTCTTCGAAGATCCCTCTCGACCAGCCAGCACATCATAATAAAAAGAATCCCCAAACTTGTACAAAGGCAACATAAGACCCGCTTCAAAGGCCCCCACTGTGGTCAGCAGATGAAATTCATCAAACTTATACGTCGATATCATCTCATAAGTAATATCATCATCAGCAGCGTAAAAACGAACATCGAATAGCTGAAGACCATGTTTTTCCTTAAAAACCTCCAGATCAATATGTTTGAAGGTCACTTTCTTCTCCCCAACAACGACGCTGCGTATTTCCTGAGAAATATCTTCCTCCTCCACGGGATCAGACGCAGAATCCTTCAAAGGGTTTCTATCGGAAGCTTTTCTCTTAGGATGAACCTTAGATGCATCAGTCTTCGAAACCACTTCTTTCGAAGACCTCTCCTTGGGTTGAGACACTGGAGGGGGAGGTAGAGGATGTTGCTGAGACGCGGAAGGAGGCGCCACTGAACGAAGAGGCGGGACATCCCGAGTTCTCTTGGGATCATCACGCGGATTAACAAAGGGATGAGAAATAGCATACCGGGAACCAGGAGCCTCTTTTGGCCGGTCCCCTTTCTACGTATTCCCTCTCTGCGACTCACCCTTCTTAGAAGATGAGTACCTCTGACCAGAAGAAGACGAAACTCTATGAACCCGGGCATCACCTTGGGAAGACTTAGACGAACCTCCACCAGGCGGAGAAACATAGGGATCTCTACGCGGAGGAGATCTACGCGGACTAGACGGTGGAGTTTGATAAGAAACCCGCGGATGGTCAGCCATGTTTGCGTAGTACACAAACAAGTTTCAGATTTCCGCAGAGACAAAACGAAAATCAAAAAACCCAATTTCATCCAGTTCTTCATAATCATGAACCAGATGGAAAATAAGAACAAACCCTAAATAAAAGGGGAAATAACAAATAGGGGCAAGCATACACGAATGAAGAAATCATTACCGTTTGTAATAACGAACAGGGGAAATCATACACACATATATATATATGTTCTTCATCACAAACACATATAGCAACAACAGAAAATGAATATATTTTTCATCAAAAGATAATCAAACACAGTAAAACCACTTACCTATAAACAAAAAATCAAGCAGAAAGCCTCGACGAACAGCATCAGCAGCAGAAAGCCTCGACGAACAACAACATCAGTAGAAAGCTTCGAGGAACAACAACAACAGCAGCAGAGAGCTTTGAGGAACAACAAACAGCATCAGCAGAAAGCTTTGAGGAGCAACAGTAGCAGCAGCAGCAATTAATAACAAGGATACAAAAGCAGAGAACAAAAAATAAAAGCTCTGAGGAAAGAGAAGGAATGAAATTTATGGTTAGAGAATTTTCACATTCCTTCTCATATATATATGCAAAGAGAAATAAAACCGCCCCACTACCCAAGAAGAAGTTATTGCAAATAGTGGGGAATGTGCCCTAAAATCTAGGAAAATAATAAAGAGAAGATGAAGAGAGTAATACGTTTTTCCACTACCCAAGAAGAAGTTATTGCAAATAGTGGGGAATGTGCCCTAAAAACTAGGAAAATAATAAAGAGAAGATGAAGAGAGTAACACATTTTTTCTTCCCACTTCGACTAACCGCCCAGTAGGAGGAAAAGGGGCAAATTGTAGGTACACATTTCATCTTCCACCACGTGTCCACAAAGACACACGTGTAGGACATGCGGCTAAGAGCATAAAGATTTGATATCACACGTGGACAACCAAGAGTCACTTTATCCTATCCCCAGAAAGATCTAAGATCTACGGCTGGGGATAGTCCGACTGACGCAGACAAGACAGTGGCAGAGGACAACTGTCTACCCCGGAAAGACATCTCAACTACTCGCATTAAATACCCTCAAACAGCATACGTGTCAGTCAGCCTGTGTAGGAAGCACAAATAACACTGCGTATTCAAACATAACACGCAGATAAAGCCGAGAACACGAAGACTTCTGCGTAAGCGGCACAAGACACAAGAGGATAAGGTTATAACGGGCTTCAGAAGTGGACCCCACGTAACCTCCCTATAAATACCCCTCTCTCCTAAGTGAAGAGGGGGATACGAAAACATTGAGAGGAGAATAGGAGAGAGACAGAGAGATAGAGAAAGTGTAAGTGAAGTTCCTCCTTCTACGCAGGCTTATGTTGATCTCAAAGTCATTCGACTATTTCTGTAACCATCATACATATAATGAAAAACCCAAACCCGCAGACAGAGATCTGAGTGATGAATCATATAAGTTAATCGTTTCATCTATATTCATGCATTTATACTTTACATGTTCGATTCGATATTTATGGTACATCATGTTCGTACGTTTTATACTTCATCCATTATTTATCTTATTATGCGAGCTTAGAACAATGATTGTAGTTGATGAGACGAGGAAGAGTATTAGGACTCTAAGTCAAGGATTCAACATAACCAATTCATCCCCCTCAGGCGCAGCTTATTTACTATATTGTCATGAGTCTGCGCGCATTATTTGTGAACACTCAGATGACAATGATCTTTGTGTTCACAATCTGGCGCTAGAAACAGGGATCTTCATCCCGGTAAAAGATTTATCTTCTCCTGTGACTTGTTTCAGGCTTCGTTCTCTGAAAATAACGATGCATGGAACACCACGGTTTTTTCCGTGCATAATTTCAAAAACCAAAATTATGAACAAATCTACGGTTATCCAAGTAGATCTGCGTTTTCGTACATTTTCAAGATGTCACGTCTTTGAAAATCAAAATTATAAACAGATCCACGTTTATCTAAGCAGATCTGATTTTTCATGCATTTTCTAAGTTTTCACGTCTTTGAAAATCAAAATTATGAACAGATCCACGTTTATCTAAGTAGATCTAATTCTCCATGCATTTTCTAAGTTTTCACGTCTTTGAAAATCAAAACTTCGAACAGATCTGCGGTCATCTACATAGATGGGCGCCTTAAGTATTTTCAAGATTTTTACACCTTTGAGAACTCAAAACGCTAATAGATATCACGTGGGGCCTGTTGTCTTCGTGATTTTTTCTCTCTCTTTCAGGAAAATATTAAAAGATGGAGAAAAGCAAAGATGTCGGGAAGGCAAAAGATTCGTCAAAAGAGACGCCAAGGACAACCCCAGTGGTAACCAGGAGTAAGCAGAGAGGTGAAAAGCTAAAGGCAACAGATAGGGTACAGGATGATGAAGAAATCACGGCCCCCATCAATGCCAACATCATCGCAGCAAACGCAGTAAATGCCGCGGCAGCCAAAGCTGGAGCTTCAAGAGCTGGCGGATCCAAAGTTGGAGCTCCCAGAGTAACCAACGCTCAGCTACAGGAACATCAGGAAGTCGTAGCAGAGTCAGGGATACAACAACCCCTCTATGGGATGCCCTTAACCAACGAACAGAACATACCCTTTCCATCCAAACAACCGCTTCTAATAGCAGGTCAACCCGCACAACAACCGTCGGGGTCCCAAGGTACACGGTTAGACCCACCAGAACCAGTGATATAGATCGTGGATGAGGAACAAATCATAGCCGCTGATGAACAATTGCGGGCAGTAACACCAAATCAAGGGTCAAATCATTCCGCTCAGATGATAGCCGAGCTGATAGAATTTAGGAAGAACCAGAAAGCATACATAGATGATGTGGCGATATTAGCACAAGAGAACCAAGCGCTCAAGGAAAGAATCATTCATAGCGCAGAGGTAGAACTGCTAAATATATGTGTAGCTTCTGCCTCAGATAAGTGGTCACGGCCTTCGGGAAGTAATATGGCATCCTTGATTAAGAAAAAGGAGTGCAACTGAGCCACACCCTCGGGAATTTGTGTCCAGAGACGAAAAATGACAAATTTTTCGTCATCCATCAATGCAGACAAGGGTTGCTGAATCGGATATCTATTGAACCAACGACAAATCCTAGCTACCGGAGGATCACTAGCTTTCAGTGAACGAAGGATGGGGGTATATTTCTCATAGTGTTCCCATAGCCACGCCTTGAGGAAGCACACATTCACCTAGGTATCAGCTCTTTTATTACCATTCGAAGATGTCATATCATGTAAAAAATTATATAGGGTTGAATACATAGTCCATAAAAATAGGTTGCCAATAGGAAGTGTTATTTTCCGAGCCAATTTTATCGCCATAAGAATCAAGACAGACTTTCGTTCTTCACCATTCGGATTCTCAAAGATATTTTTGGATAGCCATAACAATATAAAAGCAGAAATTTATGTGGTTGAATAAGACACAAATCCAGAATGTCCTTCATTACTGCGCCAGCGGCCGATCCAGAACTTATATGTATTCTTTTTAATAACTTCTTGAGCATGAGTTTGATCAATCGCTTCGGACAGAGCTAGAGATATTTATTTTTCATTATTGTCCAATGTTAAAGAGAAGATACATGTAATAGGGAGATGAAGAACTGCAGCTACATCTTCGAGAGTAATTGTGAGTTCTCCCCAAGCGAAAACGAAGGTGTGAGTCTGTTTACTCCATCGACATAACAAAGCTATCAAATCAGCAACGTCTTTCTTTATTTTAAAGACCCTGAAGCTAATAGATATCGGATCTCTTTAAGATTTGCTGAATTTCGTTGCTTCTAAGCATGGATTCTACCCAGTCATGCCAAGAATCCATGGGTTCCTGTCAAGCTTTGAATTTCACTACTGCAGGCTTTATATTTTTTCTTTCCATGAAAAAACGTAGTATCGAGGAGGGAATAAGTGGTTGATTTTGAGAAGTCATTCTAATACAGAAAACAAGATCTTCACTTAACTGGGGACTAGGGTAACTATCGATCAGTTCAGTAAAGTGGTGGAATTCATCATCGAAATTGGGGATTTCTTTATTGATGGTTGTGGTTCTATTACTCATTGCAGAATCACCCATGTTACTCCTACTATCGTCTTTCTCACACATGTTATAAAAAGGATGGTTTTTTTCTATTCAAGAGGTATTAGACAAGAAAATAGAAGAAAGTAGGAGAATTATTCACGTGAAAGAGTTATATACATGCATGTGTATATATATGTGCATGGTACGGCCAAAATATGGAATTCTAATGGAAATAGAGTTCGTGGAAGAGGTGGACCGGTTTCCACACATTACCATACGTCAAAATACTTCTATTTTCAATTTTCTTATAATAAGGAATCCTTGAAGCAAAAGGATAAAGAGTTGGGGCTAAAAGAGGAAATTAGAGGAATTTGGATCAAATAAGGAAACTGAGGGTTTTCTTTCTTCTAAAATCCCTCCAAGCCGTGGACAAGCTATTTATATGCGTTAGAGTTCTCTCCTAAGACAGTGGGACGTCACTTATTCTCTCGGGATTATTTCAGAGGGATAAAAGTCGAAGGGAATTAGGGTTTTGACGAAAAAATAGTCCTAATTTCAAGAATTTTACGGAAAAGGGATTTATTCTAAAAGAGAAAGGACCGAGCCTCTCCCCATTATTTTGGAAGATTTTATACACCTCTCTTAATCCTTTTCAGCTCATTACTCTTCAACAAAAACGAGTTCATAATGGATTTTGACTAAAATACCCTTATTTCGCAATTTTGAGTATTTTCAAAGAAGAATGCCCTAATACAACCAGAGACCGACCAAGATATCATCTACTCATTCCAAAGGCCTCATAAAAACGAATATCGATTTCTCTAAATGTTGAAAGAAGAACGGGATTGAAACGGAATCCAGAAAAGCAGAATTTCAGTGAAAATAAAGGGAATTTAGCTCAAATAGGGAAGTTTGAGTTCATAATTTTCAAAACCAAGGCTAGGCATGCGCCTCTCTCCCTATATCAATCCATGACCATGACTAAGGAATATCACGAAGTCTTTCATGTCAGAAAAAAATCAGGCTCATAATGGTTTTTGACGAAAATACCCTTGGTTTCAAATATATGCATTTTCTCTTGGAAAAGGGGTGTCTGATAAGTATAAGGGATTGAAAGAGGTCTCTTAATACAAGGTGATAACCCCTCAGGTCATATGCATTCCTATCAAGCCTCTTCAAGCATCTCCAGAGTGTCTGAAGGAGTCAGACGAGGACAAAAGAGAAATTCGGGTTTAGGCGCAGTACAAGCCCGAATTCAGAATTTACATGGGACAGGGACTCTGTAACTTCAAAAGTAAGTGTCAATTTATTCTTATAGGATTTTTCCAACCTCATAGAAATCCAGGAAGCCTCTCAAATACCTCTCTTCCCCAAATACTCACTTGCACAAACTCGGAAGATCAAGGATGCACAAAGAAAGAAAATTAGGGTTTTGTCCAAGTAAACCCTGATTTGCAAATACCATTCGACCAAGATGGAAATTTCATCTCTACAAGACTCTATTCCCATTCCGATGACGTTTCCCAATGCAAAAGCCTAAAAGGATTCCAAGTCCAGGGTCAATTCCAAGCTTAGAGTTGCACATAAGGAAGAAGTTAGGGTTTTGATCAAATAAACCCTAATTCGCAAGTCTAGTCTCTCAAAACGGAAATTTTTCTTCATCAAGGCTCAATTGTCACGCTAGTAACGTCTCCTAACACAAAATCCCAGAAAGCTCCCAAGTCCAGAGTTGATTCAAAGTCCAGAATCAGAGCAAGCAAATACTAATCATCAATTCGGGGACTCCGCAAGTGGATTGTAAATCGTGCATGAACGATTCGTAACGATCTATATACTCATCATAAAACAATCAAGGTTCTACTCTAAGTAGGGGACTTAATACAGATGGTGAGGTTTGGATAAGGGGAAAAAGTGTCATTTCAAGACCATGGACAAAATTCAACTCTTACGGGAGAGATTAAGCCTTGGTCTTCAAGGAACTCATAGCCACGATTTCTAGTATATGTCCCCGCGAGACAATACTGGTCGTGATGCCGTGACTCCTAGCGCACATCCTCAACGAGATACTGCTGGTCACGTAGGTTATGTAGAGCGTAAAACGTCCCCGGTAGACTTATGAACCAGAACAACCACAATTCCAGCATGTTTTCGCGAGACGCAGCTGATTGTGATGCCATGATTCCAAGTATACATCCTCGACGAGATACTGCTGGTTATTTAGGATTTGTAGATGCATAAAAACGTCCCCGGCGGACTTACGTCCCAGAGCAGAGATATGCACGTCTCCTGTAAGCACGACTCATCCTATTTAAGATCAAGGACTAATTCCTATTACATCATTGTGACATACACTGGTCGTGTCTACTCTAGGCTCTGACTCGACTTACTGAGGTTTCCGAATAATTCCTACGACATCCCCGCGAGATACATTGGTTATTCTGCCTCCGGGTCCTTTCGACAGACTCCTAGAACATCCTTCCGAGATACACTGGTCATGTCGGCCCCATAAATACGTACACAATCGATTCCTAACACATCTCTACAAGATACACTGGTCAAAGATAAGTTATCCAAATTCTCGCAGTGACATTAATCGGGCGTACAAAGCCTTTTCTTTCTCTTCCGGATGAGTCCCATCTGACCACAGAGAGATTCGAATCCGTTAAGAAAATCTTCGTAGAGATTCACATCTCTCTGCAAAATCTCGGAGAGATTCAAATCCCTTCTCAAAATCTCGGAGATACTCACATCTCTCCTCAAAATCTCAGAGAGATTCATATCTCTCAGTAAAATCTCTGACAAGGCTGAATATTCCCCATGATACGCACGATCCTCATGTATGAATCGAGTTCTTTTTCAGACTCTCCACACGAATTCTGAGGAATCTCATGCCTTTTCGCGTGACTCATCCTAGTCATTCTTATAGATCAGAGAATATCTCTCTATCTTGTCCAACTCGGCTAAAGAGAATATTTCTATCTCTTTATACATCATCACAAAGGTTGACTCAGCTTCACACATATGGAGGGATAACAATTAGGGTTTTTGTCTTGCGTTTTACGACACGTGTGAGAAATACCCGTCTTATTTATCACCGTAAAAGAGAGTAAAGGCGGTGGAATAATGAGATAAACTCAACCTAGTTTATCTTTATCTATTCCTGGAGAGACGGGAGAATTTATCCGCACAGAACGGAAAGAAATCCTTATCTTCATCGATCTAAGATTAGAGAATTCAGTTATAAATAGGTCATTTATTTCTCCAAGATACGATCATCTTTCTCATAACTTCTCAGAGCAATTCTTCTTCAATCCCTAGAATTCTCTGATCTCTCTCTTCGGCTGCTTCCCTCCCTAAGACCAGCCATAAACATCTTCCTTGTGACTGAAGCATCCTTTGAACTGTGCGTGGTTTAGGCAGAGATTGTTCGTGATCAACCTCCCGTAACTCACTTTCAGAAACCCTAGAATCCCACTTCTAACCTCTCTCAGATTTTAGGTAAGTACACATATGTAATAAGAGTTTTGTCACTAAAATTGACAAAGGGGGAGACTGTTAAAACATAGCTCGATTGAACCAAGCGTTGGTATGTCAAGTTTGGTTGTCGTATTTTATTATCAAAACTCATCTAGAGTCGCTTGATCAAATACTAGAGTTAACTTCGTTTAGGTTAGACTAGAAAGTCTAGGAATGTTGAGACATACAAGTATTACTCCGAAGACCTAAAGAATGGGAAGAAGTAATGACTACAACGGCGATATCATCCTTCCACTTGATGTTAGTAATCCTTTTCAGCTCATTTCTATACAACAAAAACGAGTTCATAATGGATTTTGACTAAAGTACCCTTATTTCGCAATTTTGAGTATTTTCAAAGAAGAATGCCCTAATACAACCAGAGACCGACCAAGATCTCATCTACTCATTCCAAAGGCCTCATACACACGAATACCGAATTCTCTAAATGTTGAAAGAAGAACGGGATTGAAACGGAATCCAGAAAAGCAGAATTTCAGTGAAAATAAAGGGAATTTAGCTCAAATAGGGAAGTTTGAGTTCATAATTTTCAAAACCAAGACTAGGCATGCGCCTCTCTCCCTATCTCAATCCGTGACCATGCCTAAGGAATATCACGAAGTCTTTCATGTCAGAAAAAAATCAGGCTCATATTGGTTTTTGATGAAAATACCCTTGGTTTCAAATATATGCATTTTCTCTTGGAAAATGAGTGTCTAATAAGTATAAGGGATTGAACGAGCTCTATTGATACAAGGTGATAACCCCTCAGGGCATATGCATTCCTATCAAGCCTCTTAAAGCATCTCCAGAGTGTCTGAAGGAGTCGGACGAGGAAAAAAGAGAAATTAGGGTTTAGGCGCAGTACAAGCCCGAATTCAGAATTTACATGGGACAGGGACTCTGTAACTCCAAAAGTAAGTGAAATCCTATTCTAATAGGATTTTTCCAACCTCATAGACAACCAGGAAGCCTCTCAAATCCCTCTCTTCCCCAAATACCCACTTGCACAAACTCGGAAGATCAAGGATGCACAAAGAGAGGAAATTAGGGTATTGTCCAAGTAAACACTGATTTGCAAATCCCATTCGACCAAGATGGAAATTTCATCTCTACAAGACTCTATTCCCATTCCGATGACTCTTCCCAATGCAAAAGCCTAAAAGGATTCCAAGTCCAAGGTCAATTCCAAGCTTAGAGTTGCACATAAGGAAGAAGTTAGGGTTTTGATCAAATAAACCCTAATTCGCAAGTCTAGTCTCTCAAAACGGAAATTTTACTTCATCAAGGCTCAATTGTCACGCTAGTAACGTCTCCTAACAGAAAATCCCAGAAAGCTCCCAAGTCCAGAGTTGATTCAAAGTCCAGAATCAGAGCAAGCAAATACTAATCATCAATTCGGGGACTCCGCAAGTGGATTGTAAATTCGTGCATGAACGATTCGTAACGATCTACATACTCATCATAGAACAATCAAGGTTCTACTCTAAGTAGGGGACTTAGTGCTGATGGTGAAATTTGGATAAGGGGCAAAAGTGCCATTTCAAGACCATAGACAAAATTCAACTCTCAAGGGAGAGATTAAACCTTGGTCTTCAAGGCACTCATAGCCAAGATTTCTAGTATATATCCCCGCGAGACACTGCTGGTCGTGATGCCGTGACTCCTAGCGCACATCCTCGACGAGATACTGCTGGTCGAGTAGGTTATGTAGAGCGTAAAACGTCCCCGGTAGACTTATGGACCAGAACAACCTCAATTCTAGCATGTTTTCGCGAGACACAGCTGATTGTGATGCCATGATTCCTAGTATACATCCTCGACGAGATACTGCTGGTTATTTAGGATTTGTAGATGCATAAAAACGTCCCCGACGGACTTACAACCCAGAGCGGAGATATGCATTCTCCTGTAAGCACGACTCATCCTATTTAAGATCAAGGACTAATTCTTATTACATCATCGCGAGATACACTGGTCATGTCTACGCTAGGATCTGACTCGACTTACTGAGGTTTCCGAATAATTCCTAGGACATCCCCGCGAGATACACTGGTTATTCTTTATCCGGGCCCTTTCGACAGACTCCTAGAACAACCTTCCGAGATACACTGGTCATGTCGGCCCCATAAATACGTACACAATCGATTCCTAGCACATCTCTGCAAGATACGCTGGTCAAAGATAAGTGATCCAAAGTCTCGTAGTGACATTAATCGGGCGTACAAAGCCTTTTCTTTCTCTTCCGGATGAGTCCCAACTGACCACAGAGAGATTCGAATCCGTTAAGAAAATCTTCGTAGATATTCACATCTCTCTGCAAAATATCGGAGAGATTCAAATCCCTCCTCAAAATCTCGGAAAGACTCACATCTCTCCTCAAAATCTCGGAGAGACTCAAATCTCTATTCAAAATCTCGGAGAAACTCAAATCTCTCCTCAAAATCTCAGAGAGATTCATATCTCTCAGGAAAATCTCCGACAAGGATGAATATTCCCCATGATACGCACGAGCCTCATGTATGAATCGTGTTCTTTTTCAGACTCTCCACACGAATTCTGAGGAATTTCATGCCTTTTCGCGTGACTCATCCTAATCATTCTTATAGATCAGAGAATATCTCTCTATCTTGTCCAACTCGGCTAAAGAGAATATTTCTCTCTCTTTATACATCATCACAAAGGCTGACTAAGCTTCACACATATGGAGGGATAACAATTAGGGTTTTGGTCTTGCGGTTTACGACACATGTGAGAAATACCCGTCTTATTTATCACCGTAAAAGAGAGTAAAGGCGGTGGAATAATGAGATAAACTCAACCTAGTTTATTTTTATCTATTCCTGGAGAGACGGGAGAATTTATCCGCAAAGAACGGAAAGCAATCCTTATCTTCATCGAACTAAGATTAGAGAATTCAGTTATAAATAGGTCATCTATTTCTCCAAGCTACGATCATCTTTCTCATAACTTCTCAGAGCAATTCTTCTTCAATCCCTAGAATTCTCTGATCTCTTTCTTCGTCTGCTTCCCTCCCTAAGACCAGCCATAAACCTCTTTTTTGTGACTGAAGCAACCTTTGAACTGTGCGTGGTTTAGGCAGAGATTGTTCGTGCTCAACCTCCCGTAACTCACTTTCAGAAACCCTAGAATCCCACTTCTAACCTCTCTCATATTTTAGGTAATTACACATATGTAATAAGAGTTTTGTCACTAAAATTGACAAAGGGGGAGACTGTTAAAACATAGCTCGATTGAACTCACCAAGCGTTGGTATGTCAAGTTTGGTTGTCATATTTCATTATCAAAACTCATCTAGAGTCGCTGGATCAAATACTAAAGTTAACTTCGTTTAGGTTAGACTAGAAAGTCTAGGAATGTTGAGACATATAATTATTACTCCGAAGACCTAAAGAATGGGAAGAAGTAATGACTACAACGACGATATCATCCTTCCACTTGATGTTAGTAATATTGACCTGAACTTGTTTCAATTCCTAAAGTATCTTTCAAGTTGTGCTATATTGAAAACATAACATGCGAAGCTGTATATACTGTTTATATTGTATACAATACTCTAGTGGATAGACATGATCATAATAGTATGGTCATAGTATTAAGGAATTAGATTACGAAGTATAACGCTTATCTTTTGAACTTCGTAGATATGACATCAACATAATCTTGTACATAGTGTTATGATTATGTGAATGGGTTATGGTGAAGATTTCATCCTAGGAAACAATGTTTTACATTTGTTTAAAGGAAGTAAAATCATGAACTTGTTTTGTGAATCGAAAGGGAAATCAATAGGGTTATTGGTCTTGCTATTCATTGCATATCTTTGGTTGACCAATATGTGTGAGTTGGTAGAACCGATCTTAACTCAGGTTATGAATCTTGGTATAACCAATCACAATGCCTAGACTTATGATTTGGTATGAACGGTCCTGGTAATTGGTGTAACCGATCCTAAGTAGTCACCATGAGATGGTATGATCGATCCTTGTAATTGGTGTCACCGATCCTGGTAATTGGTGTGACCGATCATAAGTGTTATGTGACCGATCCCTGTAATTGGTGTAACCGATCCTAGTGACTGGTGCGACCAATCACAAGAAGATACCATATTTAGGTATAATCGATCCTAGTGATTGGTGTAACCGATCTGAACCCATGTATGTGACTTGGAAGGACCGATCACAACAAACCATTTTGATTTGGTATAACCAATCACATAGTAGTCTTGGAATATTGGCAAACCAATTCTAAACTTGTTTTGGAAGTGTGGCATAACCGATTCCAATAAGCAAATCCATGTAAATATAAAATAAGGATTTGCAAAAAATATGTCAACATACTTTGAACACAAGCAGTAAATCTTATCATTTATTGTTCAAAGATATTCCTTGGTACTCAATGTGATCATGTGCCGAAATAATTAAGAATCTTTTAATTAAGGTTTTTTATTTTATAAGCTTTAATTACCAGCAATTAATGCATACCTCTAGAGAATAAAAATTAATAATGTGCATTTACTGTAACACCCCGAGTTCCAGACCAGGGTCAATCCCATATGCAGATCCGAACTCGAAGCGTTACGGGTCGGGAAGAGACTTATGCATGTATATTTCTCTTAGTTAATCTTTTTTTTTTACAAAAAATATAATTTAGCCTTTCTAATATGAATTTAAACATATGAATTTGCTAATCATTTGTGTTGGAGCAAAATTAATCACCCCAACAATCTTCGAGATTTGTGTGTGTTGATCGAATCTCCACCGTTGCTTTATTTCTCCAGAGATGTTGATGAAAAATGAGGGGGTACCTGCAAAGACACTCTGATGCTTAAGTCAGAGAGAGCTCTAGACAAGTTTTTTTTTAGAAGAGAAAATTAATTCTGATTGTGTCCTTTGAGTTGATTTTCAACCTCTATTTATAGGCAGAAATCAAATCAAGATGTTAAGATTTGTGGTTATCCCAAATAACCACCTAGATTCATCCTTATCCCATAAGATTTGTGGCTATCTTCTATAACCACCTGGATTCATCCTTATCTCATAAGATTTGTGGTTATCTTTAACAACCACCTGGATTTGTATCTATCCTCACAAGATTTATGCAAATCTCAAAAGATCCATGTTTATCTCTTTGAGATTTGAACTATTCTCAAACTGGTTTCCATAACAAACCATTGGGCCACAAAATAAACCCAATTGGGCTTCCATAATAAGCCCGACGGGTTCAGGATTCCTTAATAAGTCCGGTTGGGCTTCTTTAATAAGTTATTTTTGTCTCCTTTTATAAACAACTGGGCTTCTACAATAAACCCAGCTGGGCTTCCTTAATAAGCCATTTTTGGCTTCTTTACTAAACCACTGGGTTTCTTAATAAACCCAGTTGGGCTTCTATAATAAGCCAATTATGATTTCTTTACTAAACCACTGGATTTCCTCTATAAACCCAGTTGGGCTTCTTTAATAAGCCAATTATGGTTTCTTTATTAAATCATTGGGTTTCCTTAATAAATCCTGCTGGGCTTCTTTAATAAACCAATTATGGTTTCTTTACTAAACCATTGGGTTTCCTTAATAAACTCCGTTGGGCTTCTTTAATAAGCCAATTATGGTTTTGGGGCGCTTGTGTGTCCCGTACGTACACCATTTTATGGTGGTACTAACATCCCCCTCTTAATCCTCAATTTGTTGATGGGTTAAGAAAAATGAAATTCCCTCTATGCCAGAAGACAAACAACGCCGGAAAGCTTCGAAAGCCCCTAAGCATGTGCTGTTGATTACTGCAAAATTGAGTCCATTTTTACCTGGCAATTTCCGTGCGTTTGGGACTAATATGTGCATGGGGCTAATTGCCATGGACCCTTCTCTTTTTGACACGTGATCATGTTGGTACTGCATAGCCACTTCAGTAGGATCCCATTTCCATAGAAGAGAAATATTACTTTCTTGTATCATTTATCTCAAAATCAAATAACGGAAAAATCCTCCCACTCTTCCGCACATAGAAACGTATGCTCAACATGTGGTAAGAGTTTATCCAGCGCGTGATCCTTCTTATGGATGAACCCATTTAGCCTTATACTTGCACGAGTGTGAACAACTTCCAAGCCTAGGTGTCAATTTCCAACGTCCTTTTGAAGTGAGAAAACCTCTACGCCCTGTCCACGTCAAATGAGTTTCATATCAGAATTTCCACCAAATATACTTATCCTGCATCATGATATATCAGATGATGTCCATATCTTTTTGAATCCATGATGTCTATCTTTCACAGCCTTAACTTTGGCTTTCCTTTGACATCCCCTGGATGACAGAGAATCACGCCGTAACGATCCAAGAACATGGATGATTGCTTCCGACTATAAATGTAGCTATTAAACTTTGCTGTCATTTTTTGTTTGGCTCGTAGTGTATCCATGTTGTTAGAGAAAGTATTTCCCAGGATGCATCCGTCGGAAAGTATCTTTTTTAGATGTAAACGAATTTCAGCTTTGATTTCTGGAATCTCCATTAGATCTTCTGAATGCAATTAAATTTTCTTACGTCTCTTGGCATTGCCCTATATAAACCGCATATTATCTTGGTATCTTCCCATTCCAGCATCTGAGTTCGTTGGCGAGTCGTCTGTTTTTTAGAGTAAGCTTTTAGATCATTCCTTGCAGTGTATAATTTTCTTTCTTCATTAGCGATCATGATTTACTTATTCCAACTTCTATTTTTCCAGATTCAAGTGTTGCTGTGTTCTCGCCCAGCAATCTC
The DNA here is from genome assembly GCF_003573695.1 of Papaver somniferum. Lineage (NCBI taxonomy): Eukaryota > Viridiplantae > Streptophyta > Magnoliopsida > Ranunculales > Papaveraceae > Papaver > Papaver somniferum. The sequence continues at coordinate 113,071,486 of NC_039367.1, forward strand.
TAACTGAATGCACATTTTCATTCCAGCAATGGAGTTTAAATGATATCCACTAACTTTCATTTTATGTCTTCGCATGTATATGTAGTATGACGAAAACAAGGATGACCTGTGGGGGAAAACCATGCTAAATATTGTTTTCAATGGCGCCAGCCGGTCATGCAAAAGATATCCCTATCTTGATAAGTGATGACGATGAGATGGAGCACGATTCTTCTTCATACTCTCCAGCTACTCCCTCCAATTACCACTTTGATGCAGATCAAATGACTCAGCAACCCATGACAGCTACGTCTTCGAACCACACTACCATTGATGATCTTTTGAATGGTGCCATTAAGGCTAATGGTTCAGTCACAGCAACTCAGTCAAATGACCATTGTAATGCAAACCCTCCTATTAATGCAGCTGAGGAAAAATACCCTTTTAACGCTGACGTATTCATACCGATTCCGATCAAGAGAAACGGCAATCCCATGACTCATGAGGATTCTGCTATTTTAGATCCCTCTATAGCTCGTGGGTTGATCGACACTTCTATGTTACCCGTCGACAGGGGCTTGTTTGACTGGATCGATGATACTTGCGTCGTGCTGGACAAAGCGAAGCAGTGTAGCTTTGAGGTGAACGAACACTTTGTTTCAGCTTCAACTAAATAAGCATGCATACTGTTCATTCCATGTTTAACATTTTCCTTTGACTTTCAGATGCAAGCTCTCCTTCGCCGATCAGAGATTTTGCACATGCAAGAGGTAACCGAAAAGGATGCTAGAATCGCAGAGCTTTGTGCAGCAATAGCCGAAAAGAATGCTAGAATCATAGAACTTCGCGATACACTAGTTGACAGAAACTTGGAGTTGTATCAGAAAGAACAATGGTTGTTCGAGGAATATACCAGGAACGAGAAGTTGGAGATGGGAAGTAAAGATGCTGCCGGTATCGAAGAGGAACTAAGGATCACCAAGGAGAAGCTCAAAGAAGCTGTTGAGTTTGCGTACAACTACGATCCTGAGGATGACGACTACGAGCCAGAGGAGATAAGCTCTAAACAAGAATGATGCTGAGCTCCTTTATTTTTCCCTTTTCTACCAGTATTCCCTTTTCTTTCCATAGAGATGTTATTCGTTTTATTCTTAGCTTGCATTCTTTGTAGAGTAGACGCTTGTTGGAACTTGATGGCCGCATCGTGACTACTTGTCGCCTTGCTTCTTTTTCAATAAAAAGATGTCTTATTTTACCTGCTTCTCCATTTATTGAATGAATATCTACATTCACAACGCATGATACTTAGATGTCTAAATTAAACTAGACAACAACCACGGAACATACCTTTCAATTGAACACAGGTTGCTCCTATACTGGAGTGGGCATTTTGATTGTCCATTGTTCTTGTCTAGGTTTTGGCTCTTCCATCGCCTGTTGCAACTGCAAAGTCCTGGACACCTTGGTTATCAGTTGTACTTCCAAAATCTCGGCGTTTCGATTGCCAACAACTCCGCTTATTGGTAAGTACGTTTTTTTTTGTCAAAGACATTTGCTGCAGAAATAGCTCCATGGAGCAATGTGGTATTTATTGAACAGTAATTATCATTACACTGATTAATAAAAATATTTTTTCAGGTTAAAGGAATTCCATGGTTTGGGCTCCATCTTGCCACTCATGTTCCTTAACGAGTAGGCACCACCCCTAGCAAGCTTTTCCACTAGGTAAGGTCCTTCCCAATTTTCTCCTAATTTTCCACCACTTGTATCCTATGACTTTGGCCTGGTTCTTCTCAGGACTTGTTCTCCGGGAAGGAATGATCGCTCGCGTACTTTCTTGTTATACTGCTGCTTCATTGACTGTTGATATATTGCTAGCCTTCTTGAAGCTTCATCTCTTACTTCGTCAAGGAGCTCCCTGTCTTTCGATAGAATCCCTGAGTTCAAACCCGAACGCTCCGCCAAAGATTTTGTGGTTGGTACTAATAGCTCCACGGGAAGTACAACTTTTGTCCCGTATGCTAGAGTAAATGGAGAAAATCCAGTTGACCGTCTTGGTGTCGTTCTATATGCACACAAAACTCCAAGTAAAAATTTTGTCCATCATCCTTTAGCTTTATCCAAGGTTTTCTTCAGATTATCTAGGATAACCTTATTTGTCTCCTTCGCCTGTGATGTAGTTTTGAAAGTGGTAGTAAAGTTCGTTCAACTCGGATTGTGTAAAGGTTTGATTTAAGAACTAAGAATAAAAATACTAAAAATATATTCACAAGGTTGTCACGAATATCGAGAGGTACTGAGACTTAGGATTTCACCATTAATCACATTCAATTGGTTCATATAATGACTCATAACAATTCTAGCTCTTTTCTTGACTCTTTTCTTTGCCAAAAGTAGATTTTATAAAGCATTAGATGTAAATCACAAGCATGATGCATCAAAAGTTCCTAAAACCCAGCATGCGACATCAAACAAAATCACAACTAATCAAGAAAACTCATAAATCGATTAAAACAAGTGCAAAAGTCATAAAGAATCAATTATAGTTACCAAGTGATTGTGAAATAGGGCTTCCTCCATCATCCCAGTGTTGGGGTTTAGCTCCTCATATCAAAAACGCGCTCAAAATATTTAATCATGGATCAAATAGGTGTTTTTATTGAAGAAGTGAATCTGTAACAAATATAATTGTTACAGAATCCACTGTTACGGAAGCTGCCCTTACAAATAAATTCTAACAGGAATAGTTGTTGCAAAGCTGTTACAAAGGTATTGGATTTGAAAGATTAGGTAACGGTATTCTCAGAATAAACTCGTTCCTCTAAGCCATTATCGACTTCGTAATCAAAAGGAAATATTACATCATCTAAAGAAGTGGTATCTCTAATCAAATCCTCGTCCTTTTGAATAGGTGAATAATCATTATAATTATCGGGATCTGAACCAGAAATAACACTATCATCATAAAGTTCATTTGGAGTAACAAATTCCTGATCACTATGCCTACATATTTCAGATTCTTCATCACTACTATCCTCATCATCATAATAGTACGAAGATGATTGAACCTTATCTAAATAAGTAGTGTTACCAATTATAACCTCGTTATCTTGATTATGTGTAAAAGTATCTTCATTCTCAAGGGTATTATTGGATACACTATATTGGCAATTCAAGTTATTTCGAGCAATACTTTCGTTCGTCTCTAACTCAAGTCTACGTGTCGACTCAGCTATCCTCTCAAGGGTCTCTTCCAAAGAAAGTTCCCTTAGTGTAGGATCTAAGTTTTGAGTTAATCTATTGAGGATATCTTCTACAGATTCAGTTGTTGTTGCAGTTCTTTCGTCTATAACTACATTATTCACCTCATCTAATTTATACGTCGATTCAGCTAACTGACGTGATGACTCAGCTAAATTCCTGAGAGTCTCTTCTAGAGAAGGAATAGGAACTGAAGGATCATAATAAGGACTACTTTTCAATAGTTTGATTGTATCTTCTAAAAACGAAGAACTAGTATTATAATCTTCTTGCTCGTATGACTGATGCGCGTGCGGATAATAATTGGGCTCACCATGGTATGAACCATAACCTTGAAAAGGTTGGCGTCCCCAGTCACTATTCTCACTATGGTCATAATACTGATGATGTCCATATTCAAATTCAGGTCGATATTCATTGTATTGGCTTCTATCATACCAGTTCGACATTCTTAATTTCAGGGGAATTCTACGCAATCACAAACAAGTCCGACTCGACCAAATCAAACCTATAGAATCTAGCAAACAAAAAGCATGATGGCTCCACTTAGATTGTTTTCTAGACCAGCTTCTATTCATTCGAAAAGGAATTCGTTACAATTTGAGCACACCCCTCTGGAATGAATCCGAGCTAATGTAAGTTGAATCGAGGCGAGGGAAGCTCAGTGGAGCTTTGATACCCAAGGCCTCACCGCTATCACAAGGCGGCGCAGTCACGCATTCAACTCACAGAAACCATCATGAACTTTGAAGTGTGCTTAAAGAGCAACCAATATTTTTCGAACGAGTTTCCTATTAAGCTCGTTACCTTATCGGTCTCGTTCTATTCCAAATTTTTAAGCTTAGGTTCACGTTCGGTTTTGTTTTCCTAAGACGGGCAAGAAGGAAACGGTGATGAAATCTGAGTCCTTATCTTGATTTGGCCAGGCCTTGCCCTTTACTAGGAAATTAAAAACAGTCCAAATTCGTCCTCAATCAATGAATCACCTTAAGGAATACAGTAACTCGCTTACAGGAGATTCGCGAGTGTTTCGATGGACTTACCTCCCGTACCAGACGGGGGATGAACCGTTGTCGTCGACTCGGGCCACGACTCCTATGTCATGTACGAACCCGAGGGGCCGAGACGATATCGTAATCGTCGTCCTTCCCTGCAAACAGTTTATATTTATTTTTTTTATATAACCCTTCCGTAGGGTTAAAAAAATTAAAAATAAAAAAAATGTCCAAAAGTCCAGAATAAAGTCCAAATAAAAAGTCCAAAATTAAAAAAACTTATGAAAAATAAAGCCTATTTACAAATTCTAAAAAAAATAAATAAAAGCTATATACAAAAAAAAAAAAAAAATTAAATCCTAAAAAAATTATGTCTTTTTTTTCTTCTCTTTTAGCTTTTAGCTTTAAGCTTTTTGTTCCCAAGTCCTTACTATTCAACTTCGAACCTGTAAATCAAAGACACAAAAAGAAACGTAAAAAGGAACAAATAATAATAAATAAATAAAATATATTAAACCTAAAAACAAATCTATATACAAGTCCGCGTCGGCGGCGCCATTTTGTTGTAGTATTTCGATTGCGGTAAATAAGAGTTCGTTACTCGGACTTGAAAATATTTTTCAAACAAAAATATATACACAATTTGTCATAGGATCAAGAGATACTAGGACTCAGGATTCCACCAATTCTTATACTCATGCGAATCAACTATTAATTCTAGACAATTATAGCTTATAATGATAACAAATATCGACTCTTTTCTTTGCCAAAAATAGATTTTGTAAAGTATTAGATGTAAATCATAAGCATGATGCATCAAGAGTTCCTAGACTAAGCATACATCATCAGATAAAATCACAAATAATCAAGAAAAATCATAAAACAACTCATAATAGTGCAAATAGTCATAAAAGAATTAAATAGAATTACTCATGCATAAAGAATGGTTTCCTCCATCATCCCAGTAATGGGGTTTAGCTACTCATAATAATCATGTTCTAAAAATAAATATTTGATGCTCAAAATATGATTAAAAGAGTGAAAAATATAATACAGTGAAACTACGACACTCTTTAAGCGTCCAGAGAAGAACGATAAAGCGCCACTGCTGTAAATAATGATACCTCGCTGCTGCTGTTGACGCTGTTTTTTAAGACCCACAGCAGCAAGTCGTTGTCACTGTTGATAAACGACTGTCTTCTGGAGTCTGTTCTTCGTGTTCTTTGTGCTCTTTAATCAGCAGCAGCAGCAGAACTCCTCCTTCCTGCAGCTCCCGTTCTTCGCTCCTCTAGCCTCTCTCTGGTCTCTGCTCTACCCCAAACTCTTGATCCACTTTCTATGACGTAAACCCAACTATTTATAGGCTTTGAATCACCTTGAAACTCGATCAAACTCGTTGAAAATATCCATTATTCTCTACGGGCAGTTTGAAGAATAATCCTCTTCTTGTTGCGTTCCACCATGTTTTTAGCTATTCTCTCGTCTCAAATATCTTCTAGGACTTGGACTCAACTTATTTGAAGTATATCCCACACAAGAAAATCCCCTAAATCTCTCAAACTAATCTCAAACCCTAAACAGGGACCGTGTTGCTGTCTTGACTTTGTATGGATTTTCCGACTTACCCAGCCCAATTGGATGGGTTTAGATGATTGCATTAGGCCTGTTATGTCTCCTAGAGTCCGTAGGTACCAAATATGCCCATTGAATCTCCTCCTAAGTCGCTCAAATCTCTGCTCAAAAACTGTTGTCGTTACTGCCTATTCTTCCCGCCAATTTCTGTTTTGAATTTTGAAGATGACCTCCCCCTATCCAGTTCCGGTGTCCCTTTAGCAGCTGCCTGGAAATGGGTTACCCCTTAGTAATTAGGTTACCCCTTATCCAAAATCGAGGGTCCGTATAGTGAGTTTTCTGGGACATTTTCCGCACTTTTTCGAGGTTCCTCCGGGGTATTTCTGAGGTGCTTCCGGTACTCTATCAACGAAGGTCCAAACGCCGCATTTTCAGCCAATTTCGCCGCAAAACCTTATTCTTCTAAAAACACCTACAAATAAATAAAATAACCAAATAAGTATAGAATCGAGCACTAACACTATAAACAATTGAGATATATTAGACACATAAATGCGTCTATCATTCTTCAGCAGAAAACGTTGTAAACCACTCTATGACGTTGTTCTTCAGCAGCAGAAACGTCTTCTCTGCAACTCTTGATTTTCACCTCTGCAGCTTCACCAAGCTCTCAGATCGGTCCCCCAAATTCTCCACTCCCTTCTATGAACTCCCAGCAACTTATATATAGCAAACAGAGCGATTTAATCTCCCGAAAACTTCTCGAAATCTCTTCTTTTCTTTTCTTGGCAGTTACGGCAATAATCTCTTCCCAAAATTGTTTCACGCGTTTCTGAGCTTTCCAACTTATCTCAAACTCTTCCTTAGATAGATATGTATCTTTGGGAAGAGTTTCTTGCCTTTAGTCTTCCTAGAATTCCAAAAATAAGTCATACAGAGACCCGTGCAAAACCTGACTTATATTTCTTTTTCCGGCTATTCTAGCCAATTTGGGTTCAAACAAAAGACTTCACCAGGCCTGTTTATTCCTAGGGAGTAAACCCAATCAATTTATGCCATTGAATCACTATGGAAATCGATCGCATTCAATCCCCAACTCTGCCAGTTGCATGCATATTTTTCCCGCCAAAAACTATAAAACTTGATTCAACTCATGCGGATTGTCTATCCAATTCTGGGCAAAAATAAGACCATTACCAGCCCTGTTTAGCCAAGAGGAACAAACCCATTTGATTTCAGCCATTGAATCTCCCTAGAACACCTTCAATTCTTCAACCCTAATTTTGTTCTTATTTTCCCTCCAAAATTCAAATTTCAAATGAAGAAGATGACCTCCCCTTATCCAAAGTGAGAGTTCGTATAGTAATTTTCTCCAACGAGCGCAAAAACCATTGTTTTAGCCAATTTCGCCGCAAAAGCTTATTTCTCCAAAAATACCTACAGGGACATAAAAAGCCATAATAAATATAAAATCGAGCACTAAAAATATATGCAATTGAGATTATATAAGACACAAAAATGTGCCTATCAAATACCCCCAAACTTATTATTTGCTAGTCCTCGAGTAAATTAAATAAAATAAAATCCTAACTCACTGACGCAGGCATCGTCGATTGCATTTAGCGTATGCAATAATCCTTTAAACCCCTAAGTGTCCCTAGTGGCGGAGTGTTGTCTCCGGAGGGCTTACAAGAGATATACCCACAAAACCTTTACACTCCAGACCCTAGCTATCTAGGCAGAACCTTGGAAGGCACTAAAGAATCTCCTTGGTTGGCATACTTATTGACTACAGGGGAAGTACCCTGATGCGAAATTCCAATTGATGTACACGAGTTTGCACTCAAGCATACTAAAATTCATATAAAGTGACAGAGCTCTACTCAGATAGTCGCACTGTGGACATCAATATCCGGAGTCAAAACTAATCACATGGATAGATCAATAAGATGGATATAGAGAAAAACATAGATGGTTTTGATGTTTACTAAGTGAACGGCGTTTCCCATATCTGTCTGAAGGCCTCCGCCAAAATGAACCTATCCTAATGGATTGAGATACTAGTCTGACTAATATCAACACATTGGCATATACAAGGGAACCAGTGATCGATAATCCTAATTCTAGTTCGACACATCTGGCATATACAAGGGAACCAGTGGTCGACTTTATTCACTGATTTTTTTTTCAGCTTTCTTTCTTTATTTTTTTTCAAATTTTTCATTTCTTTTTTCATTTTTTTTTGATCCGTTTGGTCTAATTGGTCTGGTCTTTTTTTTTTCCTAGTAACTCAATCACTCTAATTCACCCTAGCATTGGTAACAACTTGAATCGTGGGACCCACCTATCACTTAGAGAAACATAGTTTAAAAACAAAATAAATAAAAATAAAAGTGAAAAGGACTCAACGAGATATGGTGAAACTATCATGTTATTTCTAACACCTGAGCTCTGTGCTTTTATGAATAGAGTCTTCTAGATGTTGTCATCTAATCAGATTGGTTCCTCAACTCCTACGATCAAAATGCTTCATCCACTTAGATTAGTTAGTGCAATCCTAAATAGGCATAAATTTCTAAGCTCTGGAGTTTATTTATTCATACTGCAACTAAAAAGTTTCTCCAATACCCCCAAACTTAAATCTAGCATTGTCCTCAATGTTCTAAATATGAAATTAAAAGCATGAACAAGGAGAAACTGTTACCATTTGAAGCAAAAGAGATAAGGAAAGATATTACCGTATCGCATGAATGTTGGGTTACCTCCCAAGAAGTTCTAAGTTTAAAGTCTTCAGCCATACTAAGAAAGGATTAATCACCTCATAGAATCATAAAGTAATAGCCGAAATTTTTGTGGGTCATCAAAACCAAATAGAGCTATCACAAATAAAAGGAATCTGCAACCTGTCAAGAAAATAAACAAATAAAGCACACCCTTGTCTAGTTTCCTGTTTAAGACAACTACATCTAGCTGTGGTTCAGTTCAGGTTCTATAACTGGGTCCAAATAAAATATTTTCATGGGTTGGAATTCCTCAAAGCTAAGATCCGGTTCAGGTATTAGAGTCTGAAGAAACTCAAGTAAAAATTTAAAAGCACATAGTAATAACCTGAATAATTGAGGATCCTTAAAGTCAATCATTTTTGACTCACACAATCGACCACGATGAAACTGGTGGTCAATCTTAAGCAAATGTATCGACCCTAATCTCTTAAAGTAATTAGGTTTAGTCTCAAAACTAAATAATTGACACATCTAAAATTTATACGTTCCCACAATTGGTTGAAAAATATTTGGTGGGAAAACAAAGTCGATCTTGGTATCATAGCCTGGTCTAACCTCATCAACCAGAGGATGGGTTTCTAACAACTGAACTTACTTATGGACATCACTAGGTTCAGGAAAACGTGTATAAAGATAATCTTGCAAAATGGTTGAGGCACATATGTCAAGTCCGAAGTGAGGGACCTTTCTAAGAGTTAAGGCACATGGAGAATGATAATCACCCCCAAACTTAGAGTTTTGGGTATCTCTAGATAGACTAGCTACAATTTCCTTAATTTCTAGATCGTTGGAATCCTGAAAATAATCAATTGCTTCTTCTAGGTTATACTCAAGTGACGCATCCTCACTCATATTTAATATCTGTACGAGTTCATTTTCTTCGTCTAAGACCATTGTTTCTAAATCGCTAGACTCTAAAACGGTATTCTCAGAATAAACTCGTTCCTCTAAGCCATTATCGACTTCGTAATCAAAAGGAAATACTACATCATCTAAATAAGTGGTATCTCTAATCAAATCCTCGTCCTTTTGAATAGGTGAATAATCATTATAATTATCGGGATCTGAACCAGAAATAACACTATCATCATAAAGTTCATTTGGAGTAACAAATTCCTGATCACTATGCCTACATATTTCAAATTCTTCATCAACACTATCTACATCATAATCATCATAATAACATGAAAATGGTTGAACCTCATCTAAACAAGTAGTGTTACCAATTTTATCCTCGTCATCTTGATTATGCAAATAACTATCCTCATTTTCAAAGGTACTATTGGAATCACTGTATTGGAAATTAAGATTATTTCGAGCAATTCTTTCGTTCGTCTCAGCTATCAACTCGAAGGATTCCTCTATAGAAAGTTCTCTTTCGTCATAAACTAAGTTATTCATCTCAGCTAACTTACGTGTACAACTCCTCTAATTTCCTGAGGGACTCTTCTAAAGGAGAAATATAAAAAATTTATCGTATGACCAGTGCGTGTGTGGATAGTAATTGGGCTCATCAAGGTATGAGACATAAACTTGAAAAGGCTGATGTTCCCAACCACTATTCACATTATGGTCAAAGTAGTAACGTCCATTTAGAAACTCAGTCGGATATTCGTTGTATTGGCTCTTTTAATACCAGTTCGACATTCTATTGCAGGGGTGTGATTTGTCACACAAAATAAAACCCACTGACAGGGGATTCATGGGTGGATAGAGTCTTACCTCCCGTACCAGACGGGCGATGAACCGTTGAAGTCGACTCAGGCCACCGACTCCGATCTCAGTGTACGAACCCGAGGGGCTGAGACAGTATCGTAACTGTCGTCCTTCCCTACAAACAGTTTATATTTAATCTTATCCCTTCCGTAGGGTTTTAAAAAATAATGTCCAGTCCAAAAATAAAGTCCAAAAAGTGTCCAAAAATAAAAAGAAAAATTACAAAAACTAAAACCCTATTTACAGTTTCTAAAAATAAAACAAAATAACTATATACAAAATATTCTTCTTCACTCCTTTCGGATTCCTCTTTTCTTTCCTTCTTTGGCGATGCTTTCTTTTTATAACACTTTTTTCTTTCCTTGTAGCTTCGCTCCAATCTGAAAAGAATCGAAAAATACCAAAGGCGTAAAAGAGAACAAAAATTCTAAAAGAAATAAAATAAATCTAAAACCTAAAACCTAAAACCTAAAACCTAATACAAATTCCCGGCAGCGGCGCCAAAAATTGATGTAGTTTTGAAAGTGGTAGTAAAGTTCGTTCAACTCGGATTGTGTAAAGGTTTGATTTAATAATTAAGAATAAAAATACTAAAAATATATTCACAAGGTTGTCACGAATATCGAGAGGTACTGAGACTTAGGATTTCACCACTAATCACATTCAATTGGTTCATATAATGACTCATAACAATTCTAGCTCTTTTGTTGACTCTTTTCTTTGCCAAAAGTAGATTTTATAAAGCATTAGATGTAAATCACAAGCATGACGCATCAAAAGTTCCTAAAACCTAGCATGCGACATCAAGCAAAATCACAACTAATCAAGAAAAATCATAAATCGATTAAAACAAGTGCAAAAGTCATAAAGAATCAATTATAGTTACCAAGTGATTGTGAAATAGGGCTTCCTCCATCATCCCAGTGTTGGGATTTAGCTCCTCATATCAAAAACACGCTCAAAATATTTAATCATGGCTCAAATAGGTGTTTTTATTGAAGAAGTGAATCTGTAACAGATATAATTGTTACAGAATCCACTGTTACGGAAGCTGCCCTTACAAATAAATTCTAACGGGAATAGTTGTTGCAAAGATGTTACAAAGGTATTGGATTTGAAAGATTAGGTAATGGTTTCTTGCTAAGTTGCGAAGTGTTTTACGACGTTGTTCTTCAGCAGAAAACGTTGTAAACCACTCTATGACGTTGTTCTTCAGCAGCAGAAATGTCTTCTCTACAACTCTTGATTTTCACCTCTGCAGCTTCACCAAGCCCTCAGATCGGTCCCCCAAATTCTCGACTCCCTTCTATGAACTCCCAGCAACTTATATATAGCCAACAGAGCGATTTAATCTCCCCAAAACTTCTCGAAATCTCTTCTTTTCTTTTCTTGGAAGTTACGGCAATAATCTCTTCCCAAAATTGTTTCACGCGTTTTTGAGATTTCTAACTTATCTCAAACTCTTCATTAGATAGATATGTATCTTTGGGAAGAGTTTCTTGCCTTTAGTCCTCCTAGAATTCCAAAAATAAGTCATACAGAGACCCGTGCAAAACCTGACTTCTATTTCTTTTTCCGGCTATTCTAGCCAATTTGGGTTCAAACAAAAGACTTCACCAGGCCTGTTTAGGCCTAGGGAGTAAACCCAAACAATTTCAGCCATTGAATCACTCTGGAAATCGATCGAATTCAATCCCCAACTCTGCCAGTTGCATGCATATTTTTCCCGCCCAAAAACTATAAAACTTGATTCATCTCCTGCGGATTCTCTAGCCAATTCTGGGCAAAAATAAGACCATTACCATCCCTGTTTAGCCAAGAGGAACAAACCCATTTGATTTCAGCCATTGAATCTCCCTAGAACACCTTCAATTCTTCAACCCTAATTTTGTTCTAATTTTCCCTCCAAAATTCAAATTTCAAATGAAGAAGATGACCTCCCCTTATCCAAAGTGAGAGTCCGTATAGTAATTTTCTCCAACGAGCGCAAAAACCACTTTTTTAGCCAATTTCGCCGCAAAAGCTTATTTTTCCAAAAATACCTACAGGGACATAAAAAACCATAATAAATATAAAATCGAGCACTAATAATATATACAATTGAGATTATATAAGACACAAAAATGTGCCTATCAGCCTGCCCATTACTCTGCGCATAGTATGGGGTGGAAAAGTTGTGTTTAATATGTAACCCTTCACACAAATATTTGAATGTTTCAGAGTCGAATTGCTTCTCATTATCAGAAACGATCGTTGCTGGTATACCGAATCTGCAGACAATATTTTCCCAAATGAACCTGCGGACATGCACTGCCTCTGTTTTTACAAGTGCCACTGCTTCTACCAACTTGGTGAAATAATCAGTAGCAACCAACAGATATTTGACGCCCCCAGGTGCAGCTGGGAACGGACCTACAATATCCAAACCCCATTTACTGAATGGCCATGCGCTCATAACTGCATGCAGCTCATTTGCTGGTCTCTTTATTAGAGGACCATGCATCTGACAAGATACGCATTTCTTCGTGTACTCCTTTGCATCGTTCTGCATATAGGGCCAGAAGTATCTTTGAGAAAGCAACCTATGTGCCAAACTTCTGCCTCCAGAATGATTGCCACAACAACCTTCATGCGCCTCAGCTAACAATTTCATCCCCTCATCACGAGTTACACACCGCAGGTATGGTTCCATCGAGATTGGCTTTTTATAGAGTTCATCCTCTATCAAAGCGTACCTCCAAGCAGTCTTCATAATTTTCCCAGCTTGGTACTTATCTTGTGGGATCTCTTTTGTTTGTAGGTAACGAACATACGGTTGTCTCCAATCTTCGGATTGACCATTGTCCATATCATCAATATCCATAGGATCTTGTTGTATTTCAGATGAACTACCCTCGTTTTCATTTGCACAAATTCTGTGTGCAGTCACCACAGTGTTATGAATGCTAGGAAATTCTTGGAAATCAACTATGATATACTGTGTTGAATCTGACTCTACTGCCGCTGACAGGTACGCCAGGGCATCTGCATGCCTATTCTCAAGCCTTGGCTTTTGCTCGATGCTGAAATCTTCAAATTTTTTTGCCAAGTCGCTAATATATTCTAAATAGGAGGCTAACTTCTTATTCTTGGCTTTGTATGCACCAGTGAACTGGTTGGCAACTAACCTTGAATCGGTTGTCAGTATGACTCTCCTCGCCCCCAAGTGGAGTGCTGTTTTTAGACCTGATATTGCAGCCTCGTACTCGGCCTAATTATTTTAAGCAGTAAATCCTAGTTGAACAGATTTTTCTACTCGTACTCCTTCAGGGGAAATTAATACGCAACCAACACCAGCTCCGTCGGTGTTTGCTGATCCATCAGTGTATATCTTCCATATCCCACTGTATTTTTCCAGTACCGATGTTGAGTCTTCAATACTCTTTTGCACATGTATTTCCTTTGAAGCTTTTTTACTTGTTTTCACTTGTTCCCATGTCAATGGTATTGGTGACACATTCTCTGTTTCATGCAAGATTTACTCGTCGAGAATAGACTCAGAAACAACAATATCATCTACTGGGAAATCTTCCATTAACGATGCTAAAGCATGTCCTTTTTCTGTCGTCCTTGGTTCATAATCAATGGTGTATGCGCCAAGGTAAGTAGCCCATGTGGCCAATCTACTTGAATCATCAGTTCTTCCCAATACCTTCTTAAGTGGATACTCAGTGTATACCACGATTCGTCGCCCTTCAAAATATGGATTTAGGCGTCTTGCTGCATGCATAAGTGCTAGTGCCATTTTTTCTATTTTTGAGTACCTGGTCTCAGCGTCTGTTAAAGATTTGCTAACGAAATATACTGGCTTTTCGTCAGGCTCTCGGACAAACAAAACCGCACTCACAGCAAACTCACTTGAAGCCAGATATATGTAGATGGTTTGTCCCGTCTTGGGGCCTGTAAGTATAGGAGGAGAGGTCAAGTACCTTTTGATTTCTTTTAGAGCACGCTCACAGTCGTCACTCCAACCAAACTTCTCTTCCTTCCTTCGAATTTGAAAAAATGATCTGAATTTGTCAGATGCTCGAGAAATAAACCTGCTCAATGTGGCCAATCTCCCAGTAAGTATTTGTACTTATTTCACACTTCTAGGTCAAGGCATCTCTTGTATTGCTCTTATTTGTTCTGGATTGACTTCAATTCCTCTCTGTGTCATCATATATCCAAGAAACTTCCCGGACGTGAGTCCGAAAGAACATTTGGCAGGATTCAACTTCATTCCATATTGCCGCAGTCGTTCAAAGGTTCTTTTCAGATCAGAAAGATGAGATTCCTTCTGCTTGGATTTGACCACCATGTCGTCGATGTAAACTTCAACGGTTTTCCCGATCATGTCCTTAAACATATCGTTTACTAAACGTTGATAAGTAGCTCCCGCGTTCTTCAATCCGAATGGCTTGACAAGGTAGAAGTATGCCCCCTTGTCTGTTATAAAAGATGTATGCTCTTGATCATCTCCAAATAATGGTATTTGGTTGTAACCAGAAAAACCATCCATGAATGACAACCTTCCGTATCCCGAGGTGGCATCGACTAGATCGACAATCCTGGGCATTGGATAAGGATCACTTGGACATGCCTTATTCAAGTTGGTGAAATCAATGCATACTCTGATTTTCCCATTCTTTTTTGGTACTGCAACAATATTTGCTAACCATTTAGGATATCTGACGGGTTTGATGATCCGAGCCTCTAGCATTTTCTCAATCTCTTCTCCTACTTTTTCCTTTCGTTCAGGAGCCATCTTCCGTGGTTTTTGCCTCACCGGTTTTAAAACCCTCATCAATATTCAATCGATGGCATGCGATGGATGGATCAATGCCCGTCATGTCTTTGAGACTCCAAGCGAACACATCTTTATTTTCTTTCAAAAGGGTAATCAAACTTTCACTTTCCCCTAACGGCAGTTCAGCGCCGATGAAGGTTGTGTGTTCCTTTTGATCTCCAATTTGAACTTCCACCAACTCTTCAATAGTTGGCGGTCCTTCCTCCCATCTTCCTTGATAAGAGGTTGGGAAGCACTGTAATTGCTATAAATGTTTTTCAGCATGGAGTATTTCCGAGCCTTTTAGCTCAGACTTTTTGTACTCTTCCATTGCGTTTTCATGGCATTTATGAGATGCCACCTGATCGCTTCTGACCTTCATGACCCCTGCTGGTGTAAAGAACTTCAAACACTGATGAATGGTAGAAGTTATCGCCCCCATTGCATGAATCCAGTCACGTCCTAATATGGCATTATAAGGTGCGCGACAATCTAACAATGAAAAGTATTGCATAACCGTTTTTCCTCCCAAAGTTGTAGGCAAACTTACTCTTCCTATTGCCGTCATTGTCTCTCCGCTAAAGCCGATAATCGGATTATCATCATCTTCAACTTGACTTTCATTCAAGCTCATTGATTTGTATGCTCCGGAGAATATGACGTTAATTGAACTTCCAGTATCAACTAGAACTCGACGTACCTTGTACATTCCAATGAGAGCTAAGATAACAATTGCATCGTTATTTGGTTGGTAAACTCCAGCAAGATCAGCAACTGAAAAACATATCTCTGTATTTCCTTCCTCTAGAGTTTTCGTACCGATAAGATTAACATATTCAACCTTATTCGAAATCCGCCAATCCTGGATATGGCGCAAATTCAGACATGTTGCATTCTCATGAGCCTTCCTTGAAGTTGAATTGACTCTTGCATGACTCACTCTGATTTCTCGAAGATCTAATGTATTCACTTGTGATGGATTCTTCTTCACATACTGTTGAAGCTTTCCTTCGTCGATCATTTTCTGAACTTCCGTTTCCAGAGTTCGATAAGACTCGGTATTGTGTCCGTAATCTCGATGATGAGCACAATATTTACTTTTATCCCTTTTATCCTTTGTTTCTTCTGACATTAGCTTTGGAACTGGAAGAGAATCCTTAATATTTTTGAAGAGTTCCCACAGTCCGATATTTAGACTGGGAAATCTAATTTTCACCTTAACCTGAGGTTTTCTTAATTCTTCTCCGTCTCCAGATCTACTTCGGGGGTCATCAAGATTTTTCTTCTTCGAACTACTCTCTAAATGTTGTTTTTGTTTTCCATGTCCTTCGGCACCTGGAGATTTTGTCGTACGCGACAACTTTGCCCTCTTTTCTTTCTCAGCTCTACCATACCTGTCTGCCCTGTCATATAACTCTTTGAGAGTTCCGACTGGTTGGACTGTTAGGGAATTGTAAATTCCGAACTCATTGTAATCCAGCGCATTTTTGTATGCCTCTATTACGAGTCCAGCATCTACTTTTACGACTTCACTAACTTCCTGGCGAAACCTCCTAGTAAAATCAATAAGACTTTCACCGGCTTCTCTGTGTAACAAGAACAAATGGCTGCTTCCTTTCTTATTTCCGAGATTAATTTTGTACTGCTCAAAGAATGCATCCGACAACATTCCGAAGTTTGCTACGAATTTGGCTTTAGTTATGAAAACCAAGTTAAAGCCTTACCAGTCAAAGTTGTTGGGAATGCTCTGCAAAGTAACTCGTCACTAAATCCCCATAAACTCATCGAAGCCTGAAAATGTTGGACGTGTTCCACTGGATCGCCACTCCTCCTATCAAAGAATTCTTTAAACTGAGGAAGGATGAAATTCAGAGGTGGTCGAAACTGCTTTATCCTGTTAGTAAACGGTGAATCTATCGATCTCTTCATTGATAAGATTTGTTGTCTCTCATCGTTGGACTGTTTATGTGACAACGCTTCTTCAATTATTTCGTCGATTTTATTTTTACTGAGGTGATTGCTTCGTGGTGAATCTCCGTCAGTTTCTCTACGGATCCGCTCATTCCTGACAAATTCAGTTCTTCTTTCTCGATAATCTCTTTCACGCCTGGTTTTCTTTGAATAGTCGTTGTCGTCGTGACCAACTCTGTGTCTACGCCTGTCATGTCTCTTATGACTTGGCCTTGCTCGCCTGTCTTGATCAATCAAATAGTAGGCATCATCTTCGGGTACATAACGATCATAATAACTACCATTATGGTGATCATGACTTTGATGATCGTTTCTAGCATCTTCAGCTCTTCTTGAATTACTCCGACCTGGCCTTTGCTCGTCAAGGACGTCGTCCCTTCCGTGTGGGATGCCACGTTCTCGTGTAGTACGATGATTTGACATTTCATTTTCGTAGTGCGGGGTAGCTGCACCTTCGAGTTCTTTTCTTTTCTCTAATGCAATTTTGAGCCGCTTGTTCTCCCTTTCCAACTCCTGAAAATGCTCGCGTAACGTCAAGTCAATTGGGGTCACCCGTGGGTTGTTAGCTTGTGTAACCTGCATGTTGCTAGCTTGCGTAACTAGAGGATTGTTAACCTGCACGGCTTGAATATTGCTAGCTTTCCCAACTTGTAGGTGATTTCTCACACCCCTATTAGCAATATCCCTTTGTCGAAGCTCCCGAATGCTCGGGTGTTGGTTTCGATTCCCTCCCTGATAGTTGATGTTTTCACTATTGGCACGAGGAGATGTTCTACGTTCCCAAGCATTGTTTTTTCTGAAAGTTGGAGTGGATCTGGCAGAATGAGCTCCCGACGTTGTTGATCAAATTGACGTTTCCCTTCCATCTTGAAGGGGTGGGACGATAGCGCTCCGTATCGTTCGACTGACGCCTTGAGTATGACGATTTTCGGTAGGTGCGTTGTCGTTCCCTTCATGTTGACTTGCTTGTGAAAAGTCCATGAAACTTCTCTTGTTTTGTTACCTTTCGTAACACTGACTTTTGCAACAAAAAAGCGTCTCTGTTACAACGTTCTCTGCAACGCTAGATTAACTGTTGTAGCTTCTGGACAGATCTGTAATACAGAGTTAACTGTTGCTGTTTCAGAACAGATCTGTAACACAGAGTTAACTGTTGCCGTTTCTGAACAGATCTGTAACACAGAGTTAACTGTTGCTGTTTCTGGGCAGATAACTGTTGCAGCGATTTTTCAGCAACGTCTGATGTCTGTTACAGAAAAATTCTCTTCTGAAAAAGCTTGAAAAAAAAAACTTCTTTTGCAAGGGGAGCACGATCAAGGGTTTGGGTCCCCTTAGTCGGCGCCAAAAGATGTTGGAGCAAAATTAATCACCCCAACAATCTTCGAGATTTGTGTGTGTTGATCGAATCTCCACCGTTGCTTTATTTCTCCAGAGATGTTGATGAAAAATGAGGGGGTACCTACAAAGACACTCCGATGCTTAATTCAGAGAGAGCTCTAGACATGTTTTTTTTTAGAAGAAAAAAGTAATTCTGATTGTGTCCTTTGAGTTGATTCTCAACCTCTATTTATAGGCAGAAATCAAATCAAGTTGTTAAGATTTGTGGTTATCCCAAATAACCACCTAGATTCATCCTTATCCCATAAGATTTGTGGCTATCTTCTATGACCACCTGGATTCATCCTTATCTCATAAGATTTGTGGTTATCTTTAACAACCACCTGGATTTGTATCTATCCTCACAAGATTTATGCAAATCTCAAAAGATCATGTTTATCTCTTTGAGATTTGAACTAATCTCAAACTGGTTTCCATAAAAAACCATTGGGCCACAAAATAAACCCAATTGGGCTTCCATAATAAGCCCGACGTGTTCAGGATTCCTTAATAAATCCGGTTGGGTTCTTTAAAAAGTTATTTTTGTCTCCTTTTATAAACAACTGGGCTTCTACAATAAACCCAGCTGGGCTTCCTTAATAAGCCATTTTTGGCTTCTTTACTAAACCACTGGGTTTCCTTAATAAACTCAGTTGGGCTTCTTTAATAAGCCAATTATGATTTCTTTACTAAACCACTGGGTTTCCTTTATAAATCCAGTTGGGCTTCTTTAATAAGCCATTTATGGTTTCTTTACTAAACCACTGGGTTTCCTTAATAAACCCCGTTGGGCTTCTGTAATAAGCCAATTATGGTTTCTTTACTAAACCACTGGGTTTCCTTAATAAACCCCGTTGGGCTTCTTTAATAAGCCAATTATGGTTTCTTTACTAAACCACTGGGTTTCCTTAATAAACCCCGTTGGGCTTCTTTAATAAGCCAATTATGGTTTCGGGGCGCTTGTGTGTCCCGTACGTAAACCATTTTATGGTGGTACAAACAATTTGTAACAACATTTCCAGCAAACTTATTATTTCAAATTACATTTCAATCAATACAATGAAAAGATTCAAATCACTAAGCTACTCAATCCTAGCTTCCGCTGCGCAACTCTAATAAATCTGCAAGGATGTCAATTGGGGTGACATGACAGCTCAGTAGAATGCGTTACCAGTTCTCTAAAGATGCGCAAACATAATCATTTTTAGCAAAGAAAAACATATGACAAGAACATGGGACAATTTCAACGAATCCGTGATATATTCAAGAATCACAATACCAACAATATTTTTGATAAATTATCAAATCTAGAATTCAGTCTATGAGTTCATAACATTAATATTATTATCAACAAATCATCCATTTTAGTTTCAACACATTATTCACATATTAACATTGTCACCAACCAAACATGAGTTCATAATACCATTAACTAATAATCCATTTTGGATTTAATACATCAATTCACAATTCATCCATTTAAGTTCACACTTGAGTTCAACAATTCATTGAAATAGATTTCACACGTGAGTTCACAACACTATTAATGTTTCCTACAAATAATTCAATTCGCATTTCAATGATTGAGTTTATAAAACCAATAAGGTTTCCACTAATCAATCAATAGAGATTTCAACACACGATTCACAAATTAATATTGTCACCAACAAGCCATGAGTTCACAACATTTATATTATTATCAACAAATCATTTATCAAATCATCCATTTAGGATTCAACTCATCAATTCACAACAACAACTCATCCATTTGAATTTCACAAATGAGTTCATAATACCGATTATGTTTCCAACAACTCATTTAATTTAGATTCCAAACACATTATTCACATATTTATAAGTCACCTCAAACCATGAGTTCACGGTACGAAAACCTTGGTTCATACACCCACCTATCGTTTATCGGCACGGACAACCTCCATCGATGGTCAGGAACAAAAGTTTCTATGGGGATCATACCAATTTTCTCTCGGGGATCATTACCCGTTTCATTCACAGTACTAAAACCTTGGTTCGTACACCACCTATCGTTTATCGGCACGTACAGCCATCATCGATGGTCGGGAAACACAAGTTCCCATGGGGATCATTACCCATTTAACACTCTGGGATCATTAACCGCCATTAGCGTGAAAATATATTTCATCTAACGGAAAAATATGAACTCATTTCCGTTTTTAAATCATTTTTACAAACAACAGAAGCAACAACATGAGTTTCTTTCAAGAATTTATGCAAACAAGTTAATTGCAGCCACTTTGCATCATGCATATTAGAGTAATTTATTCATCTGATCTTCCTAAACTTATAAGAAAACATACAGAGCTCAATAAACAAACACATATCCAAAATTCACAGTAAACCAACGGTTCAAACAAAATATATTGAATTTATAGTGACAACCTAAAAACTAGGCAGTTTACATGCCATTACCAAACAATTCATTATAAATTCATATAAACTTGAAATTGAGCAAACACAGAGCACAATGAAAGGTATCATATATTTCTACAACTTTTGTTAATAATCCAATTCATTCTAAAAATGTTAAGGTTACCTAAATCAATCAAAAACGTGATAAAGCGAATCTGTCCAGAATCTTCAGAAATCATCATTCATATTAATTCAAACATTCAACAGTGAATTCACGGTGGAGTATTCTCAAATTTTTATCAACGATACCCAATTATGTTGTCTATCAATAACATAAGCCTGATCAAAACTCAAAGATATGTAATTGTACGAATAAATTACTGAAACCTAACAATAGAAAATCATATAAATTAAACACCCAAAGAAAAACATCAAAAGAGAAAGGGTTTCACATTCTACCTTTGATTAGCTACAATCTCCTCTAGATTATAGCCTTCTTCTCTAAAAACTCTAGCTCCATCTCTTTCTCTTTCTCATTCTTAGTTTTCTAATCTCTAAAATTCTTTTGCCAAATGTTTATTATAAAACCTATATTAATATTACCAATTAATACACATTTCATTATTATTATTATTATTATTATTACTATTATAAATGTCTCTTTATTTTCCTACTATTTAGGTGATTATATTCACACCTTAATATTCTACCTCAAGCAACCCAATTAGGCAAAGGAATAATAAACAATAATCTAAGCTAACTCATTAAAATCCGACACGGAAAGGTAACTATAAATACAGGGTATTACATTCTACCACCCTTAAAAAAAATTTCGTCCCGAAATTAAAAATATACTTAGAATCTCAAAATTCTACATAATATAAATCATATCACAAACAATACGAAAATTCAATGCAGCACACAACTAATGGTTCGTATGAATTCAATAAAAGCTTGAATATCACTAATAACACGAAACAAGCAATACAACAACAAAATCAACCAAGCATGCATAAAGACATAAAAAATAATTTATTTACGCTCCCATTCAAGATCTGAAGCCTAGAGCTCTGATACCAACTTGTAACACCCCGAGTTCCGGACCAGGGTCAAACCCATATGCAGATCCGAACTCGAAGCGTTACGGGTCGGAAAGAGACTTATGCATATATATTTCTCTTAGTTAATCTTTTTTTTACAACAAATATAATTTAGCCTTTCTAATATGTATTTAAACATATGAATTTTCTAATCATTTGTAACAACATTTTCAGCAAACTTATTATTTCAAATTACATTTTCAGCAAATTTAAACATATGAATAGCGCGCAAGGAGGTTTCTCTTGGTCTTCGGTCAGATGATGGCAAAGATCTGAATCCCGCTGATATTCTTGTTCTCAACTGGGAAAATGTGAAAGATGTTTGTATGGATGTTACAGGTGTCTCTCCATTCACTGGCGATGGTGTCCGCTCCTTTGTCCCTGGTAAGGCTATTTCTGGTGTTGTTTCACGTAAACATACCAAATACTCGGACAAGTGTGCTGCACATGGGTATGGGTTGGGTGTTCTGGATTTTTCTACCTTAGGAGAACTTGGTGAGGATACTTTAGCTTTTTCAAGCGTCTGAAGCATTGTTTATTTAGCAATGACGCTAGTAGTGGCGTAGGTAGATTCATTTTTTTATAGATTAGGTGTTGCTATTCAAAGAGGAGTTGGAGCCCAGCTTGTCGCTAGGTTACCAACCAAAAGCTTTGTTTGATTTATAAATTTGATTAATTTTCAATCAATACAATGAAAAGATTCAAATCACTAAGCTACTAAATCATAGCTTCCGCTGGCGCAACTCTAATAAATCTGCAAGGATGTCAATTGGGGTGAGATGACAGCTCAGTAGAATGCGTTACCAATTCTCTAAAGATGCGCAAACATAATCATTTTTAGAAAATAAAAAATATGACAAGAACATGGCACAACTTCAACGAATCCATGATATATTCAAGAATCACAATACCAACAATATTTTCGATAAATTATCAAATCTAGAATTCAGTCGTTGAGTTCATAACATTAATATTATTATCAACAAATCATCCATTTAAGTTTCAACACATCATTGACATATTAACATTGTCACCAACCAAGCATGAGTTCATAATACCATTAACTAATAATCCATTTTGGATTTAATACATCAATTCACAATTCATCCATTTAAGTTCACACTTGAGTTCAACAATTCATTGAAATAGATTTCACACGTGAGTTCACGACACTATTAATGTTTCCTACAAATACTTCAATTCGCATTTCAATGATTGAGTTTATAAAACCAATAAGGTTTCCACTAATCAATCAATAGAGATTTCAACACACGATTCACAAATTAATATTGTCACCAACAAGCCATGAGTTCACAATATTTATATTATTATCAACAAACCATTTATCAAATCATCCATTTAGGATTCAACTCATCAATTCAGAACAACAATTCATCCATTTGAATTTCAAAAATGAGTTCATAACACCGATTATGTTTCCAACAACTCATTTAATTTAGATTCCAAACACATTATTCACATATTTATAAGTCACCTCAAACCATGAGTTCACGGTACGAAAACCTTGGTTCATACACCACCTATCGTTTATCGGCACGGACAGCCTCCATCGATGGTCAGGAACAAAAGTTCCTATGGGGATCATTACCTGTTTCATTCACAGTACGAAAACCTTGGTTTGTACACCACCTATCGTTTATCGGCACGGACAACCGTCGTCGATGGTCGGGAAACACAAGTTCCCATGGGGATCATTACCCATTTAACTCTCGGAGATCATTAACCACCATTAGACTGAAACTATATTTCATCTAACGGAAAAATATGAACTCATCTCCATTTTTAAATCATTTTTACAAACAACAACATGAGTTTCTTTCAAGCATTTATGCAAACAAGTTAACTGCAGCCACTTTGCATCATGCATATTAGAGTAATTTATTCGTCTGATCTTCCTCAACTTTTGAGAGAACATACAGAGCTCAATAAACAAACACATATCCAAAATTCACAGTAAACCAACGGTTCAAACAAAATATATTGAATTTATAGTGACAACCTAAAAACTAGGCAGTTTACATGCCATTACCAAACAATTCATTATAAATTCATATAAACTTGAAATTGAGCAAAAAGCAGAGCACAATGAAAGGTATCATATATTTCTACAACTTTTGTTAAGAATCCAATTCATTCTAAAATTTTTAAGGTTACCTAAATCAATCAAAAACGTGATAAAGCGAATCTGTCTAGAATCTTCGGAAATCATCATCCATATTAATTCAAACATTCAACGGTGAATATACGGTGAATTATTCTCAAATTTTTATCAATGATACCCAATTATGTTATCTATCAATAAAAGAAGCCTGATCATAAATCACAAATATGTAATTGTACGAATAAATTACTGAAACCTAACAATAGAAAATCATATAAATTAAACACCCAAAGAAAAACATCAAAAGAGAAAGGGTTTCACATTCTACCTTTGATTAGCTACAATCTCCTCTAGATTATCCATATCCTTCTTCTCTGAAAACTCTAGCTCCATCTCTTTCTCCTTCTCATTCTTAGTTTTCTAATCTCTAAAATTCTTTTTCCAAATGTTTATTATAAAACCTATATTAATATTACCAATTAATACACATTTCATTATTATTGTTATTATTATTTAATTTAAATTATAAATGTCTCTTTATTTTCCTCCTATGTAGGTGATTATATTCACACATTAATATTCTACCTCAAGCAACCCAATTAGGCAAAGGAATAATAAACTATAATCTAAGCTAACTCATTAAAATCCGACACGAAAAGGTAACTAGAAATACAGGGTATTACATTTACTAATTGGAGATTTTCTATTGAGAGATTTCGGAAATATTGGACCAACATTTATTGGAATTATGAAAACCGAAATTTTTCATTCATTGCATATCTTGAGAATATTTTCGGTTTTGGAAATTCCTTGGTGTCCAAACATCCTTGGTCTATAAATACCTAAGTTTTCATTTCTAGCGAACTATCCTAAGAGCCAGGAAAACTTCATTTCTTGTTGTTTCTGGTGGAGCCGTCTATTCGGAGGAGAAATTATCCTAATTAGTTGAAATATCTTACAATCGCTCGTTTAAAGACTTATGTGGGATCAAGAAGCTCTATGAGTACCGTAGGTGGGAACTAGATAATTGCAGTGTTATTAGTTTTCGGTTTGATTTGATTGAATAACATTAGTTGAAACTTTTATTGCACCTAGTTTGTTTATCCTTGAGAATCTTCTCTTCTGATATAAGATTCACTCAAACTAGATCGAAGTATCGACGGGATCTTTAGAACTGTTGTTAGATCTAAATAAATCTTGTGATAATCCATTGTTAACAGACTCCGTTCTGTGCATGATTGATCACAAGATACTCAAGTGGTGTTGTGCAGGTTTTGAAGATAAAAGAAGATTTCAAGACGAAAAAGAATTCTTATTAGTTTTCGTATCTTGTGGATTTAGTGCACAAACCTTGATCGGATGGGATCCAACTAGAATCAATTTATCTTTGATAGATCTGATTAATTAGTCGCGTGAGATCGACAATATCTATATTTCTCTTTGAGATATATATTGATTGAGTGTGAATCTATACTCGATAGTTAAATTTAGATTGATCTAAACAGACAAAGGAGTTTCTTAGATTAAATGGAAGAGCCTTTGTCAAGGACTCATCTATATCTTTAGCAAGATTGATTAGAGTGGTTACCAAACAGATTCTTTCTTTGTTTTTTTGGAATATGATCCAAAGGATTTGCTATTCGCGTGCGTGACTCTAGAAGTCGAAGGCGCGGGGATACTGGGGGAACTAAGTAGCTAGGGGTAGTCTGCTTGGTCTCAACTATATGAAGTTGGTATTAAATTTTGTATAGTGGCTTAATTTTGAGAGTATTCAAAACTGGACTAGGCCCCGGGGTTTTTCTGTATTTGCGGTTTCCTCGTTAACAAAGTCTTGCTGTGTCTTTTACTTTGATTTCCGCATTATAATTGTTATTATAATTAAGTAAAATACACAAGTACGTTAACTCTGTAATACTTGATAGTGATCCTACTAAAGGTGGCACCTTCTCGCACCGATAGCGGTCAACGATGGCGTATCAATTCTGCAACCAGTTATCGTCGACTTCTAACTTCATCGCAGATTTACACTTTTTCACAATGTCCATCAGAGGAATCAAATCCCGATCATCCTCGTATATTCAGAGTTTGGTTATTACCGAACCTATTATCAAGTAACACACTTTGTTTTTGTATTATCTCGATCTTGTATCCATTATCAATCACACAAGTTATCTTATTGTCGTATTGTCTCGATCTCGTATCCATAGACGACCACATGAAGTGTGAACCGAATTGTTCTTTGTCTCGAATTTTTCCATAGACGATCACATTCGGTAGAGGACTTATAGGTTGAAATAAAAAGATTGTGGTGTATTTGGGTACCCTCGTCTTTTTAATAATTGACAAACCTCTTTTGCTTCGACACATGATATTTGCTTCACTTTGCCTTTTGAAAACATGGTGGATGTTCTTGGGAAAGAAAGAAATGTGTTGGTTTGGTTGAGAATCAAACCTAGTGTTGTATTTATAACCAAAAAAATAGACGTTGGTAATTCAAATAGGCGGTCTAGATTGTTAGAGCATTGCTCGGTCGAGCTCGCATGCGTTGCTATCTCAAGCATGCTTGTCAATGTTAGTAATCAAAACTATAAGTCTTAATTTCTAGCCTACATAGCTAAAGGTCTCGGAATAGGATAGAAAGTGTAGTTGAGCTCAAGAACTCCATGGAAATCATCATACAAGACGAAGGACTACTCAAGGAACTGGTGGATCTTCATCGAATAAAAGGTATGTGGAGACTTGAACTTATTTGTCACACAAAAGTCTATCTATTCTATCTCCTACTCTTGAGACAAAAGTCGTTTTGATATATAAACTTTCATTATGCACATTTGCTATTTCGAGCCGAGTTTATCTCGCCTATCTATTTCTCGAAATATGTGTTGGTAAGCTTTCACTTTAGCCGAATTCATCTTTACCTAGTGACGAAAGTCATGTTATGTTTCAATCACTTTGAAAATTTCCCTGACGAAAAATGGTCTGTGAATAACGACTATATCCGTCATTTGAGAATATTTCAATGATTGAAATGAGAGTTTAGATTACATAACCATTGGTAGGATATAAGCATTGTTGTGGAAACACATATATGTATAAGTCCTTATTACTTGAACCAAAGTTTGCTAACTTTGTTGATCAAGATAAATGGAAGTGGCGTGAGCCAAGTCCGCGAACTGGCGGAAGTCCTCGACCCGAGAATTTCTGCTGGAGTTTGTGAACTCCTTCCATGAGCTTAATTATGCGAACCCAGTCCGCGAACTTGAGAAGGTTATATCTAAAATCGGTTGTTCTTGAACTCATGTTTATTTAAACTAAGGAGTGCTTTTGCAAACCGTGGCTATAAAGTTCATGAACCGATTCGAGTAAATCAAACCGTTTTTGCTTCGATTGTGTCTTGTGTAGTTACATAAGATCTAAGCAATTGAAAAACTCTCTAACTAGTTCATTTGAGTCATTTGAACTAGTTATGGTGAAGAAGAATATGGTTGATATGAAAGTAATCATATGGCTAACCATTTGGTTAACTATTGTTGAACCAACAAATGTTAATGTTTGGGAACGGTTCGTAAACCCAAAACTGGACATTTCATTTGTGTGTAACAAGATAAGTTTTCGATCCAACAGTTGAGAAATATTAGCTTGAATCTAATCAGGTTTTCATCTAACGGTGAATATTGAATGCTTTGTTACCAAGCTAACATTGATTGCAAACCCTGATTTGAAAACTATATAAGGGAGAACTCTAGCAACTGGGAAACCTAATCCCCACGCCTTACGTGTCATTCTAGTTGCATAGCTAGAGTCGATTCTCCTTTAACCTTTGGTTTCTTCTTCTAAAACCAGGTTAACGACTTAAAGACTTCATTGGGATTGTGAAGCCAGACCGATACTACTTTTCTTGTACTTGTGTGATCTGATCTTGCTGTTTCTATCGTACGAGTACAATTAAAATAATTGGCTTGAGATTTTATATATCCGATAGGCAAGATAGAAAAGTAATCACAAACACTTCGTCTCATCGTTTGTGATTCCACAATATCTTTTTCGCTGCGTCGATTAAGATTATTTTGAGGTGATTAATAATACTAGGTTGTTCTTCGGGAACATAAGACCGGTTTATTGATTGGTTCCTGTTCACCTTGATTTATCAAAAGGCAGAGCAAAACTCGTAGGTATATTCGTGGGAGACGGATTTATCTATTACCGTAGACTTTTCTGTGTGACACATATTTGTTTGTTAAAGTCTTCGATTTTGGGTCGTAGCAACTCTTAGTTGTGGGTGAGATCGTCTAAGGGAATCAAGTACGTAGCATCCTGCTGGGATCAGAGGCGTAGGAGCATAAATATACCTTGGATCAGTGTGAGATTGATTGGGGTTCAACTACAGTCCATACCGAAGTTAATTTGGAGTAGGCTAGTGTCTGTAACGGCTTAATACAGTGTGTGTTCAATCTGGACTATGTCCCGGGGTTTTTATGCATTTACGGTTTCCTCGTTAACAAAATTCTGGTGTCTGTGTTATTACTATTCCGCATTATATTTGTTTATATAATTGAAATATCACAGGTTGTGTGCTTTTCAATCAATTAGAATATCCGACCTTTTGGTTGTTGATTTAAATTGATTGACACTTGGATATTGGTCTTTGGTACCATCCAAGTTGTCTCTCTTTGATAAAAACTCGCAGATTTCTATTTGCTTAAGTAAAGATCAAATCGAGAGATTGAGATATAAACTCTTTGATATACTTTTATCTAGATTGAGTCTGACTGTCTAGTTGATTCTCTAGAAAGTATATTGGAGTTTGTCCATACAGATTGATATTCGAATTGTTGGGTGTGGTTGTTGTACCCCCGTTTTTTCAATTGGTATCAGAGCGGGAAAACACGTATAAGACCTTACAAGTCTGTGTTTGTAGCGATCTCACTCTATGGACAGAGGTGCTATCTATATTAACGTACCATCAGTCTTCGATGGCTCTAATTACTTATGGTGGAAAATTGCTATTCGAGCTTTTCTTCAAGCGCGTGATTTTCAATCATGGGTATATGTTGTTAATGGCTATAATCCTCCCGTTGTGGCAGTTGGAGAAGTAAACGTTACCAAACCTATTGGTGAATACACCCTTGCCGAGATAAATGCTGCAAAGCAAAACTCCGACGGTTTGAATGCCATTTTACATGCCATCACCCCAAATCTTCAGTACCATGTGTCAAATTGCACTAAGTCGCAAGAAGCTTGGGATATCTTAGAAACCGTTTTTTGAAGGTAATTCCAGTGAAAAGGAAGCTAGGAAACCTAAATTCCGATTGGGAAAACCTTCGTATGGCAGATGAAGAAACATTTGATGAGTTTAATCACAAAGTGTCTGAAACTGTTAATGCATCCTTTGCATTGGGTAAGACTATTCCTGAAAAGATGAAAATTCTCAGATCGCTTCCATCTAGATACGATTCTAAGAAGCATGTCATCGTTGAGGGAAATAAGCTTGATATACTATCCAGAAATACTCTTGCTGGAAATTTGAAAATTTTCGATCTTGAACTTGAACAAAGAGAAAAAAGTCTTCAGTTTAGCAATCATGTTGCTGCATCTGACCGTAAGTCTCGACGTTCTTAATTGAATGATAAAAGTGATGAGAATTGCTTAAATTCGATTTTGTCACTGTTTATACAACAGCTTAAGAAATCTCTTAGACAGAGAAAAAAAAAAGTCTCAAAAGAAAGCTCAGTCAATTAATAAAAAGGTTCAGAAAAACTATGATAACAATTCCAGTTTCAAGTGTTATAGGAGTATTCACTCTACTTCTAAATGTCCTGATACAGAGACGAGTGAGATAACTAAAGCATGGATGGCCACTCTTAACTAATGTCCTGAGTATGATATCTATGATGGTTCTCTTAATCTTTTTTGCTGATAATCACATCTGTCCTCCCAACAGTTCTGAGTATTCCATGATAAACAATCTTACTTCCTCTGAAATTCTTCATCCTGTAAAGGAAGTCTTAAAAAGGATTGAAAATCTGGAATACCAACTGACTAGTTTAAAATTGGAGTTGATCAATCGTGATTCTACAAAACATATCGAACCTTTTCGACTATGAATTGTCAACAAATTGCTCCTGATTCTACCTCATCTTTGAGTCACCGTGACGACAAGGAAAATTTAGAAAATCACAAGAATTTATCTATTCATGTGATTTCCTTACATGATAATCAGGTTCACCTTAAAACATGTGGCACCATGAAACAGAAAAAGCATTCATCTGTCAAACGTTGTTTGCAGAAGAAGAAAAAGAAATCTCATTCAAAACCCTCATCCTTTGTAAAAGAGATTACAAATAGAATGCATAGTTTACGAAAATCAGTAATCAAGGTATTCAAATCTGTGCTAAAAGAAATAAAGAATGATGAAGATAACTCTTCTTTCTTAAAAGTAAAACAGAAACAAGATACATCACACTCAAAAGAAGCTAACCGATTCTTTGGAGAATTGGAACAACTACAATTTGTAATACTGTATTGATGATTTTTGTTTATCCCTCGTAGACAAAAATCTTAATCTTTAAGAGGGTTGTGATGAAAGTTTTTTGTTACTTATCCAAGATTTTTGTTCAAACATTTTCAGTTATGGATCTCTTTTGAGGATTGTTTTTTAGGGTTTTGGTCAAAGGTCATTTTGGATATTTATATCCCATCCTCAGTTGCTTTTAAAATGAAGTTTATCTCCTTAGAATAAACATTTCTTCTACCTTCTGTATCATGTCTTCTTCAAGTCTTTCTAGTAAAGAAGATGATGTTTGGACTGTTCTCTTTCCTTCTAAGAAGATACGATTCGATTCTTCTGATAATGTGATGAGCCCTGATACTCACGGTTCCTCTATGTACGGGAACATCTCTGTCTCTCCGTTTGATAAGCTCTCTTTAACCATGAATCTAGTCTTAGAACAAGTTCGTGCCCTTAAAAGTGAACTTGAAGCTTCTTCCAAGAAACTCGAAGAAAAGATGGATCATATGGAATAGATGATTGATTTGATTGAAGATGAGCTTGATGAATACAGAGAGGTTGAGAAGAGTACTGAATGTAAGTGAAATGCTTTATAGGAGTTTGCCTAGTAAATCTTCTATTTTTTGTTTTTATTAGAAGAATAACTAGAGTTTGGAATAGCCATGATTGTGATTACACATAGCTATGTCCAACGTTTTCATCTTCATGTTTTTAGATTTATTGCTTTAAATTATAAACTTGTTTGGAAGATGATTTTTGCAGTATTAATCTTTATAGTTTTATATATTGCAGTATTGTTACGGGATTTGTGTGTTTACGTCTATGAACTTGACTGTCCCATATCTTGTCAAAAGTAAAGTCTTTCGTATGTCGATATGCATGTATTGATAAAAGAATGAATGGACTTTTGACAAATACAAAAGTTAAGCCTATATTGTCAATTACTGATGGAAGATAGGTTATAATCTTTTGTTTGCAAGGATTATGTCTATTGTATGTCATTGTGCAAATAGTGATGGAAAATAGAATGAATCCTTGTGTGTTCGCAGTAATTGATCTTCCCTGATCCATATTTTATGTATTACTGTGAGGCTCCATAAAGTGTCTTATGTTGAGCATTGAACAACCAAGTGGATTATTTTTGATTAGCTATGTTGTTGTTCCGTAAGGTACTTTATGTCGAACATTTTCAACTAAGTTAATCATCTTGTTTGGTTATTTAGTTGTTGCTCCGTAAGTTTTCTTATGTCGAGCATGACCAATTAAATTGATTACTTTTGTGATTAATTTCTTTGTAATTTCAATTAGATTAATTATGGGTTCTCTTCTGATTAATCTAATTGTAGTTTTTAAGTCTCTATAAGTTCACTTATGTTTGAGCATTAGTCGATTAAATTAATTATGGGTTTTCTTGTGGTTAATTTAATTGAACTTTTTGGATTCAAATTCATACTTGTATGTGATTTGTTATGTCCAAAGAAATCCTTCTTTTCTTTCGAAATTAAGTTCGCTCTTGTTGTTCTTTCGGGAATGACATTTAATGGGGGAGAGTTCTTTTGAACTTGCGATTAATTGCCATATCTTTGTGGGGAGTGCGGTTGTGTAATATTATAGGGGTTATCTTGTATCTTTATAAACTCCTTGATGAATGCATTTAGCTTCGGCTTTATGATTGCTTCTAAAGAACAAGTTGATATTTTTGCTTTCTTTTGGTCAAGAAATGTCTTTTTCGGAAATTTCATTAGGATCTCGTTCTTGTACCTTTGCCAATTTTATTGACAAAAAGGGGGAGAATTAATATGTAGTTCACACTACAAATACATATGGTTTTCGGATCATTATGTAAGGGGGAGTTGTTTCCATGTGAGACGGAGTATTGACTAAGGGGGAGTGATACATATCACCATAGTATTGTTGTTGAAGTTGTGATACAATTGAAATTTGACGTTGTGTAATGCTATTATGAAACTATATAACAATGATTGAGAACTATTGTTTTCTTATTGTTATAGCTACGGATTTTCAACAACGATGATGCTAAACTTACAACCTTTGGGATCATTGGAGTACTTGGAAGTAACGAAGATTTCAAGTAATGTTGAAGATTAGGCATGTGGAATAGGAGATACAAAAGTTAATTTATTTATTTTTTGTATTCCATATGTATTAATAGTTTTGCCACTAAAATTGACAAAGGGGGAGATTGTTAGAGCATTGCTCGGTCGAACTCGCATGCGTTGCTATCTCAAGCATGTTTGTCAATGTTAGTGATCAAAACTATAAGTCTTGATTTCTCGCCTACATAGCTAAAGGTGTCGGACTAGGAGAAAGTGTAGTTGAGCTCAAGAACTCCATGGCAATCATCATACAAGACGAAGGACTACTCAAGGAACTGGTGGATCTTCATCGCCTAAAAGGTATGTGGAGACTTGAACTTATCTGTCACTCAAAAGTCTATCTATTCAATCTCCTACTCTTGAGACAAAAGTCGTTTTGATATATAGACTTTCATTATGCACATTTGCTATTTCGAGACGAGTTTATCTTGCCTATCTATTTCTCGAAATATGTGTTGGTAAGCTTTCACTTTAGCAGAATTCATCTTTACCTAGTGACGAAAGTCATGTTATGTTTCAATCACTTTGAAAATTCCTCTGATGAAAAATGGTTTGTAAATAACGGCTATATCCGTCCTCTGAGAATGTTTCAATTATTGAAATGAGAGTTTAGATTACATAACCATTGGTAGGATATAAGCATTGTTGTGGAAACACATATATGTATAAGTCCTTATTCCTTGAACCAAAGTTTGCGAACTTTGTTGATCAAGATAAATGGAAGTGGCGTGAGCCAAGTCCGCGAACTAAGTCCGCGAACTCAGCCCTTGAAATGGCGGAAGTCCTCGACCCGAGAATTTCTGCTGGAGTTTGTGAACTCCTTCCGTGAGCTTAAGTACGCGAACCCAGTCCGCGAACTTGAGAAGGTTATATCTAAAACCGGTTGTTCTTGAAATCATGTTTATTTAAACTAGGGAATGCTTTTGCAAACCGTGGCTATAAAGTTCATGAAATGATTCGAGTGAATCAAACCGTTTTTGCTTCGATTGTGTGTTGTGTAGTTACATAAGATCTAAGAAATTGAACAACTCTCTAACTAGTTCATTTGAGTCATTTGAACTAGTTATGGTGAAGAAGAATATGGTTGATATGAAAGTAATCATATGGCTAACCATTTGGTTAATTATTGTTGAACCAACAAATGTTAATGTTTGGGAGCGGTTCGTAAACCCAAAATTGGACATTTCATTTATGTGTAACAAGCTAAGTTTTCGATCCAACGGTTGAGAAATATTATCTTGAATTTGATCAGGTTTTCATATAACGGTGAATATTGAATGCTTTGTTACCAAGCTAACATTGATTGCAAACCCTGATTTGAAAACTATATAAGGGAGAACTCTAGCAACTAGGAACCTAATCCCCCACACCTTACGTGTGATACTAGTTTCATAGCTAGAGTCGATTCTCACTTAACCTTTGGTTTCTTCTTCTAAAACCAGGTTAACGACTTAAAGACTTCATTGGGAATGTGAAGCCAGACCGATACTACTTTTCTTGTAGTTGTGTGATCTGATCTTGATGTTTCTATCATACGAGTACAATTGAAATAATTGTCTTGAGATTTTATATCTCTGATATGCAAGATAGAAAAGTAGTCACAAACACTTCGTCTCATCGTTTGTGATTCCACAATATCTTTTTTCGCTGCGTCGATTAAGATTATTGTGAGGTGATCAATAATACTAGGTTTTTCTTCGGGAATATAAGACCGGTTTAGTGATTGATTCATGTTCACATTGATTTATCAAAAGACGGAAAAAAACTCGTAGGTATATTCGTGGGAGATGGATTTATCTATTACCGTAGACTTTTATGTGTGATACAGATTTGTTTATTAAAGTCTTCGACTTTGGGTCGTAGCAACTCTTAGTTGTGGGTGAGATCAGCTAAGGGAATCAAGTACGTAGCATCCTGCCGGGATTAGAGGCGTAGGAGCATAACTGTACCTTGGATCAGTATGAGATTGATTGGGGTTCCACTACAGTCCAGACCGAAGTTAATTTGGAGTAGGCTAGTGTCTGTAGCGGCTTAATACAGTGTGTGTTCAATCTGGACTAGGTCCCGGGGTTTTTCTGCATTTGCGGTTTCTCGTTAACAAAATTGTGGTGTCTGTGTTATTTCTATTCCGCAATATATTTGTTTATATAATTGAAATATCACAGGTTGTGCGTTGTTCAATCAATTAGAATATCCGACCTTTTGGATGTTGATTTAAATTGATTGACACTCGGATATTGGTCTTTGGTACCATCCAAGTTATCTCTCTTTGATAAAGACTCGCAGATTTCTATTTGCTTGAGTAAAGATCAAATCGAGAGATTGAGATATAAACTCTTTGATATACTTTTATCTAGATTGAGTCTGACTGTCTAGTTGATTCTCTAGAAAGTATATTGGAGTTTGTCCATACAAATTGTTAATCGAATTGTTGGGTGTGGTTGTTTTACCCCCGCTTTTTCATAGATAAAGCCACGCGGATTTACT
This sequence comes from Papaver somniferum, assembly GCF_003573695.1. Classification (NCBI taxonomy): domain Eukaryota; kingdom Viridiplantae; phylum Streptophyta; class Magnoliopsida; order Ranunculales; family Papaveraceae; genus Papaver; species Papaver somniferum. The sequence continues at coordinate 113,106,672 of NC_039367.1, forward strand.
TTAACCGCCAAGGGCTATATTTCCAACGCCTCTGTTTTTCTTATCCTATAAATTCAAATCTTTCCCATCATCTTTTTCACATCTTTTTTTTTAATAAAACTCATCATCTCTCAATCTGCAGAAAAATGTCTGCTAGAATTTGTGGTCCTAAGTTTACCAAAGAAGAGGATTAAGCTATATGCAAATGCTATTTTTTTTCATAGGGTAATTTTTGGTACGGGCGATCAAGACATGCCTTTTTGGTAGAATATTTTTACAGTGTTCATCTCACTAACGAAGAACCCGAGAAACCGAGGTGCTCGTCGATTGTATGCTCATTTTCAATCAATTAAGCTTGCAGTCATGCCATTTCTTGCTATGGTAAAGGAAATTTATCGAGAAAATTTCATCGGTGTAACTGAAGCTGAAGTGATCCAAACAGTTTTGGATAAATAGGAGGAAACTCATGGAAATCCTTTTGTTTACGAGGCTTGTTTCAACATTCTTAAAGATGGTCCACCTCAAGCACATTTGTACTGCATCCGAGTACCTCTCCCTGTATTTCCCATGGAAGAAGATGTTACTCTTGTTCGATGTTGGATACATCGTATGACGAGAATTATGAACATAGACTATTTCTGGGAAAGATTATTGCAAAGTTTTGTAGCATCGCGAAACAAATATATAAGAAACAGTACGATCCTAGAACTAAGATTTTCATTCATCACTTGTGATGTCAAATATTATACGGAAGTTTTGTGGATGGTTCATCGTAGTAATTCTGGATTATCCAACGAAGAACTAGTGAGTAGCTTAATACCTTTGTCCTCATTGATCAAATGCATCGTAATATCTTAACTAACTTGTTGTTTATCTGTGTTTCAGAATCGCTCAGACCAAGTTTACTGAAGAAAACGGAAGAGAGTTTAAGCATTTCGAATACTATGAACTCTATAGAGATAATATCGTTGGATTTGATGCAGTTTGATGTTATTGTTTTCGTTTATTATATATGCAAGTTTAAATGTAATAAATATCGCTTAAAATGAAATGGAAATCTATTTTAAAATCTAAATAGTTTCATTCATTGATATAACTGCCACTTCTTTTACAAGATATAAACTTAGACAATAATAAAAAGTACTAAACAACTTCAATAAAAATCAAGTACAAGCTTTGGCCTCTTGTTTATGTTTATTTGATGTATCTTCCGTTGAACGTGCTCTTTAACAGTTTCGCCTTTGTATTTGAATTTTCTGTTGTTAAATTTCAAAACTGGAGCTCTTCTCTGCCTTTTAGCGGAACATTTTCTTGAAGCCACTTCTAAAACTTGCACTCCCCTCTTACAATTTTCAATCTTTTTAAAACTTCCACGTGTTGTAGAAACAACAGCTTCAAGTTTTGCATCGCAAAAAAGTGTTATCGCCTTTTCAGACATTTCACTACCAATAAAATTAAAAATTTGAAACAAATTTAGAGGAGAAAATTCAAGAAAATTGAATTTTGGTGTGAGTGTTTGTTTGAAGATGGTGGTAATTTATAGAGGTAAAAAATGACCATTTTCACTTTCGAAAAACTAGCCGTTGGCGGTTTTGTAACATATGCTGGGGGTGAGAGGGTATGTTGTGGTGGTGATTTGAGCCTCCTTTTATAGCAATTGAACCCTTCAATTTAGAGTTGGATAACTACTCAAGAATTCGAAACATAATCAAACACTCAAACGCGCTTTAATCTTCACCATTTACCTCAAAAATCAACGGCTACTTGGTGGCTTTTTTCACCTTAAAATATCAATCCAAATCCAAGTAAATCTCATCAATTCTCTAAATTTTCGTTCAAGTCTTCGAATTCAACAGAAACCCAAGTTCACTAACCATCCTAAACTATTAATTAACTCATTATCACATCAAACCCTCACCAATTTGATCGGCAGCAACTCAATCTTTCTTCCACTGAATTGTTGGTCAAGTTCTGAAGTTTCAAAGCATATCTGATTCCTCTAATTCGTTCCCACGTTTCCTTCTTTATCTCGAACTCAACGGCAACAAATTTATCTCATCCCATGTTTTATCTCTCAAGAAAATTGCCCGTAGAAGATGAGGAATAAGTTCTGGTCGCGAAAGTTGAATTGAAACAGGTCACCCCTTAACAGAAGTTGGGGTGCCTATAACATCCACCCTTAAAACCAATTAAAATCTTCCAGTACGTGAATTTAAAGAGGGAAAGTTGACCTCCCCTTAGTGTCCCTGGGTCGGTAATAATGACGAGCAACCCTTATCATTTCCTGAGCTCCCCATAACAGTTGGTTGTAAAATGATCATTTTTCCCTTTTAGATATTTCAATTCATAAAATTCTTGTTTTGCTTATAACTTTCTCATACGACGTCGGAATGACTCCATTCTTTCGTCGTTGGTTTTATCTTTTCATCATCTTCAACTTGATGAGAAGAAATCCTTGATTTGGACGAGCTCCACTGTCTTTTGGTTAAGATGACCCCAAACACCTAAGAAGCTCAAAAACAAACAAAATCAAAGCATAATGGTGTAAAAACTATCAAGAAAGCAAAGCATTTGAGTACCTAACTAGTGAAAATATTACACCTATCAAGTATCCAATCCTAAGTTACTTTTGAGTTTTGAAGTTGAACAAAACATGGATGTGTAACTTCGGCATACACAAGCTTTATGGATGTGTAATTGCTGATTACACAGGCATATTGCATGTGTAACTGCTAAATACATATGTCATATGCATGTGTAACTGCTACATACACATTTATTTTTGTAGTCACCGAGATTTGAAGGTTCCACCGATTTCCCTTCAGTGTCTTCGACCGTTTGTGTTGCTTGTGCTCTATGTTGCTAGTGCATTTATGTGGTATTCGTATTCATGGATTTTGCAGCCTGAAAATTTACTTTTGGATTCATATGGAACTTTGAATGTTTATACATTGAATGTGTAACTCCTAATCACATACTATAAGCATGTGTGACTCTCAATCATAAAAGTCAGATGCATGTGTAAGCCCTAGTTACACTAGTCGGATGCATTTGAAACTGAATATATATTCTTGTGTGCACTGTTCAATTGATCTTATAAAAACTTGATTGTTTTTTGCTATATTTCAGGTTGTCAATAACCTCATAAAAGCTAATTGCTTATTTGTGGTATTAGTCTCACTGGAATTGAATTTGACGTTGATTACACAAGTCAGATGCATGTGTAACTCTCAATTACACTAGAAAGATGCGTGTAACTCCTAATTACACAAGCTAAGAAATTATTATAAATGAATATTAAAAGTAATACATGTATTTTTTGTATGTTTCTTTTTGATGTATAACTGCTGAGGACACATCCATATGCATGTGTAATTAAATTCTCATTACACATGTCATATGAATGTGTAACTTTAGGATACACATGCCATATGTATGTGTAACTTCTGGGTACACATGTCATACACATGTGTAACTTTTTCATGGCATATGGATGTGTAACTGCTGAGTACACATCCACGTGCATGTGTAACTTCCTATTACAGATTCCATATGGATGTGTAACTTTTGGGTACACATGTCGTACGTATGTGTAATCTTTTCATGCCATATGGATGTGTAACTGTTGAGTACATATCTACATGCATGTGTAACTTTGCATTATACATGCCATATAGATGTGTAACTTTTGGATACACATGCATGTGTAACTTTTGGATACACATGCATGTGTAACTTCTGAGTACACATCCATATGTTGGTGGCTGGATGGTGGTTGTGGGCAGTGGTGGTGGTCATAGGTGGTGGGCGGTTGTGGCGGTCAAAGGTGGTGGTCAGGGGTCGTTGTCGGTGGTTATCAGAGGAGGTGGTGAGTGGCGGAGGTGGTTGTATGAGGTGGCGGGTGGTGGTGATGGCGGAAGGAGGCGGTTGGTGGTAATCAGAGGTGGTTGTCAGCGGCGGTGGTGGTGGTTACCGGAGGTGGTGGTCGGGGGTGGTGGGCGGTGGTGGTGGTTATGGGAGGTTGTGGTGGTCGGAGGTGGTAGTGACATCATTGTACTATACTTTAATAATATTTGACTTAATTTAAAGGGGAAATAATTGTTTGGTCCTTTTTTAGGTGGTCCGAAATCTGTTTGGTCCTTTGGGAAAACACGTTTTCTGTTTGGTTCATCATTATTTAAAAATATCAAATGGACAAAAACACTCTTCCTTACTATTTCAGCATTAATTTCCGTAACTCTTCTATTCCATAATTATTTGAGTTCATGCTCCCTGATGAACTCTGAACTTCCTACTTATTTTCGTACAGGAGTTCATTCTATTTGATGAACTATCAGAGTTCATTCTTTCAAATGAACTCCTAATAAAATCAAACTAAAAACACATATGAAACAAAGTTCATTCTTTAAAATGAACACAAAGCAAAACTTCATTATTATGATACAAAAAAAACAGAGTTCATTTTTTCTAATGAACACACAATAAGAACAAACCAAATTCAAACTAGAATATAGTTCATTCTTTAAAATGAACACCCAACAAAACTTCCATTATTATGTGCAAAAATAGTGTTCATTCTTTCAAATGAACACCTAATAAAACTAAAACTAAAACAGAGTTCATTTTTTCAAATGAACACCTAATCAAAGTTCATTATTATGAATTAAAAAACAGAGTTCATTTTTTCAAATGAATACCTAATCAAAACAAACTAAATCAAAAATAGATTAGAGTTCATTCTTAAAAATAAATACATAAAAGAAAAAACAGAGATCACTCTTTCGAATGAACACATAACAAAACTTTCATCATTATGAATAAAAAACAGACTTCATTCTTTCGAATGAACACCTAATCAAAAGCATAAATCTACAAAAATCGAAGAACGAAAAGATGATTTACAGAGATTAAATGAAAACACGAGAAAATCAAATCAATCTTTGTAAATCGTCTCACTACACCAAAATCCCTAATTTACCACGTTTATAAACGTTGCTAAGAGTTTCAGTAACGCTTATGTACGTTTCCCACACGGCATCAAAATTTTTGACCAACGTTTATAACGTTGCTTTAATTAATTAAAGCAACATTTGATACGTTGCTTCATCCGTTGCTTATGTGACTTGAAGCAACATATGTAAGCGTTGCTTTAATTGATTAAAGCAACGGTAAGGTTAATTGTAGCAACTATTATCCGTTGCAGAATATATAATGTCAATTAAAAAAAAAATAAACAAGACTACAAAATCTTATATTTATATTTTTCAAAATCCTGTATTACAGAACCCTCTTAAAACATTCTAGATAGATACTTGAACCTAGATGAAAAGAAGAACTAATTTATCCATATGGAAGAAATTACAAAATACATATCAGGGTTTGAAGCATGCGCAGGACAGTTCTATAATCACTTGAAGTTGATACAAAAGTTCAACACTTTATGGACACAACTAAAACATGACACTCTAGTTTAACTTATGGTTCAGAAGATATAAAATCAAAAAGAACTCAACAAAGTAATTACTTGGCACGTATTGGTTGTCTGGTGCTAAAGTTCAATATAATGCTCTCCCATAACATACCACATTTGCTCGACTTCGAGAACATGTGTACTGCATTCAATTCAAAATCAAAAAAGGAGTCAGACCCTTCCGAAGATTTAGGATAATAGAAACTCACAAAAGCCACCGATGAAATGAAACAACTAAGTGACATTGCGCATTTAATCAATTGACACGATAGGAATAGCATTCTTGGTTTAGTTTCATGAATCTTAGTCGGTTAGTTTATCAATTAATAAAAATAATTATTACAGGGGTTAACAACAAATTAATCAAAAAAGAATAGTAGGGTGGATAACAAACCTTTAGATCCATGCCAGATACCCCGCCCATCTTCTCTGCAATATCTTCTTCAAATTAATTCCAGATATCAAGTTCATTATTCTTGAGTGAATTTTCAAAATATCCTATCGAGACTACATGAAGTAAGAAGATGCGAAACAAAATCATGAGGCACTTGCAAAGATTAAATTATGAATTCTGAAACACATCACATTATGAACAAAAAGCAAGAAGATGTGAAACAAAAATCATGAGACACTTGCAAAGAGTAAATTATGAATTCTGAAACACAAAGCACATTATGTACAAGAAATATTCAGATTTCAAATTTCCAAATTCAGCTGCAATGGTTCTTACCAAAAAAAAACATGCATAATAAGATTACCAAATAAAATTATAGGAATAGAATCATGATAATAACTAAGATTCCCAACAGGGATACTATGATTTAGAACGTGCCAAAACTAATTGTTTCGCCCATAATACAATCAAGATGACAATGAATCAGATGAATTGAATTCAACAGTAATTGAACGAGAAGAACATTAACAAAAGCAAGTGGTTTGAGATATAGCGAAGTACCCTGATGACTGAAGTCCTCTAACATTAGCTTGCGCTTTTGAAAGATACGACATCCCTGAGCTGATCCTTTGCTTCCGAAAAAGGTTCAACACAAAGAGCTTTCACTTTTCGATTGCACACCTGAAAATATTGTCACTTGTAAACACAGAAACAATGGTTTTCAAAGTATTACTGATCAGACGCAAAATATATGGTAAAAAATTTAGAATCGGGACTATAAATATTTCTTTTTACCTCATCTTATTCCATTTAAACCCAGAAAACTGGGAAAGGTTGCTCTTGAATTCCTGGAAATATAAGATGAAAAGTCAACATTATATATATTTGATGTACTTCAAACCTGTAATTGAATAAATCTCAAACGCAGAACAAAAGAAGTAGCAGTATAGATAAGAACTTATATGCAGGCCCGGAGTCATGCTAAAAGTTATTTATGATGGACAATAATAGGAATCATTGCTTCCCAAAAATGAAAACATGCAATCATTATTTTATATGAAAGTGCATACAACTCTGCACAAACTGATGTAGGGTCGTATTAATAGCCCAAACTGCTGCTATAATAACTGAAAAGAGAAAAAAAAAAGTATCCAATCATCACACTAAGGAGCACATCTCACAATAAAGAATACTGAGCTGATGAAATTAGAGATGTAGAGATATAGGTTCGAGATGATTCAAGAACCCAATCACAAGGAATAAAAAGATAAAGACAATTAAGGATAGAGATGAGCATTATCTCTTCAGTGTAGGAATGACACCTGCGCGTTCGTGTTGGTATAAACTTCATGGTCCTTGGAAGTGTCTGCTGCAGATTGAACCCAGCGATCCCTTCTATCACAGTTGATAGGATATGAGTTATACTAGTGATAATGCCATAAGAACCCAGTACTCCCCAGATAATCTCCAGATATTCAACAATACTCCTTCAAAAACGTTCAGATCAGTTAAGCTAACTTACTATCTCATGAACAGGTTCAGGCACCAATTAACTTGAGCACATAAACAGAAAGTTATGCATCATCCTCATATAAGAGGTCAGATACTATTAACATTAACTCGAAAAGTATTCTGAACAAAGATTTAACCTTTCTTGTAGTTGAGTTCTCTTTTCCTCCGTAAAAGAATCTACTGCAAAGTAAAGTATTATCTGCATAGATCATTATAAGTTTAGACTGACATGTAAACCTGATAATAACCAGGTAACTCACTCTGTATTATCATATACAACATCAAACATGAAATTGAGTTAAGCAAAGTACTGGAACAAATATCAAACTTCTTAGTGGGAAGTAGTGTTCTTTCTGCTGGTGCTAGTAACCATAGCAACTACATTCAATATCTTGGACAAGCAGCCTAGGAATTGGAATGGTCTTTATGAGATGTCGAATGAATGTCTTGATCTCGACTGAACTTTTTGAAGCCCAACTAGTGCATTTGATTTATATCATGAGAAGTAGAGTTTTATTACCGACCTTTATGATTTAAGTAGGCGTACCAGGCTGAGGAACATCAGCCGTAACATGACCACGTCGATGAGACAACACCTCATAGATGGCAGATACATAATCTATTGGGGATTGTATCTGAAAAAGTACAACAAGTAGGGCAGAAATGGTTAAAGAAAGGATTTTATAAAGACACGGTTCAAAGTGATCGATAGGATTTCACCAATTACTTATATTCTTGTTTTTCTTTTTCTTTGGAAAGTTCAAAATATAACCAACAATTACCTCAACATAGTATACAGCTTCCATAAGACGTGGAGTAGCCATGAGGAAAGCTAAATATGCAACCCGTCGAGCAGTTGGAATATATAATATACCAATGCCTCGATGTATGGGTTCAATCTTGAACTTCACATTTCTGATAGGTTTGTCACAGAGAGGTCCCTCACGTGCTCCGCATAGGATCCTGTAGATAAAAACATGTAGACATTAATAATAATGAGAAATGAAAAAGTTTAGTCCTGAAGGAAACTTGGTGAATTTTACCCTTGAACAATGGAATTTTTGACAGCATTCAACAAGTTCTTATCAACTTCACTGGAAAAGCAATCATCTAAGAGGAAGTTGGGTCCCTACATAAATAATGTTAATCACAGAACATATTAATAAAAGTCAGAATATCTGAAAATAACATAAATTTTGGATTTAGATAGTAAACCTTACTAAATCCTCCAAAATTGGTGCAAATGCACACAATACATTATAAGTAACTCAAATTATAGGTTGAAATTAGCTGTGTTCTATGACAAAATGGAGATTATAACATCCACATCACCTGCTTACCTGGCCCAAATACCCAAACACCTCTTGATGCAAGAATATCCCAGCTATAATTTGATGACATGCGGAAATTGGTAAGTCTCTTCCGAGGCCAATCAATGCTCACAACACCATTTTCAATATCCTCTGCCAATCCTTTCTCTAGTGGCTCAGCAATCTAACAACAAAATAAAAAAAATATTACACAGCTATAACTTATATATGTTGATCTGAATCATGATAAGTGTATGAAGAGGGGGTGGGGGTGGGGGTGGAGAGAGAGAGAGAGTAGATACCATGATTATCTTGTTCTATTTGTTAGGTGTATCGGTGAAACATTTCATCGAAGAGGACTCCACCACCGTCTCGTAGAATGAAACAACAAGATCTGCTACCTGCACACCACCAACTAGATGTGAAACCACGATCTTGGTAAACCCACAACTTCATTATTTCTTTTACGGTCATATCCTCCTTATCATCCGGTGAATAACCTTCTCCCAGTACACGCACAGTCTGTCCAGTCTGTATCTCACCATTGTAAACTCTACAGAGAATATCAAAGACATTGCAATCTGATTTAGGGTAGAGTTTGGTCACATTAACCATTAGAACTCTCCATTGAGTCAAAAACTGATGAATCTCGAGGCCCACTATATATATGCTCTACTTTCCTCGATGCAGCTTCTTTGGAAGAAGGGATGTGTTGAACTAGCATATCAGTAAAACCCCTGGCAGAACCAAAAACTGAGCTACAACCAGTCTCAGAAAAGGCCTAACATACAAGATGACTCGATGCAGTAGCAGATGCTTCACTATCCTGGTTTCTCTCAACTCACCCATTACCATTACGAATCCAATCATGTCCTGCCTGCAGATTTAGTAAAAGCCATTACATAGTTAGCAACAAAAATACACTGTTAAGTGCATATTTTGCATATATTTAGTGTCAAATCCATGCTAGTAATTGCTATATATTCTTGCGAATTATTGTATATTATGTTTGTTTTTCTCTATTTGTGTTTTATTAGGTGAATCATCCAAAATAAGCGAATCGACACTTAATTGTGCAACAAAAGAAGTTAGTCGTAAGCGGAGAAGGGCCAAAGACCAAGTAGAGCTCGTTCATATCTAGGAGTCCTTGATATCATCTCCAAGAGGATGAAAAGACGAAGCAAACGGTGAAAGAATTGAGTCATTCCGACGTCGTATGAAGAAGTTATGGCGAGACGAGAAGTTGAGCTTGTCGGTTCCTCAGGACTGACAGTACTACGTGAATGAAGCAGAAAACTGAACTGTCAGTTCTCAGTTAAACATACTGTTAAAGGCACCCTACTGGATTACTCGGGGCACACCATCTTCCCCATGCAACCCGCGACCAACAGTGGATGTTGTTGACGATCGAAGGAGTTGTAGTATCACTGGTGATGGAAGCTGAAAGCTCGTGGAGATGCTGATAATTCAGAACAGATAATGAAGGAGTTGTTAGTGCTGTTAATGAAAATGGAGTAGACTCGGGGCTGTTAGCTGTGAATAACCAAGAAGAGAAGCTTGAGTCTGATGACGCTGTGGTCGCTGCTGGCAGAATGACAATGAAGAAATGGTGAATACCAAGGGACGTTGAGTGTACAGCATATGATGGTGACAGAAGTTGGATGTTTCCGGTGATATGATGGTTTGCTGCCGTTGGGTTCTGTCTGATTCTCGGTGAGGGGACTTTGTTGACGTGAACCGGAGAGATGGAGATGGGTTTGTGATGCCGAGTTGAGAATGGCAGTGACGCTGGTCCGGAGAATTGTGAAAAAAGGAGCTGCTGCAATGGTTATCGGTTATCAGTTATGGGGCTAGACAATGAGCTGCTGCTGCTCGAGATATGGAGCTGACTGTTGTTCACGATGAGAAGCTTGATGACGAGGAGGAAGTCGGCAGTGGTAATGAAGATTCAGTGAACAAGACAGAGATGTATGTGAGCTCAAGCCAACAGAGAGATGAAGTTAGAGCTTGACAGAAAATCGTTGATGCTGTTGATGAAGAGAAGTTGCTGCTCAGGGTGTTTGGTGAGAAGTAGATGAGTTTAGCCGAGAAAATGAAAGAAATGGAAACAACAGATATAATGAAGCTTGGTGCAAGTGATGATATTCGGTATTGTTACTGTGATGATGGTGATCTATTCTTGAGCAGTGTAAGTGTTGAACAGCTCGAGCTGGAAAGATCAGTTTGGCAGTTTGGTGATTATCGGCAGAGAAGAAAAGGAGTTGCTGCCGATATCGATGGCAGGTGACGGTTATACTCAGTGAGACTGCATGATAATCATGGAGCTGGCAGTGATCGAGACAGATGAAGGAGAAACAATGGGTACTGTGGAAGATAATAGCTCGAGTTGCAATTGGTTTTGGACAGGGATAAACGAGAGTCGTATGAAACTGCCGGAAAAGAAGGAAAGAAATATTGAAAGTTACAGGAAAGTTTACGGATACAAAGTCTCAGCCGTAAAACTTGTTGGCGCAATGCGGAAATGTGATGGGTTTATGGAAATGATTTTGAAAGAGAGGTTGGTTAATTGGAAAGTGAGGCTTTGATTAATATGAAAATGAAAATGTTACAAGAGGTTTGTGTAGCAACTTTGGCTTCCACTAGTTGTTTACAAAGAGGCACTTTGGCTCTTAATCTAACTCTAGCTCTCACTCTACTACTTGGTTACTCACTTGAGTTTTTTGATGATCAAAATGAAACCATGGAGTGCCTATTTATAGGCCTAGTGAAGAAAACTCTAGAAATGAAAATTCTAGAGACTATGATCTACTATGCCTTAAGAGAATTCTAGAGAAAGAATTCTCTAGATTACATGTGACTAAAAAGAAGACTCTAGAGACCCAAAAACTCTAGAATGTATTGGGCTTTACCTAGTCTAGGGAACTTCAAGATTATTCTAGAATAATGATCACAAATTAATTTTTATTTTTAACACTCCCTCTTAATTTGTGATGTTGAGCTTTTCTCTGAAATGATTGAACTTATCCACCGTGACTGCTTTCGTGAAAATGTCTGCATTTTGTTCTTGTGTTGGACAGAATTGGAGCTCGATTTCCTTGTCTTCTACAAGCTCTCTGATGAAGTGGTGTCGTAGCTCTATGTGCTTCGTCCTTCCGTGGAAGACTGGATTTTTTGTCATTGCAATTGTAGACATATTGTCACAGTAGATAGTCGTCGGCTGCATTTGCCTTTGTTGTAGGTCGGTCATTATTCTTCTTAGCCATACCGCTTCACATGCTGCACTTGTTGATGCTATGTACTCTGCTTCGGCTGACGATAATGCCACCGTGCTTTGCTTTTTAGAACTCCAAGAGATAACTTTTGTTCCCATACAGAAAACATAGCCTGATGTGCTCTTTCGGTCTTCAATAGAACCTGCCCAATCGCTATCTGTGAAGCCAATTAAATCATTATCTTTTTCTCTTGTATACTTGATGCCAAAATCCTTCGTTCCCTTGATATACCGAAGAATTCTCTTTGCGGCTGCATAGTGTAACTTGCTTGGCTCGCTCATAAACCGAGAAACAATACTGGTTGCATTGACGATGTCTGGCCTTGTATTTGTTAAGTAGATCAGTGAGCCGACTAGACTTCTGAATAAGGTTGGATCAACTTTTGTCGCTCCATCATTTTTTACCAATTTCTCATTGGTACCCATTGGAGTTGCAATTGGTTTGCAATCCATCATGTTGAACCTTTTCAGTAAGTCTTCCGCATATTTTTCTTGAGAAATGAATATTTCTTCTGGAGATTGTTTTACTTGAATCCCAAGAAAATATCGCATAAGTCCTAAGTCTGTCATCTCATATTCTTTCATCATCTCCTTCTTAAATTTTTCTGTCATCTCTTGTTTTGTACTGGCATAAATTAAATCATCAACATAGAGACAGACAATTAGGAAGTCTGTACCTTGTTTTCTGATGTAGAGTGATGGCTCACTTGGACTTTTCTCAAATCCATTATCTCGGAAATACTTGTCGATTTTGCTGTTCCATGCACGCGGTGCTTGCTTAAGACCGTATAGTGCTTTGCGGAGACGATATACCATTTTTTCTTTTCCTTTTCGGATATATCCCTGAGGTTGTTCAACGTACACCTCTTCTTCTAGTTCTCCGTTTAGGAACGCCGACTTTACGTCTAATTGGTAGACTTTCATTTTGAGTTGAGCTGCCAAAGCTAACACCATCCGAATTGTTTCCATGCGAGCGACTGGGGCGAATGTCTCGTTGTAGTCAATTCCTGGTTGCTGGGAATATCCTTTTGCAACTAGCCTTGCTTTGTGCTTTTGAATTGACCCATCTTCATTATATTTTGTCTTGTAGACCCATTTCAGACCAATTATTTCTTTATCAACTGGCTGATTGACGAGCTCCCATGTCTTATTTTTCTCAATTACTCGCATTTCTTCGTCCATGGCGTTTCTCCATTTTTCTTCTTTCGCCGCATCCTCATATTTTTGAGGTTCTAGTGCTATAAAAGCACAATTAGATACATTATAAATATCTCTTAGGGAACGCACCTTTCTAGGTGGGGCACTTGAGTCAGATGAGCTTGGACTTTGTTGTGTTGGACTAGGAGATCTCGGGCTTGCTGGTGGAGTGTTTTCTTCTTGGTGTGACAGATATGGCTCTTCTTCGATGAGTAGTGGAGACTCGTGGTTATCTGGTTCATCATTCCAATCCCAAGCTTTGAATTCATCAAAGATAACATCTCTTGATATTACCAGTTCCTTTGTATCTGGATTTAGAAGTCTATAGGCTTTAGACTCCTCGCTATATCCGATGAATATAAGCTTTTCTCCTTTTTCATCGAACTTTTCTCTATGTTGGGATGGAATATGTGAGTATGCTACACAACCAAAAATTCTGAAAGAAGTTACCTCAGGCTTTTTCTTATGCCATCCCTCGTATGGAGTTTTATTGTGAACCGCTTTTGTTGGCGAGCGATTAAGGATGTACACTGCTGTGTTGACTGCTTCCGCCCAGTAGGTGTTGGGTAGCTTCCTTGCTTTTAGCATACTGCGAGCCATTTCCACGATCGTACGATTTTTCCTTTCCGCAACGCCGTTTTGTTGTGGAGTGTATCGGACGGTGAGCTCCTTTTTAATTCCATTTTCTTTGCAGTAGTTGATAAACTCTTTTGAAGTAAATTCTCCACCACGGTCTGTACGGAAAACTTTCAATTGATGGCCACTTTGCTTCTCTGCCAGCGCCTTGAATTCTAGGAATTTAGTGAATGCCTCAGACTTTTGCTCAAGAATGTACACCCACATCATCCTGGTATAATCGTCCACGAATAAGAGAAAATATCTTCTGTTGTTGAGTGAAGTTGTTCTTGTCGGACCGCATATATCAGCGTGCACCAATTCGAGGGGCCTTCTTGCTCTCCACGATGTCTTCGTAAATGGAAGTCTATGAAACTTCCCTAGAATACAACCTTCACATACTTTATCTCCACCGTCGATATTGGGAAGACCAATTACCATGCCTTTTGATTTTAGAACCTTTAAGGATCTGTAGTTGAGATGCCCGTATCTCAAATGCCATAGCTTTCCTTCGTCAATATGGTTGGTACTCATTGCACAATTTTCAATTGATGGCATAGATAGGGGAAAGACAAAATTTCCTGACATTTTTACTTTTGCCACCAATTGATTATTAATTTTATCGTAAATTGTGCATTCTCCGTCTTCGAAATATAGTGAGTACCCTTTTCTTATAAGTTGTCCAACACTTAATAAATTTTGAGCTAGGCCAGGAACATAAAGAACATCAGATATGTATCGAGTTTTACCTGACCTTGTACGTACGGATATGACTCCTCTTCCTTCAACATTCTGGAACTTTCCATCTCCAAGTTTGACTGGCGGAATCTCTTGTTCCTCCAATTTTACGAAATATTCTTTGTTTCCTGTCATATGGCTGCTGCATCCGCTGTCGACGTACCATATACCTTGCGATTCTTGTTGCGAGGTGAGGCAGGAATAGAATACTTGATTCTGAGAATTGTTTTTCTCGGAATAGTTTGCTTCATTAAGCCAACAATCTTTCTCCATGTGATTTAATTTATCACACTTGGTGCACTTATACTTGCAATCTTCAGTTGCATGTCCAAAATTTTTGCAAACATTGCATCGGAGATTTGAGGAGTTATTTTTTCCGTACCTTTGATTGTTGTTTCTATAACCTCCTTTTCCTTTTCCACGTCCGCGGTAGAAATTTCTGGGTCTTTGATTTGACGTCGACCCTTTCTCATACTGCGAGTTGGATGATGATCCCCCTCTAGAGCTTTCTTTTTTGGCTTCTGTATTTTTCTTCTCACTGAAATTTATTTTTGATTGAAATGCCTGCTCCAATGGTTGCTCCGCGAACCTATTTATTCTTTTCTCGTGCGCCTCGAGTGAACCCATTAATTCATGTACCGAGAGAGTCGATAAATTTTTTGATTCTTCAATGGCAGCGACGATATGATCAAATTTGAATGGTAAGCTTCTTAATATCTTTTCTACCACTCTTTTATTTTCAATGGTATCTCCATAACTACTGATTTGATTTACTATGCCAGTAACTCTTGAGAAGAAGTTCTGGATAGTTTCATTTTCTTTCATAAGTAAATTATCAAAATCTCGCCATAAATTTTGTAGTTTAATGGAGATTACCTTTTCTGATCCTTGGAATGCTACTTTGAGAATATTCCAGGCCTCCTGTGAAGTTTTTGCCACCGAAATTCGAGGAAAAATAGCTTTGCTTACGCCCTGTTGTAGAAACAGTAATGCTTTAGCATCTTTCTTCTTATTTTCCTTATACTCCTTTTTCTCTGCGTCCGTCCATGTCGACAGAGTTTCTGCCGACTCTGGTACTTTATAACCTTCTTCTATAAAATCCCATAGGTCTTGTGAAATGAATAGTGTCTTCATTTGTAGACTCCAATAATCGTAACTCTCACCATCAAAAATTGGAATTAGACTTTGGGCATAGTTGAAACCTTGAATATTTTGGTTAATTGCCATGAGTAGAGTTTTAGGATTACTGGGTTAGGTTTGCTCTGATACCAAATTTGTTGGCGCAATGCGGAAATGTGATGGGTTTATGGAAATGATTTTGAAAGAGAGGTTGGTTAATTGGAAAGTGAGGCTTTGATTAATATGAAAATGAAAATGTTACAAGAGGTTTGTGTAGCAACTTTGGCTTCCACTAGTTGTTTACAAAGAGGCACTTTGGCTCTTAATCTAACTCTAGCTCTCACTCTACTACTTGGTTACTCACTTGAGTTTTTTGATGATCAAAATGAAACCATGGAGTGCCTATTTATAGGCCTAGTGAAGAAAACTCTAGAAATGAAAATTCTAGAGACTATGATCTACTATGCCTTAAGAGAATTCTAGAGAAAGAATTCTCTAGATTACATGTGACTAAAAAGAAGACTCTAGAGACCCAAAAACTCTAGAATGTATTGGGCTTTACCTAGTCTAGGGAACTTCAAGATTATTCTAGAATAATGATCACAAATTAATTTTTATTTTTAACAAAACTGACGAGAAAGTAATGGAAACATCCAGGAGTAATTACGTGTTTGAAGTCCTAGCCGTAGAAGAAAAGAAGAAAAATATCAAAGTTACAGGAGAACTTACGTCTACAAAATCCTGGCCGTAATGGAAGAAGAAACAAATAGGCTGTCAGTTCCGGTTAACTGACAAGCCAAAAATATAAGCGGGCTGGGCTTATTCAGGGTTGCTCGTGGCCCATCGGCTGTGTGTGTTTCTCCCACACGAGTTTGGCTAGGTTTTGGTGGAATTTTGGCAAGTTTAACATCTTATTTCGAACGGGATTCGCACACGGGCACAACTACAACTTGGAGACTATATAAGAGACTCTTCTAATATTTTTTGGGATGATATTTTTCTTTTATCAAGTTTTTGGGGAGAAACCAGGGTTTTGGAGCTATTTTCATCACCGTAATTATTTCTCTTACTTTTATCATATGTATCTCATGGGTTTCACTAATCCCATGAGTAACTAAACTTCTTAGTGATTGGGGATGAATTCTAAGTTCTAATATATGATTCAATTTAGCATATAAATCTATTTTAACTCTTCACATGATTATTGTTTGTTTTTACAATAATTAATTTTATGTTTGATTGATAAATTGTTTAGGTGGCCAACTGAACTAGTTTATTAGGTAACATAATGTCAGTAGAGAATTAGGATATCCGTAATTGTTGAATAATTCTCTAAACGAGTAGAAATTGTGAAACCTTGCAGAGAGATTATGTGGAGCAATCGCAAGTAAAAACAACACTAGAGAGTGAACCTTGCGCTAAGAGTTCAACTACTAGGAGTAACCTAAATTCACAAAATATAAAACATTCGACCAAATTACACTTAGAGTGTGCTACTTCTAGGTGGTTTATAGAATAGAATCTGGCATTCGAGCGCTTCGGTGTCCAGTGACTTAAGGAATTTTGAGGATAGCACTGTGCTAGCTGCTTTCATACGGTTGATAATAATATGTGAATGATAAAGAATAGATGACTATGCTATTTTGATGACTATTTAATAACGAAGAAGGATTCCCTGATCATATTTCTGCCTATTGCTTGCAACTCAATTTTCAATTGCTTTATTTACTTTGTTTACAATCTAAAAACAAAACCCCCAAATTGCGACCTTTTTGACAACTAAACTCCCTGCTCTTCGTGGGAACAATCATTGCTTCCATTATATTGCCAGTTAATGGTGTGGAAATAAGTGATTTAATTTGATTGCCCTCACGACACCCATCAAATTTTGACGCCGCTGCCGGGAACAGTCGGTAGCTTTAGTTGTTTCTGTTTGTCTTTATTCTGATTTTTAGATTTCTTTAGTTTTTAACTTTGTTTTCTAGATTTTTGTTTTAGGTACTTAATCTCTGGCATCAAAGGATTGGACTTACCCGAGGTGCGGAATTCAAACCCGTAAAGGAACGATACTTCAATCAAGTAAAAAATTGCAAGAAGAACCTTCTACATCAACAATGGTAGGCGGTACAAATAATCCACCTCCACCTCCGGAGAGGAATACGTTGAGAGATCTAACATCACCATGTTTAGAATCTCAACCACTGTGTATTACTCTAACTGATACAGTGGAACTTAAGTCAAATATTTTTCATTTGGGTTCCAAAGTTCAAGGGACTACCGGGTGAAGATCCAAATCGACACCTGCAGCAGTTTCAGAATACAATAAGATGTATGAAAAAGAGCGATGATGATGATGATACAACTTTTCTACAAGCTTTTCCGTTTTCATTAACGGACCAAGCAGAATCATGGTTATATTATCTCCCTTACGGAAGTATTACCACATGGACCGGAATGAAAAAGCTATTTTTAGAGAAGCATTTTCCTGCGTCTAAAGCTGCAGCTATTCGTAAGGAAATCTGTGGAATTGTGCAGATTACTGGAGAATCTTTGTACGACTATTGGGAGATGTACAAGAGATTGTTGGCAAGTTGCCCACACCATCAGATACTACCACAACTTATCATTACACACTTATATGAGGGGTTACTACCGAATGAGAGACACTTGATTGATGCGGCTAATAGTGGTGCACTGGCTAATAAAACTATTAGAGATTCATGGCTGCAAATACGCAACAATTTTATACTAGAGATTCATCGGTGGTTAGAAGAGTTAGTGAGATGGGAGATTCTTTACATATGGAGCAACGAATGAGTAATGTGGAAAAAATGGTACAACGTATAACATCTGCAGTTGCTCCTTCATATGAAGAGGATACCGAGGTAAATGTTATATTTCCTAATCAGAGGCCAAGGTATGATCCCTATTCTAATACTTATACTCCTGGTTGGAAAGATCATCCAAATTTTAGTTATGCGAATACACAAGTTGCAACTCCTAATCCATATGCGAGACAAGGTGGTTTCCAACAACAATTCCAACCACAACAAAAACCTCCGAATGAAGAATCTAAGATTGACATGCTCATCTCCATGTTTCAACAAAGTCAACAGAAGTCTGATCAAATTCAGTTAAAAACTGATAATGTTACAAACTCAGATGGGGAAAATGGCGACAGATATGTTACAAATAAAAGCACAAGCTTCGACAAAGTTGCCATCACAACCTTTTGTGAACCCAAGAGAGCACGTTAATGCAATAACTCTAAGAAGTGGGAAACAAACAGAAGAGCCAAAGCAACAACAAGTGGTTAATAACGACATTGAAAAGGAAGTAGAGGAGGAAACTGTCCCAAAGGAAAATCCAACCTCAACCGGCCAACCTTAGGACATGGTTCCCACCTTTACCGCACCACCTCATTTCCCTAGTCTTTTTTCCAAGTCGAAGAGCAAGCTCAAGACAAGGATATCATGGACATTTTCAGCAAGATACAATCAACATTCCATTTATTGAGGCCATCAGAACCGTGCCCAGGTATGCCAAGGTTTTGAAGGATTTGTGTACAAGGAAGGATAGGTTGATTACTAATCAAATTACCCAGGTTGGTGAAAGTGCTACAACTATGTTACTAAAGAAGATGCCTGCAAAGTGTGAAGATACGGGTAGCTTCAAAGTACCAATTACTATTGGTAATCGACGATTTGAGCGTGCGTTACTTGATTTGGGAGCATCCATAAGTGTTAGCCAATGTTTATGATTCTTTGAATCTTGGACCTTTAAAAGAGGCAAAGATTACTATTCAATTGGAAAACAAGTCCAATATATATCCTAAGG
The DNA here is from genome assembly GCF_003573695.1 of Papaver somniferum. Lineage (NCBI taxonomy): Eukaryota > Viridiplantae > Streptophyta > Magnoliopsida > Ranunculales > Papaveraceae > Papaver > Papaver somniferum. Next base: position 113,126,114 of record NC_039367.1, read on the forward strand.
GAGTCGTGGAGTACGTGTTAGTCCAAGTTAATCAGTTAATCTTTCCGGTTGATTTCTACATTGTGGATATGCAAAATGGAGATAATTGTTCATCTACTTCGTTACTTCTTGGGAGACCGTTTACGAAAACCGCAAATACGAAGATTGATGTTGACAATGGTACATTCACTATGGAATTTGATAAGGAGATCATTCGCTTCAACATATTTGAGGCCATGCGTTATCCTAGTGATGTGAACACCTCTTTCTCTATTGATGTTATTGATTCGTTAGCACAACAAATGTTTGATTTGAGCAATGAATATGAACTTGGAGTTGTGTTGCGAAATATCATTGATTTGGACGTTCATGAGAAGCCGAATTTGGACGTTGATTTAGTCAAAGAGCTAGTGGAGATGTGTGGTGCTTTAACATCATTACAAAAATCTCGAACGGATAATATATCTTATATTTATTTACCCGTAACTAATGAGGTTCCTTTACCTTATATTGTGAAGGCACCTAAACTAGAATTGAAGCCTCTTCCCGATCACTTAAAGTATGCCTACTTGGGTGATAAAGAGGAGCTTCCAGTGATTATTGCAAAGAATCTCAATGACATACGAGAAGAACGTCTACTTCGGGTTTTGAAGGAGCACAAAACGTCCATTGGTTGGACAATTGCTGACATTAATGGCATTAGTCCATCAATGTGATGCATAGAATCCTTATGGAAGATGATAGCAAGCCGGTACGTGATGCTCAGCGTAGGCTTAATCCCCCAATAATGGAGGTCGTAAAGAAAGAGATCCTCAAATTACTAAGTGTGGGGTTAATTTACCCAATTTCTGACAGCAAATGGGTTAGTCCAGTACAAGTGGTGCCTAAGAAATCGGGTGTCACTATTGTTAGAAATCAAGATGATGAACTTATTCCTACAAGAGTTCAAACAGGATGGAGAGTGTGCATAGACTACCGAAAGTGTAATGCCGCAACAAGAAAGGATCACTTTCCTTTGCCTTTCATTGATCAAATGCTAGAAAGGTTAGCGGGATTTTCACATTATTGCTTTTTGGACGGTTATTCGGGGTACAATCAGATTGTTATTGCACCGGAGGATCAAGAGAAGACCACTTTTACTTGTCCTTTTGGTATGTTTGCCTATAGACGGATGTCGTTTGGTCTTTGCAATGCGCCTGCCACTTTTCAGAGATGTATGGTTAGTGAAAAAGTGAGGGTACAACAACCACACCCAATATTTCGCTTAGCAATCTGTATGGAAAAACTCCAATATACTTTCTAGAGAATCAACTAGACAGTTAGACTCAATCTAGATAAAAAGTATATCAAAGAGTTTATATCTTAATCTCTCGATTTGATATACTCAAGCAAATAGAAATCTGCGAGTCTTTATCAAATACTAGAGAGATAAGTTGGATGGTACCAAAGACCAATACCCAAGTGTCAATCAATTTAAAACAACAACCAAAAGGTCGGATATTCTAATTGATTGAACAACGCACAACCTGTGATATTTCAATTATATAACAAAATATAATGCGGAAAATAAATAATACAGACACCAGAATTTTGTTAACGAGGAAACCGCAAATGCAGAAAAACCCCGGGACATAGTCCAGATTGAACATACATTGTATTAAGCCACTACAGACACTAGCCTACTCCAAACTAACTTCGGTCTGGACTATACTTGAACCCCAATCAATCTCACACTGATCCAAGGTACAGTTATGCTCCTACGCCTCTGATCCCAGCAAGATGCTACGTACTTGATTCCCTTAGCTGATCTCACCCACAACTAAGAGTTACTACGACCAAAGTCGAAGACTTTAATAAACAAATCTGTATCACACAGAAAAGTCTACGGTGATAGATAAATCTGTCTCCCACGAATATACCTATGAGTTTTGTTCTGTTGTAGTTGCAGGAAATCCTACAACACACCCCTTGTATTATCATGACTATGATTTCTAGATCTAAACTTATTTGATATGAAAATAAAGATAAAGATAATGAAAATAGAAAATAAGACACAAGATTTACGTGGTTCGATCAATTTGATCTACATCCACGGGGTTAGGTTTCACTATGATCATTGAATTACATATGAATTACATTGAGACTCCATTAATGAGTATTTGGAGCTCTCTCTCTCTCTCTATGGTTTTTGGGGAAGAATAAGAAGATAATAATAATACAAGTTACTTTTCTCTCTCTTACCTTTCTCTTTATATAGGATGCTACCTAGTAGATGACAGCTCATATACAACTAATATTTCCCCTAATTTCGGATCTGGCTTGCGATGATATCGCAATCTTACAAATGTTAATTTCACAGACCTTCTAATCTTCGCAAAGTTATTACATTTTTCTTATGTTTAAGCTAATATCACCTATCGTATCGTTTCTCAGAGTGCTCTGCGAAATTTTTGTAATGCGTTGTTAAGAATTTCGCGAGCGTATCGTTGTCGCGAAATTCTGATCCTACATCTTGCCTCTTTTTTCTTGAATATTGCTTGAAGAGCGATCTTCAGGAAAAAATTCATTGTTGTAGTTGTTGGAGAGAGATACATGTTGTTGGAGTAGTCTTTGATCTTTGTTGATGAAGGAACGAGCGAAAGAATACTGGACTTGAAAGTACGTTCTTGCCTCTATTCTTTTGTGAAGTTCCGGAGCGTTGCGGGGTAAATAAGAAGTATCATCTCTTGAATTATGCGAAGTATGATTTCACAAAATAATAAGTAATCTTGAATGAGAACAATAAGTATCGCCTCTATTCATGCGAAATTATTACTCCATTTTTGGTGATTCTTGCCGAGAAGATAAAGAACATAAAATGTTTTCTTGGTAATCCATAGTTTCCTCTGTTCTTTATCTATGAGGGTAGAGTCCTTGAGAAAATGTTGAATGTGCGAATTGTTTCTTCATTCTTATCTTGCCTCTGTCTCATGTTTTGTGCTCATGCGATAGTATAATCTCTTCAAGTTGCTTATAATTGTGCGAAATAATTGAGCGAGATAATCACATCATTCGAAATAATCACATTCTGCGAAATTCTGACACATTCTACGAGATTTTGAATCATTCTGCGAAGTTATGAATCATTCTACGAAGTTCTGAATAATCTTGTGAAATTCTGAATAATCCTGTGAAATTCTGAGTAATCCTGAATAATTCTGCTAAATTCTGCGATATTATTGCAAAATTCTGCAATATTATTCCGTAGAGTTTTGTAAAGTACTTATGCGAATATAATGCTTATGTGATGATTATGTTATAAAATGTGTATGCGATGTTTATGCCATGAAATGCTTATGCAATGCTTTTATGATGCGAGTATGATGCTTGTATGATGAGAATGCTTATCTATTTCAATGTATAGTTAAGGTTTGTGTTACATAACTCATTTTTCCGTCTAAAATTGATGTAGCTTTAAATTGCTTCCATTCTTCATTTCTCTGCCTTCTTATTTAGTGTATGCATTCTTCTTCGTGTAGTTATTGTTCTTCACAAGTTCTTACTTGTGTTTCATCTTCCCTCTTTCCTGCACTATTAGTATCTCATAACAGTATGATTATAATATCAAGTCTGCGGTATTTTCACTGTCTTAGTTTCATTTCCATGTACATATTCGCAAGCTTGTTGCTTACATATAATCATTCTCGCAAGCTTACTTGCTTACTCATTTTCTTATGTGGTCTTATTTTTCCTTCCTAGTTAAAGGTCTTATTTTGCCACCTCTTGTCATTGCGACAAAATCGCAGGACGTTTTTGCACTTTCATGCAAAAACCCATTGATCTTGCCTTAACTTTTTCTTTTGTATTATTGCCTCTTCAGGATTGTTGCGACAATATGACAGGCTTAAATATTCTTGCGAAAATAAATCCCCATGACATTGCCGTCTTGCGACGAAATCGCAGGACGTCTTCACACTTTCATGTAATGACCCATTGATCTCGTCTTATCTTTTTCTCTAGTATTATTGCCTCTTCAGGATTGTTGCGACAATATGACAGGCCTAAATATTCTTGTGAAAATAAATCCCCATGACATTGCCGTCTTAAGACACTTATCATCTCCCTAATGGAGGGTGCCGCCCTTATCTCCCCCTGGTTTCCCCTTCAAGGAGGCGTACTTATACCATACAAGGTTAGATCCTCCCATCCGGTCTTAACAACAACCAGTTGTTTTCGAAGCCTCTTGTCCCTTTTACCTATAGGGCTTATGGTTACGAGACTGCACCCTAAATGGGGTTTTCTTCGGGCCGAGTGCAGTATAAGCCAAGTCTTGTCAAGAATGGCAAGGTACGCTCCAGACGCCCCTGGCACTCTTGACTCAACCGTATACCTCGGCGCCTTGATCAGATTCTGCACTCCTTAGAAGAGTCCCCTAGCCGTCCAACCTAAAGCAAAAGCTTAGGTTGAAAATCCAAGGTACCTCTCCTAGATGGGCTTTATTGACCCCAAATCTCCATGACTCAGGTTCCGGGGCGGTGTAACCTTTCCCTGAGCCATGCAACAGGTACCCCCTTATATGACGTACTTTAGGTCTTACATTTTCCTCTTGCGAAATTGTATTCGCGAACTAGGGTGTACGTCATAAAGGTTCGCCCCTATCTGCGAAATTTTATTCGCGTTTCTGCCAAATTTTCGCGTCTCTTTGTTTCTGCGAAATGTTCGCGTTTCTTTATTCTCTCATTCATCTTTTCATTTCTGTCATCTCTTTCATTCATTCTTTCATTTCTGTCATCTCTTTCATTCATTCTTTCATTCTCATAATATTATATCATTTGAAGCAAAATAAATATTCAAGAGAAATTATAATACATTGTAATTCTGAAATCTTTGTAGTTGTGAAATCTTTGTAATTCTGCGATTCTATCGCGTTTTGTAAATCAAATCAAAAATCTTTTTATTCTCTGCAAAAGAAATATTCTATAGAAACATATAAATTGAATTTTCTCAGTTTTCTGTAATTTTGAAATCTCAAAATCTCTGTAATCTTAGTAATCTTTATAATCTTTGAAATCTTGAAATCTTTGTAATCGTGCGATTGAATCGCTTTTTGTAAATCAAATCTAAAATATTTTTATTCGATCTTAGTATAAAGTAAAATGTTTAAGGAAGTGGTACTTATCTTTCATGTGAGTCGTTGTTGTTGTCAAAGAAGTGAATAAATGCTTTGAAATGTATGAATTTCGCGCAGCAAAAAGAAGTGTGAGAAGTGAGACTTGAACCCTTGACCTGCTTCTTGGATTTTCTCGCACCATACAAACTGTGCTAAACCTCTCTTGCGAAGTAATCAAATTCCAACTGTGTGAGAGGCACTTCTGTATAAATTTCGCGTAACAAAAATAATCATGCGAGAAGCAAGAATTGATCTCGCGACCTGCTGCTTGCATTCATGCCTCCTGACCAACTGTGCAAGCTTCTTCTTTGCGAAATATCTCTGCGAAATTATCATCAACTCTCTTCTGTGCGAAATAATCAAAGCCATATTTGTGCGAAAAATACGCAGGTGTTGGGACTTGATCACACGACCATGAACTCATTAACTTCGCAGATGACAAATTGTGCTGCCTCTTGTTTGTGAAATAATGAAACAATATTGCGAAATTATCATTTTTTCGCTCTCTGTAAAAAAGAAGAAAACTATGTTGGCAGGCGAATTCGAACTTGCGACCACGAACGCACATACTGCTCTCTGGACCAATTTTGAAAGAACCTCTCTGCGAAATTAACGCATAACTTTTTTCCTTATTCTTTTATTTTCCCATGCAAATGAGAAGAAAATGAAAAATTTGTGTCTCTGCGAATTCGCACCCGTGACCTATTTATTGTTCGCTCAGTCTTGAACCATTTGTGCGAATTTCTGTTTATGATAGAAATTGCAACATCTGCCTCTTATCTTTTCTTCGTCCTTCCTTAACTTCTTTCACATTTTCCTTCATATCCTGAACATGAAAATCTTCCACTGAAACTTTCATTTTTTCCTTAAATTTCACCACAACAACTAATTTTTTCTCTCACTCTTTTCATGTCTTTGAATTGTTGATGATGTTTACTCCCTAAAAGTGTGATTTCTTCCATAAAATTTCCATTTTTGAACCTAAACTTTGTATATCTAGAAAAATATGAACAATAGCTAATCTTCATGGAAATTTTTTGAACCAACAAACTACAGGAGGGATAAATCCTTTACTCCTCCCTGTTTCTAGCGCCAAAAATGTAGTTGCAGGAAATCCTACAACGCACCCCTTGGACTGTAGTTGAACCCCAATCAATCTCACACTGATCCAAGGTACAATTATGCTCCTACACCTCTGATCCCAGCAGGATGCTACGTACTTGATTCCCTTAGCTGATCTCACCCACAACTAAGAGTTGCTACGACTAAAGTCGAAGACTTTAATAAACAAATTTGTATCACACAGAAAAGTCTACGGTGATAGATAAATCTGTCTCCCACGAATATACCTATGAGTTTTGTTCCGTTGTAGTTGCAGGAAATCCTACAACACACCCCTTGTATTATCATGACTATGATTTCTAGATCTAAACTTATTTGATATGAAAATAAAGATAAAGATAATGAAAATAGAAAATAAGGCACAAGATTTACGTGGTTTGATCAATTTGATCTACATCCACGGGGTTAGGTTTCACTATGATCATTGAATTACATATGAATTACATTGAGACTCCATTAATGAGTATTTGGAGCTCTCTCTCTCTCTCTGGTTTTTGGGGAAGAATAAGAAGATAATAATAATACAAGTTACTTTTCTCTCTCCTACCTTTCTGTTTATATAGGATGCTACCTAGTGGATGACAGCTCATATACAGCTAAGATTTCCCTAATTTTGGATCTGGCTTGCGATGATATTGCAAGCTTACAAATGTTAATTTCACAGACCTTCTAATCTTCGCAAAGTTATTACATTTTTCTTATGTTTAAGCTAATATCACCTATTGTGTCGTTTGTCAGAGTGCTCTGTGACATTTTTGTAATGCGTTGATAAGAATTTCGTGAGCGTATCGTTGTCGTGAAATTCTGATCCTACATCCGTCTTTTGATAAATCAAGGTGAAAAGGAACCAATTGATAAACCAGACTTATATTCCCGAAGAACAACCTAGTATTATCAATCAACTCACAATAATCCTAATCGACGCAACGAAAAAAGATATTGTGGAATCACAAACGATGAGACGAAGTGTTTGTGATTACTTTTCTATCTTGCCTATCGGAGATATAAATCTCAAGCCAATTATTACAATCGTACTCATAACGGTAGAAGATGCAATATCAGATCACACAACTACAAGAAAAGTAGTATCGGTCTGGCATCACAATCCCAATGAAGTCTTTAAGTCGTTAACCTGGTTTTAGAAGAAGAAACCAAAGGTTAAAGGAGAATCGACTCTAGCTATGCAACGAGTATCACACGTAAGGTGTGGGGATTAGGTTTCCTAGTTGCTAGAGTTATCCTTTATATAGTCTTTCAAATCAGGGTTTGCAATCAATGTTATCTTGGTAACAAAGCATTCAATAATCACCGTTAGATGAAAACCTGATTAGATTCAAGCTAATATTTCTCAACCGTCGGATCGAAAACTTAGCTTGTTACACACAAATGAAATGTCCAATTTTGGGTTTACGAACCGTTCCCAAACATTAACATTTTTTGGTTCAACAATAGTTAACCAAATGGTTAGCCATATGATCACTTTCATATCCACCATATTCTTCTTCACCATAACTAGTTCAAATGACTCAAATGAACTAGTTAGAGAGTTTTTCAATTGCTTAGATCTTATGTAACTACACAAGACACAATCGAAGCAAAAACGGTTTGATTCACTCGAATCGTTTCATAAACTTTATATCCACGGTTTGCAAAAGCATTCCTTAGTTTATATAAACATGAGTTCAAGAACAACCGATTTTAGATATAACCTGCTCAAGTTCGCGGACTGGGTTCACGGACTTAAGCTCATGGAAGAAGTTCACAAACTCCAGCAGAAATTCTCGGGTTAAGAACTTCCCCCTGTTTGCGGACTTGGCTCACGCCACATTCCGTTTCTCTTGATCAACAAAGTTCGCAAACTTTGGTTCAAGGAATAAGGAATTATACATATATGTGTTTCCTCAACAATGCTTATATCCTACCAATGGTTATGTTATCTAAACTCTCATTTCAATCATTGAAACATTCTCAGAGGACGTTATATAGCCGTTATTCACAGACCATTTTTCGTCGTAGAAATTTTCAAAGTGATTGAAACATAACATGACATTCGTCACTAGGTAAAGATGAATTTGGCCAAAGCGAAAGCTTACCAACACATATTTCGAGAAATAGATAGGCGAGTTAAACTCGTCTAGAAATAGCAAATGTGTATAATGAAAGTCTATACATCAGCACGACTTTTGTCTCAAGAGTAGGAGATAGAATAGATAGACTTTTGAGTGACAGATAATTTCAAGTCTCAACATACCTTTTAGTCGATGAATATCCACCAGTTCCTTGAGTAGTCCTTCGTCTTGTATGATGATTGCCATGGAGTCTTGAGCTCAACTACACTTTCTATCCTAGTCCGAGACCTTTAGCTGTGTAGGCTAGAAATCAAGACTTGTAGTATTGATCACAAACATTGACAAACATGCTTGAGATAGCAACGCATGCGAGTTCGACCGAGCAATTCTCTAACACTCTCCCCCTTTGTCAATTTTAGTGACAAAACTATTAATACATATGGGATACAAAAAATAAATAAATAAACTTTTGTAGCTCCTATTCCACATGCCTAATCTTCAACATTACTCAAAATCTTCCTCACTTCCAAGTACTCCAATGATCCCAAAGGTTGTAAGTTTAGCATCATCGTTGTTGAAAATCCGTAGCTATAACAACAAGAAAACAATAGTTCTCAATCATTGTTATACAGTGTCATAGTATCATTATACAACGTCAAAGTCCAATTGTATCACAACTTCAACAAAAATACTATGGTGATACGTATCACTCCCCCATATTCAATACTCCATCTCACATGGAAACCACTCCCCCTTACATAATGATCCGAAAACCATATGTATTTGTAGTGTGAACTACATATTAATTCTCCCCCTTTTTGTTAATAAAATTGGCAAAGGTACAAGAACGGGATCCTAATGAAATTTCCGAAAGAGACATTTCTTGACCAAAAGAAAGCAAAAGTATATCATCTTATTTAGATGCAATCATAAAGCCGAAGATAAATGCATTCATCAAAGAGTTCAAAGATACAAGATAACCCCTACAATATTCCACAGCCGCACTCCCCACAAAGATTTGGAAATTAAGCACAAGTTCAAAAGAACTCTCCCCCATAAAATGTCATTCCCGAGAGAACAACAAGAGCGACCTTAATTTCGAAGGAAAAGAAGGATTTCTTTGGACATAACAAATCACATACAAGTATGAATTTGAATCCAAAATATTCAATTAAACTAACCACAAGAGAACCCATGATTAATTTAATCAACAAATGCTCAACATAAGTGAACTTATGGAGACTTAAAATATACAATTAGATTAATCACAAGAGAACCAATAATTAATCTAATCGAAATACACAATCAAACTAATCACAAAAGTAATCAATTTAATTGGTTATGCTCGACATAAGAAAACTTACGGAGCAACAACTAAATAACCAAACAAGATGATTAATTTAGTTGAAAAATGCTCGATATAAAGTACCTCACGGAACAACAACATAGCTAATCATAAAAATAATCAACTTGGTCGTTCAATGCTCAATATAAGACACTTTACGGAGCCTCACAGTAATACATAAAAAATGGATCAGGGAAGATCAATTACTGCGGAATACACAAGGATTCGTTCTATTTTCCATAACTATTCGCATAACGACATTCAATAGACATAATCCTTGCAAACAAAATATTTTAACCAATCTTCCATCAAAAATTGACAATATAGGCTTAACTTTTGTATTTGTCAAAATTTTATTTATTCTTTTATCAATACATGAATATCGACATTTGAAAGACTTTACTTTTGACAAGATATGGGACGGTCAAGTTCACGGACGTAAACACACACATCCCATAACAACATTGCAATATATAAAATCATAAAGATTAATACTGCAAAAATCATCTTCCAAACAAATTTAGAATTTAAACCAATAAATCTAAAAACATGAAGATGAACACGTTGGACATAGCTATGTGAAATCACAAAAATGGCTATTCCAAGCTCTAGTTATTCTTCTAATAGAAACAAGAAAATAGAAGATTTACTAGGTAAAAAAACTCCTATAGAGAACATGATCTGAAAAACACTAGATCCGGTTAGCAACCAGATATTGAACATAGAAGAACTCATCAGATGCTTTCTTCAGATCGTTTTTCAAAAACTCAAGATTCCTTGTTGCAATTCAGAGTTGTTCACGAACGACTTCAAAATCTTGAAGAAGATTTCCTACCAGTTGTGATGATGTTTGAACTGGTAGTTTGTTTTCATGATCAATGGCATGAAAGCATGTTATGAAAACAGGATTCTCATGAAACTCGATAGTCTTCCCATTCTTGACTTCATCATCTTCGTTTCCTCCATTCATTGTGCATACCAAATTGGTAAACCCCTTTCACCTTTCAGAACAGTGTAACACGGGATGACACCCAAGTATATAAATAAGTTTCATGGAAAACCCTAGGAAAACTTGTACACGTTCGTGTGGGCCAGGAGTTTGTGCACTGGTGGTCACAGCCTTAAGATGCGACCAAAAGAAGAATGAAGTTCGAAAGTCACGACAAATAGTTGAGAACCAACTATTTAGAGGAAGTACACGCAAACAGGAAGAAAAAAAATCTCAAGGATGAATGATCATGATTATCTACAAGAGACAAACTGGAGTGAAGCTCAACAGATTTTAAAGATCAAAAACAAGAAGAGAGAACATACAACCTCGACAACACTTCTCAAGACACACTTCTTGAGAACAATGAGCATCCTTCTTAAATTAAAAGAGGGATGTTGTATTGGGCAGTCATGGTGTATTAGGATGAGCACTTTGCTCATCAATTTTGACTTCTTCTTTTTCTCCTTCAGAAAGATTTAGAGACAAATCACATGACATAGTTGAAGGAGTTTTATTAAGAGAGGAACTAGGAGTACCTGAGTCAAACGCTTTCCATGTTTTTTTGATGCCCCGTTTGAGTCTGTTTATGCTTACCTTTAGTTCTGAGACTCGATTATTGATATGTAAGCAATCTGGAGCTGAACTCTTGAAATTATGTCCTTCTCCAGGGAGTGACAAGAAACTTGATTTTTCTTTCTTTCTCCTATGTCTTTTCCTCTTTTCAGAGTTATTTAAGAAGTCAGTTACTCTTCGACCATTCTTCCTTCTACCATTTTTCGTTTCAAAGGCACAATTAAGAAAAGACTTATCATAGTAGTTTTCTTGATTGTCGAAAGTGCCCTTTACTCCAAAAATGTGAGAGACAGGTTTGATAACTTCTTTAGACATACATACAAGCATGTTGTGAAGTTTTTCATTCCTCAAACGAAAACGACATCTTCGCTCAGAATGTCCTTTATTCCCACAGTAATAGCAGTTAAAGGAATTATTCTAACCGTTCTCGTGTGAGTAGATGTGGAAGAAGTAGAATCCTTGTTTTTAGCCATATAACCAGCTGCGAAAGTTTTTCACATGAAGAATTATCAATAACTTTAACAAAATTGATCTTACTAGTTTTTGGAGCGTCTATTCCTTTATAGCCCAAACCACGTGTATCACGATGTTTTTTACATGCTCCAATAATAGAATACAATTTTGTAGAGCTAGAATTGAATCTTTCAGACTCTCTTCCAGTGATTTCACTTTAACAAGATAAGCTGCAAGGTCAGTCTCCAAGGATTTTTCTTTGGCAAGATCACTGAGTTCTTTGTCATCAAAACATTTTTATTGAGAGTCATATCTTGATTCAGCTTCTGCAAGTTTTTCTTTCAACACAAAGAGATTTCGGAGAAGATTATCACATTCAGACCTTTTTATGCGTACATCTTCCTCACGATCTTTAACGATAGATTTTAGGAGATTATATCCGCCATCATATCCTTTAAAGAGTATTCTCATTTTTCTGTTTTCATGACAAAGCGGAGTCATATACTTACTCAAGAAAGTTGTTGACTTCTTTTCTTTCAAAGCATGGTCAAACAGCTTGATATATTGAGATACTTCCTCATCGATACTTTGTCCTTCTTCTGAATCACTTTCATCTGACAGTTCATCCAACTTATCATCAAGAGATTTTTTCCAGTCGAATGCAGGTTCAGTCAAGGAACCGGAGATAGAGTTTTCTCAGAAGTTTCAGGACTTTGAAGCTTACCCGAGAGTCTCTGAACTGATGTTGCGTCATTAGAGATAGTACTCTTGTCCATAGAGTCAGATCGCTACAAACACAGACTTGTAAGGTCTTAAACGTGTTTGCATTCTCTGATACCAATTGAAAAAGTGGGGGGTACAACAACCACACCCAATATTTCGCTTAGCAATCTGTATGGAAAAACTCCAATATACTTTCTAGAGAATCAACTAGACAGCCATACTAAATCTAGATAAAAAGTATATCAAAGAGTTTATATCTCTATCTCTCGATTTGATATATACTCAAGCAAATAGAAATCTGCGAGTCTTTATCAAATACTAGAGAGATAACTTGGATGGTACCAAAGACCAATATCCAAGTATCAATCAATTTAAATCAACAACCAAAAGGTCGGATATTCTAATTGATTGAACAATGCACAACCTGTGATATTTCAATTATATAACAAAATATAATGCGGAAAAGAAATAACACAAACACCAGAATTTTGTTAACGAGGAAACCGCAAATACAAAAAAAACCCGGGACCAGTCCATATTGAACATACACTGTATTAAGCCGCTACAGACACTAACCTACTCCAAACTAACTTCGGTCTCGACTGTAGTTGAACCCAAATCAATCTCACACTGATCCAAGGTACAATTATGCTCCTACGCCTCTGATCCCAGCATGATGCTACGTACTTGATTCCCTTAGCTGATCTCACCCACAGCTAAGAGTTGTTACGACCCAAAGTCGAAGACTTTAATAAACAAATCTGTATCACACAGAAAAGTCTACGGTGATAGATAAATCCGTCTCCCACGAATATACCTATGAGTTTTGTTCCGTCTTTTGATAAATCAAGGTGAACAGAAACCAATTGATAAACCGGACTTATATTCCCGAAGAACATCCTAGTATTATCAATCACCTCACAATAATCCTAATCGACGCAGCGAAAAAAATTATTGTGGAATCACAAACGATGAGACGAAGTGTTTGTGATTACTTTTCTATCTTTCCAATCGGAGATATAAATCTCGAGACAATTATTACAATCGTACTCGTAACGTTAGAAGATGCAAGATCATATCACACAACTACAAGAAAAGTAGTATCGGTCTGGCTTCACAATCCCAATGAAGTCTTTAAGTCGTTAACCTGGTTTTAGAAGAAGAAACCAAAGGTTAAAGGAGAATCGACTCTAGTTATTCAACTAGTATCACACGTAATGCGTGGGAATTAGGTTTCCCAGTTGCTAGAGTTCTCCTTTATATAGTCTTTCAAATCAGGGTTTGCAATCAATGTTAGCTTGGTAACAAAGCATTAAATATTCACCGTCAGATGAAAACCTGATTAGATTCAAGCTAATATTTCTCAACCGTTGGATCGAAAACTTAGCTTGTTACACACAAATGAAATGTCCAATTTTGGGTTTACGTACCGCTCCCAAACATTAACATTTTTTGGTTCAATAATAGTTAACCAAATGGTTAGCCATATGATCACTTTCATATCCACCATATTCTTCTTCACCATAACTAGTTCAAATGACTCAAATGAACTAGTTAGAGAGTTGTTCAATTGCTTAGATCTTATGTAACTACACAAGACACAATCGAAGCAAAAAAGGTTTGATTCACTTGAATCGGTTCATGAACTTTATAGCCACGGTTTGCAAAAGCATTCTTAGTTTATATAAACATGAATTCAAGAACAACCGATTTTAGATATAACATGCTCAAGTTCGCAGACTGGGTTCGCGGACTTAAACTCACGGAAGGAGTTTGATCGCTGTCGTATGCGTCAAAAATAATTACACTTTCTTACTACTCAAAATATAAATATACCAATGGAAAGAAAGGATCGTTCCCACAGAGAGGACTTAGGTTGTCAATATGCTTCGGTTTCTTATAAATAACAATGGGGGGGGGGGGGGTTTCTGATTTTTATATAATAAACTAAATAAAAGCAAACAATAAAGGTAAACAGTTCAAATCAAGGATGCGAAAGTATTGGTCACGGATTTCATCTTCATTCAAAAACATGTTTTCTACACAATAACTAGAATTGATATTTTAATCTCAACTTTTATCATAGGCCCTAGGATACCTTGATCGCAAGAATATCCCGCTAATTCCCTCTTATCAACAACAAACACATTAAAAGATGCGCATATGAATTCTACCTAAGAGAACAACCTAACGTGTAAAAGCACTAATCAAGTTTAATTCCCTAGATGCATTAAGTTTTATGAAATCAGGCCAATCAAAGCAATCGAACGTGTAAAAGCACTAATTCAATTTAACAAAGGTTATGACTCACATGTGACTACTAGGATGTATCACTACAAGCAATAATCACAATCATGCTACTTGTAATCAGGAATCTATCACCTTTGCGTACAATAAATCCTAATCTAGCAATGGAGATGAACAAAAAATCAACCAATTCGCGACTCGATCAAACAAGTATTCAAATCATAAGAAAAATATCAATAGTGAATCATAAACGATAAAGCATGGAGACAAAACTAATTTATTGAACAAAAACTCATGTTTGGAAATCCAACTGATCCATAACCAATGATAAGATTAACTACTCATGTTAATGGAGTTCATAACAAGGATAAAGATAAAACCTATCATGTTTCTAAACCCTAAAAAATGAAAGTAGAGGAAGGGATAAGATCTTTCTCCCCAATGGAGATATCCCCTGATAAAAGAGATCAAACTTGTTTTATATCCCTTATCTGCCTTTCTGATTTCCAAACCCAAGCCAAATCCAAACGTAGGCTCACTGTTGCTTCTTCTTAGAAAGAGCCCAAACAGTTAAGCCCATTAATCTTATAAACCAGGTCCATCACTTAATGTGCCTGTCAGTTTTGTGAAACTGACAAGGAAATCTAGTCTGAGCTATCACTCCATGCTTCCACCAATAATCAGCTTCATCTCTGTAACAATATCATTCATGCACAAAACTTCATCTTGCATTAAAAATCTTCCACCAGCAAACCGTTGGCAGCATCACATCTTCCAAGTCATTTTATCTACTTCATTTCAATTTTGCGGCTTCTCCGCCATCAATTCAGTCAAGTCTTGGTCTTGTTCAGACCAAGAGCAAAGCTCAGGCCAGGGGAAAAGTTCAGCACATAACTGCACAATAGTGCCAGCACCTGCTCCACTGCCTCATACATTCAGCTAATCCCTGGCATCAGCACATCACCATTAGCAAATATACCACCACCATCCATTCTATGGCAACCTGCAAAACAGCATCTTGAGCCTCCATTCGCTCTTTCTCAACCACCAGAAACAACACCCAGCTTATCACTTGCACTTCTCATGCACAACATCAACACTATCAGCTCCATTTGTTATACCTTAGCTGCAATGAGACAATACCAGAACCTTCATAACTCCACTCTTCCTCATGTCAGCAGCAACATCACCATCTCAGCTTCTTGCTTAGTTATGTTAGTTCAAACCCATGCTACCACTTCATCTCAGCACTTGCATATCCACCTACAGCTGTAGCTTCATGCCAAATCCATTCCATCTTCTCAGTTCCCTTGTTCTGCACCACCAACAACTCCACGTTGAGCTCAAACCTGTCCTAGATATACATCTAACACTTCAGATCGAACCTTCATGGAAATCATCACAATCTCTCAGTAGCAACACAAGAATCAAGTCAATACTGCATCCATTAGCTCTAGTGCAACCACCACTATCTCTCATCTCTAAATCGAAACCAATTCAAACCCTAAGTCGACCACCATCTTCACTTCCAACCACCAGTTCCTTGATTTCTCTGTAATCCCTGAGTTCTTCATCACTAATCCCAGCAACCTACTGCCTTCAATTCAACTTTTCAGTTTCAGGAACCCCAATCTCCATATTCTCCATCAAAGCTCCAACACAGATTTAACTCACAACCCATTTCAGTAACAATCGACTTGCAGCAACACAACCATCAACTCCATCGATCTCAGACAAACCCCAATCTCTGAAATCCGTCGAAATCATCACCAGATCCTTCAATCGATTTTACTGAATTGCAAACCCTAACTTCTTCTCGATCTCTGTCATCAACTGAGCAACAAAAACTCAATTTCTACATTATTCTGAACTCAGAGTCTCTCTTCCTAATTTCTCGATCTCTCCCTTCTTCTGAATTTGTGTAATCTTTCAGACAGCAGCCATTTTTCTCAGAAGTTTAGGTTGTTGTAATGAGAAGGGCTTTTCTCGATGCCTAGGATAATAAGATTAATCTAGCCACCCTACACCTTTAGATAAGGGTTACCTGAATGATTCTAGGCACTCATCGCACAGATAAGGGCCACCCACTGAAGCAGCAACCCCTTAGTAATTTCAGTTCAATTGTCAGTCCTGCAAGACTGACAATTATGTTAACAAACTCCGCAACTCTGATATGCTTCAAATGCTCGCAGCTTCTTCATACGATGTGGGAATGGTCTCATGATTCTGCCACTGGCTTCGTCTTTTCATTATCTTTAAGATGATGAGAAGAAATCCTGGATTTGAGCTAGTTCCACTTCCTTTTTGCTCCAATGACTCCATTTCACCTAATATACTCAAAAGCAAATATAAGATACATAATTTACAAGAAACTCGCAAGGAAAGCTTAAACAATAGATATTCCCCCACATTTAGACTTTGCTAGTCCTCGAGCAAAACAAACACAAAAAGAAATCTAAACATACGTACAACTCCGTGTCGTCGAGGCTACGGTCACACTTAGCACGTATAACAAGCCTTTAAACCCATAGGTGTCCCTAGTGGACGAGTTATAGTCTCGTGAGGGCTTACAAGAGGTATACCCACAAAACCTACTTTTCCAACTTACTAATTCTCCGAAATGATAGCATCCAATGCGCTAAGAAGACATAAAGATTATGCACACTAGTAATAAGAAGTTAGACACATAAATGAACACAATCTCATCCTTAAAAGTTGAGAGAGAAATAACCATCCCTTCTCGAAAGAAATTCGGGTTCAGAGTGATCAAAAGTCTCGACTCTGCCTCACAAGAAAGGGTTTTATGAAGTTGCTCTCAATAATAAATAGCTTTTTATGGGTTACACATGTGTCCAGGTAGGAATGAAGAGAGAATCCTGCGACACCTTGAATGGTAGGAAGGAAAAAACCCTCCGAATTATTTTGAAAACCCACATCTTTTATTCATTTTGAAAAACCTTTTTTATGACGATCTCTAAGAAAGGAAATCAACCACTTAACGAAGGTGGGAATATGCTTACTTACCTCGTTATCCTTTCGGCGTGCAGTTAGCACCACTCTCACAGCATCCATAGAAACGTCTCGGTCTTCAATCCTTGTCTTCATCTTCGGTCTTCGGTCTTCAACTAGTGATGATGAAATCTTGAACTTCGTAGAATCTTGACAATGTGATTCTTTCCTCTAATTCCTTGTTGCTTGAAACTTCACTATGAATATTTCTTCTTCCATTGGCTTTATTGAATGAATACAAAACCAAAAAAGAACTAAACAAACCAAATATGATGCAATGAATATATATTTTTTCTCTTTTCTTTTTTTTTTCCTTTTTCTTTTTTCTTTTTCTTTCTTTTTTTCTTTCTTTTTTTTTATTTTTAATAATATGCAAGATAAATAAAGTGAATACAAAATGAAAACAAACAAAATATTTAAACTAATGATGAACCTAATAAAATTGTCTCTTGTCTCCTTTTTTTTTTTTTTTTTTTTTTTTTTTTTTTTTTTTTTTGAGACAAGAGAGAATAAAATACAAATTAACAAATAGAAATAAGGATAAAATAAAAATGCAAGTACAAAGGTCATGGTGTAAGTACTTTACCGCTCGATTCTTCACAACTTGTGTGTCTCGATATCATAAACTTCTTGAATTCTCATCTTGGTAATATTCGCTCTTGTACAATAGTCTTCAACTTGTAAAAATTCTGCTCCTTGTCTTCTTGCTATACTTGAATCTGAAATCTGCTCATTTCTATACTGTTGCTTGTAAACCTTGAACGTCTTCAACTTTCCTTCGAATTTGTGATGCTTTTCTTGTTGATGATGATGGTGTTTCTATGGACCTGTTGATGTAGAGAGAGATAAAGTGGATGGTGCTAACTGCGAACAAGATTACAAGCGGTATGTAAGTTAGCAATTCGATGTCACCATTCATGATTGATAAAATAGCACTCAAGAGATCAAAATAGTGCTTCTATTGGTGGGAGGTTGGGTAGCTCACCATTCTACCTGGATTTTACGTACGGTGACACACACTCTAAAAGCACAAATTTATACAGGTACAAAGAAGTGAAGGTCGGTGCCTCTCATGATGTAACATGGGTAGTCTCCACTACAGGGGACCACAACTCTAATACTGAATTCAGTCTGCACCTTATTTGCCACTGGCATGGTTAAATCCAACTTTAACTCTCATACAAGTAAGAAACCCGATCACGTTCTCTGTCATCTCTAAGTTCAGTCACTCTTATGAGAATCTCGATGTAATCTTAGCGACATGTTTACTATGTGACTCTAAACTAACTACAAGTTAGAGTTATTCATTCACTAATTTACAGAAAAGTTGAAAAATCATGAAAAAATTACAATGCAAAAGCTTAACCACTCCCCCACACTTAAGTTTTACATTGTCCTCAATGTAAATTGAGTCATCCAAAGTAGGTCAAGGTGGGAAATCCTACATGATAATATGACAAGAAATCATAAAAAAATAAATGCAAGACAAGAAAAAAACTAAAAACAAGACAAGAAAATAAAAATAAGACAAGAAATACTCATCCGATGGGTTGCCTCCCATTTAGCGCTTGGTTTAAAGTCGTCATCCCGACTTGCATGACGAATTCCCCATACACCAATAATCTGAAAAGTTGGGGATCCTTCCATGTAACCTGTTATACAAATAGTAACTTCACACAAACATTATCATAATAAAGCAAAAGTGAAGCTATAGCCCAATAGAAGTTTCCCCCACACTTATTCTTGTCCACACTTGGAAGTGTATAAAGAACGTAAAATTCAAGAACTTCTATGGTTTCTTCTTTGCAAACTTGCATAGTATGAGAATCAAATGTTTCTAATGTCGGAAATCGAGAAACAAAGTCATTCAACAATATTCTCGGATCACATACATTCAAACCAATAAGAGGTAAAGGAGAAGGATTAATAGGAAAAGGGTTATACAAGCCTTGCAACTCTCGTGTTATGGTATCCTCTTCATCCTTAAAGAATTCAAGTGAATTACTTACCTCTTGCACATCGTGGTCCTCTATCAAAACTTGCAAGCATTCTTCGTCCGTCTCTGCCTCAACCAAAGTCTCGACATAAACACCATCATTACAATCATGTGCAAGCTCGATTGGGTCTTCCACAACATTACTTAATTCAGTCACATTCTCAACATACTCGTCATCATTAGGCTCAAACCTTGTTGCAGGAAGTTCTGTAAAACACTAGTTTCATCGTACTCATGTACCTTTTGAATAGGTGTTTGATCATTATAAAGATCAAGAGTTGAGTCAACTACACTAATGTCATCAAATATCTCCAAAGGTTGGTCCTTTTCAACACAATTATCTTCATTTTCAGACTCACCATAATAAGAATCTTCATCGGTTTCCTTTCCTTTATCACGACGTCGTTTGAGTTCCATATGAATTTTCCTACTAATTTCATCAACAAGCTCTTTCGAGGCTCCATCATCTTCCAACTTGTATAATTTTTGTGCAAGTTTTCTAACGTTCACACGCTTACCACCATTGGCTACAATAGGTTCTCTTTCCCATGACTCTTCCTTTTGAATGGGTGAATGATCATAACTACGATCCGGAGTCGGGTAAGAAAATGTGTTGCATAAATTGTTCTGCGTGATGTTCAGTCCATTTATAGCATTCATACATCTCTAATAAAGCAAATTGGAAGTAGAATTATCCCACCTAGGTGCTTGACTTACATACCCACTACAAGGTTGTTGTTGGTATGTATGAAAATCACCATAAGCTCTCGGATATTGATCATAGCCAATAAATTGGTTCCGATCGTATTCCATAGATGGTGGGCAATCGTCATAGTGTTGAGGAAGTTGAAAACCGTATCCATTGCTCCAGTATGCTCCTTCCATGTAACAATAAGTACCTGAAACAAGAGTTCTCAAAACTACGTCAAAACCAGAAAATAATAAAAATTAAAAACAAAACTAAAAATAAGAAACCAAAAACAAGTGACAACCGCTTCCTCCCCGGCAGCGGCGCAAAAAATTTGATCGCTGTCGTATGCGTCAAAAATAATTACACTTTCTTACTACTCAAAATATAAATATAGGAAGGGAAAGAAAGGATCGTTCCCATAAAGAGGACTTAGGTTGTCAATATACTTCGGTTTCCAATAAATAACAATGGGGGGTATGATTTTTATATAATAAACTAAATAAAAGAAAACAATAAAGGTAAACAAATCAAATCAAGGATGAGAAAGTATTGGTCACGGATTTCATATTCATTCACAAACATGTTTTCTACACAATAACTAGAATTGATATTTTAATCTCGACTTTTATTAAAGGCCCTAGGATACCTTGATCGCAAAAATATCCCGCTAATTCCCTCTTATCATCAACAAACACATTAAAAGATGCGCATATGAATTCTACCTAAGAGAACAACCTAACGTGTAAAAGCACTAAACAAGTTTAACTCCCTAGATGCATTAAGTGTTATGAAATCATGCCAATCAAAGCAATCGAACGTGTAAAAACACTAATCCGATTTAACAAAGGTTATGGCTCACATGTGACTACTAGGATGTATCACTACAAGCAATAATCACAATCATGCTACTTGTAATCAGGAATCTATCACTTTTGCGTATAATAAATCCTAATCTAGCAATGGAGATGAACACAAAATCAACCGATTCGCGACTCGATCAATCAAGTATTCAAATCATAAGAAAATATCAACAGTGAATCATAAATGATAAAGCATGGAGAAAAAACTAATTTATTGAACAAAAACTCATGTTTGGAAATCCAACTGATCCATAACCAATGATAAGATTAACTACTCATGTTAATGGAGTTCATAACAAGGATAAAGATAAAACCTATCATGTTTCTAAACCCTAGAAAATGAAAGTAGAGGAAGGGATAAGATCTTTCTCCCCAATGGAGATATCCCCTGATAAAAGAGATCAAACTTGTTTTATATCCCTTATCTGCCTTTCCGATTTCCAAACCCAAGCAAAATCCAAACGTAGGCTCACTGTTGCTTCTTCTTAGAAAGAGCCCAAACAGTTAAGCCCATTAATCTTATAAACCAGGTCCATCACTTAATGTGCCTGTCAGTTTTGTGAAACTGACAAGGCAATCTAGTCTAAGCTATCACTCCATGCTTCCACCAATAATCAGCTTCATCTCTGTAACAATATCATTCATGCACAAAACTTCATCTTGCATTAAAAATCCTCCACTAGCAACAACCGTTGGCAGCATCACATCTTCCAAGTTATATGATCTACTTCGTTTCAATTCTGCGGCTTCTCCGCCATCAATTTAGTCAATTCTTGGTCTTGTTCAGACCAAGAGAAAAGCTCAGGCCAGGAGAAAAGTTCATCACATAACTGCACAACAGTTCCAGCACCTACTCCATTGCCTCGTACATTCAGCTAATCCCTGGCATCAACACATCACCATTATCAAATATACCACCACCATCCATTCCATGGAAACCTGCAAAACAGCATCTTGAGCCTCCATTCTCTCTTTCTCAACCACCAGAAACAACACCCAGCTTATCACCTGCACTTCTCATGCACATCATCCACACTATCAGCTCCATTTGCTATACCTCAGCTGCAATGAGACAATACTAGAACCTTCATAACTCCTCTCTTCCTCATGTCAGCAGCAACAACACCATCTCATCTTCTTGCTTAGCTATGTCAGTTCAAACCCATGCTACCACTTCAGCTCAGCACTTGCATATCCACCTACAGTTGTAGCTTCATGCCAAATCCATGTCATCTTCTCAGTTCCCTTTTTATGCACCACCAACAACTCCACATTGAGCTCAAACCTGTCTTAGACATATATCTAACACTTCATATCAAACCTTCATGGCAATCATCACAATCTCTCAGTAGCAACACCAGAATCAAGTCAATACTGGATCCATTAGCTCTAGTGCAACCACCACTATCTCTCATCTCTAAATCGAAACCAATTCAAACCCTAAGTCGACCACCATCTTCACTGCCAACCACCAGTTCCTTGACTTCTCTGTAATCCCTGAGTTCTTCATCACTAATCCCAGCAACCTACTGCCTTCAATTCAACTTTTCAGTTTCAGGAACCCCAATCTCCATATTCTCCATCAAACTCCAACATAGATTTAACTCACAACCCATTTCAGTAACAATCGACTTGCAGCAACACAACCATCAACTCCATCGATCTCAGACAAACCCCAATCTCTGAAATCCGTCGAAATCATCACCAGATCCTTTAATCGATTTTACTGAAATGAAAACCCTAGCTTCTTCTCGATCTCTGTCATCAACTGTGCAACAGAAACTCAATTTCTACATTATTCTGAACTCAGAGTCTTTCTTCCTAATTTCTCGATCTCTCCCTTCTTCTGAATTTGTGTAATCTTTCAGACAACAACCATTTTTCTCAGAAGTTTAGGTTGATGTAATGAGAAGGGCTTTTCTCGATGCCTAGGATAATAAGATTAATCCAGCCACCCTACACCTTTAGATAAGGGTTACCTGAATGATTCTAGGCACTCACCGCACAGATAAGGGCCACCCACTGAAGCAGCAACCCCTTAGTAATTTCAGTTCAATTGTCAGTCCTGCAAGACTGACAATTCTGTTAACAAACTCCGCAACTCTGATATGCTTCAAATGCTCGCAGCTTCTTCATACGATGTGGGAATGGTCTCATGATTCTGCCACTGGCTTCGTCTTTTCATTATCTTTAAGATGATGAGAAGAAATCCTGGATTTGAGCTAGTTCCACTTCCTTTTTACTCCAATGACTCCATTGCACCTAATATACTCAAAAGCAAATATAAGATACATAATTTACAAGAAACTCGCAAAGAAAGCTTAAACAATAGATATAAATCTAGGTGTTTTACAACACCTATCAGAGTTCACAAACTCCAGCAGAAATTCTCGGGTCGAGAACTTCCGCCAGTTCGCGGACTTGTCTCACGCCACATTCCGTTTCTCTTGATCAACAAAGTTCGCAAACTTTGGTTCAAGGAATAAGAACTTACATATATATATATATATGTGTGTTTCCACAACAATGCTTATATCCTACCAATGGTTATGTAATCTAAACTCTCATTTCAATCATTGAAACATTCTCAGAGGACGTTATATAGCCGTTATTCACAGACCATTTTTCGTCAGAGCAATTTTCAAAGTGATTGAAACATAACATGACATTCGCCACTAGGTAAAGATGAATTTGGCTAAAGCGAAAGCTTACCAACACATATTTCGAGAAATAGATAGGCGAGTTAAACTCGGCTCGAAATATCAAATGTGTATAATGAAAGTCTATATATCAGCACGACTTTTGTCTCAAGAGTAGGAGATATAATAGATAGACTTTTGAGTGACAGATAAGTTCAAGTCTCCACATACCTTTTACTCGATGAAGATCCACCAATTCCTTGAGTAGTCATTCGTCTTGTATGATGATTTCCATGGAGTCTTGAGCTCAACTACACTTTCTATCCTAGTCCGAGACCTTTAGCTATGTAGGCTAGAAATCAAGACTTATAGTTTTGATCACTAACATTGACAAACATTCTTGAGATAGCAACGCATGCGAGTTCGACCGAGCAATGCTCTAACAGTTAGTATATTTTCTGATTACGT
This sequence comes from Papaver somniferum, assembly GCF_003573695.1. Classification (NCBI taxonomy): domain Eukaryota; kingdom Viridiplantae; phylum Streptophyta; class Magnoliopsida; order Ranunculales; family Papaveraceae; genus Papaver; species Papaver somniferum. The sequence goes on from NC_039367.1 coordinate 113,150,428, forward strand.
AGAAAACATCATTGAGGTATTTATGGACAACTTTAGTATATATGGTGATTCATTTGATATTTGTTTAAATAATCTTGAACTTGTGCTAAAAAGATTCATAGACACTAATCTTATTTTAAATTGGGAGAAATGCCATTTTATGGTAAACCATGGTATAGTGCTAGGTCACATAGTGTCCTCTCGAGGGCTCAAAATCGACAAACCAAAGATAGACTTAATAAGAAACTTACAATACCCCACTTCGGTGAGGGAGATTCGCTCGTTTCTTGGTCATGCGGGTTTTTACAGGCGGTTTATCAAAGATTTCTCCAAAATGTCAATGACGATGTGCAAATTGTTGCAAAAAGAGGTTGTTTTTGACTTTAACAAGGAGTGTAAAGAAGCCTTTGACAAATTGAAAGAATTGTTGACAACTGCTCCAGTTATCAAGTCACCGTATTGGAGTTTGCCATTTGAATTGATGTGTGATGCAAGTGACTACGCGGTTGGAGCTATTTTGGGTCAAAAAGTGGACAAGCTGTCCCATATGACTTATTATACATCTAGGACCCTAAACGATGCCCAAATTAACTATTCTACCACCGAGAAAGAGTTGTTGGCTATAGTGCTTGCACTAGAAAATTTTAGATCGTATTTGGTGGGTGCAAAAGTGGTTGTGTATTCCGATCATGCAACACTCAGTTACCTACTTAAGAGAAAGAAACTAAGCCGAGACTTATACAGTGGATATTGTTATTGTAAGAATTTGATTATGAAATCAAGCATAAGAGAGGTGTTGAGAATACTGTTGTGGATCATCTTAGTAGACTTGTTGTATCTGAAGAAGAACTTCCTTTACACGATCTTTTTCCCGACGAACAACTTTTCTCAATTGAAGATTCAACACCTTGGTACGCAGATATAGTGAACTACTTGGTTACAAGGCAAGTACCTAGTTCAATGTCTAATTTTCAAAAGCTTAAGCTTAAGAAGATAGCCAAGCAGTATGTGTGGGATGAGCCCTACTTGTGGAAATATGGTTCCGATCAAATAATCCGCAGGTGCGTACCTAACTTTGAATTCCAATCCATCCTTAGTTTTTGCCATACTTATGCATGTGGTGGTCATTTTGATTATAAACGTACCTCTCTCAAAGTCCTTGAGAGTGGATTTTATTGGCCCACTTTATTTGAGGATGCATATATTTTCTGTAAAGCTTGTGATAGATGTCAACGAACGGGCAATCTAGGTGCACGAAATCAAATGCCACTCACACCAATTCTTTCTGTGGAAGTATTCGATGTGTGGGGAATTGATTTTATGGGTTGTTTTGTCAATTCGAATGGAAAATTTTATATACTTCTTGCTGTGGATTATGTTTCAAAATGGGTGGAAGCTAAAGCCACCTCTACTAATGATTCTCAAGTTGTTTGTGAGTTTGTGAAGGAATACATGGTACACCAAGAGCGGTTATCAATGACGGAGGTTCGCACTTCAAGAAATCCTTTCATGCTCTTCTCAATAAGTACAACATAAATCACAAGGTCGGTACGCCATATCACCCACAAACTAGTGGGCAAGCTGAAATTTCAAATCGTGAGATCAAGTCCATCTTGGAGAAAACCATTAACACAACACGGAAAGATTGGAGTTATAGACTCAACGATGCACTTTTGGCGTATAGAACGGCGTACAAAACACCGATTGGTATGCCTCCATATCGGTTGGTGTATGGAAAAGCTTGTCATCTTCCGGTTGAACTTGAACATAAGGCTTATTGGGCGATAAAGATGTGCAACATGGATTATGACAATGCGGGAAAACATAGAAAGTTACAACTTAATGAGCTAGAGGAGATACGTAATGATGCTTACGAGAGTGCTCAAATTTACAAAGAAAAGATTAAACTTTTTCATGACAACATGATTTCTAGAAAGAGTTTTGTTGTGGGCCAAAAAGTTCTTCTATTTAATTCTCGTCTTAAGTTGTTTCCCAATAAGCAAAGGTCACTTTGGAGTGGACCTTTTGTTGTTACTAATGTTTTTCCTTATTGTGCAGTTGAAATTAATAATCTCACGAAAGGGACGATATTCAAAGTAAACATCCATAGATTAAAGACATATTACGGAAACTTCCCTACGGAGAATGTGGACGTGATTGAGCTTCGCGATGCCTTCTGGAGGAGTAGTTTGGAGAATGCCAAGTCAGGCTGAGGACGTAAAACTAAGCGCTAAATGAGAGGCAACCCATAGGTTTTGTATCTTAATCCCTTTTATTTTTGTTTATTTTTGTTTTTATTGTTTTCATATCATATTTGCATCTCCATGTTTAATTTCATTGAGTCTGAAATCTATTTTAGAAGAAAATTATGACGAATACCTTTTCGTCAGAAAAATTCAGACTGCGCGTAGTTCAGTACAGAGACCATAACTGTCATACCATGCATCGAAAAATTGTGCCCTTTTCATACTTTGTAGAAAAGACTAGGCTAACAACTTTTGTGAAATGGTGTTTTTCCAAATTCCTTACCAATTTGTACAGTTTTTGCGTTTTATCTGCTATTACGTCAGAATTCAGAATTTTCGGTTTTACACATTGAGGATAATGTGAAGTTTAAGTGTGGGGGAGTATTTTGCATGTAGATTTTTCACTTTTTTGTAAATTTTTGCATAAAACCTCCAACTTGTAGAAATTTTAGAGTCATTAGCATACTTCTAGGTATGTTTACATAGAGAATTCTAACCGACATAACTGAACTTGGAAGTGTTAGGGAACTACGTCGGATTTCTTGCTTGTTAGAGTGTTAAATAATGGATTTAATCATGTCGGTGATGCAAATGAGGAGCATGGAGAAATGCATTATTAGAGTTGATGATCAATCATTAGTTGAGACTACCTATTTTCAAATCAACAGAGGCACCAGACCAAATTTTCTTTGTAGCTGACTAAAGAGATTTCTTTTGAGTGTGTGTCACCGTAAGTTAATTTCGGGTAGAATGGTGAGCTACCCAACCTACCACCAATAGAAGCACTACTCTTTGATCTCTTGAGTGCTAATTTTTTCAATCATGAGGGTGACGTCTATAGATGAAAACCACCTTCTTGTAGTTTGATTTGCAGTTAGCACCATTCTCTCTCGCCAAAAACAGATCCATAGAAACACCATCATCATCAACAAATGGAGCGACATCAAAATCTACAAGGAAAGTTGAAGAAGTTTGAGGTTTATAAGAAACAATACAAGGAAGAGCAAAAATTTCATATCCGAGTAAAGCAACATAAAATGAGCGGATTTTTATATATATGTTGAAGACTTACATATAAGGAGCGGAATTTTATATCAAAGTATGAAGACTTATTTACAAGAGTGAAGAAAATCAAAAGATGAGAATTATTGAAGTTTATGATACGAAGACAATACAAGTTGTGAAGATTAAAGTAGTAAAGTACTTCTTTCATGGCCATGTTAATTTTATTTCATTTTTATTGTTTTAGTTGCAATCTCAGCCCCCCCATCCGCTTCGGCTCCCTTGGCTAGGTTACCCATGAGGCTCGCTGATAGGCTAGCACAGCAACTTGTTCAATTAATGTAGTAGTATGTTGTTGGAGCTTAGCTTGTTAGGCTTCCAACTAGTTAATGTAATACTCTTTATCCAATAATAATATTTAAAAAAAATTGCATTTAGGTTGTTATTTGTTCAATAAGGCCATGGGAAAAAATATATATATATATATAAAGAAGTTCCAAGCAACAAGGAAATTGAGGAAAAGAGTACAAATTATCGGAGTTCTACAAGTTCAAGAGTTTATCATCAACAATTGAAGACCGAAGAAGAAGACCGAGAAGATGAAGAAAACGAGCTGAAGACTACGTTTCTATAGGATGCTGTGAGAGTGGTGCTTTCGTCACTGCCGATCGGATGTGAAGGTGGTAACTACTCTCACCCTTGCTATAATGGTTGATTTCCTTTCTTAGAGATCATCAGAAAATATCTTTTATTTCCCACGATTTTGTGGGCTCACCAGAAATAATTTTGAAGGTTTCCTTCCCACCATTCAACGTGTGTAGGATTCTCTCTTCATTCCTACATGCACACATGTGAGACCATTAAAAAGTCGTCTTATTGAGTGCAATTATCATAAAATCCTTCTAAGTGAGGCAGAAATCGAGGCGAAATTCTTATTGATCGCTCTCAAACACGCGTTCTCTCATTATGGTGTGGTTATTTATCACTCAACATTTAAGGATGAGAATATGTTCTTTGGTATTTCTAACTTCTTATTACTAGCATGCAGAAACTCTATGTCCTCATAGCTCTTTGGATGCTTGGGAAGCTGGAACGCTTTGAAGTTGGAGTAGGTTTTGTGGGTATACCTCTCGTAAGCCCTCACGAGACTATAACTCATCCACTAGGGACACCTAGGGGTTTAAAGGCCTGTTGCACATGTTAAGTGCAACAATATCCTCGACGACATGGAGTTGTTGTATTTAGATAGTTTGCTCGAGGACTAGCAAAAGCCAAGTGTGGAGGAATTTGTTAAGTGCATATTTTGCATATATTTAGTGTTGAATCCATGCTAGAAATTGCTATATATACTTGCGAATTATTGTATATTATGTTTGTTTTTCTCTATTTGTGTTTTATTAGGTGAATCATCCAAAAGAAGCGAATCGGCACTTAATTGTGAAATAAAAAAAGTTAGCCCCAAGTGGAGAATGGCCAAAGATCAAGTAGAGCTCGTTCATATCTAGGAGTCCTGATATCATCTCCAAGAGGATGAAACGACGAAGCAAACAGTGAAAGAATGGAGTCATTCCGACGTCGTATGAAGAAGTTATGGGCGAGACGAGAAGTTGACCTTGTCGGTTCCTCAGGACTGACAGTACTACATGAATGAAGCAGAAAACTGAACTGTCAGTTCTAGAGAACTGACAGTTAAACATCCTGTTAAAGGCACCCTACTGGATTACTCGGGGCACACCATCTTCCCCATGCAACCCGCGAACAACAGTGGATTTTGTTGACGATCGAAGGAGCTGTAGTATCACTGGTGATGGAAGTTGAAATCTCGTGGTGATGCTGATAATTCAGAACAGATAATGAAGGAGTTGTTAGTGTTGTTAATGAAAATGGAGTAGACTCGGGGCTGTTAGCTGTGAATAACCAAGAAGAGAAGCTTGAGTCTGATGACGCTATGGTCGCTGCTGGCAGAATGACAATGAAGAAATGGTGAATACCAAGGGATGTTGAGTGTACAGCGTATGATGGAGACAGAAGTTGGATGTTTCCGGTGATATGATGGTTTGTTGCCGTTGGGTTCTGTCTGATTCTCGGTAAGGGGACTTTGTTGACGTGAACCGGAGAGATGGAGATGGGTTCGTGATGCCGAGTTGAGAATGGCAGTGACGCTGGTCCGGAGAATGGTGAAATAAGGAGGTGTTGCAATGGTTATCGGTGATCAGTTATGGGGCTAGACAATGAGCTGCTGCTGCTCGAGATATGGAGCTGACTGTTGTTCACGATGAGAAGCTTGATAATGAGGAGGAAGTCGGCAGTGGTAATGAAGATTCAGTGAACAAGACAGAGATGTACGTGAGCTCAAGCCAACAGAGAGATGAAGTTAGAGCTTGACAGAAAATCGTTGATGCTGTTGATGAAGAGAAGTTGCTGCTCTGTGTTTGGTGAGAAGTGGATGAGTTTAGCCGAGAAAATGAAAGAAATGGAAACAGCAGATACAATGAAGCTTGGTGCAAGTGATGATATTCGGTATTGTTACTGTGATGATGGTGATGTATTCTTCAGCAGAGTAATTGTTGAAGAGCTCGAGCTGGAAAGATCAGTTTGGCAGTTTGGTGATTATCGGCAGAGAAGAAAAAGAATTGCTGCCGATATCGATGGCAGGTGATGGTTATACTCAGTGAGACTGCATGATAATCATGGAGCTGGCAGTGATCAAGACTGATGAAGGAGAAACAATATGGGTGCTGTGGAAGATAATACCTCAGAGTTGTAATGGGTTTTTGTTAGAATATGGGCATCCAACTCAAAACCAATTGGTGATGAGTGGAGAGGCCCTAAGGGATAATAAACCGCAGGATCTTAGATGCTCAGACAATATGGGACTAATAATCTCAACACACCCCCTCACGTGTAGTCTCGTTGGGTCTAACGCGTGTACAATAAATCGGGTGACGCGGAGTAAAGGCGCGGTCCAATGACTCGTCGCAAATAGCCTGCTCTGATACCATGTTAGAATATGGGCATCCAACTCAAAACCAATTGGCGATGAGTGGAGAGGCCCTAAGGAATAATAAACCGCAGGATCTTAGATGCCCAGACAATGTGGGATTAATAATCTCAACAGTTTTGGACAGGGATAGACGAGAGTCGTATGAAAATGCCGGAAAAGAATGAAAGAAATATTGAAAGTTACATGAAATTTTACAACTACAAAGTTTCAGCCGTAAAACTGACGAGAAAGTAAGGGAAATATCCAGAAGAAATTACGTATAGGAAGTCCTAACCGTACAAGAAAAATATCAAAGTTACAGGAGAACTTACGTCTACAAAATCCTGGCCGTAATGGAAGAAGAAACAAATAGGCTGTCAGTTCCGGTAAACTGACAAGCCAAAGGCTTATTCAGGGTTGCTCGTGGCCCATCGGTTGTGTGTGTTTCTCCCACACGAGTTTGGCTAGGTTTTGGTGGAATTTTGGCAAGTTTAACATCTTATTTTGAACGGAATTCGCACACGGGCACAACTACAACTTGGAGACTATATAAGAGACTATTCTAATATTTTTGGGGATGATCTTTTTCTTTTATCAAGCTTTTGGGGAGAAGAACACAAGAGGAGAAACCTAGGGTTTTGGAGCTATTTTCATCACTGTAATGATTTCTCTTACTTTTATCATATGTATCTCATGGGTTTCACTAATCCCATGAGTAGCTAAACTTCTTAGTGATTGAGGATGAATTCTAAGTTCTAATATATGATTCAATTTAGCATATAAATCTATTTTAACTCTTCACATGATTATTGTTTGTTTTTACAATAATTAATTTTATGTTTGATTGATAAATTGTTTAGGTGGCCAACTGAAATAGTTTCCTAGTTAACCTAATGCTAGTAGAGAATTAGGATATCCGTAATTGTCGAATAATTCTCTACACGGGTAGAAATTGTGAAACCTTGCAGAGGGATTCTGTGGAGAAATCGCAAGTAGAAACAACACTAGAGAGTGAACCTTGCGCTAAGAGTTCGACTACTAGGGTTGACCTAAATTCACAAAATATAAAGCATTCGACCAAATTACACTTAGAGTGTGCTACTTCTAGGTGGTTTATAGAATACAATCTGGCATTCGAGCGCTTCGGTGTCCAGTGACTTAAGGAATTTTGAGGAGAGCATTGCGCTAGATGCTTTCATACGGTTGATAATAATCTGTGAATGATAAAGAATAGATGAATATGCTATTTTGACGACTATTTAGTAACGAAGAAGAATTCACTGATCATATTTGTCCCTATTGCTTGCAACTCAATTTTCAATTGCTTTATTTACTTTGTTTACAATCTAAAAACAAAACCCCCCAATCATAACCTTTTTGACAACTAAACTCCTTTCTCTTCGTGGGAACGATCCTTGCTTCCATTATATTACCAGTTAATTGTGTGAAATTAAGTGATTTAATTTGATTGCCCTCAAGACACGCATCATACACCTTGACAAACAAGATCCAAACATGAATAAAACTGTACCCATAGTTGGAAATCTTAAACAAAGAACAATACCCAAATAAAAACATAAAATCAAAGTAAATACAGATTGTTCTAATTGAAGGAACCATAGAGATATAAAATAAATCCAAACCTGAAATCAAATAAAACCCATGTTTTATGACTACACCAAATACATCAAACAAAAAGAAAAAAGCAAAATCTTTACAGAATCAAGCAATAAGAGCAAAAACAAAATCAAGCAATGATAAAAAAAAATGTAAAAAGGTTAGAGTTTATACCTGGTGAAATCTTCTTCTTGTACTTTCAGCTCTGTCGAATATGAGATGAGGGTTTGCTTCGATTTCAGGAGAAAAATCAACTACATCAAGGGTTACAAAAATTAGGGGATGTTAAAGGATTATGGTTCTGGTTCTGAGATGGGTTTTGATTCAAAGATGCGGTTTGGTTTAGTTTTTGAAATCAGACTTGATTCGATGATGAGAGGTGTTTGCATATGAACAAGAAACATAAACTTAGATGAGAATTTGCTTTTGGTTTTACGAACAAATAATCTAAATCTAGGGTTATAAAAGAGGGTTTTCTTTTAGATCTGACGCATGGGTTTCAGTTTTGAGATGGGGTTTGGATTAGTCTTTGATTATGAGAGTAGAGGTTGGATCTGTGAAATTTTCAGAGTTGGGTCCAGGAAGAAGAGAAGAAACAGAACAAGTGTATGGTGATATTCATTTCTAATACTTGACGAATTTGAGATAATATTAATTCTAAAACCCTTGAAAATAACACAATTTATATTAACAGCAGGATTGCAACCTATAACAACAGTGCACAAATTATACTCGATTACTAAAAGTTAATTTATAAATAAAGCAACGAAAAACCTATTGTGCAACGTATATTTGTGTTGCTTCATTTGCGACAATTATATCAGTTGCAAATTAAAATATTCCGGCGTTGCAAAAACCTGAATATGGTGCAGTGTGTCCTCATAATCTTCGAATCTTCAACTGAAATCTTCATAATCTTCGGATCTTCAACAACAACAACAACAACTCGTCTTCATCATCTTCAACAGCAGCAGCAACAACAAAGAAGAAAAAATATACAAATATTCATCGTCTTCAACAGCAGCAAAATCGATCTAGTAATATTCAAATCAATCTTTATAGATTTGAAAATCAATCTTCAAAATCAATCGTCTCCATCATCATCACCATCGTCGTTTCTTCATTAAAAAAAAAGAAGATAAAAACAGAGAGAAAGTACAAGGCTGCTAATGGGGGTACCATTTTGCTTGGAGGTGTACCAATTTACATATAGGACAAAAAATCAATTGCCTTTGAGTTGGTACACCCCCAAGCAAACGGTACCCCCCATTAGCAACCTTGAGAAAGTAGATCTAGAAACATATGGAGAGAAAAAACAAAAATTAAAATGATTCCCTTCTCTCTTAATGATTGAGTGTATATATATGGTCCCAAAAGGATACTTCTGCCACTATCACATCATCCATGACGTCATCCCGCATGGGTATTGTTCATTCTATGACCAAACAATAATTTTTAGGACCAAGCGGTTATATATATTTTAAAAAATAACCAAACAGAAAGTTGATTAGGTCAACTGGACCAAACTCACTTTATTATATAATTTCTAGGACTAAATGGAAGTTTTTAGTAATTTAAATTTTGTATACATATTTAGGGGCTTGACAATATAATAAGGGTATGAACATATATATTATTAAAACGAAGTGGAGTGTATATAGCATGTTAAATTCGACCATCGATTTCGTCATCCCACGGCAAGGATCTAAAATTGGGCGAAAGACAATCGGGAACGTCGGATGGGGAGAAAAAAAACAATGACGTCATCGGTTTCTTGTTGGAAATATTTTAACCGAATTCCCGAATTTAAACACATACCAAAATTAGTTAAACAATAAAGAAAAATTAATTTTGTGTCAGACACTGACCGGCTGACCAAATAATAAAGAAACATCGGAAAAGGTTGAGCCCTGACCGTAGGCTGGGATGAAATGTAATCTTTTGATGATTTAGGGTTTCAATTTAAACGTCTTTTAGTTAAGGGATTTATTTTATGGATAACTCATAGATAAGGCCTTAGCCTAATTTACCCATTTAAAATATTAATTATATATACCAAAAAGCCTATTGGATCATCTGCATCTAATCTGCCCATCCACACAGGTAACGAATGGAGATTTGATGGATGTTGGATCCGATGAGGACGAGACCAGATTGATCCAGATCATGTTCACCCCTATTCACGTGCTAGATTTTCGGATCGGGGTAGGCATTAGGACAGACTTGGAGCAATATATATCGGTTGCGACTTGCGAGTCACGTGCTGATTTCGGTTTGTAGGAATAATATTGGTTCTCGAAGCATATTTTCAACTACATTCACTTAAGGCCACGCGACAAATTTTACTAGGTAAATTTGGGTCGCAAGTTTAAAATTTGTGTCACAAGACGGCAACCGTTCTAGTAGTTAATAGTAGAAACTACTATATAGTCCTAAGAAAAATATAATTGAGTTAGTTTGATCTTGTTGACCAAATCAACTGTGTGTTTGGTCCTTTTTTTAAATATATATCATTGTTTGGTCCTATATATTACTGTTTGGTCCTAGAGTGGACAATATCCACGTCGAATGACGTCATCAATGATGTCATAATCTTTTAATAGTGGTAGAAATGCATTTTTTTTTTATTTCTCTCTTAATAAATATAAATAAATAAAAACTTAAAATTGAAATATCTTATGAAGCGCGTGTCCAAAAATGATAAATTTTATACATTCGGAAAGCCTTCAACGAGAGCTTTCCAACGAGTACCATTGTTGCTATGTTTCAGAGCTTTTTTTTTTTGAAACTGAAAGAAGAATTTCATTAATTATGAGTGTTTACAAAGGATGTATCCTCCTGTAACTGAGCATCAATATTACTAGGAGGAAATGTAAGCCAAACACTACTTAATCTTTCTACTCTAGCTAGCTTGGACAAAATGTCAACTACTTTATTTTTTTCCTTTGGAACATCAGAACAACTCCAAAGGGTAAACACTTTAAATAAAATTTTTATATCCAATATCATATTATGAATTCTCCAATCGATACTGAAACTCTCATTGTTCACAGCATCTGCAACAAGCTTTGAATCGAGCTCGAACTCCACTCTTTCCAGCTTCATCTCTTTTGCCCATTGAACCGCTTCCCAAAGTGATCTGCATTCCGCCTGTTCTGCATTCTCCACTCTATTCAAGAAGATACATTTGCAACCTTGATGTTCACCTGCAAAATTACGAATGATTAGTCCCAGACCACCTGTTTTATTTGTATCAAGAAATGAGCCATCACAATTAATTTTCAGAGAGTTTATATCAGGAGGTATCCAATTAAGATCACGTCTATCTTCATGAGCAGGAGATAGAGTCATCATAGGGGTTTATTTTCGAACTGGAAGATTTCTTTTTTGCAGGTTAGCACGATAGCATTCGGTGGAGTAGCTTTCCCATTGAAGACTCTTTCACAGCGAGCATTCCATAAGCACCAGGCCACAATAACTATTTTACAAAGATGATCTTCTTGTAACTGATTAGTGAAGTACTTCTCAAACATTTCACAGATCCAGTGTTGAAGATTATTGATGCCTTGAGTTTGAATTCCCAGCACTGCAAACCAAACCTCTCTAGAATTTGAGCAATTCAAAATGCAATGAGTGCTAGTTTATGGAACTTGAGAACAAGTTGGAAAACTTAGATTTCCATCTTGGATTACATGTAGAAGCTTATCCCTTGTAGGCAGCATGTCTTTGAGACATTTCCAGAAGAACTGAATTATCCTTGGCAGTAAGGGAAGTTTCCAAAATTTCTTGAAAATATTCTTCATTCTTGGGTTCACTGGAGTATGTATATTCTTCTCCTCAAGCATCTTTCTATACGTTGATTTAACCTAAAACAATTCGTTCTTTTCCAACGTCCAAACAATTCTATCTTCATGTTGATGATGAATAGTTTGTAGCAGAATTAGACTTGTTGTTGTAGCTTCGAAAAGAGAGATTACCAGATTGTAGTTCCAGGTAATAGTATTAGGTAAGAACAGTTGATGTACATATGTGTATTCCAGATGAGAATGAATACCAGCTTTAGGAGAAGGTGGACCTCGTAAATCCATTAACCATCTGTGCTTCCAAATCATGATCTTCTTACCATTTCCCAGGCTCTAGCAACTATAATTTTGAATCAAACCCATTTCGCTGTGGATACTTCTCCACGACCATGTGGAATTCCCATTTTCCCGCGCATTAAAGATATCTCCATCCTTGTAATATTTTGCCTTGAGTGATTTTGCACACACTGAACTGTCGTCTGTACATAATTTCCACGCACTTTTAGCTAACAAATCTCTATTGAACAAGGATAAATCTTTGAATCCCAAACCTCCCTCCTCCGAAATTATGTCGTCTGTACATAATTTTGGAGCTTTTAATTTTTACCTTATCCTTAGGCTAAAAAATAACTATAAAATGAACTATTATACGAGTTCATTATACAAAATGAACTACTTTAATGAATTATCATAGTAGCTAGTTCATGCTACATAATGAACTGTCATGATTAAGTAACGTATGAGTTTATTCTACAAAATGAACTACTATTATGAGTTCATTCTACCATATGAAATACCATTAGGAGTTCATTCTACAATATGGACACCTATCACGAGTTCATTCTACAATATGGACTACCATTTACGAGTTCATTTTATAATATGAACTACCATAATGAACACCTATTACGAGTTCATTCTACAATATGAACTACCATACTTGATTATCATTACGATTTCATTTTACAACATGAATTATCAATCCTACAATATGAACAATCATTATGAGTTCATTCGACAACAAGACATCTATCACAAGTTCATTCTATAATATGAATTATAATAATGAACTACTATTGCAATTTCATTCTTAATAATGAACTACTTTTATGAGTTTATTCTGCAAAACAAATTGCTAGCATATACGAGTTCATTCTACGAAATGAACTACTAGAAGTAGAATGAACTACCATGTTCTAAAATAGTGTTCATTCTCGAATATGAACTACTATTACATCGAAAAATTAAAATTTCGAAATATAGTAGAATGTGTACTCGTTGTGTAGATCTCGACGAGACCTTTCCGAATATATAAAGTTTATTAATTTTCGACTTATATCTTGAATGATATTTCATTTATATTTATTTTATTATTAATTTTAAGAAGAGAAAGAAATTAGTAGAGAGAAAATGAAGAAGGGAGGAAAATAAAAAAGAACCACGCCAGAGAAAATAAGAAAGAGAAAGAATACTTTAATATTTTTGAATAAATAAGGAGTAAGGACCAAACAGAACTACCCATTTGTTGATGGACCAAATTAATTTGGAACCAAATAAAATAAGACCAAACGATAATTTGCCCCAGTTAATAAGGTTGCATCATGCATGGGAAATTTTTAAAGCAAACGGAAAAATGGGTTACTATCTTGAGTCAATTTTGATGCGAAACTATAGAGGAACCTAGTCCGCCACCAACAAATCCTTTCCTGATTTTTTCCAGAGGTCCTCCATGATCTGCCAAAATTGGATCCTTCTATTGAAAATGAAGGCTGAGAGATCCTCCATGATTTGACCGAACCCTGTCGATTTTACCTTTTTATAAAGTCTTGAATAACACATGTAGTAAGTGCTTTGGTTAATAATCATGTTTTCAACCATAAGAAATAGTAAAGTTATGTTTAAGAAACTAAAGTAGTGAAGATAATCCCATTAGACAGTGACCATTTTAACGATTCAAATTGCCCAAGATAGTCTGCCACCACCTATAATCATGATTCGTCATCAACAACCTAAACACCCAATCACATCTCTCACACCACGTCGAGAGTTGTGCTAACCTCCCTTTCATTGGCCGGTCAACGGAACTCTCGCTCCTCATTGGCCGAAATCAAAGTTAGCCCCCTTACATTTCGTGACCGTTAATTTTTTATTAAATGGGTTCGATCTAACGCTCCTGATTGTTTGAAATTTTAGCAGAATTCTTACACCAAGTGTAGTTGCAGGAAATCCTACACTACACCCCTCATATGATTTCATTATTGATTAGCTCATTTTTAGGTTTACACTCTTAAATTTATTGATTAATTTCTGAACGTTCTTAGAAGAAAGATAAAGAAGTCAAGAATGATCTCTGCTCTGAACTTTCTCTCTCCTATTTGCTTGTTTCTTACTCAAAAAAGATCTCTCTCTCCTTTACAACTCGAATGACTATTTATAAGGAAATATATAGTGGATGACAGCTAATCTGTCCTTTATTTTCGGATATGGTTTGCGACATTCTCGCAACCTTACAAATGTTAATTTCGCAAGCTCTCTAATTTTCGCAGGACTATCACATCTTTCTCATGATCCTTGCTGACATCGTTTCTGAAATTGTTCTGCGACGTTATTGTGCTATACCATTGGTAATTTCGCTGAGACATAATTGTTGCGAGATTCTGATCCTACATCTTGCCTCTTCTCATATCTTCTCTGCAAAGTAGAGAATGATGTGAGAAATGCCGCAGCTGCTTATCTTTTCATATTCCACATTTATCACATGTATTCTTTCTTCCATTTATTTCTCGACACGTCTTTTGTAACCGTTACTTTTTAACCGCTTATATCTTTCCGTATTAACCGTGTTTATTTCGAGGAAAAATTCCCTCTATATATATTCTTTTCACTCTCTTCTTCTTTCCTTTTATTCTCTCTGCAACTTCATCGTTCTCTGCAAATTCCATTATTGCAACTTTTCTTCTTCTTCTTCAACTTTTTAAGTTCTTCTTCATCTTCAACTAGATCTTCATAGTTCGTATTTCTTCGAGACAATCTCCCTGCTATGGATTCATCAAGGTTAGTCTTCTCTTTTCTTCTTATGAGTTTTGCTGAAATTGATATTTTGAAATTATCTTGTTTATTGCCTTATTTGATGTTGTTTATGTGATTCCCATACTCTTGTTATTTCAGCAAAAGCGGCTCCAACACTAAATTTACAGTTCAGAACCCTAACAATCCCAAATCACAGCATAAGTTGTCGCACATAAAAGAAAGTCTGCGAATGAGAAGGTAGTAAGAAACACTATCTTTTTCTAATAACAATATTGTTGCCTCTGTTTCTTATCTGATTGTAATTCGCAGGGTGATAAAGATCTTCATAAACCTCACAAGAAATCTCGCCACCTCAAACTGTTCCAACTTCTGTTCCCTTCCTACTCATTTCTTCCAAATCTCCTGCGACATCTTCGCAAGATAAACCTTTATCTCCAATTCGCGAAAATGCTGCCTCTGATTTCATTTCTTCCAAATCTCCTGCGACATCTTCGCAAGATAAACCTTTATCTCCAACTCGCGAAAATGCTGCCTCTGATTTCATTTCTCCAGTTGATCTTTATGATTGAAATTCCCCTTGTGGATCCTTCTGCGAATGAAACCTCTTCTCTTCCCATTGAGAATGTTTTCAACCTTCTGTCTCTACCAGTTCTCTACCCAAGTCTCTTCCTCTGTCGAAAGAAACCGTGGAAGGGATAGATATTGCTTTCAAGTTTTATCTGAATTGGATGACGGCAAGAAGTCTTCTACTGATCCCATCAAGTCTAATGTTTGCGAAATTCTGAGCAAGCATTTGGGTTCTGACAAGCTGCTTCGCAGACAGCTTTAGAAAAAGAATGTAATGCTCTTCGTCTTGAAAATCAGAAGCTTCAGAATGTTTTGCTGGATCGTGACAATCTTCGCAAGAAGAATGATGAATTAAGAGGTATGATTTCCTTATCTATGTCTTTAATTTGCCTTTTCGATGGTTTTATCCTTCCCATGTTTAATTATCCTTTAAATCCCTCTTTCGCATGTTAAGCTTAAATCAGAAACGAAAATGGAGAGATATCAATTTGAATCTGTTTGAAGAAGCCCGTGTTGATAAAGAAATCTTATGGATCAATATAACCAATTAGATAACCTCTATTCATATTCTCTTGATCAATAAATAATCTTACCAATGAAAATACCCAATTAGTTCAAAGACAAGATCTATTAAGTAATGAAGTATCTCGTCTTTCTTATTCTTTAACTAAAGCTAATTTAGGGATGGAAACTTTATCAGATGAGAATAAAACCTTATCTCAAGAGAAGCGAACTTATTTAAACAAGATGGCGATATCTTCGCAACAACTTAGTATTCTCCAAAAAGTATGTGCTGACCAAGAGAAATCTCTTCGCTCTTTGAGAAATGAACTTAAAGAAGTAACAGAATCATCTATCGCTGAAAGAGATACACTCATTCAAGGTAGAATAGCTTTAAGTGTGAAGGCAAATCAGCTTAAAGAACAATATTCCAAATTAGAAGAATCTTATTCTTCTCTTGCGAAGAAATGCCTTTCTATTCTAAAGAGAAAAATCTTCAGTCTCGACTTAAAGGTTTAGTTGGAGATAAATTTGATGACGCAATGGACCATTGGGAGAATAGTTGTCTATCCTTGATTCAACACCTTATTTCGCAAAAGGAAGGTAGTCATAATAGTTTGACTGCCTAATTATCTCTTCTTTGTCATATCTCTCTGAATTCCTTATCTTAATAAATTTTGTATTCTATTTTCGCAGAGTCTGAGAAGAATATTCATTCTTCTATTTCTGATTTGGAGGCTAAATATGCTAAAATTCGCAAAGAAATGCATTGCTCGTCTCTACCCTTACTGGTTCTCGCGACCGAGCAGAAAGAAGACTTGATTATCTTGCTTATTTTAAGGATATTCAAGATAGGAATCATCAAAGAGCACTTCTTCGCCAAGTTCATCTCCGGGCTGAAGTCCTTGTAAATGACATCTTACTGTCCAACTCTCTTCCTCCTACATCAATTGATCCTTAGAAGTAGATGATGAAGTTCCTCGTCCTGCTGATAGTGATTATGATTACGAAAGCGGTGCAGAGGATAATTTCCTGGAAGATGAAGAAGAGGTTCCTTCTAAAGAAGTATCTGCTGGTGTTAATCAGAATGAGAAAATTTCTCCTGAAGAAGAATTGCTGGCGATAATCAAGATGCTTCATGGCGAAGATCAAAGCCGAAATGAAGGAGAAGCTTGCGAGAATGTTGGCGAAGAATTTCTGTCATCTCCTGCTACTGATTAATATTGAAGCTTGAGCTTCTTATCTAGCTTTGTTTTCTTGAACTGTCTTATTTTTATCACTTTTGAGATTACATTTTTCAAAACTTTGGAAGTCAACTTTTCCTTTTAATATTTTGTTGATAAGAAAGATAATGCTTCTTGTATTCGATTCCCATACTTGCCTCTCATTATCTTTCTTGCAAAAAATAATCTGTTATGAATGCTTATATTAATTTGTTTTATCATATGGTCTTATTTTCCTTCCTAATTAAAGGTCTTATTATGCCATCTCTTGTCATTGCGACAAAATCGCAGGACGTCCTTGCACTTTCATACAAAAACCCATTGATCTTGTCTTAACTTTTTCTTTTGTATTATGGCCTCTTCAGGAATGTTGCGACAATATGACAGGCCTAAATATTCTTGCGAAAATAAAGCCCCATGACATTGCCGTCTTGCGACGAAATCGCAGGACGTCTTCGCACTTTCATGCGAAAACCCATTGATCTCGTCTTATCTTTTCTTTTGTATTATTGCCTCTTCAGGATTGTTGCACAAATATGACAAGCCTTAATATCCTTGCGAATAAAAAGCCTCATGACATTTGCGTCTTAAGACACTTATCAGCTCCCTAATGGAGGGTGCCGCCCTTATCTCCCCCCTGGTTGCCCCTTCAAGGAGGCGTACTTCTACCATACAAGGTTAGCTCCTCCCATCCAGTCTTAACAACAACCAGTTGTTTTCGCAGCCTCTTATCCCTTTTCCTATAGGGCTTATGGTTACGAGACTGCACCCTAAGTGGGGTTTTCTTCAGGCCGAGTGCAGTATAAGCCAAGACTTGTCAAGAATGGCAAGGACGCTTCAAACGCCCCGCACCTTGACTCAACCGTGTACCTCGGCGCCTTGATCAGATCTGCACTCCTTGGAGAGTCCTTATTACCTTAGTCGCCCAACCTAAGTCATATGCTTAAGTTGAGAATCCAAGGTGCCTCTCCCGGATGGGCTTTATTGACCCCAAATCTCCATGACTCAGGTTCCGGTGGCGGTGTAGCCTTTCCCTGAGCCATGTAACAGGTACCCCCTAATATGACGTACTTTAGGTCTTACATTTGCCTCTTGCGAAATTTTATTCGCGAACTAGGGTGTACGCCATAAAGGTTCCCCTTTCTTTTATGTCATTGTTCTGGTTATCTCTGCGACAATTTCGCACATCATGATCTTCTTTTGATATGAGTAATTCTGCAATTATTCTTTCAGAATTCATAACTTCTCAAAGCTTCTTACTGATAATATCTTTTAATACAACCTGTTCCATGGTCTGTCTAATCTATGACCAACATCTCTTCCTTCTGGATCCATTAATCTATAAGCTCCTGTTCCAACTATCTCCTTAATGATGTAAGGTCCATCCCATTTTTTCGCTAATTTTCCACCATTTTCTCGCTGATATATTGGTGTTTCTCAGAACTAAATCTCCTGGTTGAAATTCACGTATTTTGACACGTTTATTATATTCTCGAGCTAATCTTCGCTGATAATTCTCCATATGTTGTAAAGCTTTTTCTCTTTTCTTCTAATTCATCAAGTTTTTTAAATTAAACCCGCACTAAGATTTTTCTCCCAAGCTTCTCTTTTTGTTGTCGGAATAACAACTTCTGTTGGTAACACCGCTTCAACTCCGTATGTTAAACAAAAAGGTGACATTCCAGTAGCTTCTCTTCTAGTTGTATTATAAGCCCATACTGCATTATGTACTTGTTCGCACCATGATCTGTGATGTCCTTCCAATTTCTTCTTTAATATATCTGCAATTATTTTATTTGTTGCTTCTACTTGCCCATTAGCTTGTGGATACAAAGGAGTGGACTTTCCACATTTTATCTTGAACGCATTAAGTAACATTTCTATATTCTGCCCCTCAAAATGTTTCCTATTATCAGATACCAACTGTGCGGGAATTCCAAATATGCAAATGATATTTTCGAATATGAATGTAAAGATATCTTTGTCGCGAATATGTTGTATTGCCTTCACTTCTGTCCATTTTTTGAAATAATCCGTTGCGACTATTAAATATCTTCTTTGTCCAGTTCCTGGTAAAAATGGCCCTATAATGTTTAAGCCCCATTTTCCAAAGGGCCACACACTGGTTGAAGATGACAATGGTGCTCCTGGTGCATGTATTTTCTTTCCATGTCGCTGACAATCTTCACAACGTCTTGATATTTATTTTGCATCTTCATGCATGTATGGCCAATAATAACCTTGGATTTTTGCTCTATGTGCCAAAGATCTTCCTCCACTATGATTGCCAGCATCTCCACTAAAGGATGTTGAGTGATGGTCCACTAAAGGATTTTCGATATAGCAATCCATCTCTTAATTCATAATTCGTTGCTCGGCTTTTTAACTTGTGTGTTTCCAATCTATTTCTTGGTGTTTCTCCTTTCTCCAAATATGCATGAAGTTCCATTCTCCAGTCTGCGACATTCTTTATTTTTCTTCTTTTTCATTCTCTATTATCATCACATCTTCCTCTTCTTTATTTATTGATGGTGACAGAAGTGTTTGTATTTTCATGCATCTCGCAGTTGGATCTGTCATCATGCTTGAGATGAAAGCAAAAGCGTCTGCGAGTCTATTATCCTTTCTTGAAATGTGCCTCCATTTTATCTTTGGGATTTTCGCTGATAATTCTTCAACCAGCTTCTTGTATTTCTTCAAGGATGGTTCTTTTGTAGTATATTCCCCTTTTATTTGGCGAATAACTAGTTGCGAATCACTAGTGATCCTGGCATTTTCTAGTTTCATTTCTATTGCGAATTTTAAAGCATGTACCACAGCTTCATATTATGTTCCATTATTAGTGGATGCAAATTCCAATCTGAATGAAAAATCCATCTTTATTCCCTCTGGAGAAATTAAAACAATTCCAACTCCATTTCCTTCTCCATTTGATGATCCATCTACCAATATTTCCCATCTATTTGGTTATGTTAATAAATCTTTTGGATCTCCATGTTCTTCTTCTATATCCATCATTTCTTCTACTGCTTCATCTTCTTCTAAAGGAAATTCTTCCAAGAAATCCGCAACAACTTGTGATTTTGGTGAAGACAAAATTTCGTATTTAATATCAAAGTGGCCTACTTGTGCATTCCATATCTCCACCCTTCCTGATCTTTTAGAATTCTTCATCACTGATTCAATTGGTACTTTTGTTAAAACCTTTATCTTGTGTGCTTGAAAGTATATGTGGAGCTTAAATGATGCATTAACTAATGCTAAGATTAACTTTTCAATCTTTGAGTAATTCTTCTCAGCGGTATTAAAAGTTTTGCTAATGTAATAAATGGGTTTCTCCACTCCTGCGTCTACTCGCAATAACACAGCACTTAATGCATGCGATGTTGTCACAAGGTAAATCAATAATTCTTCTCCTGGTTCTTCCTTTTGTAAAATAGTTGTATTCATAAGATGTTCTTTGATTCCTTGAAAAGCCTTTTCACATTCATCAGTCCATTTAATTTTGCACCCTTCTTGAGTATATCTAAAAAATATTTGCATTTTTCTGATGATCGCGGAATGAATCTCCCCAGCGAAGCTAGAAGCCCATTCAACTTCTGTACATCTTTTATTGTTGCTGGTGTTGGCATGTCACGAACTCTTGCACTTTTTCTGGATCAACCTGTATTCCTTCCTTTGATACAATGTAACCTAAAATTTTCCCGATGCAACTCCAATAGTACACTTCTTAGGATTCAATTTAATGTTATATTGTCGTATTTTTTCAAAAATCACCCTCAAGTCTTGTACATGGTCTTTATCTTCTTTACTCTTTACTAACATATCGTCCACGTATACTTCTAATGTTTTATGTATCCATTTTGTGAACACATTCTCTACCATTATTTGATATGTCGCTCCCGCATTTCGCAAACCAAATGGCATTTTCGTGTAACAATATAAACCTCTAGGGGCAAAGAAAGAAGTATGTTCTTGATCTTCTTCAGCGATAGGAATTTGGTTATACCCTTTGTACCCATCTAAAGATGATACCCTATCATTTCCCGCTGCGGATTCCACCATTTGCGGAATATCTGGTAACGGAAAACTATCTTTGGGGCAAGCTTTGTTCAAATCAGTGAAATCTATGCAAATCTTGATTCCCTTGTTTTTCTTTGGGACAATGACCATATTCGCTATCCATTCTGGGTATTTAGCTTCTCTTATAATTCCTTCCTCAAGCATTTTCTGTAATTCTTCTTTTATTTGGGAATGGTAAGTTGTTGCAATTTTTCTTATTCTCTGTTTAAATGGTTTCACATTTTTATTAATCTCCAATTTGTGGCAAGCAATTGATGGATCTATTCCTGGTATCTCATCCATGTTTCCTGCGAAAATATCTTTATATTCGCGCAACAAGTTAACAGTTCTTTTTTCTTCTTCTATATCCATTTTGGTTCCAGTTCTCAATATTAGAGGCTCCTCTACAGTCCCAACATTTATTTCTTTTGTTGGTTCTGCGGCAGCGTAACTGGGTCTAGGTTCTCCCATTGATGTTGGTTCTTTTATTGCTTTTATGGGTCCTTCCCCTTCTTCCGAAATTTCGCTGGGTATTCCTTTTCCTTCTTTTTCCCTTATTATATATAATCTAAATTATTTTTCCTTCTTTGCTTCCTTTGTCAATTTTCTGCGAAATTGTTTCTTTTTTGCTTGTTCTTCATAATGTTTTACTTCAATTTGATGACATAATTTTGCATTGTCAACATCTCCTCTAATTTCACCTACTCCATTTGGAGTGGGGAATTTAATACATTGATGCAACGTTGATACCACATCTTTTATCGCATGTATCCATGATCTTCCTAATAATATATTATATGGCGATTCCATATCCACCACGCACAATGTTACATATGTTTCGATTTCTCCAAGTGGAATTCGTACCACTATTTCTCCTTTAGGTTTTGTTGTGGATTTTCCAAAGCCGTGAACAAAATATGCTGAACTGGACATTTCTTCATCTTTGAATCCCATTCCCCAGAATGCATGATAAAATATTATATCAACTGAACTTCCTGTATCGATTAAAGTTCTGTTCAACATCCATTCTTCTGTGGATTTTATTGTTGCATCCTTCTCTTTTCGTGTAATAGGCACTGTGATGACCAACGGAGATGTATGGTTCAAATTTTCTTTTGGTATTTCTTCCGACATGAATGCAATTTTTTGCTTTTTCCAATCTTTCAAGGGTGATGTTTTTTCTACCGCCATAACTTTCTTTCCTTCAAAATTTCGTTTATGTATTCTTCCTTTGATGTTTTCATGGAATTCATTGATCAAGATTTTTGTTATCATATTACACTCGAATCTTTTGCCATTTTCATTAATTCTACTCATCTTT
Source organism: Papaver somniferum (assembly GCF_003573695.1). Taxonomy (NCBI): domain Eukaryota; kingdom Viridiplantae; phylum Streptophyta; class Magnoliopsida; order Ranunculales; family Papaveraceae; genus Papaver; species Papaver somniferum. The sequence goes on from NC_039367.1 coordinate 113,172,762, forward strand.
CTTCTAACTGATTTACTGATTTATTTAATCACTTTCTTGATTTGAATATTCTCAATCAACAATCTTCAACTTTCGATCTTCAATTCCCTGTTTCTAGCGCCATTATGTAGTTGCAGGAAATCCTACAGTACACCCCTCATATGATTTCATTATTGATTAGCTCATTTTTAGGTTTACACTCTTAACTTTATCGATTAATTTCTGAATGTTATTACAAGAAAGATAAAGAAGTCAAGAATGATCTCTGCTCTGAACTTTCTCTCTCCTATTTACTTGTTTCTTACTCAAAAAAGATCTCTCTCTCCTTTACAACTCGAGTGATTATTTATAAGGAAATACATAGTGGATGACAACTAATCTGTCCTTTATTTTCGGATATGGTTTGCGACATTCTCGCAACCTTACAAATGTTAATTCGCAAGCTCTCTAATTTTCGCAGGACTATCACATCTTTCTCATGATCCTTGCTGACGTCGTTTCTGAAATTGTTCTGCGACGCTATTGTGCTATACCATTGATAATTTCGCTGAGACATAATTGTTGCGAGATTCTGATCCTACACCAAGATTACGTAATTAAAATTAAATCAAAGCCGTCAAATTTTATGATACTCAATTAATTAAGAAAACAACAATTTGTGCAAGAAAATATTGTGACGCGTATTTAGTTTTGAATATTTCAACCATATTTGGAAGATTCAGTATTCGTAAAATCTATGTATTTGCAACTTTTTCCTTATATAAAGTTTTTAAACTTTTTTGATCTAATTTATTTCCCTTGATAAACAGTTAACATTGGAGATTTGTTTTCTATTTTATCTAGGATTTTAATCGAGATACTTCTGTATATATTCAATATATATTAGGAAACAAATCTAAGACTTCTAACCAAATGAAGATACTTTCCGTTCCTATTGAGAATGATTTCCGTTTTAAGATTTTATGCTAAATTTTGGTGAACTATTTCTGGGAGTTTTCGTAATGATCAAGTTCCATATGTCCATATAAAGGATGCAAAACTACATACTTGCACATTCAATGGGTGGGAATGAAGGAAAATCATTCAATGTGTGCAAATGAAATCAACAATGCTGGTGGAGATTGGTGACCATAGCCAAGATATGTTGTAATATAGATTTTTCATGACCAAGGTATGAGATTTTTTGATATCTTTGTTCGGTAATAACTTCAGAAAGCCTTCTTTACGATAGAATATAATCAGTTATACGCATAAGCTGAAAGAGCTTGCCTTTGTTTGCAAATCAAATTTTGAAGGTTATTGGTAGAACGAGAAGAATGACGGGATTGATGTGGAAAATCATCTTTACTCATCCTGATGAGGTACAATATGCAATTGGCTATTGCATTATTGGTATTATTTTAGGTATTTGTACGTGTTCAATACTGGTTTAATTTTGTCTTGCTGATTGAGATGATGGTTGAGTTGGTAAGTTTGGATCTCAGATTCCAAAACGTTATATTTTAAGTATATGAGCATATGCATTCATACTTAAGTTTCATGTTATGATAGCGATAATCTTATAGCTGACGCATGTTTCGATTGACGGTAGTTATGTGCACCACAACAAACTGGTACCATATTCTAGCGTTTCAGTTTTGTTATCATTTGTTATCTATTGGACATTCATTCATTTTCTTACCATTTTTATGCGATGGGTTAGTCAGATTTTCATTGGGGTCAAACCTTTTGATTTTTATTTTAACTTTGTTGATTAAGAATGAGAACTGTTAATCTAACATAGAGTGTGAACTGTTAAGTACTAAAAATGCATCCAATATAAAAAATAGATGAATGGGATTTTATTTTAACATTAATTTTTATGCTTATGCAATTACATTGAAGTTCAATTCTTTTGACGTGAAAGTTATGTGCTTCTTATCGCAGCTCAACACTAGTTGGAGGGCACAATCAAAAGAAAGAAACGGAGAATCAATTGAGCAAGTATCAACGCCAATTAAAGAACGGGTAAGTATGATTTAATACATTGGCGCTGATCCTTTGTAGCTATATAGAGAAGGAAGCTCTTCTTATTGGATGCATATGGCAAGAAAATTCCATGGACATAATCTTAGGAATTGAATACAAGGACACAACTATAGTACAACGGCTATTGCGTTAATTATTTACATTAGAAAAACTAGCACCGGAGGTAAAAAAATTTCTTTATCCCGTGCTATAAGATGAATCTTTTAAACCACATATCTGTGGCGTAATGGTAGCGCATCTGACTTCACGTCGGGTCTGATCGCTGGTATTTAACCGTGTTCTGTAGATGAGTGAAGTCTTATTTTCTGGTTTGGTTGGGACTCTCACTGTTTAGATTTTTATATGACTATTTTTCAAATCAACTGTTGTAGATTCTCACGATATTGAGGAACAAGCTGGATTTTGCATTAGAGAGATTGCCTGCTACTTTTGTTGGCTGCCTAAACTGAGAAAGCTCAGGAAGACGTAAGCAATCCCAAGTTTACAAATGTTTATTTTGTGGTAGATATGCTAGTGTACAGTCTGTACTGGAGGGAGACTTGTAACTCTAAATGGGGACGAATACCATTCGACGACAGATAAAACAAGAAGAATAAAAAACTCGATGATGTGTATGTGCAAGATTCTGAATTTTTCAAGAGAAATTTTCTCTTTTAGGTCGATCATCTTTGGGATGACCTGAATACGCTTTATCATGATACATAATTGAATTTATTTAAGAAAACTAGGTTAATTTAGCAGGTATTTAAAATATTTGTTGATAAAGCACCTACCAAGTAGCTTAAATTACAGTAGTTACTTTTCTAGTGTTGTTTCTCTTCTTCGTATTAAGAATATTAGATGAGCTCTACCGCCATATGAAAAATTGTCAAGTTTATGTACAAAGAAAAATTTACTGTAATGATATCATCATTCATATGGTATGGCAGATTTCATTGCTTACCAAGTAGCTTAGAGAGATTGCCTGCTACTTTTGTTGCCTGCCTAAACTGAGAAAGCTCAGGAAGACGTAAGCAATGCCAAGTTTACAGATGTTTCTTTTGTGGTAGATATGCTAGTGTACAGTCTGTACTGGAGGGAGACTTGGGACTCTAAATGGGGACGAATACCATTCGACGACAGATAAAACAAGAAGAATAAAAAAACTCGATGATGTGTATGTGCAAGATTCTGAATTTTTCAAGAGAAATTTTCTCTTTTAGGTCGATCATCTTTGAGATGACCTGAATACGCTTTATCATGATACATAATTGAATTTATTTAAGAAAACTAGGTTAATTTAGCAGGTATTTAAAATATTTGTTCATAAAGCACCTACCAAGTAGCTTAAATTACAGTAGTTACTTTTCTAGTGTTGTTTCTCTTCTTCGTATTAAGAATATTAGATGAGCTCTACCGCCATATGAAACATTGTCAAGTTTCTGTACAAAGAAAAATTTACTGTAATGATATCATCTTTCATAATTTCTTCCCTTCAATGATTCAAATAATATGGTGTGGCAGATTTCATTGCTTATGGACAAAGTACAAAAGACGCTTCTGGTATTAATTCTTATAGTTAGTTTCATATCAGACCTGGTTATATGGGTAACTCCTTTTTGTTTTCATAACCTGAAGGCTTTTTGGAAAGAAAAGGATGGTAGATATCAACTTTCCGGCAAAGAAGGTTACCATCTATAAGCAATAAAAAAGGCACGTCTGGAAGGGTTTTGGAAGGTATCATAGATATGTATTACAACATGCCAGTTACATAGCTAAATTCACCCATGATCTGACTTCAAAAATCCAATTACTCAATTTTTATCGTAGATGGATTAACATTTTATTATTTTTTCCTTAATTTTTTTTCTGAAGAAAAAGAATGCAACAACAGTGTGCTAACTGCGTACTTTGTCGGTAGATAACTCAATTACTCAAAAACTATAATGGACTGAACTATTTCAATGAGTAGTTTATCTCAACGAATGAATATGATGCCTTAACTGATCCATTAACAGGTTATTTTCCAACTCTACAGAGAATTTAGGTAATGTAATACATAGTGACAGTTCAATCAAGCACCGGAATACATAACACATGTTGGAGAATCTGAGTTGGTCCTTAATGCCAAAAGGCTTTATATGTTGAGGCCAAGGGTAAATGCAAACGAAGTGATTAATTAGACACTTTTCGTCAACTTTAAGAGGTTACTTTCCCCATGGGGGCAGTTAAAATAGCGATTTTATATGTTTTTCATTTGTGCACGGGGTTGCCCTAAGATGAGAGGATGAAAGAAGATAATAGAATTACGACTGTGATGACATCAAGCATTCCCAAAACACTTCGATAATGGGGGAGTCAGGAAGCCTGCGCAGAATGAACATGTGGGATTGTGTGGTTTAACCTAGGAAAAATAGGAGAACCAAGAACCTGAAATAAATTATTACTGGTGAAATATTAAGCTACCAACTTATGTCCTGTCATTCCTTTATTCTTTCGTATCTATCATACTTTTAATAGAATGTTTTGGAGACCCATTTCAAGCATATCTTATTTAACGGAGTACAACTACTTTCTACATTTTTTACTAGAAAAATAATATGAGTAAGATACTACCATGACATTTTACAGAAAATGACAGGAGCAAGATATTACAACGACAATACTGATGATGAGCAGAACTCATCAAGAGACACGTTAGGCATGAAACCCAATCTATGTCAATTGCATACTACAGCCTCGGTATAGGAATCGCGAAGGGTGGGATCTAGGACTGTTATGCACATCCGGTGGATACTGTAGCTCCTTTATCTTGGTTGCATTTGACGACGCTATAGAAGATGGTCTGGATGCATTGTCATTGTCCCTTATATCATCTGCTTTCATGAGGATGGGCTTCTCCTCCTACCCAATCGAAAATCATAAGCCCACGTCATCCACTGTAGTAAAACATTGCTCTATGGATTTTAAGTGTTGTTGCAACCACTATTGACTGTGATTTGGAGTATGATGTGGTCTTGGGTGGTGTCGGTAATGCTGCAAACAATGACATCAAGCACAGTTGATTACTTAAACCAAATAAATCAATACTAATCAACCCAGCCGATGAATTAGAACTAAGGCTTGCTTTGATTGCCCAAGTATAGAAGTGATACAAACAGATTCTAATTTTTTGTTTCCCTTGCAGACGATTTCATAAATACTACGTATGTTGTGCTCATTGAATTACGTGACAGGATATTCTGTTGATATGGCGTTCTAAATTAAATTAGGAAGAATAAAAGACTCAAATGTACTTCTTCGTCGACCATTGGATGAACTAATATTACTTTCTTTTAAGATTGACTAAAATTACTCTCTTTTAAGTCTTGGTTCCAACATTCCACAGACCAGTGGACCAGCAATCTATCTTTGTGATTACACTCATCCAATTCTCTCTTGCGGTACACACCGCGAGATCCAACCCGCGGTGAGTGTATAGTTCCTCCCAGAGAGTCCTTACTCTTTGTGATTTCAGCATTTAGAGGTGTATTATCCAGGGAGGGAGAAGGAAAATGAGCTCCACTTAAAATGATGGTATGACACATTAGGTGGGTGCAATTTTTAATTATTATGTATGAATAAGTTAAAAGTCAAAATAGAAATGTACTTCGATATTGGAATTATGTACACTTATGATCAAATTAGAATCTTCCTTAACTGCTTCTGTTTTACTTAATAGTTTTCATACTGGTATGGCACTAATTATTAGAGATTTTACAGGGAGGTTAGTGGAGGCCTGGACTTTGGTAGAAAGGACTAGAGATGTTGCTTAAGCTGAATTAATGGCGGTGTTAAAAGCTCTGCAGTGGATTCTCCAGTTGCGAGTTCAGAATGTCATTGTGGAGGGAGACAACAAAGAAGTCATGGAAAGCATAAATGGCCATATTATCACCACCAGATGGGAAGACAGTAATATCATCAGAGAGTGTTTGCATTTAGTTAAATGTTTAGCTAATGTTCAGGTTTGCTTTAAAAGTAGGAAATGTAACCAAGTAGCAAACTCACTTTCTAAGTATGCTAGGGGCAATAATTGTGCTAGAAAATGGAGTTCTGAACTCCCGGTGTCCGTCATGTCTAGGTTAGAAGTTGCAAAAGAGTTCTGTAACGCTTAACTTGGTTTGCTCTGAGCTTTAATGAAATTTCTGTTGGTTTTCTTTCAAAAGAAAAAAAAAAATCTTCCTTAATTAGAATCTACCAAATGGATACTTGGTAGGAAGGTGTACATAATTCAGGTTGGATCGTATGATTTCCCTTATTATAGTGAGACTTTAGTTTCCTTAAGAAACGGGTTTGATATAATTTTTTGTGTATGACTTTTTCATGTTCTTTAACAGGCTACCTCCTCCACATTTTCACCTTTTGGTGATTATATGGCATATATAGGATATGTTCCTGATTATGGCAGGACAATGACTACAAAATGAATAAAAAAGTGTTGCATGTGCCATGATTTAAGATTAGGGATGTGGATGATCCTCAGAGCCTGCTAGCTAAAGGAACTATCAGTCCAGTCGAACGAAAAAGATATAAAATTGATAAAAGTAAGCTATAGGATTGTATCATGAGCGAGCAGGGGTTGATGTTTTTCACTCTATGGACATGTAAAGGATTTAGAAGAAGTACACACACACATGATATAGGAATTCATAGAATACTTAGAACAAACTTACGAAATAAGCGTGAACAACATCTAGACTCCGTGGAGGATACATCTGTGCAAAGACATTGGAATGGTGTGAAAGAGGATTTTCAAAGTCATTAACGGTTCAAAGATCTGTACATTATGTTTTGGATGTAAGGATAATATAATCTTTGGATTGTTATTTGATATAATTAGTTTGCATGATAGATTGATAATCAACCCCTTTTTCTGTGCTTGCTTCAACAAGTTTTGTTTGGACCGACACTGGCAGGTGGATTTGCTAATCTTAGCTTCAGTGGGAAGAATGCTCAAGTTGGGGTGGTTTTTTATGTTATTCACTTTGGCAATGATTGTCATCTTTTTTTATAAGAACCAAGTGGCCAATTTGTACGAGATCTTACAACTTAATTTTTATGCTTAGGTTTTTGCTTCTTTTTTTTTTCTTGATTCATGTGTTTTAGTTTTCTTTTTTATGGAATAATTTTGTTTATTAGCCTCTTGAAGCATGTTGTTACTTATAGTTTTGGAAGGGATTATTTAAATGTTATGGGTATAAATTTTACACTACAAAATTATTATGTGATTCTAAAAATGATGACGTTGTTATCTTTAAAGTTAGGCATGTAATCCGGATGTGTTGTATTGCTCATGAAGTGCATGTTTGTTAGTTACTTTTTCCACTTTGATACATCAATCTCCCACCTTGACTATTTTGCAATACAGTTGGTGTGGCTGGGTGAGGCAAACCACGCGAGGAAATTAAGACATATGACATATACTTGGTTCTTATATAAATATGGTCATCACAAATAGTCAAATAGGAAGATCTATTTATATACTATAGTCTTTTTGTTTAATAAATGCCGACGAGTTGTGTATAATTGCAAATAATTATAGGAACATAAAGTTTGATTATACAATCCAAAATTTATGGAGTCAATTTCTATTTAATTACTTTAGCATCTGCCGATAAAATAATATTACATGAATTTGGGTTTATCATATCAAATTTCAATCAAAAAATTTAATGCATTTGACCACGAGCGCGGGGCGAAGCCCCGCTACACTAAATTAGCTGATCCCACCATCCCCGGTGTGTAGCACGGGTTACATATCTGATACTCCATATTGGTCGGTAGGGTTAATAAAATTCAAGCCTTCGAATTAGCTGCAAACAAAATGCCATATATAGCAGATGCAAAAAAATCTACAAAAATCTTTGTCAAAAAAACGAAAAAAAAAAGAAAAAGAAAATCTTCGAAAAAATCCAGGAATTTCCATATAAAAAAAACGACCGAAGTAAATTTTTATGAGATTCTTTAAATCGACAGTAATGCTAAATTTAACAATAACAAAATGGAAAGTAGCAATCACGATCTTTGGAGATATTCTTATGTAGACTAAAAATAAATTTTATTTTTGGCCAGTTGGATATACTTTGCTAATAAATCTTGAAACTGCTAGAAAAATATTCATCCATATTTAGATTACGCTATATATAATTATTGATTCGATAAATTTAGTGAAAATTTGGTCTAAGAATCTAAAAACTTCCAAAAATAAAAAAGAATTTCGATTCTTTTCAATCTATGCTTATATTATGCCATCTTTAGTGACTCTTTCATTGGCAGTTAGAATTAAACTAAAATCGAGCTACTTTTAAATATTTTCCTTAATACATTAATATATTTTGTCCAAAATTCTAAGATTTTTAAAATGAAAAAAAAAATCAATCTATATTTATATTATGCCATGTTTAGCGATTCTTTCATTGGCAGTTAATGCCAAATATAGCAAAATTGTTCAATGCAAAAAGAAAAGAAATCGTGGAGGCTAGGTTATTGAGATATATATAAACTATGCAAGGCCATTGGATATGCACGTCTGTTATGATCGCATATAGTCAATCAATTTCGCACATCAGTGGGTGGGACGGAACACCATAAGACAATGGATGTCCAAGAACTATGCACGTCTGTTATGTGGTGGAGTTTCTGTAGGCTCAATGTTTCAATCAACCTAAACACCCAATTACATTTCTCACATCACGTCGAGAGTTGCGTTAACCTCCCCTTCCATTGGCTAGTCAACGGAACTCTCGCTCCTGATTGGCCGAAATCAAAGTTCCCCAAAATTTTGTGGCCGTTAATTTTTGATTAAATGGGTTCGATCTAACGCTCTTGATTGTTTGAAATTTTAGCAGAATTCTTACACCAAGATTACGTAATTAAAATTAAATCAAAGCCGTCAGATTTTATGATACTCAATTAATTGAAAAACAACGATTTGTGCAAGAAAATATTGTGACGCATATTTAGTTTTGAATATTTCAACCACACTTGGAAGATTCAGTATTCGTAAAATCTATGTATTTGCAACTTTTTCCTTATATAAAGTTTTTAAACTTTTTTGATCTAATTTATTTCCCTTGATAAACAGTTAATATTGGAGATTTTTTTTTCTATTTTCTCTAGGATTTTAATCGAGATACTTCTGTATATATTCAATATATATTAGGAAACAAATCTAAGACTTTTAACCGAATGCAGATACTTTCCATTCCTATTGAGAATGATTTTCGTTTTAAGATTTTATGCTAAATTTAGGCGAACTATTGCTGAGAGTTTTCGTAATGATCAAGTTCCCTATGTCCATATAAAGGATGCAAAACTACATACTTGCACATTCAATGGGTGGGAAGGAAGGGAAATCATTCAATGTCTGCGAATGAAATCAACAATGCTGGTGGAGATTGGTGACCACAGCCAAGATATGTTGTAATAAAGCTTTTTCATAACCAAGGTATGAGATTTTTGATATCTTTGTTCGGTAATAACTTCAGAAAGCCTCCTTTACGATATAATATAATTAGTTATACGCATAAGCTGAAAGAGCTTGCCTTTGTTGGCAAATCAAATTTTGAAGGTTATTGGTAGAACGAGAAGAATGACGGGATTGATGTGGAAAATCATCTTTACTCATCCTGATGAGGTACAGTATGAAATTGGTTATTGCATTATTGGTATTATTTTAGGTATTTGTACGTGTTCAATACTGTTTTAAATTTTTCTTGCTGATTGAGATGATGGTTGAGTTGGTAAGTTTGGATCTCAGATTCCAAAACGTTATATTTTAAGTATATGAGCATATGCATTCATACTTAAGTTTCATGTTATGATAGCGATAATCTTATAGCTGACGCATGTTTCGATTGACGGTAGTTCTGTGCACCACAACAAACTGGTACGATATTCTAGTGTTTCAGTTTTGTTATCAATTGTTATTTATTGGACATTCATTCGTTTTCTTACCATTTTTATGGGATGGTTTAGTCAGATTTTCATTGGGGTCAAACCTTTTGATTTTTATTTTAACTTTGTTGATTAAGAATGGCAACTGTTAATCTAACATAGAGTGTGAACTGTTAAGTACTAAAAATGCATCCAATATAAAAAAAATAGATGAATGGGATTTCAATTTAACATTAATTTTTATGCTTATGCAATTACATTGAAGTTCAATTCTTTTAACGTGAAAGTCATGTGCTTCTTATCGCAACTCAACACCAGTTAGAGGGCACAATCAAAAGAAAGAATTGGAGAATCAAGTGAGCAAGTATCAATGCCAATTGAAGAACGGGTAAGTATGATTTAATACATTGGCGATGATCCTTTGTAGCTATATAGAGAAGTAAGATCTTCTTATCGGATGCAGATGGCAAGAAAATTCCATGGACATAATCTTAGGAATTGAATACAAGGACACAACTGTAGTACAACGGTTATTGCGTCAATTATTTCCATTGGAAAAACTAGCACCGGAGGTAAAAAAATTTCTTTATCCCGCGCTATAAGATGAATCTTTTAAACCACAGATCTGTGGCGCAATGGTAGCGCATATGACTTCACGTCAGGTCCGATCGCTGGTATTTAACCGTGTTCTGTAGATGAGTGAAGTCTTATTTTCTGGTTTGGTTGGGACTCTCACTGTTTAGATTGTTATATGACTATTTTTCAAATCAGCTATTGTATATTCTCACGATATTGAGAAACAAGCTGGATTTTGCATTAGAGAGATTGCCTGCTACTTTTGCTGCCTGCCTAAACTGAGAAAGCTCAGGAAGACGTAAGCAATGCCAAGTTTACAGATGTTTCTTTTGTGGAAGATATGCTAGTGTACAGTCTGTACTGGAGGGAGAATTGGAACTCTAAACGGGGACGAATACCATTCGACGACAGATAAAACAAGAAGAATAAAAAAACTCGATGATGTGTATGTGCAAGATTCTGAATTCTTCAAGAGAAATTTTTTATTTTAGGTCGATCATCTTTGAGATGACCTGAATACGCTTTATCATAATACATAATTGAATTTATTTAAGAAAATTAGGTTAATTTAGCAGGTATTTAAAATATTTGTTTATAAAGCACCTACCGAGTAGCTTAAATTACAGTAGTTACTTTTCCAGTGTTGTTTCTCTTCTTCGTATTAAAAATATTAGATGAGCTCTCCCGCTATATGAAACATTGTTAAGTTTCTGTACAAAGAAAAATTTAATGTAATGATATCATCTTTCATAATTTCTTCCCTTCAATGATTCAAATGATATGATGTGGCAGATTTCATTGCTTATGGATAAAGTACAAAAGACGTTTTTGGTATTAATTCTTTTAGTTAGTTTCTTATCAGACCCGGTTATATGGGTAATTCCTTTTTGTTTTCAAACCTGAAGGATTTTTGGAAAGAAAAGGATGGTAGATATCAACTTTCCGGCAAAGAAGGTTACCATCTATAAGCAATAAAAAAGGCACGTCTGGAAGGGTCTTGGAAGGTATCATAGATATGTATTACAACATGCCAGTTACATAGATAAATTCACCCATGATCTGACTTCGAAAAGCCAATTACTCAATTTTTATCGTAGATGGATTAACATTTTATTCTTTTTTCCTTAATTTTTTTCTGAAGAAAAAGAATGCAACAACAGTGTGCTAACTGCGTACTTTGTCGGTAGATAACTCAATTACTCAAAAACTATAATGGACTGAACTATTTCAATGAGTAGTTTATCTCAACTGATGAATATGATTCCTTAATTGATCCATTAGCAGGTTATTTTCCAACTCCACAGAGAATTTAGGTAATGCAAGACATAGTGATAGTTCAATCAAGCACCGGAATACATAACACATATTGGAGAATCTGAGTTGGTCCATAATGCCAAAAGGCTTCATATGTTGAGGCCAAGGGTAAATGAAAACGAAGTGATTAATTAGACACTTTTCGTCAACTTTAAGAGGTTACTTTCCCCATGGGGGAAGTTAAAATAGCGATTTTATATGTTTTTCATTTGTGCGCGGAGTTTCCCTAAGATGAGAGGATGAAAGAAGATAATAGAATTACGAATGTGATGACATCTAGCATTCCCAAAACACTTCGATAATGGGGGAGTCAGGAAGCCTGCGCAGAATGAACATGTGGGATTGTGTGGTTTAACCTAGGAAAAATAGGAGAACCAAGAACCTGAAATAAATTATTACTGGTGAAATATTAAGCTACCAACTTATGTCCTTCCCTTCCTTTATTCTTTCGTATCTATCATACTTTTAATAGAATGTTTTGGAGACCCATTTCAAGCATATCTTATTTAACGGAGTACAACTACTTTCTACATTTTTTACTAAAAAAATAATATGAGTAAGATACTACCATGATATTTTACAGAAAATGACAGGAGCAAGATATTACAACGACAGGTTGTAATATATGGCATATATATATGAGGAAGGTGTACATAATTAAGGTTGGATCGTATGATTTCCCTTATTATAGTGAGACTTTAGTTTCCTTAAGAAACGGGTTTGATATAATTTTTTATGTATGACTTTTTCATGTTCCTGATTATGGCGGGACAATGAACACCTACAAGCTGAATAAAAAAGTGTTGCATGTTCCATGATTTGAGATTAGGTATGTGGATGATCCTCATAGCCTGCTAACTAAAGGAACCATCACTCCAGTCGAACGAAAAAGATATAAAATTGATAAAAGTAAGTTATATGATTGTATCAAGAGCGAGCAGGGGTTGTTGTTTTTCACTCTATGGACATGTAAAGGATTTAGAAGCAGTACACACACATGATATAGTAATTCATAGAATACTTAGAACAAACTTACGAAATAAGCGTGAACAACATCTAGACTCCGTGGAGGATACATCTGTGCAAAGACATTGGAATGGCGTGAAAGAGGATTTTCAAAGTCATTAACGGTTCAAAGATCTGTACATTATGTTTTGGATGTAAGGATAATATAATATTTGGATTGTTATTTGATATAATTAGTTTAAATGATAGATTGATAATCACCCCCTTTTTCTATGCTTGCTTCAACAAGTTTTGCTTGGACCGACACTGACAGGCGCATTTGCTAGTCTTAGCTTCAGTGGGAAGAATGCTCAATTTGGGGTGGTTTTTTATGTTACTCACTTTGGCTATGATTGTCATATTTTATTTATAAGAACCAAGTGGCCAATTTGTACGAGATCTTACAACTTAATTTTTATGCTTAGGTTTTTGCTTTTTTTTTTTTTCTTGATTCATGTGTTTTAGTTTTCTTTTTTATGGAATAATTTTGTTTATTAGCCTCTTGGAGAATGTTGTTACTTATAGTTTTAGAAGGGGTTATTTAAATGTAATGGGTATAAATTTTACACTACAAAATTATTATGCGATTCTAAAAATGGTGATGTTGTTATCTTTAAAGTTAGGAATGTAATCCGGATGTGTTGTATTGCTCATGAAGTGCATGTTTGTTAGTTACTTTTTCCACTTTGATACATCAATCTCCCACCTTGACTATTTTGCAATACAGTTGGTGTGGCTTGGTGAGGCTAACCACCCGTGGAAATTAAGACATATGACGTATACTTGGTTCTTATATAAATATGGTTATCCCAAATAGTCAAATAGGCAGATCTATTTATATACTATAGTCTATTTGTTTAATAAATGCCGACGAGTTGTGTATAATTGCAAATAATTGTAGGAACATAAAGTTTAATTATACTATCCAAAATTTATGAAGTCAATTTCAATTTAATTACTTTAATATTTGCGGTAAAATAATACTACATGAATTTGGGTTTATCATACCAAATCTCAATCAAAAAATCTAATACATTTGACCACGGGCGCGGGGCGAATCCCCGCTACAATAAATTAGCTGATCCCACCATCCCCGGTGTGTAGCACAGGTTACATATCTAATACTCCATATTAGTCGGTAGGGTTAATAAAATTCAGGCCTTCGGATTAGCTGCAAACAAAATGCCATATATAGCGGATGCAAAAAAATCTACAAAAATCTTTGGCAAAAAAACGAAAAAAAGAAGAAAGAAAATCTTCGAAAAAATCCAGGAATTTTCATATTAAAAAAACGACCGAAATAAATTTTTATGAGATTCTTTAATCGGCAGTAATGCTAAATTTAACAATAACAAAATGTAAAATGCTATCAAGATCTTTGGAGACATTTTTGTGCAGATTAAAAATAAATTTTATTTTTGACCAGTTGGATATACTTTGCTAATAAATCTTAAAACTGCTAGAAAAAATATTCATCCATATTTAGATTACGCTGTATATAGTTGTTGATTCGATAAATTCGGTGAAAAATTGGTCTAAGAATCTAAAAACTGCCAAACATAAAAAATCGATTCTTTTTAATCTATGCTTATATTATGCCATCTTTAGTGATTCTTTCATAGGCAGTTATAATTAAATTAAAACCGAGCTACTTTTAAATATTTTCCTTAATACATTAATATATTTTGTCAAAAATTCTAAGAACTTCCAAAATGAAAAAAAAAATCAATTTATATTTATATTATGCCATGTTTAACGATTCTTTCATTGGCAGTTAATGCCAAATATAGCAAAATTGTTCAATGCAAAAAGAAAATAATTCGTGGAGGCTAGGTTTTTGATGATCGTGGAGTCTAGGTTACTGAGATATATATAAACTATGCAAGGTTATTGGATTTGCACCTCTGTTATGATCGCATATAGTCAATCAATTTCGCACATCCAGTGGGTGGGACGGAACACCATAAGACAATGGATGTCCAAGAACAAGGTTGGTAGCACTTTGTGTTGGAGTTTCTGTAGGCTCAATGTTTTAATATAAGGTTGGTAGGACTTTGTGTTGTTTTGCTCTCCTTCAATTTTTCTTTCTTCAATATGGAATTTTGTTGCCTGATATGTGTGTCAATTGTTTGTTTTGCAGGTATCCTAAACAGATTTTTTCTAAAAACTTTGAATTGTAATTTTTCAGTTTTTCTTTTAGTGTTTTCACTTTTTAATTTGGTTTGGGATTTGAATTTGGTGCTAGTGGTGCATTTATAGGATTTGATATGAAGGAAAAAAGAAGATTAGGAAGAAGAAAAATAACTCTGATTCAAACGAAGAAGAAGGGAAAGATGTTACTTATGTGAGTATAAGAAGTATTAAGAACATTTAATGAAATCAAGATTGTTTTGATTAGATTTTTAAACTTAAGATGTTGAAGGAACTATTAAGAAAAGGTACAGGAGAATGGGGTTGGTGCCATATAACTTTCCCTCTCAGATGGGAAGTTATAAGATCAGAAAAAACCTAAGGTTCTTTGAATAAAACTTTATAGGATTTTCTAATGATTTGGGGTATGGATCTAACTTCAATATTAACGACCAGGAATCTTCTAATTGGTGCAGTTGCGGGATCAGTTGTACAAAGTGGGTCATTTGTATTCTTTAGAATATACCCGCACAAAGCTCATTCAACTTTCGGTGATAGAGGAGTATGCCAAAGCTCTAACAAATGGACCTAATATTTTAGTATGTCAACTTTTTGACTAATTTTTTTTTTGTAAGTTGGATGTTATGAATGAATGATAATTGAGTTGGATTTTTATCATTTATCAATGCACATCGATTTCTTGATTTTTGTTGAACATGCATGCCTTACATTTTGGTTGAGTTCGATTTTTAGCTTAATCGTCTTTTTATCTGTTCGAACAATCTTATTTTTGTGCTATGATTGATCATAATAACTTCATTTTTGTTCACATGATTTTTAGCTAAGAGTCGGGAAGGTAGTAAGCAGGTATGTGCTATTGTTTCTTTGTTATTTCTAAATATAATGGGACATAGATAAACTACCAACTGTGACTTATCAGGATGAACTGGGAAGTTGATGAGTGGTCTAATGATTAGAAAATGAGCTCCCTTACTCACTCAAAATTGTTTAATCACTGATTCACCGTTACTACTTGATTGGCTTCCACTTGAGAAGATTTGGTAGGGAACTAGGAGATGGCAAGTTTTTAGTCAACAACCATTACTCCATTAGTGTAGCTGAAGGGATGTCTGTGTTTTTCCGTTATCTATATCTAATGACAAGTTTGCTGCCAGTGTGCATATTAACAGATACTTACAAACTGAATTTATCTCTAGCAGAATCACCACATTATCCACTGGCAAAAGAGGCGCGCCAACTGATGAGAAGGTTTGAAAAATCTCAAAGACTTGGTTGTGCTGTCTCTATGGTTAGTGCATAATTTTTTTCGTGTTTGTTGTGCATAAATGTTTTAATGTACAGTCAAGGGAGATCAAGTTTGAATGTACACAACCAGTACTTCCATCTGCTTTTTTATGCGTACCAGTACTTCCATCTGCTTTTTTTATGCAACGGCTACGTTCTCTCACCTATGGTTCTATTGTATTTGAGCCTTCGTTCAAATAGGTTCAACTTTCGAAGAGTTATTATCAAAATCAGAATTCGAGCCTTCTGGCCTTCAAATAGGTTCACCTTTTGGAAGAGTTATTATCAATATCAGATTTTGAGCCTTCTAGCCTTCAAATAGGTTCAACTTTCGAAGAGTTGTTTGCAAAAGAACCTCCTTTGTGTTCATATGATGTGTTGCGATGTGATTTATATGCTTTTAAATTATATAGTGCAGTTACTGTCAATGTCAATGGGATCAACTGTTGTAACTTACACAGTTAGTGTCAATGGGATAACTACATGATCACTTTATGGGACCGATGTTAATTGTATCATGTGAGACATTATGGTAATTTTTCATTGTCATGTTGCTGCATTTTATTTTATTTTAGAAAATGATTATGTTGCTGCCTTTTTTATTTTTGGAAAATGATTTTAGCCAACTTCAAATTCAGTTTACGGGGGTCAGGCGCTAAGCACCATGGCAGCAGTTTTGTCGCTTATTAAGAGGGGATAGTCATAGTAGAAAAACTAATAATACACTCTATGAACAGTTTGATCATTGTTTCTGTTTTTAAAAGGTTATCACCTTTGGAAAATACCGGGCTTGCGGTTGTAATATCACTGGCAAAGGTGGAGAAACCCATAGGGTTGCTCTCATAGAGAATTTGACCACCCAACTACGTAATTCCATGCTAGAAAAATGATGGGGTTACTCGAGTAATAATAACACTCATGTAAAAGGTTCGCCTTGCTAAGAGACGGAAGTCCAAAGAGACAACTTGAAACTGAATAATAACCATATTAATGTAAGACATCAAATATCATATTTTTAGTTTGATCTACCTACAACGTTTGAATTTTCTTTTCCAGCTTGATTGCAATTTCAACAAAATTTTAGATATAGCAATATAGCAAAAGTTTGGTTTATGCTTTTAGTCGTCATTGTCAAGGGTGTACAATGCAAAAAATAAGAAAAATTAATTTTGGCAGCTGGTATTTTAAAATTTCACTCATATTCTTATTTTGTCAAATGCAAAAAATAAGAAAAATTATAAAAAAAATAAATAATGAAGTTTAAAAGAAATAAAACTAATTTCATTCTTTTTTTATTCTTAAAAAAAACTACACGTGCAACAGTTTTTTATTGATTTATTTATTTTATCATTCTACGCATGTACTTTAAAATTCTGCGTATATCATAGTTTGATTATTAAAGGGTATCAAAATCAAGAGTTTTATAAAGATGTTCTAATGCATCTGGACAAGCCCCGCCACACCAGATCAACAATTTTTACTGGACCCTGATGACCTTGATGTTGTTTCAGAACACAGTGATGATGTCCCGTTAGATGCATTGTTTGGTATGTTAATGAAGTATGTTTCAGTTTGGTTTGCTTACTATCTTTCATATGAATTTTAAATTTGTTTCTGATTAGGGTTTTCGCAATTTGATGTTTTAGTAATTATTTTCTTTACTAATTAGGTATGAACTTGAATTTCGATTTTTGGTTTTTGAATGTAATTTTAGTTTGTAGCTTTATATTTTGGCCATTTGTTTTGATTTGATTTTTTTTAGTAATTAAACATTAGTGGAGAAAGTCAGACATCTGCTTCACCACCAACAACTTTTATTATTTCAAGACTGGATAACCTTAATCTTGATCAAGAAGTAAGTAGGCATCCTCCACCTCTTTATTATGGGTCGCTTACTTACCGATTCGTAAGCTATTTTTGATCACTATTGATTATTAACTTATTTGTCTTTCGTAGGATCTTTGTGTTGTTATGTCTTTAGTTTGTATTGTTTGTTGATTATTTTGGATCATGGTTTTTCAGAACACTATAACTTAATTAGTTAATTTACCATGTTTAAATCATGGGTCCTTCAACATTTTGAGTTTTTATGGATTTTTAATCAATTTTGAGTTTACGTTGGAATTTGTTGTATTCAAATGATTACCAGAAATAAATCTAGCCTGGCTCTCCGAGTGACGTGCATGATTATCTGTATTTAAGTGTACACTGATGTTTATGGTGTTGCTGGATATATTTTAGACGATCATTTGAGCTTAAGAAAAATGTCCCAGCTTCGGAATGTTGCGGTTCTCAGCTATGATTATTTTTTAATATTTGTAATGCCGTTGTTAGTAAGAGAAAAACATTAATTGGTTGTTAGCAAGATGTGATATTTGTTGGTGATGTGTTGTTCTTCCAGTTTTACGCTAAATAAATCACATGGTCTTGACAGGTAAGCTCTGGTAACTACTGATTGGATAATCTGCTTTTAAATACCACAATTGCCTTCACAGTCCTCATAACTAATGTTTGAGCACGTAACCGATATTGGAAGGCCAAACCTTAACCATCACATCAGTTCTCTAACATGTTATCTGTTCTTCCAGGCAAACCTTTAAGGTGTTATTTGCAACCTTGGCTCCAATGGTAGAGCACATGATTTTCACCCATGTGTTTTGGGTTCGACTCCTACAGACTACAAATGACATAAAACTTATGTGGTTAATCTAATATATATAGGTGGTATATTCTTAATCATACGTCTATTAAATTAGTAATCCAATTAGTTAGTAATCCATTGCAACAATTATGTAGGTTATGCATATTGTTTTTATATTTTTATGAATTAATTTATGGTGCGATCGCATAATTTTGTTACTTATTAAGTCCTAGAGCCAACAAAACCAAATGATGAGTGTGATTGGAAGGGTTTTCATGACGATTATGTATAATAGGTTATCATGTAATTCTTTGTTTTCCAGGTACGTGTCTACGTATCAAATAATGACATGGTTGGACATATGGGTAACGTAGAGGCAATTGTTGTCGCTTGCAAGGATGTCTATCAAGATGTTGAGGTGATATTTTTTAGTTATTCACTTTCTTCATATACTATGTGGAATGTACCAGTCATTAGTTATGCATTCGTCATATTGTCATATTTCGTCATATTTCTTTGACGTGTGTGATTAAGGTCTCACCATGTTTGATTTTTGAATTGTCAATTATGTTGTCAATCTTCCAGTGTTACTGTATATACTTGATTAAGATTTTGAGTATATGGCTTTACCGTACATATACTAATAGAATAACTCCTAGTGCCACAGAGATTCAAATCCTGCAAATAAGGTATTACCCAAATATTATGTTCTGCACTAATACGCTTCTATAAAAAAAATCCACTTTTTACCCATCAACTATATTCGACAAAAAAATACATAGAATAACCCCAGGAAAGGGATTGGGATTGAAAATCTTGGACGGAGCTAAGCATATCGAAGTCTGGTTTTGACTATGAATTTATAGTTAGTATATTTTTCTTATGAGAGGTGTTAAGTATTATTTATTTTCCTCAATCAGGTCAAGGTGTTACATAAATAAGTGTTAAGTACTGTTTATTTTCTTCAATCAGGTCAAGGTGTTACATGATTCTAGATTTCTACTTGATGCATGGAAATGTGGATTCTGGTTGTGGCATCCAAAGTTTTGTACTAATAAAGCTCTCTGTTCCGTAGTAGCAATTCTTATATATAAGTCTTGGATAAAGAATTCTCTGTATGGGTATATGAAATATGAATAAAATGTTGTTATCCTCATGTTATCTTTTTCCTTGAGTAATTGGAACTGGATAGTTCTCTTCTCATGATGAGCTTGCCACTGTCGAGTTACTCTCTCTCTACAAGACAGTGAGTTACAATTCAACCATACAAATGCAATGCATGACAAGATTCCTTCCAAAATTATAGATAAGTTGCATCTGTTTGTATAAGACCATTATAATGTGAACTCATATACGACATTATATTTGTTGCTGACGTACATAATTTATTTGATGTGTTATTTTATTAGATGTCTACCGGGGACTTCAAGCCCTATAAGCTCATTCATAAAAAAAACAACGATGGGAACAGATGCCTCTATGGTGAACCTCATGTGAAAATATTAATTCTAACCGAATTAGTTTAGTCCTTATATATCTAATT
Source organism: Papaver somniferum (assembly GCF_003573695.1). Taxonomy (NCBI): domain Eukaryota; kingdom Viridiplantae; phylum Streptophyta; class Magnoliopsida; order Ranunculales; family Papaveraceae; genus Papaver; species Papaver somniferum. The sequence continues at coordinate 113,193,197 of NC_039367.1, forward strand.
TCTCATCAGAGCGATTAGATGTATGGATACTAACCCAAGTTCAGTCAGATCACTTACGCCGCCAGTTATATTGCTATCGAGTATTGTAATGCAATAGGTATGCTAATTTCAGCGACTCGACAGAGCGCAATAAGATTTTTTTGCTTCTAAGTCTGTTGAAAACATCGATTGAGGGAAAATCATTTATGGATTTCAGAAGTACGAAATTTGAAGAGTTGTGCAAGGATTATCGATGAAGGAAAAATCTGAAAAAGAATTTCCTTCTTTCTCTGTGTTTGAATCTTTTAAATAGTCATTTATGCTCATTTCAGCAACCTTGACTGAGTGCAATAATATTTTGTTGCATCTAAGTCTGTTGGAAACATCGATGAAGGAAATATCTGAAAAATAATTTCCTACTTTTTCCGTGTTTGAATCTTTAAATAGCCATTTTGATTTTCGACTAATTTTGTATTTTGTAGTGTTTATGACATACTGCAACAATATAGTACTGCGATATAAATAGATTGATTACGGAACATGGTAATTTTCTTGGGCATCTCGAGTAGCGGTTATAAAGGCATAAGAATGGTTTGCATCATACTTAGCCCTTACAATGTTAATCTCAATGGCACGTACACTTCGTACTTTATTTATTTTGGATTCCAATCAGATGCTTTTTGTTTATCATGTAGATCCATAAAATTTAGAAGATCTTAGGTTCTTTGTAATTCTCATGTATGGTGTGCAGTCACTGTGCACGGTAGTTAATAGGTTGGTGATGGATCGACCAACAACATTTGATACTCCTTTCCAGCTTGGATATAGTTCAAATAAAGATTTGGTTGATGCTTTTAGTTTCCATTGTAAAGTGTACAGAGTTGACATATATAGAATAAATGTTCTATGATTTAAGCATTTTTGATACAAAATTCTTTGGTAGGTAACTTAAATTTTATACTTGCATTTTTTAGGGGCGATTCTGAAAGAATTAGGGGCGACTTTTTTATTCCCATCAATTGGGTTGGTTTATGGGGTGTCGTAATTGTTAGAAAAATACCTAAATGCTCTTCTAAAATCGGTAGTTAAAAATTGGTCTTAGCAACTGATTATTACTTTGTTCCTTTCTTTATTGCTTTGTGCTACTATCACAATCAGTAGATAATAAACATGACAAAACTACCGATTGTGAAAGTAGAGAAACTCGAAGTTTTATTTGTTTTGAAAAATTGAATGGGGCTACTGTCACAATCGGTAGAAAATGAACATCACTGTACTACCAATTGTGAAAGTTGAGAAATTTTAAATTTCATTAGTTTTGAAGAAATTGAATTGGGGGCTACTACCACAATCGGTAGATAATGAGATGGTTAAGAAACTACCGATTGTGAAAATAGAAAAACTCAAAATTCCATTGGTTTTTGAAAAATTTGATTTGGGCCTACTACCACAATCGGTAGATAATGAACATCATGAAACTACCGATTAGAGAGTCGGTAGATAATAAACATCACGAAACTACCGATTGTGAAAATAGAGAAATTCAAAATTTCATTGGTTTTTTTGAAAATTTGAATTTGGGGCTAGTAACACAATCGGTAGATTATGAACATCATAAAACTACCGATTATGTTTGTGTAGAGAATTTAAAAATTTAAAGATTTTAGCAAAATTCAATTTTGAGGTTACATTTTAATCGGGAAGTTAAATGAACTTCATTTAGTACCGATTATGTTAGTTTATTTACTACCGATTGTAAGCGGAAGTTAAATAAACTTCATTTTCTACCGATTATGCTTGTGTAGAGAATTTGAAAATTTAAGGATTTTGGAACAATCCAATTTTTGGGCTACATTGTAATCGGAAGCCAATTAAATGTCATTTTCTACCGATTATAGGTATATTTTGGCTCGGTAGTTTACAACCGATAGATATGGTACTCCATTATCTACTGATTCTAGATTGTTAATGGCATTCAAACTAAAAAAAAAAAAATCCTCTATATAACAAATTTCTCCCCATTATAAATTTAGCTACCGATTATTAAGGGTAGATACGCCATTATGAAAATCGGGGGATAAAGGTGGGTTGATTTTAGGTTTTGGTGATCCTATTTTGTTTTATTAGTCGCCACTAATTCTTTCAGGGTCGCCCCTAAAAATGCCAGGAATTTTATTCATACTTTTACCACGTGTAAGCCTTATTAGACCATACACATAACATACATAGTTTGATTGCTAAAAAAAAATACGTATTTTTTTTTAATTTTTTTTTAATAGTTTTTGCTAAGAAAAATACCTCAATTAAAAACCAAGGAATTACAGATGTTCGGTGAGGAAGTAAGGGATAGACCCATACCATTCACCATTGACTCTATTTGTTATACCATGTTTGGCTGCAATATCATCCAAATAAGTAAAAATTCTATTAAAGAATTCAAATATACTAAACTTAAAGATTTTAAAACTGACTTACAGTCAGTCAAGATTGACATATTATACCATCAAAGCTGGTTATTATTGGATTCAAACAGTCTATAACTACTTTAGCATCACTGATGAAACATGCATTTTTCTTTCCTTTCTCTCGAGTCCAAATTGCAGCTTTTCAAGACTGACATATTATACCAGCACCCCAAATCAACAGTTCCCACTGGACTCAGTGCGTAGCACGGATTACATACTAGCTTCCAGAAATAACTTATGCAATAGCTTCCATAGTAAATGAAGTTCTCTGTATTGTAAAGAAACTGGAGAATCAAAAATTATACTCTTAGCTATGTGCAGACATGATCGGTTTGATCTTCATGCATACGACAAGTATATATAAAGAACAATGAATGATTTATCTTTTGCCTACGAGAAAGTAAAAGGATCACTGTCTAATATTCCTGTAAGAAATAAGAATTCTCAAAATGATAAATGATAATTATTATGGTAGTGCCCATCAAATCAAGGATGGACTAGGATAACATTTGTTCGATAATGAAAAAAGGAAGCATCATATCGACGCCATAATATTTCCAAATAAAATTGTTTGTGATTATTTCTATTCGATTATAAGTTTTGTATTTATGATGAACACTACCGCTACTTGGAGCTTGGAATTAATAGAATGATGGGTTATTATGAAGAGGATTAGAAGGGTTCTCCATGGATGTTGAATACATTTCCAATGACATGTATAAGCACTCAAATCTGTTGGTCTTTATGGTTCAATTCATGGTCGATTTTGAATATGCGATATGATAGTTTTAGTTAATAAAACCTAAATTCATTTTGATCGGTCTATATTGTGAAAAGAAATATTGAGACCGATGATTGTTTTTTGGTTCGGTCGTGTGAAAGTTTTATAGTCTCTATGTGTTAATTGTCTGACAAATGTGTTATTACTGTGATTGTATGCATATAAATGAATAAGAAATTCCATAAACGAATAAATTACAGATAGTTCAATTAAATCTGGGAACTGACGTAGCTTAAGTTTTTTCTCAGCAACCAAAGTATCAATTTCAAACAAGAATGGGAATTGGTCTCCAGGAAGAAGGTTGGTCCAATAATTCCAACAGTTGAGAAAAAAGCAGGATGTGCAAACTCCTCAAGAACAACAGTCCAACTAAAATTTTGAATCGCACGCACATCAAGTTTATATCACAAGTATGTGTAGAAGAAAAAAAGAACAAAAGAATGGAGATCTTTGAACAAGGGACCTCGCAATATCTGAAGTAGAGAACTTGAAGCTTAAAAGTAACTTTTTGACTTCTTGAAAGAAGTCAGTTTGGGTATAGAACTCAGATCAACTTCTAGAAGAAAAAATACCGTAACTTTTTGCGAAGCAAAATTTTTTTGCTTATGATTCTGCTTCTGTATCCAAAGACGTTATAATTGGGCATTTGGATGTACACTGAGAAATAACTTTTCAATTTCTAGAAATCAGCTTGTGGATATTTTTTTTAAATGACTTCTAGAAGCTAAAAAAAATGTTATTTCTCCTGACTTATAGAACTGACTTCTCGTATTCAAACATGATGTAACGACAACTTAGTTTGTATGAATTCCAAAGCTTACTACAGTAGCACTTCTATCGTTGAAGCGTAAAGCTCTAGTACTCGCGTAGTATTCTTAAAAAGCCAAGTGCCGATGTCCTAACGTGTAGCAAATGCTAGAACCTATCTGATGCATGCATAATATGTTTGAGACCAATTATAACAAGAATCGAGAGAACAACTAATATATAAATTCAACGTAGATGAAGAAAGCATACTGATAGATTAATATAAAACTCTTATGATCCTTAACCTTCGTGTATTTCAGGAAAACAAATCTCACGTGGAATCCAGAAATAGGTAAACACGTCATAACTTGCTGCTCCAAATTTAACGACCACATGGAGCCGAATGCATTAACATGTGGATCTATGCCATCATTCAAGATAAGAATAAAAGTATTTCAGTTAAATGTATATTTAAAACTGTCTCCAATGATGTAAAGTAATCACAATGTTTAAGATAAGCACAATCTTCGGAGAGAAAAAAAATCAGAATGCAATCTGTTAAAAAATAATTTTGTTTTACTGAAAAACGGGGCAGATTGCATAGAAGAAATATTAACTGCAGTTGGGGAAATCAATGCTCATTAAATTCAAACTCGATAAAAGATACTTCATATATCTCACTCTAAAAGCACGTGACATATTTCATTGTGATAATGTTTTGGAGAAAGCATATCTATTAAAAAAAAACGAACGGGTAAGTACAACTTCTGACAGAGAACAATTCCGTACACCTACTAAGAACGACCTGGTAAAAAAATAAAAGATGACACAATAGAAAATGACGATGACATGCCAACGTTGATCGAACTGGATCAACATGATGATGATATGGACGAGATTATGGAGAAGGATCATGACATGCCACCGTTGGTTGCGATAGATGAAGAATGCAATGAAGTGTGTACTTATTAATAGTGATTATAGATAGCATGAGCATTTTTTTTTAGGCACACCTCTTTTGAAACATATTATTATTCTCCGGCAGTATTTTTTATTTTATTTTAATCAAGTATGGCACAATAGAAAACGACGATGACATGCCAACGTTGATCGAACTGGATGAACATGATGATGATATGGACGAGATTATGGAGAAGGATTATGACATGCCACCATTGTTTGTGATAGATGAAGAATGCAATTAAGTGTTTACTTATTAATAGAGATCATAGATAGCATGGGCATTTGTTTTTAGGAAAACCGCTTTTGAAACATATTATTATTCGCTGGAAATATATTATTTATTTTTTTTAAATCGTGGCAATTTTAAACTAAATGGATGTGAATCTTATAATTAACAGTGCCATCATGGGGTTCTTAATTTCTTGGGGACCAGTGTATAAGACCTATTAAGCTGTAGCAGGAAACTACGCTTAAGAAGCTGTTCAAACACCACCAACAAACATGTAATGTTGGCAAGGTCATAAGCAAAACTGGACTCAACATAGTACTGTTACATTAATCGACTTCTAAATCTAGACATAAATAAAGGTATCTCTGCAGTAGTCCTGCATGCACACTTCTAGCATTTTACATTTCTTTTTGTTTTGTATTAAAAATTGCATTTCACAAATTTACATGTGATTTATATATCTTCCAAAACTTTTACAGATAAAATCATTGGATAGGGCAATTTGTTAATAAAAAACAGGTTGGACAGAAAAAAAAACGTGTAATTATGTTTAATTGCAAACAAAATTGTAATTACGTTTAATTGTAATTATGTTAATACAAAATTGCAAATGTCCGTAAGCAAATTAAATCCAAAATCTATGGAGTCAATTTCTTTTTAATTATTTTAATATCTGCCTATAAAATTGATACATGAATTCAGGTTTATAATACCAAAGTTACATTATCCGTTCAAAAACAAATCTAACACATTTTACCACGGGCGCGGGGAGAAACCCCGCCACTCTAAATTAGCTGATCCACTAGCCCCGGTGCGTAGCACGGGTTACATACTAGTTATTACTTATTATAATAAAAGGCAACAAAGAAACTAGCTCATATATGTGTATGTAGGGCTGCACATACCCGACCCAACCCGCCGACCCTACCCGTACCCGACCAAAAATACCCGCACCCGATTCAACCCACCTAGGCATGGGTCGACTATGGGTGAGGCACGCCAGAACCCACCTATCTTGGGTCGGTTTCGGGTAGAAAATTCCATCACCCGAACCGACCCACCCACCCGCCCAAAACTAACATAGGATTCTTGACCCTTAGATTATCTAATCCTAACCTAGAATGAATTATAACAGCCGTTGAATTGATGAATAAAAGACCTAACCTAATCGCATTTTTCACGAACCCTTCTCTTCCGCGGCCTCTTCTCTCCTTCTCAGAGTCTCAGACAGACTCCATTCTTTTTTCTTCGCTTAGTCTCAGACTCTCAGATTCGCTTTGTGGATCATCGGCATCACTAGAAGCAAACCAATAACGGAAGGTAAGATTAGGAACCGCTGTAAACTTGTAATTTTTTGATGATGTGATTTCTTGTAATTTTCAATTTAGGGTTTATCTATTTAGGGTGTTGTTTTTTTTAATTTCAGTTTGGAATGAATTGGTATGATGTTAGAACTCAGTAATGAAGAGTTTAATCAGTAGATTCTAAGGATTCTTTGGGATGGTTATTGAGAAACCCAAATTGGTTTTTGCTTATTTTACTGATTCATTGGTATAGTTAGATGAGACGAATATAACTTGTTTGTATAAATGATAATATCAGGGAGAAGCCTTACTGTGGACCTCGTTGTTAATGTTTATGTGTTGTTAGAGGTGTTATTCTTCTAAGCTGCAACAATGAGTATTTGGAATTACTCATTTATGTTCAGAACCAGTAGTTTGATTTTAAATTTTAAATCAATCTCAGTTCTTTAGTACAACCTAGTTAATTTATTTGGTATTTGAACTAAGTCATGAGTATGGTGTCCAATTAAGTATGGTGTTAGTACTTTCAATTGTTGCAAATATTCAATTGAGTATGGTGTTAGTATGGTGTTTGATTGTAATGTGTTTTACCGATGTAACTTGTTTCTTTTGTGCAGGTTACCATGGTTGAAATCTCAGAAGATGATTCTGCTTCTAATCTTCCAATTATACATGGAGTGGCATCACAAATGGGACCTCCCCCTCCACGTCCACCGCGTTCTGGACAAATGCATGGACCATCAGCAAGGACAGGGAGTACCGCTGGCTCATCTACACCAGCTTCTGAACCTTCACATGCTTGTGCCGCAGGTGAAACATTAGCTAATAATCCTAATGCTAGTGTGAAGAGATCAAAGGTATGGGATCACTATGATATTTATGAAAATGGCGAGAGAGCGAAATGTAAATATTGCAAAAAGGCTAATTACAAGATTGGTAAGAAAAATTTGGATGGTAAGAAACATGGGACTTCTAATCTCCAACATCATTTGGATAAGTGTCAGAAGTATAAGAATGAAATGAATGAGGCTAGAGCTGACGGACAACAAACACTTGACTTCCAGCCTTGCAAGCTTGGAGAGGAACCACAGTTGGTTGGGGTGTCTTTTTCTCAAGATGCGTGTAGGAAAGCGCTGATTAGATTTATCGTTACTGATGAAATGACTTTTATAATTGTTGAAGGCGAAGGTTTTATAGCTTTTTGTAAGTATCTTGAGCCTCGATTTAAGCTTCCAAGTCGTATGACAATATACCGTGATGTGTGCAAGCTGTTTTTGACAGAGAAGGCTAATCTGAAAAGTTATTTCAAAGCAAACAAGGTAAGAGTGTGCCTTGCTACTGACACTTGGACGTCATCGCATAATTACAATTATATGGTAGTGACTGCGCATTTCATTGATCATCGCTGGAAACTACATAAAAGAATTATCTGTTTTTGCTTGATTGATAGCCATGAAGGTACAAATATTGGAGAGGCTTTGGCGAAATGTTTGCTAGACTGGGGACTTGAAAAGGTTTTCACTGTGACGCTTGATAATGCGTCTGCAAATAAAGTTGTTGTTGACTATTTGAGGAAGAGAGTTCAGAGTTGGGGTTCTGCATTACTCGGAGCTAAACATTTACATGTTCGATGTGCGGCTCACGTACTTGCACTTGTTGTGAAGGACGGTATGAAGAAGTATCATACATCACTTCTCAGGATCAGGGCAGTGGTAAAATATGTCACGAAATCTCCCGCAAGATATAAAAGGTTTACGGAGGCTGCTGAGTCGGAAAGAATAGATTGTAAAAAGGGTCTGATATTAGATGTGAGAACGCGGTGGAATTCTACTTACTTAATGCTTGTTGCTGCTGAAAGATATGAAAAGGCATTTGAAAGGCTACGTGAGTTGGATAAGGCATTTTGTGAAGAGTTTTGCTTTGATATTCCAGTACCAGATAATATTATGGGTGATGGTGATGACATTGTTGATCTTGATGCTGATTATGATCTGGAATCAGACAATGAAGAAGAACTTGATACTACTGAAGAAGAAGATTCAGTTGCTGTCAGGAAAACCAAGAAAAAAAACAGGCCAAAAGTGCATGCTCCTGAACGATACGATTGGTGCAATGAGATAGTTCTGATTAAGTTTCTACACGTATTTTATGAAACAACTGTTGCATTTTCATCTTCTACTTATGTTACTTCTCATTCTTTCTTATTGGAACTTGGTACTGTTCGTCAAGAATTAGAAGAATGGAAAAATACACATGAGGACCCTTTCTTAAGCCACATGGGTGCTGTAATGTTGCTCAAGTACAACAAATATTGGGGAACATACCGAAAGATGAATTCGTTGATGTTTATGGTTGTACTTCTTGATCCACGAGAGAAAGAACATGGATTATTTGTGACTGTTGAAGATTTAATTGTGCATTATGACCCAGCAATGAAGAAAAAACTTGTAGAAAAATGGGTTGAAGAAGTTCTGAAAAATTTTGTGGAGCTGTTTGCAGCTTATAAAGCAGAAAATGTTAGATGTGCAGTATCTTCATCAGAATCTATGGGCGAGACTAATTCTACTTATACTCAAAGTTCTTCGAGTTTTGGAAGTACTATTTCTAGCAAGGCCAAGTATATGGCGGGAAGGAATAAACGAAAGCATCAATTGAGTAATGTGGAGGAAAATGGGAGATCTGAGGTAGAAAGGTACTTGGCTGAACCGATCTACACACCCACTAATGAAAATGCTACTTTTGATATATTACAATGGTGGAAGGTAAATGCTGCGACGTTTGACATTTTGCCACTTATGGCTAAAGATATATTTGTTATTCCCGTTTCTTCCGTTGCTTCAGAATCAACATTTAGTACCGGAAAAAGAATTTTGGATCCTTTTCGAAGCTTCTTAAAGCCCAAGACACTTGAGGCCTTTATTTTGTTACAAAATTGGTTACGAACACCAATAGACATGGATTCATCTACCCTTGGAGTCGAGGAGGAGGAGATTGATATTGCTGAGTCTGGCATGTCTAAATTTTCGAAGCTTTTTAAAGCCCAAGACACTTGAGGCCTTTATTTTGTTACAAAATTGGTTACGAACACCAATAGACATGGATTCATCTACCCTTAGAGTCGAGGAGGAGGAGATTGATATTGCTGAGTCTGGCATGTCTAAATTTTCCTTGGCTCTATTGTTTTTATTTGATTAAGCCAATATAATTTGATTCAAAATTTATGGTACTTTAGCTCTGCGTAAATGATTAGCATACATGTTCAAAAAGTACTGAGCACATTGGAATGTTGATTAGTGGACTTCTTTTGAACCTAAACATATGTGAATTAACATACCTGTTGCTGCCACCTCCAAGGATCAAATTCATAAGGGTTGTCATAATTCTCTTCATCCATGTGAACTGAACTAAAAGAAGCTAACACACACCATCCCTTAGGTATCAAGTAACCTGCAAATTATTAATTCATAAATTCTGATCAGTAGATAAATTAATAATTAAATTCCTTTGATCTGTAAATTATTTTTTACCTTTGATTTAAAGTTTTGAACATCCTTGAGAGCTTTTCTCCAGACCCCATTGATTATGTTTGCCATTCTCAGAGTTTCACTAATCACCTGTAATAATAATTTAGATCCAACATAAACTATAAACATCATTAAGAGTTAAACTACTTTAAAACCATATCTGTTTTCCAATTTAGAACTCACATTTTGAGTAAATGGCAATGACATGTAATCAGTCCAAACGTAATCTTCACCAAGATTAGCATTTTGCTTCTTTAACTCCATATTTTCATCATTCGCTTGCAGAGTTATTTTACTTGTTTCAAGAAATTCATCTACCCTTTCATTCATTCTAATTGTTCATTTCGCTTGCAGAGCTATTCGGTGACCTTGCTGCTTCTTCCATCGTCATAGATGATTCATTCCTATTGGCTTAGACAAGGTAATGACGCCAAGGGTCATTGTCAGTAGCTTTATCTTTCTGAGTTCATCTTTGTTACTTTAACTAATTTACATACTAGGCTTTAGTATAGTAGGCAATACTCAATAGTAATGCACTCTTTTATCTTTTGAGCTTTGAACAATTGAACTCTGTTCCTTTTTATTGTTAGCTTTATCACTTTGGAGTTTGCAACTTTGCATCAACTTTATGCGGCAACACCCACGATAACTGATGTCCCCCAACCCTAGAAGTTTAAGCCAAAAAGAAAGTGTCAGTCTCGTATAGTTGCCTGCACTAAGTTGGTGTGATGGGGCCACTGAGAACTCAGAGCTGGACCTACCTTATGACAACACTCCAGAGCAGCTCTCATCACGGACACGTTACCTATGCACTCGAAACTGTAGTCAACTCCACCGTCCGTCATGTCAACAAGGACTTGCTGAATAGGTTTATCATGGTCCTTTGGGTTCACAAATTCTGTAACCCCAAAATTCTTTGCTGCAAATCTCACAGTTGAAAAACACACGATATACACGATTCATTAGCTATTTCTAGAGATAAACTCACTTCGTGATAATACATTGGAACATTGTATTTTTGGTATAAAGATAAGACAACCACAAAACTAGCGGACATAACAATGTTGAAAAGCAAATATAAGCTTCAAAAAAAGTTGAAAATCGGCAAGTAAAATAGCTACACTAACAATAGTGTATCCAGTACTGTACCTGTATCAAACTTTTTGTAGTCAATGTCAACGCCAATTATACGTGATGCACCAGCTGCTTTTGCGCCTTCTGCAACCTATTGAATAATAAACAAGAAAGTAGATACACATTAGTGAGCCTTCCCCTTACGCTATCTACCATTCCAGACTATTAGGTGTTTCAATTCAGTACGTACAGCTAGGCCAACTGTCCCAAGACCAAAGACAGCAACATTTGAACCTGCCTCAACTTTAGCTGTATTCCAAACTGCCCCAAGACCTGCAATAAAAATTAACTTAGAAATGAAAAGAAAAAAAAACATCAAGGTAGAAAACCGAGGGAAGTAGTAGATAAAATTCAGAAATACAAATACATATTGGGTTTTAGTTGTTTCAAGGTGACAACACTACAATAATTCTATAAACTGGATTACGGAACCTGTACTCACAAGGTAACAAGAGAAAAGCAATCGTGTGTTGGGACTAAAGATTAATGAGTCTAGTAATTACTGAAGCAAAAAGAAATCAAGAATATGCTTATTCAGTGAAACAAAATATGAAGATTATAACGTAGTTGGGAATTTTCTGATGATCCCCTTCATCCACTATCCAACATTGAAGAGAGCCACTTGCTGTTTAAGCTCAAGCGTTACATATGGTAGTAGAAAAATATCAATTAAAAGGATGTAAAGGATTATAATTTAGAACTACAAGCAATAGCATCACGACAGTTTCAATGTAGACCTACCATGTACAGAAAGTGGCATTCAACTAACAGCTAAAAAAGCTACACACAGATACATGACTTTCTATAATTTGTGCATGTATATCAGGCGCATAAGACTCACCAGTGGGAACACCACAACCTAGCAGACATACTTTATCTAAAGGTGCACTTGGGTCAATCTTTGCAACACTGACATCATGTACAACAGTGTACTGGCTAAATGTTGAGGTTCCCATAAAATGATAGATGGGTTTTCCATTCACTGAGAAACGACTCTGGCGATCACTCATCATAACGCCAACTCCAGTAGCAGACCGGACTTTGCCGCAGAGATTTGTCTTTCCTGATTTACAGAACTTGCATTCCTTGCATTCTGCTTGGTAACAAGGGATAACATGGTCCCCAGGTTGAACTTCAGTAACTCCTTCACCAACACTCTCAACAACCCTGTCCATGTAAATTTTTTACACACACAAGTTCCAGTAGGTAATTTTAGTCTCAGTATAGGATTGTATATATCATATATAAGACACGTACCCAGCGGCCTCATGACCAAGAATGCAAGGGAAGAGTCCCTCAGGATCCTGCGTGCATATTTATTGGAGTCAATACACATAATGACAAGGACAAAATGTTAACAAACTTCATTTACAGTGTATGGTTTTTTATGATAATCCTACTAATATAGAACATATCATTCTTCACATGGTCGAAGTTCACCAGCAAGCTATAAGAAGCTACTCCTATTCGCAACGACGCTTGTTTGAAAATCAGTGATATTCCGAATAGTTCTAAATTTATACATAGATCCTGGAAACACTCATCTCGTAATATGCCCGCGGCACCCATTTGTGCCAACAGATAATACCATAGCACTATGATTCTTGCCATATTCTGATTTTGCTTTGAGTAGTGAACTATTAATGATAAGAAAGAAAAAAGAAAACTCAAACTGAATAACCACACACCACCAAGACATACGTCGTAACTCGTAAATGCGGCAAGAACTTAATCAAGTATATGCGCAAAAGACAAAATCAAGGGCTGTTACGTTGGTACTTGTGGTTGTTGTGCAGAACAATCATATGAAATCATTAGGTTAAAAGCCGAAGGAGACACACCATAAACCCACAGTAACTTAAGCTGATAAAGCATTTTAAGTAACTGCGAATTTCAGCAAAGACTAGTGCAAACCATTTCCCTACCTACCAAACCTCAAATCCAATTACACTTGTGAGTTGTGAACATCTTAATGAAACGATAGCACAGATACACCATATGAAAATTTCCTCCTATGGTGGCTCCATTAAGTCAAGGAGGCAATTTTTGGTAAACCTAACTTAGATTATATTACAACCAACCATCTGGATCTGTTTGAATCTTTCAGTTAGATTTTACAAGAAAGGGGTTGACTCATTTTCATCATAGCAATAAAATTAAGCTGCTTTAATCCTATAAAATCCAATAAAATTTCAAGAAATTAAAATAATAAGCTTAAACGCATTGCCCCGTATTGAAAAAAAATTAATTGAATAGGAAGTTATACCTTGCCACTCCATGTATAAGCATCAGTGTGACAAAGAGCAGTATATAATATCTTGATTCGAACTTCACCAGCTTGTGGTGGAGCTACCTGAACATCTTCAATCACTAATGGCTTGTTGGGTTCCCAGGCCACCGCAGCTTCACATTTCAATACAACCAAACGCAACATATAATCATAATCAAAACCCCCAAATCGCGTATTTATATGTACACAAAGAGAAAGGGAGAGATTACCTTTGCAGGTGATGACTTGACCTAGAGTAGCCATGAATACAGAGTGATTCAACGCACGACAAAAAGGAAAAAAAAAAAAAAAAAACTTTCAACTCTCGTTTCCTTTATCACACCTAAAGATTTGTAGAGATAGAGAAGTGGAAAATGTGAGATTAAAACAAGAGAGAGACTGCTGGTTGGAGCCAGTATTAGAAACAAACAACAAAGGACTGATGGATGTTACGCTCCACCTAGTGCTTTTTGTCCATAATTGGGGGCCCTGTCTACCTTCACTATTAAAGTTTTATGGGCTTGTTTAAACAAGAAAGAAGGGCTCACCTTATAATCATGTAAAAACTCCAGCCACTCCCATTTTTCACTCCCATTTTTCAGGTTTTCTACACTAATAAACCCACGCCCAGAAAAGCTCGGGCGCGCACTCATTTTCTACGAGAAAATATCTCCCAAACCCATAACTCCTAAAATTATGTTTCGGTCTTTCTTCTTCTTCTTCTTCTACAATTCGTATCTAAATAAGTGAAATCTAAATAAATGAAATCTCGCTTCATAAGAAAAAACTGAGTCCGATTTTATTTCTCTCTGCTTTCCTCTCAGTTCTCCATTGGAGCTTCAATTTACAGGTAAATCTCAACATCCTCGTATCTTGTAAACCCTAGTTATATGATTCAGTCTTTAAATCTTTTGAATCTTAAGAAATATACATTGTTAGGGTTAGTATTAACCTGAATTGTATGCCTCCTCACAGCATCAAGCAGGTTGTAATTCTTTCTTTTCTCTGGAGTCCACTGCCCAGCTTCAGTTGCAACAGCAAAGAAGGAAGGAATAACCATCCAAGTGCCATGTCTGGATAGATTTTTTGTTGTTCACGAATATGATCTTGATGAAGTCACGGAAAGTTTCATTGAGAATGTTAGGCTTAACAACGATCTTAGTGTCACTCTCTGAGGTTGGGTCATCAACAATAGAATGTAATGCTCTTCGTCTCGACAATCAGAAGCTTCAGAATGTTTTACTGGATCGTGATAATCTTCGCAAGAAGAATGATGAATTGAGAGGTATAATTTTCTTATCTATGTCTTTAATTTTCCTTTTGAATGGTTTTATCCTTCCCCTATTTAATTATCCTTGAAATCCCTCTTTCGCATGTTAAGCTTTAAACCAGAAATGAATAATGGAGAGATATCAATTTGAATATGCTGTTGAAGAAGCTCGTGTTGATAAATAAATCTTGACGGATCAATATAACCAGTTAGATAACCTCTATTCATATTCTCTTGATTATATAAATAACCTTAGTAATGAAAATACCCAATTAATTCAAAGACAAGATTTCTTAAGTAATGAAGTATCTCGCCTTTCTTATTCTTTAACTAAAGCTAATTTAGGGATGAAAACTTTATCAGATGAGAATAAAACCTTGTCCCAAGAGAAGAGAACTTATTTAAACAAGATGACGATATCTTCGCAACAACTTAGTATTCTTCAAAAAGTATGTGATGACCAAGAGCAATCTCTTCGCTCTTTGAGAAATGAACTTAAAGAAGTAACAGAGTCATCTATCGCTGAAAGAGATACACTCATTCAAGGTAGAATAGCTTTAAGTGTAAAGGCGAATCAGCTTAAAGAACAATATTCCAAATTAGAAGAATCTTATTCTTCTCTTGCGAAGAAAAATGCCTTTCTTATTTCTAAAGAGAAAAATCTTCAGTCTCGACTTAAAGGTTTAGTTGGAGATAAATTTGATGACGCAATGGACCGTTGGGAGAATAGTTGTTGTCCTTGATTCAACACCTTATTTCGCAAAAGGAAGGTAGTCATAATAGTTTGACTGCCTTAATTATCTTTTCTTTGTCATATCTCTCTGAATTCCTTATCTTAATAAATTTTGTATTCTATTTTCGCAGAGTCTGAGAAGAATCTTCATTCTTCTATTTCTGTTTTGGAGGCTAAATATGCCAAAATTCGCAAAGAAAATGCATTGCTCGTCTCTACCCTTACTGGTTCTCGCGACCGAGCAGAAAGAAGACTTGATTATCTTGCTTATTTTAAGGATATTCAAGATAGGAATCATCAAGAGCACTTCTTCTTCGCCAAGTTCATCTCCGGGCTGAAGTCCTTGTAAATGACATTTTATTGTCCAACTCTCTTCCTCCTACATCAATTGATCCTTTAGAAGTAGATGATGATGAAGTTCCTCGTCCTGCTGATAGTGATTATGATTAAGAGCGGTGCAGAGGATAATTTCTTGGAAGATGAAGAAGAGGTTCCTTCTAAAGAAGCATCTGCTGGTGTTAATCAGAATGAGAAAGAAATTTCTCCTGAAGAAGTAATGCTGGCGATAATCAAGATGCTAGTCAAGGCGAAGATCAAACCGAAATGAAGGAGAGGCTTGCGAGAAATTTGGCGAAGAATTTCTGTTATCTCCTGCTACTGAATTAATACTGAAGCTTGAGCTTCTTATCTAGCTTTGTCTTCTTGAACTGTCTTATTTTTATCACTTTTGCGAGTTACATTTTTCAACCAACTTTGGTCAACTTTTCCTTTTAATATTTTGTTGATGAGAAAGATAATGCTTCTTGTGTATTGATTCCCATACTTGCCTCTCATTATCTTTCTTGCAAAAAATAATCTGTTACGAATACTTATAAATTTTTGTTTATCATATGGTCTTATTGCCTTCCTAATTAAAGGTCTTATTATGCCACCTCTTGTCATTGCGACAAAATCGCAGGACGTCCTTGCACTTTCATGCAAAAACCCATTGATCTTGCCTTAACTTTTTCTTTTGTATTATGGCCTCTTCAGGAATGTTGCGACAATATGACAGGCCTAAATATTCTTGCGAAAATAAAGCCCATGACATTGCCGTCTTGCGACGAAATCGCAGGACGTCTTCGCACTTTCATGCGAAAACCCATTGATCTCGTCTTATCTTTTCTTTTGTATTATTGCCTCTTCAGGATTGTTGCACAAATATGACAAGCCTTAATATCCTTGCGAATAAAACCTCATGACATTTGCGTCTTAAGACACTTATCAGCTCCCTAATGGAGGGTGCCGCCCTTATCTCCCCCTGGTTGCCCCTTCAAGGAGGCGTACTTCTACCATACAAGGTTAGCTCCTCCCATCCAGTCTTAACAACAACCAGTTTTTTCGCAGCCTCTTATCCCTTTTACCTATAGGGCTTATGGTTACGAGACTGCACCCTAAGTGGGGTTTTCTTCAGGCCGAGTGCAGTATAAGCCAAGACTTGTCAAGAATGGCAAGGTACGCTTCAAACGTCCCTGGCACTCTTGACTCAACCGTGTACCTCGGCGCCTTGATCAGATCTGCACTCCTTGGGAGAGTCCTTATTACCTTAGTCGCCCAACCCAAGTCATATGCTTAAGCTGAGAATCCAAGGTGCCTCTCCCGGATGGGCTTTATTGACCCCAAATCTCCATGACTCAGGTTCCGGTGGCGGTGTAGCCTTTCCCTGAGCCATGCAACAGGTACCCCCTAATATGACGTACTTTAGGTCTTACATTTGCCTCTTGCGAAATTTTATTCGCGAACTAGGGTGTACGCCATAAAGGTTCGCCCTTTCTTTTATGTCATTGTTCTGTGATTATCTCTGCGAAAATTTCGCACATCATGATCTTGTTTTGATATGAGTAATCTTGCAATTATTCTTTCAGAATCCATAACTTCTCAAAGCTCTTACTTACTTGATAATATTTTTTAAGTACAACCTGTTCCATGGTCTGTCTAATCTATGACCAACATCTCTTCCTTCTGGATCCATTAATCTATAAGCTCCTGTTCCAACTATCTCCTTAATGATGTAAGGTCCATCCCATTTTTTCGCTAATTTTCCACCATTTTCTCGCTGATATATGGTGTTTCTCGCAGAACTAAATCTCCTGGTTGAAATTCGCGTTTTGACACGTTTATTATATTCTCGGCTAATCTTCGCTGATAATTCTCCATATGTTGTAAAGCTTTTTCTCTTTTTCTTCTAATTCATCAAGTTTATTTAAAATCAAGCCCGCACTAAGATTTTTCTCCCAAGCTTCTTTTTGTTGTCGGAATAACAACTTCTGTTGGTAACACCGCTTCAACTCCGTATGTTAAACAAAAGGTGACATTCCAGTAGCTTCTCTTCTAGTTGTATTATAAGCCCATACTGCATTATGTACTTGTTCGCACCATGCTCTGTGATGTCCTTCCAATTTCTTCTTTAATATATCTGCAATTGTTTTGTTTGTTGCTTCTACTTGCCCATTAGCTTGTGGATACAAAGGAGTAGACTTTCCACATTTTATCTTGAATGCATTAAGTACATTTCTATATTCTGTCCTTCAAATTGTTTCCCATTATCAGATACCAACTGTGCAGGAATTCCGAATCTGCAAATGATATTTTCGAATATGAATGTAAAGATATCTTTGTCGCGAATATGCTGTACTGCCTTCACTTCTGTCCATTTTGTGAAATAATCTGTTGCGACTATTAAGTATCTTCTTTGTCCAGATCCTGGTAAAATGGGCCCCACAATATCTAAGCCCCACTTTCCAAAAGGCCATACACTAGTTGAAGATGACAATGGTGCTCCAGGTGCATGTATTTTCTTTCCATGCCGCTGACAATCTTCGCAACGTCTTGATATTTGTTTTGCATCTTCATGCATGTATGGCCAGTAATAACCTTGCATTTTTCTCTATGTGCCAAAGATCTTCCTCCACTATGATTGCCAGCATCCCCACTATGTAACATTTTTAGCACCTTTTCTCCTTCCTCTCGTGTCAAACATCTGAGTGATGGTCCATTAAAGGATTTTCGGTATAGCAACCCATCTCTTAATTCATAATTCGTTGCACGGCTTTTTAACTTGTGTGTTTCCAATCTATTTCTTGGTGTTTCTCCTTTCGCCAAATATGCATGAAGTTCCATTCTCCAGTCTGCGATATTGTTCATTTGTTTTTCTTCATTGTCTATTATCATCACGTCCAGTCTTCTTCTTCTTTATTGATTGATGGTGACAGAAGTGTTTGTATTTTTATGCATCTCGCAGTTGGATCTGTCATCATGCTTGAGATGAAAGCAAAAGCATCTGCGAGTCTGTTATCTTTCTTGAAATGTGCCTCCATTTTATTTTTGGGATTTTCGCTGACAATTCTTCAACCAGCTTCTTGTATTTCTTCAAGGATGGTTCATTTGTAGTATACTCTCCCTTTATTTGGCGAATAACTAGCTGCGAATCACTAGTGATCCTGGCATTTTCTAGTTTCATTTCTATTGCGAATTTTAAGGCATGTACACAGCTTCATATTCTTTTCATTATTAGTGGATGCAAATTCCAATCTGAATGAAAAAGCCATTTTTATTCCTTCTGGAAATTAAAACAATTCCAACTCCATTTCCTTCTCCATTTGATGATCCATCTACCAATATCTCCCATCTATTTGGTTCTGTTAATAAATCTTTTGGATCTCCATGTTCTTCTTCTACATCCATCATTTCTTCTACTGCTTCATCTTCTTCTAAAGGAAATTCTGCCAAGAAATCTGCAACAACTTGTGATTTTGGTGAAGACAAAATTTCATATTTAATATCAAAGTGGCCTACTTGTGCATTCCATCTCTCCACTCTTCCTGATCTTTTAGAATTCTTCATCACTGATTCAATTGGTACTTTTGTTAATACCTTTATCTTGTGTGCTTGAAAGTATATGCGGAGCTTAAATGATGCATAAACTAATGCTAAGATTAACTTTTCAATCTTTGAGTAATTCTTCTCGCAGTATTAAAAGTTTTGCTAATGTAATAAATGGGTTTCTCCACTCCTGCGTCTACTCGCATAAACAACACTTAATGCATGCGACGTCGTCGCAAGATAGATCAATAATTCTTCTCCTGATTCTGCTTTTGTAAAATAGTTGTATTCATAAGATGTTCTTTGATTCCTTGAAAAGCTTTTTCACATTCATCAGTCCATTTAAATTTCGCACCCTTCTTGAGTATATCGAAAAAATATTTGCATTTGTCTGATGATCGCGAAATGAATCTCCCCAGCGAAGCTAGAATCCCATTCAACTTTGTACATTTTATTGTTGCTGGTGTTGGCATGTCACGAACTGCTTGCACTTACTTTTTCTTCAACCTGTATTCCTTCTTTGATACAATGTAGCCTAAATTTTCCCGATGCAACTCCAATAGTACACTTCTGGATTCAATTTAATGTTATACTGCCGCATTTGTTCAAAAATCTCCCTCAGGTCTTGTACATGGTCTTTAGCTTCTTTACTCTTTACTAACATGTCATCCACGTATACTTCTAATGTTTTGTGTATCCATTTTGCGAACACCTTCTCTACCATCTTTGGTATGTCGCTCCGCGTTTCGCAAACCAAATGGCATTTTCGTGTAACAATATAAACCTCTAGGGCAAAGAAAGCAGTATGTTCTTGATCTTCTTCAGCGAGAGGGATTTGGTTATACCCTTTGTATCCATCTAAAGATGATACCCTATCATTTCCCGCTGCGGATTCCATTTGAGGAATATCTGGTAACGGAAAACTATCTTTGGGGCAAGCTTTGTTTAAATCAGTGAAATCTATGCAAATCCTGATTCCTTTTTTTTCTTTGGGACAATGACCATATTCGCTATCCATTCTGGGTATTTAGCTTCTCTTATAATTCCTGCCTCAAGCATTTTCTGTAGTTCTTCTTCTATTTGGGAATGGTAAGTTGTTGCAATTTTTCTTATTCTCTGTTTAAATGGTCTCACATTTTTGTTAATCTCCAATTTGTGGCATGCAATTGATGGATCTATTCCTGGTATCTCATCCATGTTTCCTGCGAAAACATCTTTATATTCTCGCAACAAGTTAACAGTTCTTTCTTCTTCTTCCATATCCATTTTGGTTCGAATTCTCAATATTAGAGGTTCTTCTATAGTCCCAACGTTTATTTCTTTTGTTGGTTCTGCGACAGTGTAAGTGGATTTAGGTTCTCCCATTGGTGTTGGTTCTTTTATTGTTTTTATGGGTCCTTCTCCTTCTTCCGAAATTTCGCTGGGTATTCCTTTGCCTTCTTTTGCCCTTATCATATATACTCTAAATTCTTCTTCCTTTTTTGCTTCCTTTGCCAATTTTCTGCAGAATTATTATTTTTTTGCTTGTCCTTCATAATGTTTGACTTCAATTTGATGACATAATTTCGCATTGTCAACATCTCCTCTGATTTCACCTATTCCATTTGGAGTGGAGAATTTAATACATTGATGCAACGTTGATACTACAACTATTATCGCATGTATCCATGGCGATTCCATATCCACCACGCACAATGTGACATGTGTTTCGATTTCTCCAAGTGGAATTCGTACCACTATCTCTCTTTTAGGTTTTGTTGTGGATTTTCCAAAGCCGTGAACAAAATATGTTGAACTGGACATTTCTTCATCTTTAAATCTCATTCCCCGGAATGCGTGATAAAATATTATATCAACTGAACTTCCTGTATCGATTAAAGTTCTGTCCAACATCCATTCTCCTGTGGATTTTATTGTTGTCTCCTTCTCTTTTCGTGTAATAGGCACTGTGATGACCAACGGAGATGTGTGGTTTAAATTTTCTTTTGGTATTTCTTCCGCCATGAATGCAATTTTTTTCTTTTCCCAATCTTTCAAGGGTGATGTTTTTTCTACCTCCATAACTTTCCTTCCTTCAAAATTTCGTTTATGTATTCTTCCTTTGATGTTTTCATGGAATTCATTAATCATCGTTTTTGTTATCATATTTCACTCCAATCTTTTGCCATTTTCACTAATTGATCTTTCTTCTAATTGATTCACTTATTTGTTTAATCACTTTCTTGACTTGAATATTCTCAATCAACAATCTTCAACTTTCGATCTTCAAATCCCTGTTTCTAGCGCCATTATGTAGTTGTAGGAAATCCTACACTACACCCATCATATGATTTCATTGTTGATCAACTCATTTTTAGGTTTACACTTTTAATTTTATTGATAAATCTTTGAATGTTCTTACAAGAAAGATAAAGAAGTCAAGAATGATCTCTGCTCTGAACTTTCTCTCTCCTATTTACTTGTTTCTTACTCAAAAAAGATGTCTCCCTTTCCTTTACAACTGAACGACTATTTATAGGGAAGTACATAGTGGATGACAGCTAATCTGTCCTTTATTTTCGAATATGACTTGCGACATTCTCGCAACCATATAAATGTTAATCTCGCAAAATCTCTAATTTTCGCAGGACCATCACGTCTTTCTCATGACTTTAGTTGACGTCGTTTATTATATCATTTCTGAAAAAGTTCTGCGACGATGTTGTTGTAATGTCATTGATGATTTCGCTGAAACGTTGTCGTTGCGAGATTCTGATCCTACAAATATATTACTCTTGATTAGGAGAAATTTTGTGTACCACAAGAAGAAGGAGGTTTGGGGATTAGAAGGATGGAAGATATTAATAAGGCTCTACTCATGAAACTACTTTGGAGAATTCTTAACTCTAAAGAAGACTGGGCACTTTTATTTCTAGCTAAGTACCAATACCTCAATGGAATGTGGATTTCTAATTACAAAAAGTCTTCTGTGTGGCCTGGAATCAAGTGGGTTTTGAATGATTTCTCTGAAAATATCAGATGGCTTCTGGGCAATGGGAAACAGCTCTCCATCTGGAATGATGCATGGATCCTTGAAAAAAGTATATTTCACTCTTCCCTGTAAATGATTATATACTTCATAACAGTCACATGAAAGTGGAAGATTTAATCCAAAATAATCAATGGGTTGTACCAGAGGAAATGCTGGAATTTTTTTCTTTTGAAGAATTGCCTCTACTTTCTTTTGAGGAGGATAGGATGGTGTGAAAAGCTACTCAAAATGGTGAATTTTCAGTTCAAAGTGCAGTTAATGTACTCAGGAAAAAACAACCAAAGCTTAGATGGTTTAAGAAAATATGGCAATCTTGTATTCATCCATCCACTGCAGGTAACATCTGGAAAATAACTAGAGATGTTTGTACTACTGATGAGAAAGTGAAAAGTAGAGGAATGAATTTGGCTTCAAGATGCTATCTTTGCAGAAAAGATCAAGATAATATGGAACATATTTTATGGAATTGTGAAAAGTAGGGGAATGAATCGGTTCCAAGATTGTAAATATGAAAAAGGATTTACAAAGTAAAGATGTCGACATACTTTGAACATGTGCAGTAAATCATATCTTTTATTGTTCAAAGATATTCCTTAATAGCTAAAGGAGAATCCTTGATCGAAATAAATTGAGAATCTTTTAATTAAGGTTTTTAGTTTTATATGCTTTTAATTTCCAGCAATTAAAATGCATATCTTTAGAAAATAAAAATTAGTTATGTGCATTTACTAGTTGGAGCTTTTCTACTGAGATTTCGGTCAATATTTGGACAGAGCATTTCCAGGAATTATGAAAACCTATTCTGTGTTTATTGCATATCTTTGAGAATATTCGGTTTTGGAAATTCCTTGGTGTCCGAACTTCCTTGGTCTATAAATATTGAAGTTTGCATTTCAAGCAAACTAATCCTCAGAGCCAGCAAAACTGCCTAGTTGTGTTGTTACTGGTGGAGCCGTCTATTCGGAGAGGAAAGTACCCTAATTAGGAGAAATCTCTTACGACCGCTCGTTTTAAAGACTTCTTTGGGATTGGAAGCTCTACGAGCACCGTTGGTGGGAAACTAGATAATTGCAGTTTATTATTAGTTTTCGATAACGGTTGTTGAACTTTGATTGCACCTAGTTTGTTTATGCTTGAGAATCTTCTCTTCTGATATAAGATTCACTCAAACTAGATCAAAGTTTCGACGGGGATCTTTAGACTGTTTGTAGATCTAAAGAGGTCTTGTGATAATCCATCGTTAACAGACTTCATACTGTGTATGATTGATCACAAGAGATTCAAGTTGATGGTGTGCAGGTGTTTATTGAAGATCAGAGAAGATTTGAAGACAAAGAAGATATTTGGGTTCATAATCTTTGGCGTGCGCAAAATTTGTTTAGGATGGAAAAGGATCCAACTATAATCGATTTATCTTTGTGATAGATTGGATTGATTAGTTGAGTAGATCGACATCAATACGTTTCTTTGTGATTCGAAGTATTGATTGCAAAATCTTAATAATTATTTTGGTAATTATTGAAAAGATAGATCTAAGGACCTGACAAAGGAGTTTATTGGGATAAACGGAAGAGTCTTTTGTCAAACTCAAATCACGTTGTTTGAAAAGAGTTGTTACCGAACAAATTTGTTGTTCCTTTACTGTTTGGAATACGAACCAAAGGAATTGTTCCAAGTGCGTGACCTATTGCAAGTTGGAGGCGCAGGGATACAGACGGAACTAGGTGAACTATAGGTTTAGTTGCTTGGTATCAACTATACGAAGTTGGTTTGATTTTGTATAGCGGCATAATCCCGAGAGTATTCAATTCTGGACAAGGTCCTGGGGTTTTCTGCATTTGCGGTTTCCTCGTTAACAAAATCTTGATGTGTCATTTACTTTTATTTTCCGCAATTATAATTTTTGTTATTATAATTTAAAGTATATTACACAAACGTTAATTCCTATTTACTTGATAGCAATCCTATTGTGTTTGGTTAAGCCCGAACCTTTTATCAAGTAAACATACTTCGTTGTTGTATTGTCTCGATCTTGTATCCATAGTCAATCACACAAGTCATCTTTTTGTCGTATTGTCTCGATCTCGTATCCATAGACGATTACACGAAGTGTGAACCGATTAGTTGTATTGTCTCGACTCAGTCCATAGACAATCACTTTCGGAGAAAAGACATATAGGTGGAAAAGTTTTAGATTGAGATATATTTGGGTACCCTCGTCTTTTATACTTTGATAGAAGCTAAGTTAGATGTCACTGTTTGATTTATAATGTAGGGGGTAAAATCGAGTGAGCATGTTAATTGATTTTTACTATTCTTAGAAACAACTTTTTTGTTTTGGATAGTAATTACTAATTAAGAATTTGACCATTGTTTGTTTGATGGTTACTTAGTATGGAACTTAATTTCTCGTCATGAATGCCTTGTCGCTTTATCTCATTATTGATGCAATCTTCCAACACGGGTTAAATATCAAATGCGCATACACCACACACATGTGAGGATGACATCCATCAACAACGACACAGGTATGCCACATGAAAATTTATTGTAGATGTAAATTTTACGTAGTATAATCAACATACTCGATTAACTCATACTTTCTTAGCATAACAAAGCAAATACTCGGCGATCTCAAGTTGAAAACTCGCATGAAATCAGCGGAAAATATCAGCCAAATATCACTACGCCAAGTCCAGCGTTATTTACTCGCCTCAAAACTCAGTGTTTGTAGACACACCTTCGGCTCATTAATCAATACTTGACACCTCTAACTTGTCAAACACATCATTCAAAGCTATCGGTTCCATTAGCTATCCATCTCGTTGATCCAATTAGCAATCCATCTTGCCAACCCAGTTCATCGATCCAATCAATGATTCATCTCGTTACAACTCAATGTTCCAGCACACTATATATTTGTTTCTACCTAAAAATTACTTCTTTTTAGATTCGAAATCAAATTCGAACAAGACAAGCCTAAACTACGATAGTAGCCGTTCCGTCCTGCTTCGATCACGAGGAGAGGAAGATGGGTTGATCCTAAGGGAGGGAAGCAAAAAAGATTTGAGAAAATGTCAATGGTATTGAATTGTGTGTTTTGGGTATTAAAAACTATGAAGAATAACAAAGTTTTTTTTGGGTATCAAAGCTTGTTCTCCCTTCTGAATAGGCTAAGTGGCCTATTTATAGTAGTTTGGAATACACACTGCCTTTCTCGCAAGTAATGGAGGTCGCGAGGTTATGAAGAGATTGATAGACACATTTTTGTGTTTAAGTTGTCCTCAATTTTCTACATTGTTGGTACTCAATTTTGTACTCATTACGGTGTTTTATATATTTGTAGGTATTTTTGGCCAATAAACATTTTTGGAAAAATCGGCTCGAAAAGTTGTTAAAGGCACCCAGAGGAAGCGTTATTGGCACTCATAGTTTGGATAAGGGGCACCCCTAAGTCAGATGTTAAAGGCACCCCTACTCTGGATAGGGGCGTCCCTTCTTCTTCACAATTCAAATGGATTTTTGGTGGGAATTTGATGGCATCAGTGAAGCAAATTTGGAGTTAGATTTCTCGGCAGATTTAGAGAGATTAAATTGTGTATTTCTCATGGGAAGACTTGATTGAGCATAACAGGCTTGGTTTGGGTATCTGGGTCGATTGAATTTGGCTAGTTAACTGGTGTTAAAGAAAACAGGGGCATACGTGTATGGGAGGATGGTCTCCATTAAACTCGAGAAGATTTGGGATATTTTCTCGCTCCAATTGATTGAGACCAGCCTGTTTAATCAAAACAGAAATGGTAAGAGATTTAATTTCGAAAAAATAAGAGTATTGTGTGATTTGGAAGAAAACATGGCACGTTTGTTCTTTGAGAGATTCCCAGGATATCTATTTCATCTTTGGAAGGTTTTCATGAGTTTTAAGCGTTCTAAACTTCTTATGAAGTGTGTACGAGGATGTTGAGAGTGTGCATATTACATGCAGACGTGTAAAGAAGTCAATTCGGGAAATTATTCCCCGTGACTACGAGAAATTTATTTCGGAGATTTTGGGATTTATTACCAGAGATTCTTGGTGCAGTGGGGCATATAAAAATTGTTCGAGACTCAGAGAAGAGGGAGCACGAGGAGGAAGAACGAAGAACATTGACGCCAGAAAACAGTCGCATAACTACAATGACTGTGACACTTTATTTGTATCATTCCTTGTAACAGTTATTTTGTAACAATTATTTTGTAACAATTATAAGTGTTACAAAATCCGATTTTAATCATTTTCTCTCATTTTCATCATTTGTAAACACCTTTTGAGAAATGAATTCATATTTTGAGCTTGTCAACGACATGATGAGCTAAAACTCAATCCTTGGGACGACGGGGGAAGGTATCTTGCCAATGAAAAAGTGGTAATTCTAATTATTTAATTTGTACAATTTTTATTTATGATTATTTTCCTAGATTGAAAATAGATTTTATTCTATTGATGGAACATGCTTGGCCTAGGGTTTTGATGTCCCATGCTTTGGATTAACATTTGTTGTTTCTAAAAATCTACTTTTGGAATAGTTGAGAATAAAATTGAACGTATGAAATTGCATGATTATGATTAGTATAACTTGGGAATTGGTAAATAGCGAAATCCTAGCCCCGGTCTCTCCATAATTTTCACAACACTTTTTACTCTGAGTTTGTTATATTTTTAGCTTTGAAATTAGATCTAAAATCAGCTTTCACAAGTCTTGAATGAACCATATTACCTACCACTTCTACATTCATTGTAAAAATACGATCAGAGATGTAGAATATGGAGATAATGGGTATGAGGTGAGATAAATCAGGGAATTTTCTGGAAAACCCCTTTTCAATGATCAATTATCTCTCTAATTGTTGTAACTGTCACCACTACTTTAACTTTTCACATGGGGTGTTGCCATGCCGCATTTTTCCATAGACCACCAGACCAATACCCCATGAAGAATCCTCTCATGTGACGTATTTTGATCTTTTTTAGGTGTTTTAGATGAGCTATGGATCTCATCTTGTTTAGGCTAAATCATAGTCGTTGACATGCCGTATGACTTGCAGACATGGAACTGTTGTGAAACTATCTTGACCAAGGCCAACCATGGTATCATGACTCTCTCATGCCACGTTGAGGTGCTTGAGGATGGCTTGATGCACTAGTGGATAGTTATGATGCTATAATTTAGCATGGAATGCCAATGGTGTAAAGTCACATAGCACGCCCACACTTTATGCCACAGCTAAGATGGAGAGAAATATCCCATGCCATAATCTTTATGTGAGATAGTGGAGTGCTAAATTTTCACGTGACCTTTGAATGGCTTATTCATGGCGATAAAATAGCAAATGACGTAGTGGCCTATAATGGCGCCGTCATGGCCCGCAATGGCCTATAATTGGACTAATGAGTTGAGATCTAAAAGACGGCTCAATGGCCCTGGCTTTAGCTGCCACAACTTAAATTAGATCTAGTGGGAGCTATTGGTGTGAGATGGCATGTCAGTTTAGCGACATATTAGGGTTTGGCGCGGTTGTGGCCTTTCAATGGCGCTAGCGCTTGGCTCAGTAAGTTGCAGTTTTATAGCAGCTTAGTGTATTTTGCCTTGGCCGCGACCAATAAGGAAGAAATTGTCGGGCCATTGCTTAGCCATAAGATAAATAAGTTTTCCCATAGTCTAGGGGAACTGTAGTGGCGTACTTTGCATCCAAGGAGGCGCGTGGCATATTGTGGGCCCGCGATGGCGCCGGATAAGCTGTGACCTTAGAAGTGGCGTGCCATGCCCAATGCTACCACACCAAAATTGTCGGATCTCATCTTAACCATAGAGTTTTATAATGTGTGCACGACATTGTAGCATGTCTGTGTCCATTCATAGGGGTTCAACTAATATGCGTTTGGCATGGGAATGATGTGAATAGGCCATGACCGAGAAGTGGGATTTTGCCTAAATTCGTCCAAGGCTATTAAAATGGGATTCATGTTTCAACTAGGATAGCCAAGTTGGATTAAGAATGGACCTAAGTTATCATGAGTGGAGCATGGGCCAATATTAGATCCAGTTTAGGTCGTTGATTGGTCGTGGACCTGTGAGTTATAATGGCTATACCATGGAGCTTGCCAAGATCCCAAAATATTGCACTCTACACTATGGCCTTGGTCGTGGATGGCCAAGGTTCAATAATGGCACACGGCCTATGCCATGGCCTTGACCAAAGCTGCCAAGGCGCGATAATGGCGCGCGACCTATGCCATGGCCTTGGCCAAAGCTTCCAAGGCGCGATAATGGCACGCGACCTATTCCATGGTCTTGGCCAAAGCTTCCAAGGCGCGATAATGGCGCGCGGCCTATTCCACGGACTTGGCCAAAGCTGCCAAGGCGCGATAATGGCGCACGGCCTATGCCATGGCCTTGGCCAAAGTTTCTTAGGCGCGATAATGGCGCGCGTCCTATGCCATGGCCTTAGCCAAAGCTGCCAAAGCGCGATAATGGCGGGCGTTCTATGCCTTGGCCTTGGCCAAAGCTTCCAAGGCGCGATAATGGCGCGCGGCCTATGCCAAGGCCTTTGCCAAAACTTCCAAGGCGCATAATGGCGCGCGGTATATGCTACGGCCTTGGACAAAGCTGCCAAGACGCGATAATGGCGCGCGGCCTATGCCACATCCTTGGCCAAAGCTGCCAAGGTGCGATAATGACGTTGGTCTTATGATATGGCCTTGGACAAAGCTGCCAATGCGTGATAATGACGCGCGCATTATTCTATGGCACGGTAGTGGCTATGCCACATGTCATATTTTGCAAAGTTGTGTTTGGCCACTCCATGAACTTAGCCAATTGCTCTGGGATGATTCCAACTAGGCAATTAGTCCATTGTCATATTTTGCCGAGGTGTTGTGAGCTGTTATAACTGTATTCCGGCCCTAGCCATTACTATCTAAGATACCGTGGGATATTCAATATATGTTACGGTCTTGTCTATGCTTAGCCAATGTGTCGTAATCCTTATGCTATCAATCATGAGGTGATAATCATATGGCTATAATCTAGGGATTGGGTTTATGACAATATGTCAGGACTAGATTTGAAGTGTAATGCTATTCCAGTACTAATTTAAATATGATAGTGCTGCTATAATATGCTCAAGGAACTCGGTCGTGGGAGTTTGCGACTTGAGACGATACTGATATGACTATATATTAAATATAATACTTTTAGTAGTATATATATTGTGTACAGGCAGAGACCATCTGAAGGGTAGTCGTCATCATCATCAGTAGCAACCCGAGGAAAATAATGCTCTATACTAGCAGTCAATCCTTCTAGGAGTTTCCCAATCAATAGGATAGATTACCAATAATGAAATACCCCACTCATATATATATATATATATATGTCTATTATGTGACGGTTAAACCGGAGGTCGGATATGCATTACTGAATCTCTTGCGAAATACAAGTTGTAGATACAAATCCTTAATCCTGATGCTGGGTCAGGGATAAATTACAATTCCGCAACCATGGCAGAGTAATTTTACAATTTATGTCCTTGTCAAAAACTCACCATCAACATTAGTCCCCTGGTTAGCACGGAACAAATATCGTGTTTCGTGGTAAGCACTAGATGGTGACAATGACGCTAAGAAAAATCAAAATTCATAAGTAGATGGATAGTTACTTATCTGTATTGTTGTGATATTCAACCGTCAAGTAATCTTGGAGGCAAGGCGCGAGCATGACCGAGTAGCGCGTTCACATCCGTCAGCACGGGTGGTTATCGCCATTGATATGGAGAAGCTCGGACTTTGTACATCCATAGTAGAAGTCATGTAGATCCACGGGCTTTGGATGGCCATTGGGGGCCCAGGAGGGAGTCTTTTTTTCTTTGTATACCATGGATGTGAGTTATAGAGTCCCCATTCACTCCTCTTCTCTCTTTCCGTTGCGGCAGAGTCTTTGTTAATCTCCAACTGCTCGAGCTCTGTGGCACCAGGTAAGTTTTGTTGATGATTTGATTTCCTTTAATGGTGATCGAAATCTTCAGGATAACGAGAACCCATAGGCGGATGAGGTCTCTTTTGAGGTTTATTTTACTGAATCCCGTAGAGGAACCCTAGTGTGCACACCATTTGTTCCACGAGGCGTAGAGTCTTCATACGATGTCGGTTTTTGACGTTTGACCCCAACTTTCGAAACTAACAGATAAGGATATCATATGCAAAAGGAATCACCTGATTATGAGTTTTTATGGCTGGTCATCCATGCGTAGAAATTTGTAGTTTTTAATCCCGTGCAATTTTTGAGACTCCATGAATTTCGGTAAAAGAGTCATATCTATTAGTCTGTATATCCGTTGTTGGGTAAATTACTAATAATGTAACTGAGAAGAAGATACTTAGCTCAAAAAAAATGTTGTTGATGTTGCTGCACAGAAAATGTAGAGCCACGTAAACTACGCTGTCCTAAAGGCAATAACGCCTGCCACTCCTCTGAGATGCTACAGCAGTTGGCGAGTCACCTCCAGGATACAACTACAGTTAGTACCCCTCAATGTAGCATAAAATGAGGGTACCCTTAGAGCTTGGCAGAACTTAAAACAATAGAAGAGATGTTTACAGAAAAACAGAGGGAGAGTAGAAGAGATGTTTCTGTGTGGTGTGTTTTCTGAGCTTACAACTACTTTCTTATATAGTGTTTGTGTAGTTACAAACAAAAAAGAAAAGTTGGGGTTGCTGCCAAGCCAAATACGTACAGACAAGGGAGCAGATAAGGGTTGCCGAGACATATATAAACACTTATGTGTAGTTGTAACCCCAACTTTGTGTAGACCTGGATGCCCTTTCAGTATGTCGTAGCAGAGACATATATAAACACTTATTATGAAGGGTTTGTCGCCCCGTTCCTCACTAAGGGTTGCCGATTTCTGAACTTCTGAAAGCATCTTGTAAGCCAATAATAGCCGAGACTAGTACCATGACTACATGTGTTGTCTGTTTTAGGCTTGTTCGTAGATTGGGGAAGTTAATGGTGTCATCTTGAGAATTATTAATTCAGCATCTCCTCCAAAATTGG
Source organism: Papaver somniferum (assembly GCF_003573695.1). Lineage (NCBI taxonomy): Eukaryota > Viridiplantae > Streptophyta > Magnoliopsida > Ranunculales > Papaveraceae > Papaver > Papaver somniferum. The sequence goes on from NC_039367.1 coordinate 113,224,579, forward strand.
CGGGGTTGAAGCTAGCGGTAACGGAGGTGAAATCCCCATGCCATGGGTGTGATCAGGTAAAGGAAACCAGGAAGATCGAAGTCTCCTTCTGTTGTTGTTCTCTCTGTTGTTGTTGAGCCGCAACTGGGACATTTTCTAAACTCATGAGCATTAACTGAATGTAATTTTGCTTATTCTAACTCTTTAGCACATAAGCATCTTCTTGCCCTTCTGATTGTGATGATGCTATGCTTGGAATGCTCAGATGGGCGGAGTTGTATTGAAACGTCAATGGTGAAGAAGGTGAGCTGAGAGGTGCCCCATTATCGTCCTGCTTCTATCGATGTCTTCAAAATCTGTGTACCGGACGTCGTATTTTGAACTATCTTCTTAATCTTTGATTGTTGTAGGGAATGAGCTGCGATAAGCAGTCCTCAGTCATACTCTTTTTTAGTTGCTAGAGTTGTATTTCTGAGTCGGCTTGGGAATGCATCACGGCCTTGTCGGGAGTTGTAGACACATACTAGATCTGATGGCGCAGTCGAGATATGTGACGATATCTCTGTGTCATACTTTTGGAAGTAAATGATCAAGATTGGGACTCTCCGGTTGTCCGTCTCCTTTAAGATCGAGAGATTTTCGACAGTGAGGGGATCTTCTGGAAATCTTCTATCCCCAAGTGTGATTCACGTAATTATTTGATTCTTCGTATATGGTTGCCGAAGACGATTCTCCATGTGGTGACGTTGGGGAAAGCACCAATGTAATGAAAAATGCATTCGCTTACTACGAGAATTGAGGCTCGCAATTGAAGCTCTTGCATAGAAGAAAGGAGAATATTCTAATGGCATTAAATAAGTCTTCTGAGATATCTTTTCTTAGTAGCTCTTCTCTTGGGAGTTCATGTGTCTCTGAGATACCCGGATTTTATGGTTTTATTTGTTGGGATAGTAGGTAGATTTTCTCTTGGATGATTGGCAAAGGATAGGGAAAATAAGATTTTTAATTGGATGAACTGGGATCCTAAAAATGAATGCAAGTCGTTGCAATCATTTTGGGGAATTTACAAAATTATGTAAATCATGGAAAGATTTGTTAGGGGTGGTGAAGTGTTTTAAGCATTTACTGCTTAAATCCGCTTGCTAGATGTGGCTACCACTGTTGGCTCATCGGTATTGAAAAGTTCGTATTATCTACCTAATATGGTTCCAACATGTACGAGTCTTTTTTCCAGGGAAGGTGGTAAGTTTTTCGACGCCGACTTGGAAAGGATTGGATTTTTTTGTATCTCGAATTTGCGACACGTTTCTAAAATAATTGGGTTACTGGTTTTCTTGTTTCCGTCTGGGGCGACTCCTACCCAATTAGTAAAATACTGAAAAATATTAGCTTCACATTCATCATCCAGTCAAAGTGGGATTGTCTAACGGGTCAAGTCCCCAAGTTTAGACAAGCCGCGGGATATCTAGTTGCGAAAAGATCTGTGGAATAGGGACTTACTTGTAGTTGCGATCCAAGAGTGTGTAACCTCGTCTTTTCTCCAAGTGTCGATTCCAGATCTGTGTCAGCTTTCTTTAGTGGTGAGTGGCTGATAGGTCCATTTGACTCATCAGCGTCATCGGGAGGGTTCCTCAATGGTAACTTCTGTGGTGGGAGCGCGTCGAACTTGGCTTTGCTGTTATGAATCCATGGGCGAGTGATAATCATATCATAGCCTGTATTCTCCCTGATAATATGGAACACAACATTCGGTTTGATATCGCCTATGCTTACGTCAAGGGTGACGTGGCCGTAGGCATTTCTTCCATAAGGAATGAAAAGTCTTGCACAGTCGGCGGGCGTTTCACATGAGGTAATTTGACAGATCCATCTTGTATCCAGACCTCCAGTAACTCGAGAACCTCTTCCATAAGGAATGAAAAGTCTGGGAATGTTTGATCTGTCTTTGCTTGTTGTTGTGGTTGTCGTCGCGGAACTTTGAGCGTACCCTGACATTGAACATTGGTTTGTTAAGATGTAGCTTTTCCCTTAACACCTTTGTTGGCGACGACACCTGAGCATTGATCGTCGATCAGTCGTTTATTTCCACGGTTGTCCCCACGCCTTTCTTTCATGACATGCCTTGTTCTTTTCAACACGGTTGAAGCATTTTCCACGGATGAAGGAGAGTCTAAAAATATAAATTTCCCGACAAAGCTTTATTGATCGTCATTTTGCCTTCGTCGTAAGGATGATGGCTGTATTGCAGTAGATTCGTCGCGTCTTCTTCTTTATCCTGAGAGGGTTGTTCCATATCTTCACAAGGAGCAAATCTGGGTTGATTGTTCCTTTCATGTTCTCGTTCAACATGGATGTATGCTTCGTCTTCATCTTCACGGTCGGAGACATGAAATCTAGAAGAAGAATCAACACCATCGGCGTTAACCCAGAAATCAGTAGTATTTCCCCTATGACGAATGTTTGTTGGCTCCCTCGAGAATTTATCTGTAAGAATTCTCACAGTAGGAAACATCAGGATCTTAAAAATATCGGCTTGATTTATGATGATATATATAATTTAGAATTTTCATGAGGTCAGGTATGGTGATCGGGATTTGAGCATCATATCTTCTAAAGGAGTTTGCACGGGCAGGATGGATTCTGTTCCATCATATAGGTGTTGATGGTGGATTTTTAGCAAAGGCTAAAATCGTAATCTTACATATTCCTGATCCAATAGTTAGATGAATATTGAGACTTATGTCTCTCATTAAAGCATGAAACCTCATGCCACAAGAACCTCTGACTGAGTATATTGTCTCTCAGAGCATACGTGAATATGCAGTCTCTCAATTGAGGCAACGACACATTTCATGAATACTGGACAAATTCAGCAATCACTTTATAGAATCGAACGATTGGACGACTCCTAGACAGCTTGCCTGCTAGTATAGAGCGATAGCGTATGCTAGGATGTAATAATGTTTTTCCTGACTATATAAAAGACATGTGTATAGAATCTTAATGATTGGACGACTCCTAAACAACTTGCCTGCTAGTATAGAGCGATAACGTCTTCAGGATGCAACAACGTATTCCCTGACTATACGTAATAAATATGACGCTTCAACTAGCTCATATCACTCAATTCTCGAATAATTAATGCTCCTAGAAAACGTGCTAGTATAGAGCCATCAATTAATTATTTCCAGTCACTAGATTCATCGATTGAATTCCTAGAAAATATTCCACGTTCTTCATAATATTTCATTACTTCAATTCATGGCTCTTCCCAGCAGAATTCCATGGGTTAGTAATAAATATTCAATGTACGGGCATTTGAGACACTATCGAATAAGCCCTGACAAAGTGGTGCAGGTGTACTCAGCAATAATGCACTAACGAGCACCTGAATGCACGAATGAGCATTCAAAAAATACGAAGGAACGATGAACCTATGCAAAATAGGGAAATAATAATAATAAAAAAATATTAAATGAGGCGCCTAGGGGATTGGGCCCACCGGCCGGCCGGTCATGCCGTCGTGGCCGGTCCCACGCCTCTTCCCATATTTTATCTTATTTTATTATTTTTTTCCTTGATCTCATGTAAACTCCTTCATTTGAGAAAAACTCCTTCGTATGAGGAAATTTCTCAGTTTCATGATATTTCCTTCATATCAAGGAAATAATATAAAATTAGGAAAGGTGTCACGAGATCGGGCCGCTAGCCGGCCGACCATGCCCTAGCCATAGTCGGTCCCACACCTTGCGACCCCTTATTATTATTATTTATTATTATTATAAAAGGGGCCACGAAGGCTTTTATTATGAATCAAAATCAGTTTTATAGGGGAAGGCGGGTAACCTAGCAACAAGCTGGGCACCAACACCTTTTTGAATAACTATTCCTAGTCTATTATTATTATTATTAAGAAGAAGAAATAAACGGAAGTTTACAGAAATTGTGCAGGGAGACGCGCGACAAGTTGCGCCCCAATGCCCCTTTGAATAATGATGCCTAACCTAAGGAAAAGGAATCTGCCTAAGTTATTGTTGACATCGTGAGTTGCCATGCAGTTCTTCAATCTTTTCAATAGTGTTATGGTGTCTTCACTCAGCTCTCCCAAAGTGGTAAAGGCTAAAACCCCAAAACCATATCCATTGGCCGAACATATGTCGGCATATTTGTTGCGCTTGCGGCGAAGATAGCATAACCGGGTGTGAAGGCACGGTTCCCACCTTTGGAAAAAGGTGAAACGCCGGTGACGTCGAAGCATGTGTCTTTACCATTCTCCCAGTTATATATCATGAGATCTACCGGTTTTAGGGTAAGACCCATTGATGCTTCTCTTCTTGCGGCTACTCCGGCTTTATAGCACAATTCAATAAATATGTCTCTAACCATATCGTGGCATGGTCACCGAACAGATCCATAACCCGGTTACAACACGAGCAAATACTGTCCTCTGCAAATAACGGTATTCCTAGACGATACTGCAACACCGACCTGAACTGCCGTGACCCTAAGGATTGATTCAACCCACGAATGGGGAGTGCTTTTAGGTAATCTTGCGCATGAGGTTTCTTATTGCACTTCCAGAGGATGGAGTCACGCTCGGACATAACGAAGCTGGATGGTATATCCTTCATGATAGCATCATAATAACGAGTAGCCAGTAAATGCATGGGTTGTGGGGCGACTTCGTTAATATCGAAAGATGAAGGAGATAAACCACATACTTGTATGTAATGATCCAGCGCAGTCTAGAAATGAGGGCTAAGTCCAGGAGTTCCTTGTAAAATTTGGCTCTGCAGGTATTGTGTTTGGTAGCAAGAATGGCGAGAATGACGAGACGTTGTTGTAATTGGCCGAAACCTGCCCCATCACTTGTAACCAAATATTGCAGGAACTGAACGAGGGAGTCATCGTAGCGTTGTTGTGCTTCCTGCATACACTGAGGCCTGGTTGTTCGTGCTGAAAAATATAGCTTTGAAACTCCGATGCAATTTCGAAGAAGTAGGAGCTCTGCCTGGGGGTTCTGCAGTTTCTTTACACAATCCATTAGTCACAGTGTTTTGTCCACCCTATACTGGATGATGTTGCTGCAGTACTCATCGTTCAAGCTTGCTGGCCCTCCGAGTAGACTAACACCGGTTTCAGGCCTACCTATAGCAGAAGGGAAGATGTCTATGCAACGCTGGTCTTGGCATAGCCAAAAGATCTCCGTCTTCTGTAGATTCAGCTGCAGGCCTCTTGCAGGTCCTTCCTCCCTTATGATCTGAAGAGCTTTGGCCACTTCCGTAGACTCACCATCCAAAGTACCATCGTCCAGGTACCACCCATTCAAGTCCAACTTACATTGTGCCGCAATTTTGCAAACCACTGGGTGAAGGGCTAAAGAAAACAGGAGGGGTCCTAAAGGATCCCCTTGTTGGACTCCCTGTGAAGAAGTTAAAGTATGCTCATCGTAATACAACTTCGCAGGTCGCGCGTAGAAGAATTCAACCCATTTAGCAATGCTAGGACATCTTTCTCGTACCTCATGAATCAAAACCGTGCGGCTAACTATGTTGAAAGTGTTAGTAAAGTCGACGAGTAACATAGTCATGTCAGAGCGAGTACCTTTCAGTTCGAAAAGATGATTCACAGAGTATAGTATACCTTCTCCTCCGCAGGTTATGCCAACTCCAAACTGGTGATCGCCGAGATAACTAGTCATATCCTTAAGTATTGCGGATGCCGCCAGTTTAGAACATAAACGTCGCCATATTGTACCTACCACTATCGGACGAATACTTCCATCAGGTTTAAGAAGCGGCGTTATAGCGATGTATTCACCGAGGGCCAGTGGGAATCTACCATCGAGCCACAGGTTAGCAACTCCAGTGATGGACGATAATAGTTCATCAGCAACGGCAACGGCTGCTCCACTCGTTGCATCAAGTAAATGCTGAGCACGGAGACCGTCTCTCCCACAAGATGTTCTTTTCGGAAAGCTTCTCAATGCTTTAACCACTGCTTGAACATCAAAAATTACTGCAGCTGCATTAGGGGCATCAACAGGTATGGAAGGAGGTCGAGAATAAGGATGCTTCCGCTGGAGTTCGGCAAGGGTCTCTGGGGTTGCATACGCAACACCACCAGATGACAAGATACGAATTGCAGCTGTGTAATGTCCTTCCTCCAGTTTCTTCTGGCATGCTTCTACATTGGTGTTGGCTTTCTTACGCTGGGGCCTCTTAGTGTTTTGCTGCTGTTGTTGATGCTGGCGTGCTAAAGCCAACAGGCGCTGGACGATGATACTCCAACCATTTGGTTGCCCCCATTCCACCAGTGATTTGTTGATGGCCGCAATCTGTAACGTTTTTCTAGTGCTGGATCGTGTTTCACTGGCGTTGTTAGGGACATACAGATTAAGTGTACACACAGGAAGCAACAACAATTGAAGCCACGGGACTAATTCAGTGGGTTGTGCTATCACTTTATCAAGTGCCACTTTCAGTACTCTGGAGAAATTCAGCCTACACGGGGGAGGAATACTGGATGTAGTCGTGAAGTTTTTCTGATAAACCAAATCGAGTAATTCTAATGAAAGACTCAATGCTTCATCAGGAGTGTCCGCACTATTAGACACTGGTGTAGAATCTGCTACAGACTGTGGTTTAGTTATACTTTGTATGAGAAAATCTGCAGACCTACCATTGAATGGACCTGCCAATACATTACCACCATGAGGACGGCATGGGCGCTTCCATGATTGCACTTTCATGCAATCACCACAAAACCACATCTCCATCAGATTTAGTAGGTTTTCCCACGTCTGGTAAACACGCAAGTGAATTCCAATCCTTTCTTTGCAATCCATTAACCTAGTTTGTGTAGGCCAATGATGATCCTTGATATGCCGCAGAATGGAGGTTTTTGCATATCCTCGTCCGTTATACCCATCCAGACAATCGTCAAAGTTTTTAAAAGGACAATGAGCCATTGAATCATCCATCGAACTGTAACCCCCTATCAATGTATGGTTCATCGTCGTCTGATGGAAGAACTGCAATAGCCTGTGAAGATGAAGCACGCCTGGTTCTGGGCATTGCAGAACCAATGGAGGAACTGCAATAACCGTTTTATAAGGACTAGGGCAGACCTGATGAAAAACGCAACCACTTACCTCAATCGAACGGAAAAAAGTAGGAGAGACCAGTGATGTACGTTGAGAAAATATCTGAAGGTGTTAAGCCGATCAAAATTGAGTTATAATAATTGAAATTCCAAACCAGGTTTTCAGTCGCCTGGGCTTTCGCCGGAGTCTCTCTCTCCTGCATAAGTTATAATAATTATTATTATCATTATTTATTTTATTATTTTATTATTTTTTTCATTCAACCAAACAATTATTATAATTATTATAAAAAGGCGCCGCAAAGGCTTTTATTAACAAAAGAATCAAATACAAGGTACAATGTCAATAGAGGGCAACCTAGCAACAAGTTGAGCCCCTACACCTTTTTGAATTGAAATACCTAATCTATAAAAAAGAGAATTACCTATTTTGTAATTGAGATCATAATTAGCTATACAATTTCTCAACCTAGACAAGAATGTCGTCGGGCTTCAAATCCTTGCCATCATCCGATGAGAGTCCAAGATTGACCTCTTTTCTAGCTGCAACTCCAGCCTTGTAAAAAATATCCGAAACAATGTCCCTAACAAAGTCATGCCTAAACTTGATCCCTACCTCACTTGCACAATGAAGTGCATGATCGCTAAAGGCATCCATGTTCCTTTTACAACAAGCACAAACATCTACATTTTCAAAAATAGGTATACCAAGTCTGTAACAGAGAACTGCCCTGAATTGTCGAGGCCCCAGAGTTTGATTAAGCCCACATATTGATATAACTTTGAGATAATCCTGAGCATGATCGAGCCTGTTGCATTGCCAGAGGATAGTGTCACGGTATGTCATAGATAACTTGTACGGAATGTCATTCTTAACGACTTCAAAGTACTGCATTGCCAAGGATTTCATGGGACGAGTGGTAATAGAGTTGATGTTGAAAGAAGACAATCCACAAACCTGCATGAACTGAGACAAAGCATGCTGAAAACCAAGACATGGATCCGACTCAGGTGGAATCCCAAGAATAAACTCCTGCAGATTTCTTGTTTGAAAACAAGAAGCAAGATAACAAAAATTGCTTGTATCTGCCATCGTAAGGACACCGAGACCCCCATCTTTAATTGGTAGCATAGCAATACGTTGCTGAAGAGATCCAAAACCTGCACCTTCACCTGTAACTATGTGACGCAAGAACTGTAACAAGGGTTGATCATATGAAGGAATAATCTGATGAAGAGCTTCAGGGTTAGTAGTTCTCAAGTTAAAATAAAGCTTCGAAACACCTGCACAACTTCGTAATAATAACAACTCACTTTGGGGATCCTGCAATTGCTTGACAGACTCATGGAAACTCATTGAAACACGGATTTTTTCTCCGGCGATTTTTCTCCTGCGATGGAGAAAAAAATTCCATCGATTTTTCATCATGTTTTCCACGGATTTTTCATTCGATTTTGATTTTAGCCTGTATATACACTCGAGATCCCTTCTTTTGATTTCCTTTTCTTAATTTTTAGCCTTCTACGTTGGTATTTTTCTAGGGTTCTAGTTTTTCTACTGGTTTTTCGTTTTTTAGGGTTTCTTTCGCAGACCCAACGCCTAGATTCACTAGTTATGCTTCTCGAGCATCATCTCAAACGCCATTGTGCTCTCCTCCTTCTTCAGACAACGCTGCTGTAGAAGATAGCTTCTGCCATTCCCCTTTCAAGAGCATCGATGGCTTCCTGGATGGTGTTCATGGAAGAGGTTACGTAAAGGGGTCTTTTCTGAAACACCTCAATGACAGATACTTGTTCTCGGAAGCCAACAAGAACGTATGCAGGGATTTGACTGCAAATAATCTGAGTGTGTACCAGGCTTGGGAGAAGGTTCTTGGTAGCTTACGTATGTGGCTTTGCTCGAGGTGCATGCATTTGCATGCCTGGAAGAAACCTTGCAAAGGTCGTGAAAGTGTGATACATGGGGACGTTATAGAAGGGCCTGGTGCAACTGCGGAGTTTCTCATTCATGGTCTTGACAAGCCTGATGAGGTACTTACAGGTTCTGTGTGCTGTGAGAGTGGTGGTGATGCCGTAGATTCTTCCTCCATTAAGGCTGTTTGCGTTACTTCTGCGGATATTAGTGGTGATGTCGTAGAGTCCATCTCTACTGAGTTATTGAATGACGTCCTCCTTAGACAGATTCCAACAGTGACTTGCATACCCCATCAATGTAAGCTTAGCTTCTCGATAGCTTTGAAAGCCTGCCTCGACAGAGTATTAGTGAACCCTTCTAGCTTGGAAGGTTGGTTGCACCTTTTACTTCTCCCGATCTGTACTTTGTCTCTATTCAGACCACGGAACTCAGCTGAAGTACAATATGGTAACAGACGACGTCTTCAGGTGGCTGCAATCAACCGGGCACTCTCAGTTTGGAGAGAGCCAAATGGTTGTGTCATCTTGCTTAAGAAATTGCTTCAACAACCTGTTCTTCTTGGTTCAACGAAGGTGGATTTGAAGAAATAGAGGACGACTAATATGAATGCTTGCCGTAGGAAGATGAATTCCGGTCATTTCGCAGCAGCAATTCGTGTTTTGTCTTCATCTGGAGTTTCTCCATGTACTGAGAAGACTTATTTGGATCTGTTTGATAAACATCCCCATGCACCTCCCCCTGAGATTCCAGTGGAGGATGTCACAGCCGAGCCCATCACAATTGATTCCAAGGCAGTCTTGGGGGATATCAAAAGCTTCCCTAAAGGGACTTCGTGTGGTCGTGATGGCTTACGGGCGCAGCATTTGGTGGATGTGTTGAGTGGAGCAGCAACAGCCGTGGCAGATGACTTACTCTCTTCGATTTCTAGGGTTGTCAACCTTTGGTTGGCCGGTAAATGTCCTATGGAATTAGGCGAGTTTATTGCTAGTGCACCTTTGACACCGTTGCTCAAACCAGGAGGTGGTATTCGGCTCATTGCAGTTGGCACGGTCTGGCGCAGATTGGTTTCAAAAGTAGCCGCTTTTTCTGTGGGGAAGGATATGACTTCCTATTTAGGGGATTACCAATTCGGTGTTGGTATGCCTATTGGGGGTGAAAGCATTTTACATGCTGTAAATCGCTTATTGGAGGTGAAGGGTCACTCGGACAAAATGGCAATGTTGCTCATTGACTTTTCTAATGCGTTCAACATGGTGAGCAGATCTCAGCTCATCAAGGAGGTTCGTCTTCATTGTCCAGGTATTTCTCGTTGGGTAGAATTTGCTACTTACGGCCGGGTAAACTTTATTATGACCAATATACTTTGTCTTCTTCACTCGGTGTCCAACAATGTGACCCTCTCGGTCCCTTGCTCTTTGCCTTGACACTTCATCCTTTGGTGAAGATTATTGCCTCTCGCTGCAAACTTGATTTGCATGCATGGTACCTTGATGATGGTACAATTGTTGGTGATACTTTGGAGGTAGATAAATCCTTGAGCATAATTGAAGCTGAGGGGCCTGATAGGGGTTTACATCTCAATATAAAGAAGACTGAGGTATTTTGGCCTTCTATTGATCCCAGAAGTACTGAAGATGGTGTTTTCCCCTCGGACACTGGTAGACCTTCTAATGGTGTTGAACTTTTGGGTGGTCCTGTGAGTTTGGATTTGGATTTTATTAGTAATATGATGCTGAGCAGAGTGCACAAGACTGTTCATCTAATGGAGGCGATCAAAAAACTCAAGGATCCTCAAAGTGAGATGTTATTACTTCACAATTGCACTGGCGTGTCTAGATTATATTTTGCAATGCGTACTACCAATCCTGCGGCCTTGCAAGCAGCCACTGATCTTTTTGATGACCAGTTGCTTCAGTATTTGAGACCCCTTATTACTGGAGATGGCGCGGGATTTGGCCCTTTACAACAGAGATTAGATACGTTTCCTATAAAAAATGGCGGACTTGGCATTTATACTATGGCGGACACTCGTGCCTATTACTACCTCGCCTCTCAGAGCCAGACTACTTCTTTGCAAAAGGTAATCCTTGGTGATCTTTTCTCAACGGACAGATGCTCCGCTTATCAGTTGGCTCTTCAGACTTTTATCCAGGCATGTGGAATACCTTCTTCGTACTGTGTTGATGATACTTCCCCCCCTTCCATGCACTCCATGGCAGTCACTTATTTCGACGCAGTTAAGAAGCAAGTCCCAGACCGCTTTTCTATGTCTGTAAGAGATTCTTTCCTATGGCAATGCAACCGGGTCAAACATGCACAAGATTATTTATTAGCTGTGCCTATTAGTGGAATTAATCAGAGCCTCGGTCCAAGGCAATTCAGAGTTGTAAATTGTTATCGCTTGGCATCTCTCTGTTCGTTGAGAATAGTCTATGCCCATGTTGTAGCAAGCCTATGGATATCTTTGGTGATCATGCGCTTAATTGTGCTAAAGATGTTGGTTACAAGTTTCGACATGATGTTGTTCAAGATGTTGTTGCTGATATTTGCTACAAGGCTAGTGTAGCTGCACGCAAGGAAGTTTCACTTAGTTTTCTGACTGATGACGACAGAGATCTGAAGCCCGCCGATATCCTTGTCCTTAATTGGGATAATGGTCAAGATGTTTGTATGGATGTCACAGGTGTCTCGCCTTTCACTGGTGAAGGTGTTCTCTCTTTTGTCCCTGGTAAATCCATTTCTAATGATGTTTTACGGAAACGTGCTAAATATTTGGACAAATGTGTTTCACATGGGTATGGCCTTGGAGTCCTAGCCTTCTCTACCTTAGGAGAACTTGGGGAGGACACTTTGAGATTCTTCAAGCGTATGAAGAATTGTCTTATCAACAATGATGCTAGTTGTGGTATGGGGAGTTTTATTTTTTATAGACTAGGCATTGCTATTCAAAGGGGAGTTGGATCCCATCTTGTTGCTAGGTTACCAACCAAAAGTTCTGTATGAATTTTGTTCTTACAATCGGTATATACGTATATAGAAATATATTAGTTCTTTATTATTATTATTATTAATATTTATTTTTTAATCAAATACAAGGTACAATGTCGATAGAGGGCAACCTAGCAATAAGTTGAGCCCCTACACCTTTTTGAATTGAAATACCTAATCTATAAAAAAGAGAATTACCTATTTTGTAATTGAGATCATAATTATCTATACAATTTCTCAACCTCTTCAAAAGAAACACCATGTCTTCACTAAGTTCTCCTAAAGTGGAGAAAGCAAGAACGCCAAAACCAAACCCATGAGTAGATACCTTATCCAAATATTTCACCCTCTTGCGTGAAATAACATTAGAAATGGCGAAACCCGGAACGAAAGTTCGACCATGAATACCGTAAAAAGGTGAAACACCCGTAACATCAAAACACAAATCTTGCCCGTTAACCCAATTACATACAAGAATGTCGGCCAGTTTCAAATCCTTACTATCATCCGATGAGAGCCCAAGATTGACCTCTTTTCTAGATGGAACTCCAGCCTTGTAAAATATATCCTAAACAATATCCCTAACAAAATCATGTCTAAACTTTACGCCCACCTCACTTGCACAATGAAGAGCATGATCACCATAAACATCCATTTTCCTCTTACAACAAGCAAAAACATCAATAGTATTAAACATAGGTATTCCAAGTCTATAACTAACAACTGCCCTGAATTGACGAGGTCCAAGTGTCTGATTAATCCCACATATTGGTATAGATTTGAGGTAATCCTGAGCGTGATCAAGCCTATTGCTTTTCCAAAGTATAGTATCACGTTCTGACATAACAAATTGGGAAGGCATATCTTTCTTAACAACCTCAAAATACTGTATTTCCAAAGATTTTATAGGACGTGTGGCAATAGTGTTGATATTGAAAGAAGACATCTCACGTACCTGCATGAACAGTGACAAGGCACGCTGAAAGCAAAGGCTTAGCTCAGATTCCGGTGGAAGATTAAGGATGATCTCCTGCAGGTTTCTTGTTGATAACAAGAAGCAAGAAAGCAGTATTTACTCGTATCTTCCATCGTGTGAACTCCCAAACCCCCATCCTTCATTGGCAGCGTAGCAATACGTTGTTGAAGGAGCCCAAACCCTGCACCATCTCTTGTAACAATATGCTGCAGAAACTGTATCAAGGGACAATCATAACAAGAAATAATTTGTTGAAGAGCCTCAGGTTGGGTAGTTCTCAGATTGAAATACAGCTTTGAAACACCTGCGCAACTACGTAATAGTAATAAATCACTCTGCGGGTCATGTAATTGATTTACAGACTCCATGAGCTGTAAAGTTTTATCAATTTTATGCTTCACAAGGTCACTGCAAAACTGCAGATTACAACTCATCGGCCCTCCCAACAGCTTAACACCACGAGTAGGTCTACTAATGTTAGCTGGAAAGACTCCGTCAGCTTGACTTCTAGGATCAACGCAGGGCCAAAATAACTCTGTCTTGCGAACATTAAGATGTAGCCCACGGCTACTGCCTTCAACCTGAATTATAGACAACGCTTTAGCTACTTCCATACTATCACCAGCAATGGTACCATCATCAAGGTACCATGCATGAAAATCCAGTTTGCACTGTCCTGAAATCATGTTCACTAGAGGCTGAAGAACCAAGGAAAATAATAGAGGACCCAACGGATCCCCTTGTTGGACCTCACAAGCAGATGAAAGTACAACCTCATTATAATAAAGTCTTGTTGGAGATGCATAACAAAACTCCACCCATATGGAGATACTAGGGCATCTAAGTCTAACTTCCTGAATTAACTTGGTTCGATCAATCATATTAAAATCATTAGAGAAGTCAATTAGAAGCATGGACATAGTATTTTGTGTACCTTTCATCTCCAAAAGCCTGTTAGCAGCGTGAAGAATACCTTCTTCTCCACAGGAAACCCCAACCCCGAACTGATGATCCCCTAGATATAAAGACAGATCCTTACAAACTGATTTAGCAGCTAGCTTCGAACATAATCTTCGCCAAATTATACCAACATCAATTGGTCGTAGCCCACCTACAGTCTTGAGAAGAGGAGTTAAGGGAGCACTCGCAATGTACTCCCCTAAAGCAGATGGATATTGTCCAGCCAACCATAAATTGACTACCCCCGTAATGGATGCTAAAAGCTCATCACTCACAGCAGCAGTCGCACCACTCAAAGCATCTAAGATATGCTGAGCCCCAAGCCCATCTCTATCACATGCCGTGCCTTTAGGAAAACTCTTCAAGGCATCAAGGACAGCTTTAGAATCAACATACAAAGCAGCATCTTCAACTGGTTCAAGGGGGATAGATGGTGGTGGAGCATTTGGGTGTTTCTGGATAAGCTCTTATAGAGTGTCTGCATTGTCCAGAGCTATACCATCGTAGGATAAGACCTTCACAGCTGCAGTGTAACGTACTTGACTCAATTTCTTCTTACATGCTTGCACATTAAGGTTAGACTTCTTCTTATTGTTTGATTTACGGACTTGCTGTCTCTTCTCGGATTCAGCCAAAAGTTGTTCAATGAGATGAACACACCCACCACTTTCCTTCCACTGAACCAAAACTTGGTGGATACTATCCATCTGAAGCTTGTTTCTAATTCCATCCCTCTTTTACCTTGAGTTCTTAGGCATGTAAAGATTTAAGGTGCATATTGGCAACAGTAAAAGATGTAACCATGATGCTAAATATGTAGGATTAGATAATACCTTATCCAACGCGATCTTTAAAGTCCTTGAAAAATGAAGCCTGCATGGTGGGGGATGCTAGCAATGGTTGTGAACCGCTTCTGATAAACAAGATTTAGTAAATCTAAGTTGAGGACAACATCTGTGACGTCATCTCGCACAACTTATGGAATTGTGTCAGGGGTTTCAAGAGGTTTGACAATTCCATGAATGAGAAATTCCACAGAATTACCAGTAAGTGGTCCAACAGTGACATCACCTACATGAGACGCGCAGGATTTCTTCCAAGCCTGTATATGCATACATGGCGCACACAACCACATCTGCAACTGATTTAGTGTTCGTTCCCAAGCTTCATAAACTATTCTGCTAGATCTGATTCTCTCCCTGCAAGCATGTTGACACTCTGTATTTTGTTGATGTCTATCACGCAAATGCATGTAAAAACCCGACTTGTTATATCCATTACCACCAGTCCTATTAGAACACCCATAATTTTTTTTGAAAGGACACTGAATACGTCCTCCTTTGGTCATGGTTGGTTTGTTAGTACTCAAGATACAAGGAACCTTACCATTCTGAGATGAGGTGGATGAAGTCTGAGGCAACGACGACGAACAAGATGTAAAATCCACGACTTCATCTTCATCTATGTATTGAATTCTCGGAGTGTATGAGGTTGCAGATCGAGTTGTAGGCATTGATCTTGAAATACAAGAAACTCTTATATGCACTGAAACACCTCCTTCAGACAAAACACACTCAGACTAATTCAACAGTATAACCTTCACAAACTCTCAAATCTTCACAGTTACAAAACAAAGAAACAAGGCCAACTAGGAGTTAAGGAATGAGAGATTAAGGATTCAAATTAGGCAAACCCCAATCGAAAACTTAAAATTCCATTCATTGACCCACTAATTACGACAAAAACAACAAACCTTCACAGGAAAACTTCCAAAGCTGCTCAAAGAATACCTTCCCACAGAGAAACCCCCCTAACACAGAAACACCACTTTCAATCAAAGCAAACCCTAATCAAATCAACTCCTTGATTCAACTAACTCACACTCAATAAACTGAGAAATTCGATTCTCTAAAAACCCTAAGTGAATCTACGAAGAAGAAGTACAGTTGAATCTGAAAACTGATGGATTCAACGAGAAAGAAAGAAGAAGTTTCGACGAAGTCGGGAAACAATTATTCATTATTATTATTATTATTATTACTTTTATTTATTTTTTTTTATTATAAAAGGGGCCACGAAGGCTTTTATTATGAATCAAAATCAGTATTACAGGGGAAGGCGGGTAACCTAGCAACAAGCTGGGCACCAACACCTTTTTGAATAACTATTCCTAGTCTGTGAAAAAGAGAATTGCCTATCTTAAAATTAGCATCATGCCTATCTTAAAATTTCCTATCTTATTATTATTATTATTATTATTATTATTATTATTATTATTATTATTATTATCAACATTATTATTATTATTATTTTTATAAAAGGGAGACACTAAGGCATTTATTAATCAAAATCAATATTACAAGAGATGGTGGGTATCCTAGCAACAAGTTGGGCACCAACACCTTTCTGAATAACGATTCCTAGCCTATGAAAAAGAGAATTGCCTATCTTAAAGTTGGAATCATGTCCTACCATGCAATTCCTTAATCTCTTCAGGAAAGTTAATAAATCCGTACTAAGCTCACCAAAAGTGGAGAAAGCCAAAACACCGAACCCATATCCGAGAGAAGTGCAAACATCTAAGTATTTAGTGTTCTTGCGAGTAATTGCTGCAGAAATGGCGTGACCTGGTACGAAGTGGCGTGACTTAGCACTGGTAAACGGAGATACCCCAGTGACATCGAGACAAACATCCTTCCCATCTATCCAATTATAAACCATGATGTCCGATGGCCGAAAATCCTTATTATTGATGACGCCCAAAGAAACCTCTTTTCTATCCACAACCCCAGCTCTGTAACACATGTCTGCCAGAATATCTTTTACTAATTCATGTCTGAATTTAAGCCCGACCTCTCTAGCACAATGGATAGCGTGGTCTCCCAAGATATCCATGAGTTTGCCACAACAGGTACATTTATTACCTTCCTCAAAAAGGGGTATAGCTAAACGATATTGTAAGACCGAGCTAAACTGCCTGGAACCAATTGCCTGGTTGAGCCCAGGAATAGGTATTGCCTTAAGGAAATCCATAGCATGATCAGATCTATTACATTGCCAAACAATAGCTTCACGTGTAGAAAAAGAAAAGCGAGTAAGTACCTTTTCCCTGATAGATCCAAAGTAGATAGCAGCCAATGACTTCATTAATGAGGGGCGGCATCATTAATGTTGAAATCAGGGAGGGGGACCTCACAAGCTTGTGTAAAACTCTGTAAAGTAGTATGGAAACCAAGGCATAAGTCGGTTGTTGCAGGAAGCCTCAAAATAGAATTCTGCAAATGCTGGGTCTGTGCCTGAGATGCAAGGTAACAGTACTGCATAGTATCTGTCATAGTAAGAATACCCAGACCACCATCTTTGATGGGGAGAGTGGCTAGTCGTTGTTGGACTAAGCCAAAACCATCCCTATCTCCGACTATAAGATGACGAAGATATCACATAAGATAATCATCAAAGCGCGTGGCAACATTCTGAATCTCCTTGGGGCAAGTAGTGCGTAAGGCAAAATATAACCTCGAAACTCCAGTACAGTTGCGCAAAAGCAAAAGTTCACACTGAGGATCATGCAGCTCTTGAATCTTGTCAATGAGCTGAGAGGTTTTGGCAATCCTATTCAACACCACTTTACTACAGAAGTTCATATCTAGGCTGACTGGTCCACCAAGCAATTTAACACCATCTTTTGGCTTACCAATATTCGCAGGAAAGGCAGTATCGGAATCCCTTATTATTATTATTATTATTATTATTATTATCATTATTATTGTTGTTGTTTCCTTCATCTCATGGAAACTCCTTCAATTTATGGAAACTCCTTCGTTTCAACAAATTCCTTAATTTCATGATATTTTCTTCACATCATTAAAATAATATAAAATTAGGAAATGTGTCATGGGACCGAGCTCATTAGCCGGTCGGCCATGCCTTAGCCATGGCCGGTCCCACACCTTGTAATTCCTTATTTTATTATTATTATTTTTGTTTCCTTCATCCTACGAAGTTCCTCAGTTTGAGTAAAACCCTGATTTCTTCGTATTTTCTCAAATGTTGCTCAAACGCGCATCAGAGAATATCAAAATTATCAAGACTGAGACACGGACACTATGGTGACATGGGCATGTTACCTTGAGCGACCAGGGTCGTCCCTTTAGCTTACAAGAAGCCGGTCCCACATATTTTCATAATTTAACCTACTTTGTTCATATTAGGTTAAACTCTTCCAAACAACTTGGAATTTCATCAAACGATCGTCAGTCGGTCCATGACCACCAGGGACGGTCCCATGACCCCTTGGTCGGTCCCTCACTCCGTCATAATTAGGTTTTATCACTTAAGGCTCAAATGAGCATTATTTCAATAAATGATTAAACCATCATTTAATCATCCTTTCACCAACTGGTACTCAAGAGACTTTGGTGCTGGCTCACTTGAGCATTTGGGCGCTACATGGTCGGCCCATTATCCCATGTATTCGGTCCCTCCTTCACTCTGTGGTTGATTTTCAATAAATCATCAATTGATCAACAATTGATCAAAAATTAGGGTTTCGAATCCAAGGCTCTGCAAAGCATAATTCTGAGCAGGTTCAAACAATTTTACGTTGATCACACAATCAACATTTTAATTAATTATACTCGGTCCAGTTGCCAGTATTTTAAATTAATATTTCATTTGGTCCCGCTACCAATAATTCATCAAACGAGCAACATTTGCTCAGATGAGCAATATTTGCTCA
The DNA here is from genome assembly GCF_003573695.1 of Papaver somniferum. Lineage (NCBI taxonomy): Eukaryota > Viridiplantae > Streptophyta > Magnoliopsida > Ranunculales > Papaveraceae > Papaver > Papaver somniferum. The sequence goes on from NC_039367.1 coordinate 113,243,239, forward strand.
GATCAGAAATATTGGTTCAACTATCAATATTCAGCAATTCATCGAATGAGCAATATTTGCTCACTTTAACTATCAACATTTATTCGACAATTATACCTCTGTCTCAATAGACATGTTCAATTCATGAGTCCCAGAATATTCGTAAATCATGTTCGACTCAACAATACAAAGACTCATCGTTTCATCAAGTCAACAACTGACTAATTAAATACAGTATTCCTTGCAGACTCCACAATCACGAGACATCAATCGTGTCATATGGGGGATATTAACTAGGGTTTTGATCTGGCGGCCTATGGAACATGTGTTCACCCGCGATGAGAATGTGACTAAGTCGTGCGAGCGGTTGAAGGATTTAATGAAGTAGTGGGTGGATAATCAACCAAGTCTCTGCATGATGAGTAACTGGTTTTAACACGATTTCCCACTTTCCCACTCTTTGACTTCAGCAATTGTCACACTTATTGGATCAATGTGTATACTACTTCTTGCAATATAAATAAGTCTCTGAACCCATGGTTGAAACAACAGAAGAATTCTGATCCGAGCAATCACTCTCAAGAATTCGATCAATCAACCAGAACTTATTCGAACACAATATGTTAGAGCATTGTTCGGTCGAACTCGCATGCGTTTCTATCTCAAGCATGTTTGTCAATGTTAGTGATCAAAACTATAATTCTTTATTTCTAGTCTACTATAGCTAAGTCTCGGACTAGGATAAAAAGTGTAGTTGAGATCAATGGAAATCATCATACAAGACGAAGGACTACCCAAGGAACTGGTGGAACTTCATCGACTAAAAGGTATGTGGAGACTTGAACTTATCTATCACTCAAAAGTATATCTACTCTATCTCCTATCTTGAGACAAAAGTCATTTTGCTATATAGACTTTGATTATACAGATTTTCTATTTCGAGCCGAGTTTATCTCTGTTGATGGTGGATTTTCGTTTAAGGCTAAAATTGTAAAAGCCGAATTTAATAGGCTGACATCCTGTAAAGGATAAGGCCATTTGAGTGATGAATACTTCATCACTTTATTTATTCACCTAGAATGGAGCATGTGGAAACAATCCCTGTGAATTAAATACACCCAGAACGGAGCATGAGGCAAATATCCCGATTTTCTGTGGATTTATAGCATTATTAATTAATGCTTTATTAGCCTTGTATTTCCTGTGTTGTTCCCGGGAACCCTCACTGTTGATGCGGCATGAGGACTGAGTGTTGCTCCTAACAGAGTAACACGTATCTCCGAGTGTCAATAGTGAGGCATGCACGAAATGCCCGTACAGGATATCTCTCGGTGTGTTATACTAGCCTGATTGAGTAAAGTCTCTCGGTGTGTTATACTAGCACGATTGAGCATTCCTCTCGGTGTGTTATACTAGCCCAATTGAGTATAATCTGGACTGCCCGTGCTAGTCTCAGAAATTAGCATGACCACGCAGGTTGGCCGCATGATTTTAAAGCCTAGACGATCCTCAGTAGGAGCAGGCTATCACCACAATGACCACCAGCGGGCCTGGTTATGCCCTGGCTGGTCGAACGCATGCCTGACCCCCAAATAGCCGCCAAAAAACAGCCCTGAAGAGGATGGTCGAGCAGGCATGGAGTGGCTAGCATACGCAAGACTGTCAAAAAATGGTCTCAAAATAAGTCGCAACCGTCCAACTTCGCAGGAACGGTTGGACGGCTTGGATTGTCCCGCGATCAATTGGTGAAGTGTTGGCACGCCCATTGGCGGGACCACTTTCCACCTACCTGATCGGTTCTCCCACAACCAAGCTATGGGGCAATAAACGATTGCTCAAACATGGCTGGAGTGATACTTTAGGAAACCGTGGAAATCCAAATTGATCACGACCATCCAACTTCGCAAGCATGTTTGGATGGCTTAGATCAGGCCTATGACCGTCAGTATGGTATCACCATGTTCACCACCGTCCCAATGTGGATCCCACGTGGTCGGCCAATTCAAACAAAGAGCATAGCATGCAAAATCGTCCGGCCAAAGTAGCATGCGGGCGACCAACATAAAACCCTAATTAGGGTTTGCGGCATATTACATGTGTCGTCAATCGATCACGAGCGTCCATCTTTGCCAGCCTGGATGAAGGGTGCAGGAATAGACTAAGGAGGTCCTGAGAGTATCTACATGATCACCGTGGGTCCGTCTACCTCTATGTACGACCGACCAGAGCAAGGCAGGACCAGACGCCTCAATTTGTGCGCCCTGAAGGTGCCATGCCGTGCCCCTTTGGAAATCCTTTGCGGCACAGGATTCCTGCCGCAAATCGATCTCAGCCACTCCTCTTTACCGGTAAACTTGAGTGGCCTAGATCGCATCTTCATGGGGCAGTGAGGTATGGACATGCACACCGGCAAGCCGTCTACACGCCTTCCCGGTCGTTCATGTCAAAAACACCTCCCATGCTTGCGCACCTCTTCAAAACCCTAAAACTTCATCAACTCTACCAGCTTGGTTAGGCAACCCAGCCTAGAAGTTAAATGGCCAATAAGGTGTCGTGGTGATTACCATCCCTCACTCTACCACATCATGTGATCGTCCAAGGGAGGGCTTGCCTGTGCAACCTCCAAACTATCATTCGAAGATAGCTAAGCATGCATCTGTTCTAAGACGCTTAATCCGCGACTTACTCCGTTAAGCCTTAAAAAAACGATACTTCATACACATTGATTATATTCGATGCATTACATGTATAGAGTACACACAATATTTCATGAGTATCGACTTCCTAAATAACTTGGTTATTTAACCTAGCACCGTATGCTACCTTATATGGGTCCCACGATCCACACAATCGAGACATCAAGCATGTCACAAACTGGGGGATACATACTGGGATATTGGTCTGGCGGTTTACAGCGTGCAGCGTGCAACGCGCCATCACAAGAATGTGTCAGGAAGACATGGACGGTTAGTGATGATGGGAGAAGTGGGCTTATACCTGATCGTGTGACAATCACCAACACGACTTCACTACTACATCACTCCACCTCCTCCACTTCCTACGAGAGACGTGGGTTAGGCTCAATGAATTGTATAAATAGGTTCTCCTCCTTATTTCCAACACAGACAAGACAAAAACCAAGTATTGATACAATTCGTATTCAAACACACAGAGTTGATTGCTTCCATCTTACAAGCCAGTTCGGTATTCTGATACAAGTCATAAACCACCAACACCTTCACAATCTCAACACCTTCTTCGCTTTCCCTCCCTAAGATCAACCCCATCTCCTTCACTTTGTGACCGAAGCAAGTCTGGAACGACCTTTTCTTGGTTTAGGCCAGAATTGTACAGATTGATCTCTCGAATCAGAAATCACTCCCGTGCAGTGCATTTGTTTAGGGTTTAGATTCATTTCTCATCCACACACACCCCAAAATTACCAAAACCAGCAGAAATAGTTTTCACCCATAAACAACTTGCGACCACAGTGGGAGATTAGTCTCTCGGTTGTGAAGTCAATTTCTTCAATACCAATTCAATTTTACTGATTTCGAAAATGGTGGATCTTAGGTCTGGATCAGCAACCAATCCCAACGGGACTAGCGCTGACAACACTCTCGGTGTTGATATCCCAATCAGTGATGTCACCTGCAGCCAGTCAATACCATCAATGTATCTCGGAATTACTTCTTATACTACCAGCACCAGCGGAGCATGAGGAGATATTCCATTGGGCGTGACACCTCATATCACCAGAGCCAGAGCAGCCGCAAACCCTGGAATCTCTTCAAGTGTAACGCCTCCAGCCGTCACCAGAGCAACTTCCACTCCTCCACCGCGACGAGGAGATGGAGGAGCCATAGGAGGACAACCCCCTATTACCATGGTGGATTTGATGGAGAGACAAGAAGTTCTCTCTAGGGACCAAATGGACGTGGCTACAACTCAGAAAGAGGTACTCACTTTTCTTAAGACATTAACTGATCGATTGCCACAAGAGCCGCGACAGCCCCTGGAGCCAACAAGGAACGCATTCGACGCACTCGGAGAAGGTACGTCAGCGGCGCGGGCCTACATGAACCGGATCAAATAAGCGATGAACGACATACTCAATCTCCTCAACAAGATGACATCAGATATGAGCGGTCCTGTCATGGAGACTCCTACACTGGTGACTGATCCTCACAACGATCCTCCTCAAGTCAATAGTTTCACTATGAACCAGAGGCCGGTGGATCAGGAAGCGACTTCTCTAGTGGAAAGTTTATGCGAACTTTTACACCTCTCGAAGAATTAGCGGGCGGAGACGTTTGCTACAACCAACCAGAGGAAGGTCACAACCGTGCCATACATGTTGCCGCACGCATCAAGGATTCAGAGTTCAAGAGGTCTCTCATCGATACGGGAGCGTCTTCGAATGTGATTACTCTCAAACTCTCAGGACGGCCAAGGTTCGCCCAGGAAAGATCGTACGGAAGCCTACTACAATGACAGACTTTGAGGAAAACCAAACCAACAAGTAGGGGTATGTCAACCTGAATTTATCTGTAGGGCCCGTTCAGTCAAAGGTGAAATTCGAAGTCATAGAAAAAGATCCATACTACCGCATGATATTGGAGAGACTATGTCTTCATGACAGTAGAATTTTCCCTTCGACATATTACCAGTGCCTGAAGACTATACTGAATAAAGAAGTCTTTCGTATCCCTGCATCGCTGTCTCCCTATGCACCAATATGTGGAGTGGAATTGTTTGAACCAAGAGAAGCTCTGCAGGAAGGATCAGACAAAGTTCATTGCATCTCACTCCCCACGTGGGCGTCAATTCAGGAGGAAGACCGACTCGCATCATTGAGGGCTAAGCCCCACGATGCATCTTTGCTGACAAGGCGTTCTTCTTCATCTGGTGAAGCCGCAACCCACGCTCACGCTAAGAGGGAACAAACTTTTGTGGAAAGCCGTGACCAGAAAAGAAAAACTGACAGATCGGGTGCTGCGTAGATTTCAGACACTTGAACAAATGCTGCCCCAAAGACGATTTTCCTCTACCTAACATTGGCATGTTAGTAGACTCCATCAGCGGACATGACATGTTCTTCTTCATGGATGGATATAGCGGGTACAATCAGATAAGGATGTACGAGCATGATGCAAGTAAGACAGCTTTTCAAACTCCTCTCGGAAATTTTTATTATACTGTAATGCCATTTGGTTTAAAGAATGCCGGTGCAATGTATCAACGCTCTATGACAGCAATCTTCCACTGGAGCCCGATACCTCAAGGGAAGCAGCCTCAAGAAGATAACGATGTTCACGCGTCATGTCGAGAAAGATCCGGGAGAATTTACTCTATCAGACAATGGTGCATGTATATCGTGCTATGTTGGAGAATCTGCGCTTTTGGTCATCCTATGGACTTCGTGAAGCTGTTGAACGCTCATCTACAACAACATCTGCCCTGCTAGAAAGAACCAGCAAAAGGAAAGCCACCGAGATACAACATCCCGCGCGTCCAAAATTTCCAACTTCAACTCTAGTACTACATGCACGACTGCCACAATGATGAAACAACGTCCAAGATATTCCATATCTGGATCGACGGTAACTACATCAATGAGAGATGCTTTCAGAATTTGTCTCCCGTAGAAGAAGTAGTTGCGTTACCAAGGGAGATTTCACCTGGGACTTGAGAGGTACATACAGATCCTCCATGTAAAGAGCTTCATCATATTTGCAGAACCTATTAGTTAAGTTAATTGCATGAAGGAACTTCCCTACTCCTCAAAGACACGATCCAAAGATGATAATGGCAAAGGAGTATGACTGGGGACTGCTTAGCACTTCCCATCTCAAAGATGGTGAATTCAGAGAGATGCAAGCACGCTATCACTATGATTCCAAGATGTCCAAAGACGAGGATATACTCAAGTGAGCATATGTAAAGACGGCCTCATGAACTTAGCATGACAACATTTATCAAGTCGAAAGATCAGTGGATACTCGTGGGCAGGGGACTGTCTCCCTATTCTCTATTCCATGAAGAAACATCAAGAAAGCCATCGATTGCTGCTTCTCCTTTTAATAAAGAGACGATCTCTACCATTGTATGAAGGGTGCCAAGTTCGTGCAAGTTGCCACCACGCCTCTCCCTGCCGGTCTCTTATGATCACAGCTGCTTCCAAGAACCGTTGTTGCTCGCCGATTCATACCATCCAGAGCTTCACCATATCAACGACCACTACGTACAAAAGGTAATCTAAACTTCTGCATATTTTTACCCATGGATAAGTAATATGATTACTAGTACAAAGGCTGGATGGAGATACCTTTATGGTAGACCCATCGGGCATACAAGATAGAGCCACGTAGACCACACTTGGGGACTGAGGATCAACATGAAATTCCTTCGCCGTCAGTCAAGAACTTCTTCAACACAAGATAAATGGTCAATCAAGAAGAATATAATTCTCAAGGGGAAACCAAAGTGAAGAAGAAGCCGCTTCAACACTCTCTCGAGCAGAAGCCGCTTCAATGCTCTCTCCAAGATCCATCTCGACGTTCGCTCCAGAAGCTGCTTCAACGCTCTCTGCATGACCCACATTCACATTTGAGCACACAAGGTTCATTTTTGAGCAAATCAAGCACGCGGTGGGTCCCACGTTTGAGCGAAGCAGGCAGCAAGGCCGGTGTTTGGTCAAGATAGCAGGGTCGATGTTTGGTCGAAATAGCAAGGATGACACTCGAGCAAGCATATCAACCGTACGGGAAATGTTTGAAACATGTACACGGTGGCCCCGTGTTTGATCGAAGCATGCACAGCTGCCCATGTTCGAAGAAAGCATGCTCGCATCGGGTCCGACGTTCGTCCGAAGCAGGCACGCAGTGGACCCACGTCTAACCGAAGAAGGCACAACAAGCCTACGTTCGATAAAGTAGGCGCATGACGAGTCCCACGGTTGAGCGAAGTAGGGGGCCCACATGCCTATCAAACAGGTGCAACAGGGTGACGTTTGATCGAAGCATATACATGGTGGGGTCCATATTCGTCCATGGTTACATGCACGGTTTTTTGTGGGAAGGGGAGTATACAAGTTATATTCCCTTCTTGGCTCAAATACCCGAAGGAGGAAACCGGTCCCACCAAGATCGTGGTCACACCCAGCGCACCCAAATGGATGATTGCAGGGCTGGTCAGAACTCAACCAGGTAAACTTCATTTATCTTGTCTTCTTACATGCATACTGTCACCATCTCATGCCTAACCCACAATGATGTAATCATTATGTTCTAGGCAGGAGACTTAATGTTGATGGTGGATTTTCGTTTAAGGCTAAAATTGTAAAAACCGAATTTAATAGGTTGATATCCTGTAAAATATAAGGCCATTTGAGTGATGAATACTTCTTCACTTTATTAATTCACCTAGAATGGAGCATGTGGAAACAATCCCTGTGAATTAAATATACCCAGAACGGAGCATGTAGCAACAATCCTGATTTTCTGTGGATTTATAGCATTATTAATTAATGCTTTATTAGCCTTGTATTTCCTGTGTTGTTCCCGGGAACCCTCACTGTTGATGCGACATGAGGACTGAGTGTTGCTCCTAACAGAGTAACATGAATATCCGAGTGTCAATAGTGAGGCATGCACGAAATGCCCGTACAGGCTATCTCTCGGTGTGTTATACTAGCCCGATTGAGTAAAGTTTCTCGGTGTGTTATACTAGCCCGATTGAGCATTCCTCTCGGTGTGTTATACTAGCCCGATTGAGCATTCCTCTCGGTGTGTTATACTAGCCCGATTGAGTATAATCTGGACTGCTCGTGCTAGTCTCAGAAATAATCATGACCACGCAGGTTGGCCGCATGATTCTATAGCCTAGACGATCCTCAGTAGGAGCAGTCTATCACCACAATGACCACCAGCGGGCCTGGTTATGCCCTGGCTGGTCGAACGCATGCCTGACCCCCAAATAGTCGCCAAAAAACAACCCTGAAGAGGATGGTCGAGCAGGCATGGAGTGGCTAGCATGCGCAAGACTGTCAAAAAATGGTCTCAAAATAAGTCGCGACCGTCCAACTTCGCAGGCACGGTTGGACGACTTGGATTGTCTAGCCATCAATTGGTGAAGTGTTGGCACGCCCATTGGCGGGCCCATTTTACACCTACCTGATCGGTTCTCCCACATCCAAGCAATGGAGCAATAAAAGATTGCCCAAACATGGCTGGAGTGATGCTTTAGGAAACCGTGGAAATCCAAATTGACCATCCAACTTCGCAAGCATGTTGGGATGGCTTAGATCAGGCCTATGACCGTCAATCAGGTATCACCATGTTCACCACCGTCCCAATGTGGGTCCCGCGTGGTCGGCCAATCCAAACGAAGAGCATAGCATGCAAACTCATCCGGCCAAAGTAGCATGCTCGCGACCAACATAAAACCCTAATTAGGGTTTGCGGCATATTACATGCGTCGTAAATCGATCACGAGCGTCCATCTTCGCCAGCCTGGATGAAGGGTGCAGTAATAGACTAAGGAGGTCCTGAGAGTATCTACATGATCACCGTGGGCCCGTCTACCTCTACGTCCGATCGACCAGATCAAGGCAGGACCAGACGCCTCGATTCGTGCGCCCTGAAGGTGGCATGCCGCGCCCCTTTGGAAATCCTTTGCGGCACAGGATTCCTGTCACAAATCGATCTCATCCACTCCTCTTTACCGGTAAACTTGAGTAGCCTAGATCGCATCTTCATGGGGCAGTGAGGTATGGATATGAACATCGTCAAGCCGCCTACACGCCTACCTAGTCGGTCATGTCAAAAACACCTCCCATGCTTGGTTTCGACCAAGCTGAAGAGTGATGCTTGCGCACCTCTTCAAAACCCTAAAACTTCATCAACTCTACCATCTTGGTTAGGCAGCCCAGGATAGGAGTTAAATGGCCAATAAGGTGTCGTGGTGATTATCATCCGTCACTCTACCACATCATGTGATCGGCCAAGGGAGGGCTTGCCTGTGCAACCTCCAAACTATCATTCGAAGATAGCTAAGCATGCATCTGTTCTAAGACGCTTAATCCTCGACTTACTCCGTTAAGCCTTAAAACAACGATGCTTCATACACATTGATTATATTCGACGCATTACATGTATAGAGTAAACGATATTTCATGAGTATCAACTTCCTAAATAACTTAGTTATTTAACCTAGCATTGTATGCTACCTTCTGTGGGTCCCACGATCCACACAATCGAGACATCAAGCATGTCACAAACTGGGGGATACATATTGGGGCATTGTTCTGGCGGTTTATAACATGCAGCGTGCAACGCGCCATCACAAGAACGTGTCAGGAAGACATTGACGGTTAGTGATGATGGGAGAAGTGGGCTTATACCAGATCGTGTGACAATCACTAACACGACTCCACTACTCTATCACTCCACCTCCTCCACTTCCCACGAGAGACGTGGGTTAGGCTCAATGACTAGTACAAATAGGTTCTCCTACCTATTTCCAACACAGACAAGACAAAAACCAAGTGTTGATACAATTCGTATTCAAACACACAGAACTGATTGCTTACATCTTGCAAGCCACTTCGGTATTCTGATACAAGTTATAAACATCAAACACCTTCACAATCTCAACACCTTCTTCGCTTTTCCTCCCTAAGATAAACCCCATCCCCTTCACTTTGTGACCGAAGCAAGTCTGGAATGGCCATTTCTTGGTTTAGGCCAGAATTGTACAGATTGATCTCTCGAATCAGAAAGCACTCCCATGCAGTGCATTTTTTTAGGGTTTAGATTCATTTCTCATATACACACACCCCAAAATTACCAAAACCAGCAGAAATGGTTTTCACCCATAAACAATCTCGCCTATCTATTTCTCGAGATATGTGTTGGTAAGCTTTCGCTTTGGCCTAGTTCATCTTTACCTAGTGACGAAAGTCATGATATGTTTCAATCACTTTAAAAATTACTTTGACGAAAAATGGTTTGTGTATAACAACTATATAACGTCCTCTAAGAATATTTTAATGATTAAAATGAGAGTTTAGATTATATAACCAATGTTGGATATAAGCATTGTGGTAACACATATATGTATAAGTTCTTTTTCCTTGAACCGAAGTTTGCGAACTTTGTTGATCAAGAGAACCAGAACAAGATCCGTGAACTCAGTCCACGAACGCAGTCCTTGAACTGGCGGAAGTTCTCGACCCGAGAATATCTGCTGGAGTTTGAGAACTCCGTCCGAGAACTTAAGTCCGCGAACTTAAGCTGGTTATATCTAAAGACGATTGTTTGTGAACTTATTTATATTAACTAAGGAATGCTAAATGCAAACCGTGGCTATAAAGTTCATGAACCAATTCGAGTGAATCAAATCGTTTTTGCTTCGATTGTGTCTTGTGTAGTTACATAAGATTTCCTTGCAATTGAAAAACTCTCTAACTAGTTCATTTGAGTCATTTGAACTAGTTATGGTGAAGAAGAATATGGTTGATATGAAAGTGCTCATATGGCTAACCATTTGGTTAACTATTGTTGAACCAACAAATGTACATGTTTGGGTACGGTTACACAAGCCTAAAATCGTGCATTTCAATTGTGTGTAACAAGCTAAGTTTTTCGATCCAACGGTTGAAAGATATTAGCTTGAATCTAATCAGGTTTTCATCTAACGGTGAATATTGGATGCTTTGTTACCAAGATAACATTGATTGCAAACCCTGATTTGAAAGACTATATAAGGGAGAACTCTAGCAACTGGGAAACCTAATCCCCACACCTTCTGTGTGATACTAGTTGTGCTAAGCTAGATTCGATTCTCCTTTAACCTTTGGTTTCTTCTTCTAAACTAGGTTAACGACTTAAAGACTTCATTGGGATTGTGAAGCCAGACCGATACTACTTTCTTGTAGTTGTGTGATCTGATCTTGCATCTTCTATCGTTTTGAGTACAATCATAACGATTGGCTTGAGATTTATATCTCCGATAGGAAATATATAAAAATAATCACAAACATCTTCATCTCATCTTTTGTGATTCCACAATATCTTCTTTCGCCGCGTCGATTAAGATTATTGTGAGGTGATTGATAATACTAGGTTGTTCTTCGGGAATATAAGTCCGGTTTATCAATTGGTTCCTGTTCACCTTGATTTATCAAAAGACGGAACAAAAACTTGTATGTATTTCTGTGGGAGACAGATTTATCTATTCCTGTAGACTTTTCTGTGTGATACAGATTTTTTTATTAAGTCTTCGACTTTGGGTTGTAACAACTCTTAGTTGTGGGTGAGATCAGCTAAGGGAATCAAGTGTGTAGTATCCTGCTGGGATCAGAGACGTAGGAGCATAACTGTACCTTGGATCAGTGTGAGATTGATTGGAGTTCAACTACTGTCCAGACCAAAGTTAGTTTATAGTAGGCTAGTGTCTGTAGCGGCTTAATACAATGTATGTTCAATCTGGACTAGGTTCCGGGGTTTTTCTGCATTTGCGGTTTCCTCGTTAACAAAATTCTGGTGTCTGTGTTATTTCTATTCCGCATTATATTTTGTTATATAATTGAAATATCACAGGTTGGCGTTTGAATCAATCAATTGGAAATCCGACCTTTGTTTGTTGATTGAAATTGATTGATACTTGAACATTGGTCTTTGGTATCGTTCAAGTGATTTCTCTTGTATTCAGTTAGACTCGCAGATTTCTATTTGCTTGAGAAAGAATTGAATCAAGAAAGAGAGATATAACTCTTTGATATACTTTATTAAGATTGAGTCTAGTTGATTCTCTTGAAAGTATATTGGTTTTTGTCCATACAGATTGCTAAGCGAAATATTGGGTGTGGTTGTTGTACCCCCACTTTTTCAATTGGTATCAGAGCGGGCAAACACGTTCAAGACCTCATAAGTCTGTGTTTTTAGTGATCTGATTATGGACGAGTCTATCTCTAATAACGTACTTGTTCATAAATTACCAGATGTTTTTCAAAGCTTGGATTCACCTGAGAAAACTATCTCATCTAGATTAGTATCTAAACATTATCTTAATGTAGAACCTGTTGAAGTCTGGGAAACATGCCTAGAAGAACAGTTAGATGAACTTTCTGATGAAAGTGATTCAGATATGGATAGAGATGTTGATGAGGAAGTCTCAGAGTATGTTAAGCTTTTGAATTCGTTGGAAAAGAAAAAGATGATAACTTCTCATGTCACACCTTTTCTGACTAATCTATGTCGTACAAATAAGAAATTGAGAAGATACTACGCAGGTGTTTATGTCTCGAATCGTTCTAACGAATCGATCCTCAAGGATTCTGAGAAAAACCTACGTATGAAGTCACTTGAATGTGATAATCATTATCAAAAGTTATTTTTTTTGGAAGAAAAACTTGCAGAAACTGAAGCAAGGATTAACTCTCAGCAAGCAATTTTTGATGACAAAGAAAGCACTTATCTCACTCGAGAAAAACGCCTTGAGGATGATTTAGCTGCTGCTCTTGATAAAGTGAAGTCACTAGAAGACAGTCTGAGTAGATTCAATTCCATCTCTAAAAAATTATCTTCTTAGATTGGAGCATGTAAAGAACATCGTGACACACGTGGTCTGGTCTATAAAGGAATAGATGCTCCAAAAACTAGTAAGATCAATTTTTTTAAAGCTAATGATAATTCTTTATGCGAGAAGCCTTTTGCATCTTGTGATGATTCTGGAAACAAGGATTTTTCTCCTTGTAAATCTACTCACACGAGAACGGTAAAGAAAGATTCTTTTAACTGCTATTATTGCGGAAATAAAGGACATTCTGAGTGAAAATGCCGTTTTCGTTTAAGGAATAAAAAACTTCACAACATTCTTGCATGGATGTCAAAAGAAGTTATTAAACCGGTCTCTCATATTGTTGGAGTAAAAGGCATTGTCGACAATCAAGAAAAATTCTGTGATAAGACTTTTCTTAATTGTGTATTTGAAACAAAAAATACCGACAATGGCAGAAGGGCAACTGACTTCTTAAATAACTCTGAAAAAGAAAAAGGCATAGGAGAAAGAAAGAAAAGTTGAGTTCTTTTTCTCTGTCTATTGAAGACTATGGATCCAAGTCCGATGCTCCAGATTTCATTCATATCAATAATCGAGTCTCGGAGCTTAAGATCAGCATAAACAGACTCAAACGGAGCATCAAAAAGACAAGGAAAGCGACTGGCTCAGGTACTTCTTATTCTTCACTTGATAAAACTTCCTCAAGTAAGTCAAGTGATTTTTCTCTAAATCTTCTTGAAGGAGAAAAAGAAGAAGTCAATATTGATGAGCAAAATGCTCATCTAAATACAACATGACTACACAATATAGCATTCTTCTTGTAGTTTAAGAAGGATGCTCATTGTCTCAAGAAGTGTGTCTTGAGAATGCTGTCAAGGTTGTATGTTTACCTTTCCTTCTTCTTTTGTTGATGTAAATTATAGTTGATGATCTTAAAATATGTTGAGCTTCGCTCCAGTTCTTCTCTTGAAGATAATTATGATTATCCTCCTTTGAGAATAATTCCCTGTTTATGTGTACTTCCTTAAAATAGTTGGTTCTCAACTATTAAGTCTCGACACACGAATTTCATGCTCCTTCCTCTTGGTCAAACTTTAGAGCCGTTGCCATATGTGCACGAACACCTGACCCCCACGGATGTATACAATCCTTCCTAGGGTTTTCCATGGAACCTATTTATATAAACTTATGTATCATCTCTTGATACATATTTTCGTGAGGTCAAAAGGTTTTACCAATTTATGGTGAGCACAATGATTGGAGGTAACAAAGTTGGTGAAGTCAAGAAAGGGAAGACGATCGAGTTTCACAAGAACCCTGTTTTCATAACTTGCTTTCATGTTGTTGATCATGAAAACAAACTACCAGTTCAGATGTCATCACAACTGGTAGGAAATATTCTTCGAGATTTTGAGGTCATACGTGAACAACTCGGAATTGCAACAAGGAATCTTGATTTTATGAAAAACGAACTGAATGAGCTTGTCTATATTCAATCTCTGGTTGCTGACCAGGTTTAGTGTTTTTCAAATCATATTCTCTAAGAGATATTAATGCCTAGTAAATCTTCTATTTTTTCTTGTTTAGAAGAATAACTAGAGTTTGGAATAACCATTATTGTGATTACCCATAGCTATGTCCAACGTTTTCATCTTCATGTTTTTAGATTTATTGGTTTAAATTCTGAAATTGTTTGGAAGATGATTTTTGCAGTATTAATCTTTATGGTTTTATATATTGCAATTTGTTATGGGATATGAATGTTTTCGTCCGCGAACTGTGTTTGTCCCATACCTTGTCAAAAGTTAAGTCCTTTTTATGTCGATATGCATGTGTTGATAAAAAAAGGAATGAATTTTTGACAAATACCAAAGTTAAGCCTATTATGTCAATTACTGATGAAAGATAGGTTAAAATCTTTTGTTTACAAGGATTATGTCTATTGTATGTCATTGTGCAAATGGTGATGGAAAATAGAATGAATCCTTGATTATTCCACAGTATTTGGTCGACCTCCGGTCTACAATTTTTGTGCATATACTGTGTTGTTCCATAAAGTGTCTTATGTTGAGCACAATCGACTGAGTTATTCTTAGTGGTTGCTCCGTGAGGTATTTTATGTCGAGCATGTTCAACTAAATTAATCATCCTCGTTTGGTTATTTAGTTGTTGCTCCGTAAGTTTTCTTATGTCGAGCATGACCAATTAAATTGATTACTTTTTGTGGTTGATTTGGTTGTGTATTCCGATTAGATTAATTATGGGTTCTCTTGTGATTAATCTAATTGATTATTTTTTAGTCTTCATAAGTTCACTTATGTTGAGCATTTCCGATTAAATTAATCATGGGTTCTCTTGTGGTTAATTTAATTGAGTATTTTTGGAGTCAAATTAATACTTGTATGTGATTTGTTATGTCCAAAGAAATCCTTCTTTTCTTTTGAATTTAAGGTTGCTCTTGTTGTTCCTTCGGGAATTACATATTATGGGGGAGAGTTCTTAATTGAACTTGTGCTTAATTGCTAAATCTTTGTGCGGAGTGCGGCTGTGGAATATTATAGGGGTTATCTTGTATCTTTATAAGCTCCTTGATGAATGCATTTAGCTTCGGCTTTATGATTTCATCTAAACAAGTTGATATATTCTTTCTTTTGGTCATGAAATGTCTCTTTTGGAAATTTCATTAGGACCCCGTTTTCGTGCCTTTGCCAATTTTAAAAAGGGGGAGAATTAATATGTAGTTTATACTACAAATACATAGGGTTTCCGGATCATTATGTAAGGGGGAGTGATTTCCATGTGAGATGGAGTATTGGCTAAGGGGTAATGATACATATCACCATAGTATCATTGTCGAAGTTGTGATACAATTGAACTTTGATACTATATAATGATACTATGACACTGTATAATAATGATTGAGAATGTTTGTTTTCTCGTTGTTATAGCTACCGATTTTCAACAAGATGATGTTGAACTTACAACCTTTGGGATCATTGGAGTACTTGGAAGTGACGAAGATTTCGAGTAATGTTGTAGATTAGGTTGTGGAATAGGAGCTACAAAAGTTAATTCATTTATTTTTTGTATTCCATATGTATTGATAGTTTTGTCACTAAAACTGAAAAAGGGGGAGATTGTTAGAGCATTGCTCGGTCGAACTCGCATGCGTTGCTATCTCAAGCATGTTTGTCAATGTTAGTGTTCAAAACTATAAGTCTTGATTTCTAGTCTACTATAGCTAAGTCTCGGACTAGGATAGAAAGTGCAGTTGAGCTCAAGAACTCCATGACAATCATCATACAAGACGAAGGACTACTCAAGGAACTGGTGGAACTTCATCGACTAAAAGGTATGTGGAGACTTGAACTTATCTATCACTCAAAAGTCTATCTGCTCTATCTCCTATCTTGAGACAAAAGTCGTTTTGCTATATAGACTTTCATTATGCACATTTGCTATTTCGAGCTGAGTTTATCTCGCCTACCCATTTCTCGAAATATGTGTTGGTAAGCTTTCGCTTTGGCCAAGTTCATCTTTACCTAGTGACGAAAGTCATGATATGTTTCAATCACTTTGAAAATTGCTTTGACGAAAAATGGTTTGTGAATAAAAACTATATAACGTCCTCTAAGAATGTTTCAATGATTGAAATGAGAGTTTATATTATATAACCAATGTTGGATATAAGCATTGTGTGGTAACACATATATGTATAAGTCCTTTTTCCTTGAACCGAAGTTTGCGAACTTTGTTGATCAAGAGAACCGGAACAAGAGCCGTTAACTCAGTCCGCGAACCCAGTCCGTGAAATGGCGGAAGTTCTCGACCCGAGAATATCTGCTGGAGTTTGAGAACTCCTTCCAGGAACTTAAGTCCGCGAACTAAGTCTGCGAACTTAAGTTGGTTATATCTAAGGACGATTGTTTGTGAACTTATTTATATTAACTAAGGAATGCTAAATAAAAACCGTGGCTATAAAGTTCATGAACCGATTCGAGTGAATCAAATCGTTTTTGCTATGATTGTGTCTTGTGTAGTTACATAAGAGTTCCTTGCAATTGAACAACTCTCTAACTAGTTCATTTGAGTCATTTGAACTAGTTATGGTGAAGAAGAATATGGTTGATATGAAAGTGCTCATATGGCTAACCATTTGGTTAACTATTGTTGAACCAACAAATGTACATGTTTGGGTACGGTTACACAAACCTAAAATCGTGCATTTCAATTGTGTGTATCAAGCTAAGTTTTTCGATCCAATGGTTGAAAGACATTAGCTTGAATCTAATCAGGTTTTCATCTAACGGTGAATATTAAATGCTTTGTTACCAAGCTAACATTGATTGCAAACCTTGATTTGAAAGACTATATAAGAGAGAACTCTACCAACTGGGAAACCTAATCCCCACACCTCCTGTGTGATACTAGTTGTATTAGCTAGAGTCGATTCTCCTTTAACCTTAGGTTTCTTCTTGTAAACCAGACCGATACTACTTTCTCGCAGTTGTGTGATCTGATCTTGCATCATCTATCGTTTTGAGTACAATCGTAACGATTGTCTTGAGATTTATATCTCTGATAGGCAAGATATAAAATTAATCACAAACATCTTCGTTTCATCGTTTGTGATTCCACAATATCTTCTTTCTCTGCATCGCCGGTTTATTAATTGGTTCATGTTCACCTTGATTTATCAAAAGACGGAACAAAAACTTGTAGGTATTTCTGTGGGAGACAGATTTATCTATTCCTGTAGACTTTTCTGTGTGATACAGATTTGTTTATTAAAGTCTTCGACTTTGGGTCGTAGCAAGTTATGGGTGAGGTCATCTAAGGGAATCAAGTGCGTAGTATCCTGCTGGGATCAGAGACGTAGGAGCATAAATGTACCTTGGATCGGTATGAGATTGATTGGGGTTCTGTTAGAGCATTGCTCGGTCGAACTCGCATGCGTTGCTATCTCAAGCATGTTTGTCAATATTAGTGATCAAAACTATAAGTCTTGATTACTAGCCTATTAGAGCTAAGGTCTTGGATTGTGATAGAAAGTGTAGTTGAGCTCAAGACTCCATGGAAATCATCATACAAGATGAAGGGCTACTCAGGGAACTGGTGGATCTTTATAGACTAAAATGTATGTGGAGACTTGAACTTATCTGTAACTCAAAAGTCTATTTACTCTATCTCATACTCTTGAGACAAAAGTCGTTTTGATATATAGACTTTCATTATACACATTTGCTATTTCGAGCCGATTCTATCTCTCCTATCTATTTCTCGAAATGTGTGTTGGAAAGCTTTCTCTTTAGCCGAATTCATCTTTACCAAGTGACGAAAATCATGTTATGTTTCAATCACTTTGAAAATTGCTCTGACGAAAAATGGTTTGCGAATAACGGCTATATAACGTTCTCTGAGAATGTTCCAATGATTGAAATGAGAGTTTAGATTACATAACCATTGGTAGGATATAAGCATTGTTACGGAAACACATATATGTATAAGTCCTTATTCCTTGAACCAAAGTTGGCGAACTTTGTTGATCAAGAGAAATGGAAGTGGCGTGAGCCAAGTCCATCAGTCCGCGAACTCAGTCCGAGAACTCAATCCGAGAACTTGCGGAACTTCTCGGCCCGAGATTTTCTGCTGGAGTTTGTGAACTCCTTCCATGATCTTAAGTCCGCGAACCCCGTCCGCGAACTTGAGCAGGTTATATCTAAAGTCGGTTGTTCTTGAACTAATGTTTAAATAAACTAAGGAATGCTTTTGCATACAGTGGCTATAAAGTTCATGCACCGATTCGAGTGAATCATACCGATTTTGCTTCAATTGTGTCTTGTGTAGTTACATAAGATTTCCTTGTAATTGAACAACTCTCTAACTAGTTCATTTGAGTCATTTGAACTAGTTATGCTGAAGAAGAATAAGGTTGATATGAAAGTGCTCATATGGCTAACCATTTGGTTGACTTGTTGAACCAAAAAATGTTAATGTTTGGGTACGGTTCATAAACCCAAAATTGGACAGTTTATTTGTGTGTGACAAGATAAGTTTTTGATCTAACAGTTGAGAAATATTAGCTTGAATCTAATCAGGTTTTCATCTAACGGTGAATATTGAATGCTTTGTTACTAAGCTAACATTGATTGCAGACCCTGATTTGAAAGTGTATGTAAGGAAGAACTCTAGCAACTGGGAAACCTAATCCCCACACATTCTGTGTGATACTAGTTGTGCTAAGCTAGAATCGATTCTCTTTAACCTTTGATTTCTTAGTCTAAACTAGGTTAACGACTTAAAAACTTCACTGGAATTGTGAAGCCAGACCGATACTAATTTTCTTGTAGTTGTATGATCTGATCTTGCATCTTCTATTGTACGAGTACAATTGAAATAATTGTCTTGAGATTTTATATCTCCGATAGGCAAGATAGAAATGTAATCACAAAAAAACTTCGTCTCATCGTTTGTGATTCCGCAATATATTTTTTCGCTGCGTCGATTAAGATTATTGTGAGGTGATTGATAATACTAACCTGTTCTTCGAGAATATAAGTCTGGTATTATTGATTGGTTCCTGTTCACCTTGATTTATCAAAAGACGGAACAAAACTCGTAGGTATATTCGTGGGAGATGGATTTATCTATTATCGTAGACTTTTCTGTGTGATACAGACTTGTTTATTAAAGTCTTCGACTTTGGGTCGTAGAAACTCTTAGCTGTGGGTGAGATCAAATAAGGGAATCAAGTGCGCAGTATCCTTTTGGGATAAGAGGCGTAGGAGCATAAATGTACCTTGGATCAGTGTGAGATTGATTGGGGTTCAACTACAGTCCATACCGAAGTTAGTTTGGAGTAGGCTAGTGTCTGTAGCGGCTTAATATAGTGTGTGTTCAATTTAGACTAGTTCCCTGGGGTTTTCTGCATTTGCGGTTTCCTCGTTAACATATTCTGGTGTCTGTGTTATTTCTATTCCGCATTATATTTGTTTATATAATTGAAATAATACAGGTTGTGCGTTGTTTAATCAATTAGAATATCCGACCTTTTGGTTATTGATTTAAATTGATTGACACTTGGATATTGGTCTTTGGTACCATCCAAGTTATCTCTCTTTGATAAAGACTCGCAGATTTCTATTTGCTTGAGTAAAGATCAAATCGAGAGATTGAGATATAAACTCTTTGATATACTTTTTATCTAGATTGAGTCTGACTGTCTAGTTGATTCTCTAGAAAGTATATTGGAGTTTGTCCATACAGATGGCTAAGCGAAATATTGGGTGTGGTTGTTGTACCCCCACTTTTTCAATTGGTATCAGAGCAGGCAAGCACGTTCAAGACCTCACAAGTCTGTGTTTGTAGCGATCTGACTCTATGGACAGAGATGATATCTCTATTAACGTACCACCAGTCTTCGATGACTCTAATTACTTATGGTGGAATATTTCTATGCGATCTTTTCTTCAAGCACGTGATTTTCAATCATGGGTATATTTTGTTAATGGCTATGATCCTCCCGTTGTGGCAGTTGGAGATGTAAACGTTCCCAAACCTATTGGTGAATACATCCCTGCTGAGATACTTGCTGCAAAGCAAAACTCCGACGGTTTAAATGCGATCATACATGCCATTACCCCAAATCTTCAGCACCATGTGACTAATTGCACTAAGTCGCAAGAAGCTTGGGATATCATGGAAACCGTATTCGAAGGTAACTCCAGTGAAAAGGAAGCTAGGCTTCAAAACCTTAACTCCGATTGGGAAAACCTTCGTATGGCAGATGAAGAAACATTTGATGAGTTTAATCACAAAGTGTCTGAAATTGTTAATACATCTTTTGTATTGGGTAAGACTATTCCTAAAAAGGACATTGTGATGAAAATTCTCAGATCACTGCCATATAGATACGACTCTAAGAAGCATGCCATCGTTGAGGGAAATAACCTTGAAATACTATCCAGAAATACTCTTGTTGGAAAGTTGAAAATTTTTGATCTTGAACTTGAACAAAGAGGGAAAAGTCATCAGTTTAGCAATCATGTTATTGCATCTGACCGTAAGTCTCGATGTTCTACATTGACTGATAAAATTAATGAGAATTGTTTTAATTCGACTTTGTCACTGTTTATACAACAGCTTAAAAAATCCCTTAGACAGAGGAAAAGAAAGTCTCAAAAGAAAGCTCAGTTAATCAATAAAAAAGTTCAGAAAAACTATGTCAACAATTCTAGTTTCAAGTGCTATAGAAGTGTTCACAATGCTTTTAATCATCCTGATACGGAGAAAAGTGAGATAACTAAAGCATGGATGTCTACTCTTGACTACTGTCCTGAGGATGAAATCTATGAAGGTTCTCTTAATCTATTTGTTGATAATCACGTGTGTCCTCCTAACAGTCCTGATTATTCCATGATAAACAATCTTACTTCCTCGGAAATACTTCAACTTAAAAAGGAAGTCTTAATTAAAAGAATTGAAAATCTGGAATTCCAACTGTATAACTTAAAATTGGAAATGAACAATCGTGATTCTTACAAGACGACCTTGTACTGCCAGCAAATTTCTCCTGATTCTATATCACTCTTAAGTCACCTTAACGACAAGAATCATACAGAAGATCACAAGGATTTATCTAATCTCAAGATTTCCTCATGTGATCATCAGGATCATCCTAAAACCTGTGACACCTTGAAACATGAAAAGTACTCCTTGTCAAACGTCGTTTGCAGAAGAAGAAAAAGAAATCTCGTACAAAACCCTCATCTTTTGTAAAAGAGGTTTCAAAAAGAATGCATAGTTTACGAAAATCAACAATCAAGGTATTCAAATTTGTGCTAAAAAAAAGAAAGGATGAAGTACATAACTCTTCTTTCAAGCAAGGAAAGTGATGTTTGGATTGTTCTCTTTCCATCTAAGAAGATACGGGTTGATTCTTATGATAATGCGATGAGCCCTGATCTTCACGACTCTTCTCTGGACGGGAAAGTCTGTGTTTCTCATTTTGATAAGCTCTCTTTAACCATGAATCTCGTTTTGGAACAAGTTCGTGCCCTAAAAAGTGAACTCGAAACTTCTTCCAAGAAACTTGAAGAAAAGATGGATCATCTGGAGTCGAGAATTGATCTTATCGAAGATGAGCTCGATGAATACATAGAATATGATAAAAGTATTCAAAGTAAGTGAAATGCTTTACAACAGTTTATTTATCTAGTAAATCTTCTATATTTCTGTTCTTGTTTAGAAGAATAACTAGAGGTTGGAATAGCCATTATTGTGATTACACATAGCTATGTCCAACGTTTTCATCTTCATGTTTTTAGATTTTTTGGTTTAAATTATAAAATTGTTTGGAAGATGATTTTTGCAGTATTAATCTTTGCAATATTGTTATGGGATTTGTGTGTTTACGTCCGTGAACTTGATTGTCCCATACCTTGTCAAAAGTAAAGTCTTTCATGAATTGATATGCATGTATTGATGAAAGAATGAATGGACTTTTGACAAATACAAAAGTTAAGCCTATATTGTCAATTATTGATGGAAGATAGGTTAAAATCTTTTGTTTACAAGGATTATGTCTATTAAATATCGTTATGCAAATAGTGATGGGAAATAGAATGAATCCTTGTATTTTCCGCAGTAATTGATCTACCATGATCCATATTTTATGTATTACTGTGTGGCTTCGTGATGTGTCTTATGTTGAGCACGAAACAACCATGTTGATTATTTTTATGATTAGCCTTGTTGTTGTTCCGTAAGGTACTTTATGTTGAGCATTTTGAACTAAATTAATCATCTTGTTTGGTTATTTAGTTATGACTCCATAAGTCTTCTTATGTTTGAGCGTTCATGACTGGGTTGATTGTTTAACTTAGTCATTGCTCCATAGATTCTCTTATGTGAGTATGGCCAATTAAATTGATTACTTTTTTTGATTAGTTTGGTTGTGTATTTCGATTAGATTAATTATGGGTTTACTTGTTATTAATCTAATTGAGCGCTCTTAAGTCTCCATAAGTTTACTTGTGTTGAGCATCTTCGGTAAAATTAATCATGAACTTCTTGTGGTTAATTTAATATCTTGGATTCAAATTCATACTTGTATGTGATTTGTTATGTCCAAAGAAATCCTTCTTTTCTTTCGAAATTAAGGTCACCCTTGTTGTTCCCTTGGGAATGACATTTTATGGGGGAGAGTTCTTTTGAACTTGCGCTTAATTGCCAAACCTTTGTGGGGAGTGCGGCTGTGGAATATTATAGGGGTTATCTTGTATCTTTAAACTCCTTGATGAATGCATTTAGCTTCGGCTTTATGATTGCATCTAAATAAGATGATGTGTGTTCTTTCTTTTGGTCATGAAATGTCTCTTTCGAAAATTTCATTAGGATCCCGTTCTTGTACCTTTTCCAATTTTACTGGAAAAAAGGGGGAGAATTAATATGTAGTTCACACTACATATACATATGGTTTTCGGATCATTATGTAAGGGGGAGTGATACATATCACCATAGTATTGTTGTTGAAGTTGTGATACAATTGAACTTTGACGATGTGTAATGATACTATGACACTGTATTACAATGATTGAGAACTATTGTTTTCTTGTTGTTATAGCTACGGATTTTCAACAACGATGATGCTAAACTTACAACCTTTGGGATCATTGGAGTACTTGGAAGTTACGAAGATTTCGAGTAATGTTGAAGATTAGGCATGTGGAATAAGAGATACAAAAGTTAATTTATTTATTTTTTGTATTCCGTATGTATTAATAGTTTTGCCACTAAAATTGACAAAGGGGGAGATTGTTAGAGCATTGCTCGGTCGAACTCGCATGCGTTGCTATCTCAAGCATGTTTGTCAATATTAGTGATCAAAACTATAAGTCTTGATTACTAGCCTATTAGAGCTAAGGTCTTGGATTAGGATAGAAAGTGTAGTTGAGATTAAGACTCCATGGCAATCATCATACAAGACGAAGGACTACTCAAGGAACTGGTGGATCTTCATCGACTAAAAGGTATGTGGAGACTTGAACTTATCTGTCACTCAAGAGTCTATTTACTCTATCTCCTACTATTGAGACAAAAGTCGTTTTGATATATAGACTTTCATTATACACATTTGATATTTCGATCCGAGTCTATTTCACCTATCTATTTCTCGAAATGTGTGTTGGTAAGATTTCTCTTTAGCCGAATTCATCTTTACCAAGTGACGAAAGTCATGTTATGTTTCAATCACTTTGAAAATTGCTCTGGCGAAAAATGGTCTGTGAATAACGACTATATAACGTTCTCTGAGAATGTTTCAATGATTGAAATGAGAGTTTAGATTACATAACCATTGGTAGGATATAAGCATTGTTGTGGAAACACATATATGTATAAGTCCTTATTCCTTGAACCAAAGTTTGCGAACTTTGTTCATCAAGAGAAATGGAAGTGGCGCGAACTCAGTCCGCGAACTTGCGGAACTTCTCGGCCCGAGATTTTCTGCCGGAGTTTGTGAACTCCTTCCATGGGCTTAAGTCCGCGAACCCAGTTCGCGAACTTGAGTAGGTTATATCTAAAGTCAGTTGTTCTTGAACTAATT
This sequence comes from Papaver somniferum, assembly GCF_003573695.1. Taxonomy (NCBI): domain Eukaryota; kingdom Viridiplantae; phylum Streptophyta; class Magnoliopsida; order Ranunculales; family Papaveraceae; genus Papaver; species Papaver somniferum. Next base: position 113,267,387 of record NC_039367.1, read on the forward strand.
TTTAAATAAACTAAGGAATGCTTTTGCAAACCGTGGCTATAAAATTCATGAACCGATTCGAGTGAATCAAACCGATTTTTCTTCAATTGTGTCTTGTGTAGTTACATAATATTTCCTTGCAATTTAACAACTCTCTAACTAGTTCATTTGAGTCATTTGAACTAGTTATGCTGAAGAAGAATAAGGTTGATATGAGAGTAATCATATGGCTAACCATTTGGTTGACTTGTTGAACCAACAAATGTTAATGTTTGGGTACGGTTCATAAACCCAAAATTGGACATTTCATTTGTGTGTGACAAGCTAAGTTTTCGATCTAAAGGTTGAGAAATATTATCTTGAATGTAATCAGGTTTTCATCTAACAGTGAATATTGAATGCTTTGTTACTAACCTAACATTGATTGCAAACCATGATTTGAAAGTGTATATAAGGGAGAACTTTAGCAACAGGGAAACCTAATCCCCAGATATTCTGTGTCATACTAGTTGTGCTAAGCTAGAGTCGATTCTCCTTTAACCTTTGGTTTCTTCTTCTAAACCAGGTTAACGACTTAAAGACTTCATTGGGATTGTGAAGCCAGACCGATACTACTTTTCTTGTAGTTGTGTGATCTGATCTTGCATCTTCTATGGTACGAGTACAATTGAAATAATTGTCTTGAGATTTTATATCTCCGATAGGCAAGATAGAAAAGTAATAACAAACAAACTTCGTCTCATCGTTTGTGATTCCGCAATATCTTTTTTCGCTGCGTCGATTAAGATTATTATGAGGTGATTGATAATACTAAGATGTTCTTCGGGAATATAAGTCTGGTATTATTGATTCGTTCATGTTCACCTTGATTTATCAAAAGACGGAACAAAACTCGTAGGTATATTCGTGGGAGACGGATTGATCTATTATCGTAGACTTTTCTGTGTGATACAGATTTGTTAATTAAAGTCTTCGACTTTGGGTCGTAGCAACTATTAGTTGTGGGTGAGATCAGCTAAGAGAATCAAGTGCGCGGTACCCTGCTAGGATAAGAGGCGTAGGAGCATAACTGTAGCTTGGATCAGTGTGAGATTGATTGGGGTTCAACTACAGTCCATACCGAAGTTAGTTTGGAGTAGGATAGTGTCTATAGCGGCTTAATACAGTGTGTGTTCAATTTGGACTAGGTCCCGGGGTTTTTATGCATTTGCGGTTTCCTTGTTAACAAAATTCTGGTGTCTGTGTTATTTCTATTCCGCATTATATTTGTTTATATAATTGAAATAATACAGGTTGTGCGTTGTTCAATCAATTAGAATATCCGACCTTTTGGTTGTTGATTTAAATTGTTCGACACTTGGATATTGGTCTTTGGTACCATCCAAGTTATATCTCTTTGATAAAGACTCGCATATTTCTATTTGCTTGAGTAAAGATCAAATCGAGAGACTGAGATATAAACTTTTTGATATACTTTTTATCTAGATTGAGTCTGACTGTCTAGTTGATTCTCTATAAAGTATATTGGAGTTTGTCCATACAGATTACTAAACGAAATATTGGGTGTGGTTGTTGTACCCCCACTTTTTCAGGTTCAACTACAGTCCAGACCGAAGTTAGTTTGTAGTAGGCTAGTGTCTGTAGCGGCTTAATACAGTGTATGTTCAATCTGGACTAGGTCCCGAGGTTTTTCTGCATTTGCGGTTTCCTCGTTAACAAAATTCTGGTGTCTATGTTATTTCTATTCCGCATTATATTTTGTTATATAATTGAAATATCACAGGTTGTGCGTTTGAATCAATCAATTGGAAATCCGACCTTTGGTTGTTGATTGAAATTGATTGATACTTGAACATTGGTCTTTGGTACTGTTCTAGTGATTTCTCTTGTATTCAATTAGACTCGCAGATTTCTATTTGCTTGAGAAAGAATTAAATCAAGAAAGAGAGATATAACTCTTTGATATACTCTATTAAGATTGAGTCTAGTTGATTCTCTTGAAAGTATATTGGAGTTTGTCCATACAGAATGCTAAAAGAAATATTGGGTGTGGTTGTTATACCCCCACTTTTTCACAATAGTTCACAGAAAACTTGCAGAAACCTTAAACACATTCACAATCCTTAACCATCATTGATCTCACACATTTCTCAGCTTCCCTCCTACAGATCGGCCCATCCTCTCTTGTGACCGAATTGACTCTGGAACGGCCATTGTCTTGGTTTGGGCCGGAGTATTACAGATTGATCTCTCGAATTCAAGCAATCCCTTTTGGAAGTACATCTGTGTGAGGTTAAGCAGTTTGCTCGGTTCGAGGAGTCTCCTCCGCACGGTCGTCTCCTTATTTCCTTAAAAACCAGCAAATCGTTTTTCCCCATCTACAGATTGGCGACCACAGTGAGAGATTAATCTCTCGGTTGAAATCTCAATTTTCACAATATAGTTGGTCTTAGGTCTGATTCAATTACCCAAGACTACAGTCAGAGTCTTTCAAATGGTGGCGCTCCTCATCATCTGAATGACTCTGGTAATACTCATCGTTCATACTTTACTACTCCTTTCCCATCTATTGATGCATTTTATGGGGAAATTTCATCATTGGTTGAACTAGCACGAAGGCAGGAAATTTTGGAATGAAACATAAATCGATTAAAGGGAGCAATCGATAATTTATTCAACTGCATAGTGGATTTGACAAGAATATTAGGAGCTCAGGTTGTGGAACGCTCGTCTCTTGACACCACTGACGCCAGCCCCCAAGCCAACAGTTTCACTACTTATGAAAAGCTAGTGGACCAGGAAGTCACACATTTGATTGAAAATTTATGTGAACTCCTACACTTCTCCAGAGATCAACGTACAAACACATTTGCTGCACTCAACCAAATATCATCCGACTTGCAACTAACTCCATCATCTCTAGCAGTTGAAGAAATATCCATGATCTCTGAACATTCGATCAACAATATCACCTTCGGAGAAGAAGACTGCATGGCAGATGAAGGACATAATCGAGCCTTGTACGTGACTGGTTTTATCAAGGACTCTGAATTCAGGAGAGCTCTTGTTGATACAGGCGCTTCTACAAATATTATTCCCATGAAGACTCTCAAGGCGGCCCAGATCCCACATAGTAAAGTTGTCCGCCATCCCATCTTGATGACAGGTTTTTAAGGAAGCCAGAGCAAAATATATGGATATGCATATGTAGACCTGAAAGTAGGACCTATTAAATCAAAGGTCAAATTTCACGTGATTGAGCAAGAACCTGATTATCACATGATACTCGGACGACCGTGGCTCCATGATAACAATGTGGTTCCCTCAACGTACCATCAATGCATGAAGGCTCTACTCAACAACAAGATTGTTCGGATTGCGGCTTCATCATCTCCTTATGCTCCGGTCTATGATGCTGAATTCCTTGAATCCCCAAAAAGTATCTCTAAACCTCCAAGCAAGATCTACAGTACTCCACTCCCAGGTTGGAAGTCTATTAAAGAAGTTGCTGACAAACCATCACCATCTTCAGGTGCTAAACCGATGAATTCACATGCTACACCGATCAAGCGCCGCAAGGATCAGGTATCAACTCCGAGATCTAATTTCATAGCCAATCATGATGTGGAGGGGAGGATCATTTACTGTGGGCGCAAAGATTAACAATTAATAGGGGAGATCAATGAAAAGTCTCCCCGCCCCGAAGAATCATGTCAGAGCGAACAATCACCTGATGAAGATATTCAAGATGCTCCACGACAATTGCAAGATGGCACTGATTCCACTACTGATGATCTTGAAACAATCAACATCGGGACGAAGGATGGTCTGAGGCCAATCTTAATTAGTTTCGTACTGTCACCAGAAGAACGGACGGAACTTATAAATCTGTTGAAAAAGTATCAGGATATCTTTGCTTGGACATATGAAGAAATGCATGGTCTAGACGACAAATTAGTCATTCATCATATGCACATCACTCCCAACTCCAAAGCTGTCAAACAACCGCCTAGGAAGTTAAGACAAAAAGTCGAGGAGCAAATCAAAGTCGAGATTCAGAAACTATTGGCAGCAGGATTCATCAAACCCATTCAACATCCAACATGGTTGGCAAACGTTGTCCCAGTCAAGAAGAAAAATGGTCAAATCAGATGCTGCGTTGATTTCAGGAATCTGAATAAATGTTGCCCGAATGATGATTTTCCCTTACCCAACATTGATATGCTCGTCGATGCAACCAGCGGTCACGGTATGTTCTCATTCATGGATGGTTACAGCGGATACAACCAGATCAAGATGTATGAACATGATTCCAACAAGACTGCATTCCGTACTCCCATTGGGAACTTTCACTACACGGTGATCCCTTTCGGCCTGAAGAATGTAGGAGCCACTTATCAAAGAGCCATGACTGTGATATTCCACGATATGATGCACAAGCAAGTGGAAGACTATGTTGATGATATGGTGGTGAAATCGAAAACTCGAGCCCCCACCTGGAAGTTCTGATACAAGTTTTTGAAAGATGCAGAGAATATAAGTTAAAGATGAATCCTATGAAGTGTGATATTGGTGTTTCTTCCGGAAAGTTTCTAGGATTCCTGGTCACTGTAAAAGGAATCAAGGTCGATCCGGACAATACAAAGCCATTACTACCATGCCCCCTCCACGTACTGTCAAAGAGCTCCAGAGTTTTATGGGCAATGTAAATTATATTCGGCGTTTCATTCCTGGGTTGGCTCAACTCATTGATTCATTCACTCCTCTGCTGAAGAAAGGAGCAAGTTTTGCATGGACGACCGTCCAATAAGAGGCATTCAAGAAAATACTGCAGATACTATTATTATCTGCTGTCATGAAATCCTCGGTGCAAGGACGGACACTAATACTTTACACAGCTTCCAGTGGCTATCGGAGCGCTTCTCGCTCAAGATGATGAAGAAGGCATCGAACGTACAATCTATTATTTCAACCGTACAATGAGAGACGCTCAACTCCGATACCCAAAAGATGAAAGAGCGTGTGTAGCATTGGTTCATGCAATCCAGAAATTCAGACACTATTTGTTGTCCAACACAGTCGTGCTCGTTTCCAAAGCCGACCCTATAAAGTTCTTACTATCAAAACCAGCCTTGATAGAGAGACCAGCTGTTAGAGCACTGCTCGGTCGAACTCGCAAGTGTTGCTATCTCAAGCTTGTTTGTCAAGTTTAGTTTCCAAAAGTACAAGTCTTGATTTCTAGTCTACATATATCTAAGTCTCAGACTAGGATAGAAAATGTAGTTGAGCTCTAGACTCCACGACGTTCATCATACAAAGACGAAGAACTACTCAAGGAACTGGTGGAACTTCATCGACTAAAAGGTATATGGAGACTTGAACTTATCTATCACTCAAAAGTCTATCTACTATATCTCCTATCTTGAGACAAAAGTCGTATTGCTATATAGACTTCGATTATACACATTTGCTATTTCGATCCGAGTTTATCTTTCCTATCTATTTCTCGAAATATGTGTTGGTAAGCTTTCACCTTGGCCAAGTTCATCTTTACAATTGACGAAAGTCATGTTGATTATTTAAATCTCTTGAAAATCGCTTTGATGAAAAATGGAGTGTGAATAACCTCTATATAACATCATCTAAGAATGTTTCAATGATTGAAATGAGAGTTTAGAATATGTAACCATCTTTGGATATAAGCATATATTGTGTTCGCACATTAGTGTATAAGTCCAAACCCGGGAACCAAATGTATGCATACTTGTGTATGTACTAAATGGTTGATGGAGACTGGGTAAGTATACGCATACTGGCGGAAGTTCATGACCGAGAATTTCTGCTGAGTTTGGAATTCAAAACCAACTCAATCCGGTTACCAAGGTATGCGTACCCGTACGCATACTGGCAGAAAGTTCACGTCCATGAATTTCTGCTGAGTTTGAAAACAAAAAAAAACTCAAATCCGGTTACTTAAGTATGCGTACGCATACTTAAGTGTGTTACTTTCCAAAATTGGTTTGTTTATGAACTAAAACATTTATATAATAAGGAATGCAATTTGCAAACCGTGGCTATAATGTTCATGAATCGATTCGAGTGAATCAAAACCAATTTTGCTTCAATTGTGTCTTGTATACTTCTATAAGATATAAGCAATTGAACAACTCTCTAACTAGTTCATTTGAACTAGTTGTGGTAAAGAAGAATATGGTTGATATGAAAGTGCTCATATGGCTAACCTATGGTTAACTATTGTTGAACCAACTAGGTGTACATGTTTAGGTACGGTTACACAAACCTAAATGAACGTGCATTTCATTTGTGTATAACAATCTAAGTTCGATCTAACGGTTGAAAGATATTAGCTTGAATCTAATCAGGTTTTCATCTAACGGTGAATATTAAATGCTTTGTTACCAAGGTAGCATTGATTGCAAATCCTTATTTGAAGACTATATAAAGGAAAACTCTAGCAACTGGAAAACCTAATCCCCACACCTCCTGTGTGATACTAGTTGTATAATCTAGAGTCGATTCTCCTTTAACCTTAGGTTTCTACCGAGACCCTGTAGGTTAACGACTTGAAGACTTCATTGGGATTGTGAAGCCAAACCCAACTATTTTCTCTGTAGTTGCGTGATGTGGTCTTGCTATTTCTATCGTATTGGAGTACAATCGTAAGATTGGCTTGAGATTAATTTCTCCGATAGGCAAGATAGAAAAGTAGTCACAAACACCTTCGTCTCATCGTTTGTGATTCCACAATATCTAGTTTCGCCAACATACGATTTAGATTATTGTGAGGTGATTGATAATTCTAGGTTGTTCTTCGGGAATATAAGTCCGGGTTATCAATTGGTTCTTGTTAACCTTGATTTATCAAAAGACGGAAAAAACTCGTAGGTATTTCTGTTAGATACAGATTTATCTATTCTTGTAGACTTTTCTGTGTGATACAAATTTGTTTATTAAAGTCTTCGACTTCGGGACGTAGCAACTCTTAGTTGTGGGTGAGATCAGATAATGGAATCAAGTGCGTAGTATCCTGCTGGGATCAGAGACATAAGGAGCGCAAATGTACCTTGGATCAGTGTGACATTGATTGTGACAAAGGCCATAGAATTATCTTCAATGCGAATGGATGTGACATTGTAGACAAAACTGGGAAAGTAATTTTTCAGGGAACTCGTGGTAAAAACAACTGTTATTTTCTGGATACTCAGTTCAGTAACTATTACAATTTGACTAAGGTGGAATCTACACATCTTTGGCATGAGCGTTTTGGTCACATCAATTATCGTCTTCTAACTAAGATCATTAACAAAGAACTTGTTAGAGATGTTCCCAAAATAAATGCAAAGATTGATGGTGTGTGTGGTGCCTGTCAAAAGGGTAAACAAACGAAAGTTCACCATAAATCATCTTGAGATATTCTCACTAAAGCTCCACTTGATTTGATTCATATGGACCTCTTCGGACCTATTCAACAACTCACGGTTGCTGGTAAGAAGTATGCTTTAGTTATGGTAGATGATTACACCAGATTCACTTGGGTTGCATTTCTATCCCATAAGAATGAAACCCTTGATGAATTCAAGATTATTGTTAAGAGAATCCAGAACGAACAAGGTCGCAAACTAAAGAAAATTAGAAGCGACCGTGGAACTGAATTCAAGGACATTAGGTGTTTGAATTTTGTGACGAACTGGGGATTATTCAATAATATTCACCACCCATTACTCCTAAAGCCAATGGAGTTGCAAAAAGAAAATACAGGAGCATTCAGGAAATGGCCAGGGTAATGCTCCATAACAAAAACTTACCGTTAAGGTTTTGGGGAGAAGCTGTCTTCACAGCATGTTATTTGATCAACCGTGTCTACCTACGGTCTAAAACCCTAAACACTCCTTATGAGTTTTGGTACGGTAGAAAACCAAACTTGCACTATCTCAGAGTGTTCGGAAGTAAGTGCTACATTCTAAAAGATCGAGAACAAAGAGGGAAATTTGATACTAAAAGTGATGAAGGTATCTCCCTTGGCTATGCCTCTGATAGTCGTGGTTTTCGAGTGTTTAATCTCATAACCCAAGTTATGATGAAGTCCGCTAATGTTATTATCGATGATATTAGTAATTTTTTTCATCATGATAATCCTCCTGCTGAATTGCCTCCAACTGAGACGATTGAGAAAGTCAAAGAAATCCCAGAATCAGTTGAAGTCATCACAACTGTTACTGATCCTGATATTTTTAGTGACGCGGAGAAGAGCACTGATCAGGCTACTCCTGTTAAACAAGAGTGTGTCCCTCCTCGACACCTCTGGGTTCAAATGAATCATGATCCCAACAGTATTATTGGAGGTAGAGATTATACTGCAAAGACAAGAGGACAAATTTAAAATATTTGAAGTTTTGGTTGTTATCTTTCACAAGTAGAACCGAGAAATATTCATGAAGCTCTTAGTGATCCCTTTTGGGTGAATGCAATGCATGAAGATTTAAATAAATTTCAAAGACAAGACGTATGGGAACTAGTACCTTGTACCTCCAATATCAATATTGTTGGTACTAAATGGATATTCAAGAATAAGTCTGATGAATTTGGCACAATTGTTAGAAATAAAGCCAGACTTGTCCCTCAAGGATATTTACAGATTGAAGGTATCGACTTTGACGAAACCTTTGCTCCTGTGGCACGCCTTGAGTCTATTCGGTTGTTATTAGCTCATGCTTGTTTTCTTAAGGTTAAGCTGTTTCAAATGGACATAAAATCCGCGTTCCTAAACGGAAATTTAAAGGAAGAGGTCTATGTCGCTCAACCTAAAGGTTTTTAAAACCTTGATTTCCCATATCATGTTCTTAAGCTTAAAAAGACATTATATGGGTTGAAACAAGCACCTAAAGCCTGGTTCGAAATCTTACTACTTCTCTTCTTAGGAAAGGTTTTTCAAGAGGCGGAGCTGATAAAACCTTGTTTACCAGATGGAGTGGGAAAGATGTTGTCATTGATCAAGTATATGTAGATGATATCATCTATGGTTCAACTTCTGAGAAACTTGCGAAAGATTTCCAAGTCTCTCTTGGCAAAGAATTTGAAATGAGCAATGTTGGTGAATTAAAATTCTTCTTAGGATTACAAATTCAGCAACATAAGGATGAAATTTACTTATCTCAAGAAGAATATGCTAAGGATATTGTCTCAAGGTTCGGTTTGGATAAGTTAACTCCAAAACTGACACCTATGCTCGCTACTGGTAAATTACAAAGAGATGAGAAAGGAGTAAATGTGGATCAAAAAATGTATCGATCTATTATTGGTAGTCTTTTATATCTTACAGCTCCTAGACCTGATATTTCTTTTAGTGTTGGTTGTTGTGCTAGATTTCAGGATAATCCAAAGGAATCTCATCTTGCAACTGCAAAAAGGATCATATGATATGTGAATCACACGGTTGGGTATGGTCTATCTTACACTTTTGATACTAAGATTGACCTTTCTGCTTATTCAGATGCTGATTGGGCAGGATGTGTAGAAGACAGAAAAAGTACATCAGGGGTTTCTAATGCGTAGGACTGAATCTTGTGGCTTGGCATAGCAAAAAACAAAATTCACAATCCCTGTCCACATGTGAAGCAGAGTATATTGTTTCCGGCTCATGTTGTACTCAACTTTTCTGGAGGAAACAAATGTTGAGTGATTATGGAATTGATACTGGAATAATGAATATCTTTTGTGATAACTCTAGTGCGATTCGAATCAATGAGAATCTCATTGAGCACTCAATAACAAAGCACATTGATATAAGGTACCATTTTATTCGAGATCTCTATGAAAATGGTATCATAAATATGGAATTTCTCCCTTCCGAACAACTATTGGCTGATATTCTTTCCAAACCGTTAGACATTGCTACATTTCAACACTTACGACAATCTATTGGTGTTGTTTTGGCTCATTAGTTATTCCTAAAACTCTTGCCCCTGTGCTTATATCGATTTTGTGGGCAATTGGGTTTGGAACTCCAGTAAGTGTTTACTTCAATTCTGCATTTGTTTCAGTAGGTTGATTTTCTGTCAGGTTTCTTAGTGTAATTGTCCAATGAAATCCTTATTTTCTTGTGAAAGTAAGGTCGCTCTTGTTGTTCTTTCGGGAATGACATTTTATGGGGGGGATTTCTTAATTGAACTTGTGCTTAATTGCCAAATCTTTGTGGGAGTGCGGATGTGGAATATTATAGGGGTTATCTTGTATCTTTATAAACTCCTTGATGAATGCATTTAGTTTCGACTATATGATTGCATCTAAAAATTTGATATGTGCTTTCCTTCGGTCATGAAGTGTCTCTATGGAAATTTCATTAGGATCCCACTAGTTTTCCTACCTTTGCCAATTTTATTGACAAAAACGTGGAAAATTAATGTGTAGTTCACACTACAAATACATATGGTTTTCGGATCATTATGTAAGGGGGAGTGGTTTCCATGTGAGATGGAGCATTGACTAAGGGGGAGTGATACATGTCACCATAGTATTGTTATCGAAGTTGTGATACAATTGAACTTTTTTGTTGTGTAATAATACTATGACACTGTGTAACAATGATTGAGAGCTTTTGTTTTCTCATAGTTATGGCTATGGTTTTCAACAACGATGATGCTGATCTTACAACCTTTGGAATCATTGGAATACTTGGAAGTGACGAAGATTTCGAGTAACGTTGAATAACCAAGGAGATCATGCATGTGGAAGAGAAGCTGTAAAGTTTATTTATTTTGTATTTCATATGTATTGATAGTTTTGTCACTAAAATTGACAAAGGGGGATATTGTTAGAGCACTGCTCGGTCTAACTCGCAAGCGTTGCTATCTCAAGCTTGTTTGTCAAGTTTAGTTTCCAAAACTATAAGTCTTGATTTCTAGTCTACATATAGCTAAGTCTCGGACTAGGATAGAAAGTGTAGTTGAGCTCTAGACTCCACAGAGTTCATCATACAAAGACGAAGAACTAATCAAGAAACTGGTGGAACTTCATCGACTAAAAGGTATGTGCAGACTTGAACTTATCTATCACTCAAAAGTCTATCTACTTTATCTCCTATCTTGAGACAAAATTCGTATTGCTATATAGACTTCGATTATACGCATTTTCTATTTCGAGCCGAGTTTATCTCGCCTATCTATTTCTCGAATATCTGTTGGTAAGATTTCGCTTGGCCAAGTTCATCTTTACAATTGACGAAAGTCATTTTGATTGTTTCAATCTCTTGAAAATCGCTTTGATGAAAAATGGAGTGTGAATAACCTCCATATAACATCCTCTAAGAATGTTTCAATAATTGAAATGAGAGTTTAGAATAGGTAACCATTTGGATATAAACATATAGTGTGTTCGCACATTAGTGTATAAGTCCAAAACCGGGAACCAAATGTATGCATACTTGTGTGTGTACTAAATGGTTGATGGAGACCGGGTAAGTATGCGTACCCGTACGCATACTGGCGGAAGTTCACGACCGTGAATTTCTGCTGAATTTGGAATTCAAAACCAACTCAATCCGGTTACCAAAGTATGTGTCCACGTACGCATACTGGCGGAAAGTTCACGTCCGTGAATTTCTACTGAGTTTGAAAACAAAAAAAAAATTCAAATCCGGTTACTTAAGTACGCATACCCGTACACATACCTAAGTGTGTTACTTTCTAAAATTGGTTTGTTCATGAACTAAACCATTTATATAATAAGGAATGCAATTTGCAAAGGGAAAATTAGGCTAAGGCCCGACCCATGGGTAACCCATAATCTGAGTCCCTTAATTAAAAGAAGTTTAAATCTAGGCCCCGAGTTATTAAAAGACACCCATACCCTTTTATATATTGTCAAGCCCCAAATTAGAATAAAATTCAAAATTTAAGCCCAAAATTATTAAATCTAGGCCCAAAATTATTAAAGTATAGTGTGAATATGTAAACAGAAGTTACACATGCATATGACATGTGTATCCAGAAGTTACACATCCTACACATTAAAAAAATAGACATCAAAAAGAACGCATACAAAAAATACATGTATTACTTTAATATCCATTTATAATAATTTCTTAGCATGTACACACGCATCTGTCTAGTGTGATTGAGAGTTACATATGCATATATCTAGTGTAATTGAGAGTTACACATGCATCTGACTTGTGTATTCAACGTCAACTCCAATTCCAGCGCAGCGAGACCAATACCACGAAGAAGCAATTAGCTTTTATGAATTTATCGAAAACCTGAAATATAACAACAAACAAACATAAACTAGTGTCAAAAGAAAAATGCACATCAAAAAACAAAAGAGAAGAAAAATTAAAGATGCATCTGGCTAGTGTAACTAGCAGTTATACATGAAATGAAACACATAAAAAATAAGAATAAACTATAAAAAGCAATCAGAAAAATAGGACTACAAAAATGGATGTGTACTAGGAAGTTACACATCCATATGGCTTGTTACCTGGCATATGTAATTTTTTGGTTGTAATGCTTGTTCATTTTAACATGTGTAATTAGTAGTTACACATGCATGTGACCAGTGTAACTAAGAGTTACATATGTATATAACACGTGTAACTAGAAGTTACACATCCGTACGACTTGTCTAAATAGGAGTTACACATGCATATAGGATGTGTACATCAGAATGTCTACTAGTAAACATCTAAAATCAAAGAACAATGCTTATTCACAAAAAATGGATAATAGTTTATTCAAGTTTCTATCGATAAACAAGCAAACTGACGGAATTCACGAGGGAATATTCATGGAGGCAAGTTAATAACAAAAAACATGCCACTCAAAAAAGAAATATAATTACTTACAGAGTTAACCCCAACGACGAAGAAGAAATACATGCACGACCAGGCTTAGTTGACGCAGAATTGTTTCCCTTAGGCAGCTCTATAAGCTTCAGGAGGCATAAATTGCACCATAAATAACCGAATCATTAACACCAGTTTTCTCCCCATCTTCTAGTACCCTACTAATACCACCACTAGGTCCATACCAACACATCCTCTCTGAAATTAGCAAAACTACCACCGTCAGCTTCTTCAATAACTAAACAGACACAAACACTCAAGGTCATATTCAACAAGTAGTCACAAAAATCTTTAAATATAAAACAAATAAAATATGTTTCAACTAGTATACATCCTAAGTTACTGTAACATCATTAATAACCAAAACAACTGGACAGTAATAATATGTTAAATCATTCTTATATCCTATGCAATTCAAAACATCTAATTCAACCAAAAATCCCGAAAATTATAATACAAGCAAACAATATTTTTCCCAGCAACCCAACATCCAAAGCCCCATCATTCAAATTATCTCGCATATATATGGCTCATCTAAACATGTATATGACATGTGTAAGCGACAGTTACACATCAGTATTATGGCTCGTGTACCTAGAAATTTATAGTGTAATCTTATTAGACTATGCATCTTATAGTACAATTTACAGTGTCATCCAATCTGCATGATATCCCATTCCATAAGAGCTTGCAAAAAAAAAAAAACAAAAAAAAAACGTAGACTTTTATCCAAACCCATTAGCATATGTATCTATAAGTTACACATCTCACATATGCTATAAGTTACACATCTCGTTAGCATGTGTAACTAGTATCTACACATCTATTTAGCTTGTGTAACCAAAATATACACATCTAATAAGCATGTGTAACTAGTAGCTACAAACCACTTAGCTTGCCAGGTTAAAATTCGCTAATTTCGTCACATAAAGTTCAGAAGATTTAAAATGTTTCAATCAAAGATAAGCATATTGCATCAGTTTTGACCTAAGAGTATTCATGGAAGATATATAGTATCTAAGATACTTTAAAGAGATAATAAATACTTATATTCGATGTGATTCATTATGTGACCACATATGTTGATGAGATTATTAGTCGTTATATTAATCTAGTATTCATTGTGTGAAAAAGCGGGGGTACAACAACCACACCCAACAATTCGATTAGCAATTTGTATGGACAAACTCCAATATACTTTCTAGAGAATCAACTAGACAGTCAGACTCAATCTAGATAAAAGTATATCAAAGAGTTTATATCTCAATCTCTCGATTTGATCTTTACTCAAGAAAATAGAAATCTGCGAGTCTTTATCAAAGAGAGATAACTTGGATGGTACCAAAGACCAATATCCAAGTGTCAATCAATTTAAATCAACAACCAAAAGGTCGGATATTCTAATTGATTGAACAACGCACAACCTGTGATAATTCAATTATATAAACAAATATAATGCGAAATAGAAATAACACAGACACCAGAATTTTGTTAACAAGGAAACCGAAAATGCAGAAAAACCCTGGGACCTAGTCCATATTGAACACACACTGTATTGAGCCGATACAGACACTATCCTACTCCAAATTAACTTCGGTCTGGACTGTAGTTGAACCCCAATCAATCTCACACTGATCCAAGGTACAATTATGCTCCTACGCCTCTGATCCCAGCAGGATGCTACGTACTTGATTCCCTTAGCTGATCTCACCTACAACTAAGAGTTGCTACGACCCAAAGTCGAAGACTGTAATACCCCAATATTCGGCAGTGGTTGGTCGAATGGAATATAAGTAATGGTTTTTCCTTCCCTAACACCGAGGCCTTTTCAGCACAATTGACTCCAGAGTTGGCAGAAAACTCTGCAGTTAAGCGTGCTCGTGCGGGAGCAATCCAGGGATGGGTGACCTCTCGGGAAGTTTCTGCTGGATCACCACAGTGGCTAAGTGGGGAAAGTATCGATGGAGGGACAGGTCATTACAGAATGGTATCAGAGCCGACGACGGTTCACCTGCCGAGGGCGGGAAGGTACGCTGGATGGGGTTGGTCCAGGTGCTTCTCATGAGGGACAGAGAACGTCGAAGATCTGGGATTGAATATATTCAGGAGCCGACGACGGCTCCAATTTAAGGTGGCGGTGTTGTAATACCCCGATATTCGGCAGTGGTTGGTCGAATGGAATATAAGTAATGGTTTGTCCTTCCCTAACACCGAGGCCTTTTCAGCACAATTGGCTCAAGAGTTGGCAGAAAACTCTGCATCTAAGCGTGCTCGAGCAGGAGCAATCGAGGGATGGGTGACCTCTCGGGAAGTTTCTGCTGGATTACCGCAGCGATGCCCGTTAAATCCCCACACTGCCGGATCACTGTAGTGGCTAAGTGGGGAAAGTATCGGTGGAGGGACGGGTCATTACAAAGACTTTAATAAACAAATCTGTATCACACAGAAAAGTCTACGGTAATAGATAAATCTGTCTCCCACGAATATACCTACGAGTTTTGTTCCGTCTTTTGATAAATCAAGGTGAACATGAACCAATCAATAAACCGGTCTTATATTCCGTAGAACAGCCTAGTATTATTGATCACCTCATAATAATCTTAATCGACGCAGCGAAAAAAGATATTGTGGAATCACAAACGATGAGACGAAGTGTTTGTGATTACTTTTCTATCTTGCCTATCGGAGATATAAAATCTCAAGCCAATTAATTCAATTGTACTCGTATGATAGAAACAGCAAGATCAGATCACACAAATACAATAAAAGTAGTATCGGTCTGGCTTCA
The DNA here is from genome assembly GCF_003573695.1 of Papaver somniferum. Classification (NCBI taxonomy): domain Eukaryota; kingdom Viridiplantae; phylum Streptophyta; class Magnoliopsida; order Ranunculales; family Papaveraceae; genus Papaver; species Papaver somniferum. Next base: position 113,283,016 of record NC_039367.1, read on the forward strand.
CAATGCCAATGAAGTCTTTAAGTCGTTAACCTGGTTTTAGAAGAAGAAATCAAAGGTTAAAGGAGAATCGACTCTAGCTATGCAACTAGTATCACACGTAAGGTGTGGGGATTAGGTTTCCCAGTTGCTAGAGTTCTCCCTTATATAGTTTTCAAATCAGGGTTTGCAATCAATGTTAGCTTGGTAACAAAGCATTCAATATTCACCGTTAGATGAAAACCTGATTAGATTCAAGCTAATATTTTTCAACCGTTGGATCGAAAACTTAGCTTGTTACACACAAATGAAATGTCCAATTTTGGGTTTACGAACCGTTCCCAAACATTAACATTTGTTGGTTCAACAATAGTTAACCAAATGGTTAGCCATATGATTACTTTCATATAAACCATGTTCTTCTTCAACATAACTAGTTCAAATGAATCAAATGAACTAGTTAGAGAGTTGTTCAATTGCTTAGATCTTATGTAACTACACAAGACACAATTGAAGCAAAAAAGATTTGATTCACTCGAATCGGTTCATGAACTTTATAGCCACAGTTTGCAAAAGCATTCATTAGTTTAAATAAACATGAGTTCAAGAACAACCGGTTTTAGATATAACCTTCTCAAGTTCGCGGACTGGGTTCGCGGACTTAAGCTCATGGAAGGAGTTCACAAACTCCAACAGAAATTCTCGGGTCGAGAACTTCCGCCAGTTCGCGGACTGAGTTCGTGGACTTGGCTCACGCCACTTTCATTTCTCTCGATCAACAAAGTTCGCAAACTTTGGTTCAAGGAATAAGGACTTATACATATATGTGTTTCCACAGCAATGCTTATATCCTACCAATGGTTATGTAATCTAAACTCTCATTTCAATCATTGAAACATTCCCAGAGGATGTATATAGCCTTTATTCACAGACCATTTTTTGTCAGAGCAATTTTCAAAGTGATTGAAACATAACAAGACTTTTGTCACTAGGTAAAGATGAATTCGGCTAAAGCGAAAGCTTACCAACACATATTTCGAGAAATAGATAGGCGAGATAAACTCGGTTCGAAATAGCAAATGTGCATAATGAAAGTCTATATATCAAAACGACTTTTGTCTCAAGAGTAGGAGATATAATAAATAGACTTTTGAGTGACAGATAAGTTCAAGTCTCTACATACCTTTTAGTGGATGAAGATCCACCAGTTTCTTGAGTAGTCCTTTGTCTTGTATGATGATTGCCATGGAGTTTTTGAGCTCAACTACACTTTCTATCCTAGTCCGAGACCTTTAGCTATGTAGGCTAGAAATCAAGAATTATAGTTTTGATCACTAACATTGACAAACATGCTTGAGATAGCAACGCATGCGAGTTCGACCGAGCAATGCTCTAACAATCTCCCCCTTTGTCAATTTCAGTGGCAAAACTATTAATACATATGGAATACAAAAAATAAATAAATTAACTTTTGTAGCTCCTATTCCACATGCCTAATCTTCAACACTACTCGAAATCTTCGTCACTTCAAAGTACTCCAATGATCCCAAAGGTTGTAAGTTTATCATCATCGTTTTTGAAAATCCGTAACTATAACAATAAGAAAACAATAGTTCTGAATCATTGTTATACAGTGTCATAGTATCATTACACAGCGTCAAAGTTCAATTGTATCACAACTTCAATAACAAAACTATGGTGATATGTAGCACTCCCCCTTAGTCAATACACCATCTCACATGGAAACCACTCCCCCATACATAATGATCCGAAAACCATATGTATTTGTAGTGTGAACTACATGTTAATTCTCCCCCTTTTTGTCAATAAAATTGGCAAAGATACAAGAACGAGATCCTAATGAAATTTCCGAAAGAGACATTTCTTGACCAAAAGAAAGCAAAAATATCAACTTGTTCTTTAGATGCAATCATAAAGCCGAAGCTAAATGCATTCATCAAGGAGTTTATAAAGATACAAGATAACCCCTATAATATTCCAAAGCCGCACTCCCCACAAAGATATGGCAATTAAACGCATGTTCAAAAGAACTCTCCCCCATTAAATGTCATTCCCGAAAGAACAACAAGAGCGACCTTAATTTCGAAAGAAAAGAAGGATTTCTTTGGATATAACAAATCACATACAAGTATGAATTTGAATCCAAAAAGTTCAATTAAATTAACCACAAGAGAACCCATGATTAATTTAATCGACAAATGCTCAAACATAAGTGAACTTATGGAGACTTAAAAAATACAATTAGATTAATCGCAAGAGAACCCATAATTAATCTAATTGAAATACAGAACCAAATTAATCACAAAATTAATCAATTTAATTGGTCATGCTCGACATAAGAAAACTTACGGAGAAACAACTAAATAACCAAACAAGATGATTAACTTTGTTGAAAATGCTCGACATAAAGTACCTTACGGGACAACAACATAACTAATCAAAAATAATCAACTTGGTTGTTTAATGCTCAACATAAGACACTTTACGGAGCCTCACAGTAATACATAAAATATGGATGAGGGAAGATCAATTACTGCGGAATACACAAGGATTCATTCTATTTTCCATCACTATTTGCACAATGACATACAATAGACATAATCCTTGCAAACAAAATATTTTAACCTATCTTCCATCAATAATTGATAATACAGGCTTAACTTTTGTATTTGTCAAAAGTCCATTCATTCTTTTATCAATACATGCATATCGACATACGAAAAACTTTACTTTTGACAAGATATGGGGCGGTCAAGTTTACGTACGTAAACACACAAATCCCATAACAATATTGCAATATATAAAATCATAAAGATTAATACTGCAAAAATCATCTTCCAAACAAGTTTAGAATTTAAACCAATAAATCTAAAAACATGAAGATGAAAACGTTGGACATAGCTCTGTGTAATCACAATAATGCCTATTCCAAACTCTAGTTATTCTTTTAATAAAACACAAGTACATAGAATTCTCATCCGAAGACTTACTTGTCGTTGTAGATCTTTCTCAGAGCCTCTACTGAGAATTCTTTCTCATTATTGAAAAACCTATTGATTATGGGATCGTTCAATTCCTCCAAATCTTCGAAAATATCAGTCAACTCACTAAGTTATCTCTTTAGCTCACTCAAGGTGTTCTTGGTTAGAGATAACATTTGTTCATAGTGAGCTATCTCTTCTAAAGATGAAACAATTTGAGATTTTAAATTGTTTCTTTTGTTGATGAAATCTTTCACCAAAACCCTGAAGTTATCATCATGATGATAACAAGACAAAAGGTAGTTAGAGGAAGAAACTACTCCACAATTTATAGTCTTCACTTTATTTACCCTTGAGGAAGAGATTCCTTTACACAGATACACGTTGATTGCTTCGACTGCATCTCTGCTCGTGATGCTTCTAGTTACAGGAGCCATGAAACTGTATCTTTTTAGGAAAAAAAGAAAGGAGTCTACAAAAGAAATAAACAGACTTGTGAACATCTAAACCCTAGAATAATAAGTCTTCTATTGTTTAAAGATTCAATATCTATATTGTTAGGAGAATATATATTTTTTAACAAAAATAAATACAATACTTGAGCCACAAAGTGCGAACGTCTCTGGGAATAGACAGAGATGTTGTGAGCTAAACGCTCCCCTTGTTTATCACATAGTGATTTACCAAGGTTTGTTGTATAAACATGTTTCCTACCTCTTCTGATTCTGGAAGCATTGGTTTTATGAGACCTATGTTGATTATCCAGATTCATCTTTTGCATGTTCTTTTGCAGGCTGGACATTCTTTTGTTGTTCCTCTTGAACCTCCAACACGAGCTTTAAACATGATTCGCATTTTCACAAAACGAACAAATCGAGGATCCTTTGTCTTGTTGAAGTGCCTTCTGTTTATCACAACTGTCAACCTTTAATTTCCCATGACATTTCGAAACAGGGTTGACAATACTTGCAGTCTTGCTTTTAAATCCTAAACCATTTGTGTTTCCAAAGGATTTCTGACCAAATAACATTGCTGAGATTTTGTCAGAACTTCCAGACAATCGTTGCAGATCATCTTTGAGAGTATTAATCTCTTTTTCCTTTAGAACAATGGTTCTGGTGAGTTTATCATTGGGATAGTCTATATCAAGATCTTTCACCTGGATTAATGATTCTAATTTCTTCAATGAAGCTTTTAATTGAAGATTTTCTTGAAGAACCTCTTTATTCAAGAATTCAAAAATCTCCGTGTCAGACTCAATTTCTGAATCAGACTTTGAGTATGTGGACGTTTCTGCTGCGAGAGCTGTGGGTTCATCACGTCCATCAAATGTATTCAAAATGTTGACACTTAAAGATTTTTGTTTCTCAGAATCATTAGTAGCAAAGGCTGACAGAGGATGTTTATCACATCTCATGCTTCTCTTTACAAAATCCTTGATCCTTTCTGTTATCAATGGTTTGTCGAACCAATCACTATTTGAACAACATTCATCATCCCAAGACAAGTTAGAGGTTTCACTTGTGTCATAAAAAACATTGAATGCAAGAGTTTGAACAGAATTTGGATCAAGTATTTTTACCTTTCCAAGAGAGGTATTTTGGAGAGGGTGTTGAGGTTATTTCCTCCATCGATGACTGGTGGTACGTATATTGAGATATCGCCTCTGTCCATAGAGTCATATCGCTACAAACACAGACTTGTAAGGTCTTAAATGTGTTTTCCTGCTCTGATACCAATTGAAAAAGCGGGGGTACAACAACCACACCCAACAATTTGATTAGCAATCTGTATGGACAAACTCCAATATACTTTCTAGAGAATCAACAGACTCAATCTAGATAAAAGTACATCAAAGAGTTTATATTTTAATCTCTTGATTTGATCTTTACTCAAGCAAATAGAAATCTGCGAGTCTTTATCAAAGAGAGATAACTTGGATGGTACCAAAGACCAATATCCAAGTGTCAATCAATTTAAATCAACAACCAAAAGGTCTGATATTCTAATTGATTGAACAACGCACAACCTGTGATATTTCTATTATATAAACAAATATAATGCAGAATAGAAATAACAGAGACACCAGAATTTTGTTAACGAGGAAACCGCAAATGCAGAAAAACCCCGGGACATAGTCCAGATTGAACACACACTGTATTAATCCGCTACAGACACTAGACTACTCCAAATTAACTTCGGTCTAGACTGTAGTTGAACCCCAATCAATCTCACACTGATCCAAGGTACAATTATGCTCTTACGCCTCTGATCCCAGCAGGATGCTACGTACTTGATTCCCTTAGCTGATCTCACCCACAACTAAGAGTTGCTACGACCAAAGTCGAAGACTTTAATAAACAAATCTGTATCACACAGAAAAGTCTACGGTAATAGATAAATCCGTCTCCCACGAATATACCTACGAGTTTTGTTCTGTCTTTTGATAAATCAAGGTGAACAGGAACCAATCAATAAACCGGCCTTATATTCCCGAAGAACAGCCTAGTATTATTGATCACCTCACATAATCTTAATCGACGCAGCGAAAAAAGATATTTTGGAATCACAAACGATGAGATGAAGTATGTGTCATTACTTTTCTATCTTTCCTATCGGAAATAAAAAATCTCAAGCCAATTATTTCAATTGTACTCGTACGATATAAACAACAAGATCAGATCACACAACTACAAAAAAAGTAGTATCGGTCTGGCTTCACAATCCCAATGAAGTCTTTAAGTCGTTAACCTGGTTTTAGAAGAAGAAACCAAAGGTTAAAGGAGAATCGACTCTAGCTATGCAACTAGTATCACATATAAGGTGTGGGGATTAGGTTTACTAGTTGCTAGAGTTCTCCCTTATATAGTTTTCAAATCAGGGTTTGCAATCAATGTTATCTTGGTAACAAAGCATTCAATATTCACCGTTAGATGAAAACCTGATTAGATTCAACCTAATATTTCTTAACCGTTGGACCGAAAACATAGCTTGTTACACACAAATGAAATGTCCAATTTTGGGTTTACGAACCGTTCCCAAACATTAACATTTGTTGGTTCAACGATAGTTAACCAAATGGTTAGCCATATAATTAATTTCATATCAACCATATTCCTCTTCACCATAACTAGTTCAAATGACTCAAATGAACTAGTTAGAGAGTTGTTCAATTGCTTTGATCTTTTGTAACTACACAAGACACAATCGAAGCAAAAATGGTTTGATTCACTTGAAGGTTCATGAACTTTATAGCCACGGTTTGCAAAAGCATTCCTTAGTTTAAATAAACATGAGTTCAAGAACAACCGATTTTAGATATAACCGGCTCAAGTTCGTGGACTGGGTTCGCGGACTTAAGGTCATGGAAGGAGTTCACAAACTCCAGCAGAAATTCTCGGGTCGAGAACTTCCGCCATTTTGCGCACTGAGTTCGCGGACTTAGTTCGCGGACTTGGCTCACGCCACTTCCATTTCTCTTGATCAACAAAGTTCACAAAATTTGGTTCAAGGAATAAGGACTTATACATATATGTTTCCACAATAATGCTTATATCCTACGAATGGTTATGTAATCTAAACTCTCATTTCAATCATTGAAACATTCTCAGAGGACGGATATAGCTGTTATTCACATACCATATTTTGTCAGAGCAATTTTCAAAGTGATTGAAACATAACATGACTTTCTTCGAATAAAGCGAAAGCTTACCAACACATATTTCGAGAAATAAATAGGCGAGATAAACTCGGCTCGAAATAGCAAATGTGCATAATGAAAGTCTATATATCAAAACGAGTTTTGTCTCAAGAGTAGGAAATAGAATAGATAGACTTTTGAGTGACAGATAAGTTCAATTCTCCACATACCTTTTAGTCGATGAAGATCCATCAGTTCCTTGAGTAGTCCTTCGTCTTGTATGATGATTGCCGTGGAGTTTTTGAACTCAACTACACTTTATATCTTAATCCGATACCTTTAGCTATGTAGGATAGAAATCAAGACTTATAGTTTTGATCACTAACATTGATAAAAATGCTTTAGATAGCATCGCATGCGAGTTCGACCGAGCAATGCTCTAACAATCTTCCCCTTTGTCAATTTCAGTGGAAAAACTATTAATACATATGGAATACAGAAAATAAATAAATTAACTTTTGTAGCTCATATTCCACATGCCTAATCTTCAACATTACTCGAAATCTTCGTCACTTCCAAGTACTCCAGTGATCCCAAAGGTTGTAAGTTTAACATCATCGTTGTTGAAAATCCGTAGCTATAACAATAAGAAAACAATAGTTCTCAATCATTGTTATACAGTGTCATAATATCATTACACAACGTCAAAGTTCAATTGTATCACAACTTCAACAATAATACTATGGTGATATGTATCACTCCCCCTTAGTCAATACTCCATCTCACATAGAAACCACTCCCCCTTACATAATGATCCGAAAACCATATGTATTTTTAGTGTGAACTACATATTAATTCTCCCCCTTTTTGTCAATAAAACTGGCAAAGGTACAAGAACGGGATCCTAATGAAATTTCCGAAAGAGACATTTCTTGACCAAAAGAAAGCAAAAATATCAACTTGTTCTTTAGATCCAATCGTAAATCCGAAGCTCAATGCATTCATCAAGGAGTTTATAAAGATACAAGATAACCCCTATAATATTCCACATCCGCACTCCCCACAAAGATATGGCAATTAAGCGCAAGTTCAAAAGAAATCTCCCCCATTAAATGTCAATCCCGAAAGAACAACAAGAGCGACCTTAATTTCGAAAGAAAAGAAGGATTTCTTTGGACATAACAAATCACATACAAGAATGAATTTGAATCCAAAAAGTTCAATTAAATTAACTACAAGAGAACCCATGATTAATTTAATCGACAAATGCTCAAACATAAGTGAACTTATGGAGACTTAAAAAATACAATTAGATTTATCACAAGAGAACCCATAATTAATCTAATTGAAATACACAACCAAATTAATCACAAAAGTAATCAATTTAATTGGTCATGCTCGACATAAGAAAACTTACGGAGCAACAACTAAATAACCAAACAAGATGATTAACTTAGTTGAAAATGCTCGACATAAAGTACCTTACGGAACAACAACATAGCTAATCAAAAATAATCAATTTGGTTGTTTAATGATCAACATAAGACACTTTACGGACCCTCACAGTAATACATAAAATATGTATCAGGGAAGATCAATTACTGTGGAATACACAAGGATTCATTCTATTTTCCATCACTATTTGCACAATGATATACAATAGACATAATCCTTGCAAACAAAATATTTTAACCTATCTTCCATCAATAATTGACAATATAGGCTTAAATTTTGTATTTGTCAAAAGTTCATTCATTCTTTTATCAATACATGCATATCGACATACGAAAGACTTTACTTTTGACAAGATATGGGGCGGTCAAGTTTATGTACGTAAACACACAAATCCCATAACAATATTGCAATATATAAAACCATAAAGATTAATACTGCAAAAATCATCTTCCAAACAAGTTTTGAATTTAAACCAATAAATCTAAAAACATGAAGATGAAAACATTGGACATAGCTATGTGTAATTATAATAATGGCTATTCCAAACTCTAGTTATTCTTCTAATAAAAACAAGAACATAGAATTCTCATCCGAAAACTTACTAGTCGTTGTAGATCTTTCTCAGAGCCTCTACTGAGAATTCCTGCTCATTATTGAAAACCCCACTGATTATGGGATCGTTCAATTCCTCCAAATCTTCAAAAATATCAGTCTACTCACGAAGTTTTCTTTTTAGCTCACGCAAGGTGTTCTTGGTTAGAGACAACATTTGTTCATAGTGAGCTATCTTTTCTAAAGATGAAACAATTTGAGATTTTAAATTGTTTCTTTTGTTGATGAAATCTTTCACCAAACCCCTGAAGTTATCATCATGATGATAAAAAGACAATAGGTAGTTAAAGGAAGACCTTCTCCGCAATTTGTAGTCTTCACTTTCTTTACCCTTGAGAAAGAGATTCCTTTACACAGATACACATTGATTACTTCGACTGCATCTCTGCTCGTGATGCTTCTAGTTACATGAGCCATGAAACTGTATCTTTTTAGGAAAAAAAGAAAGGAGTCTACAAATGAAATAAATAGACTTGTGAACGTCTAAACCCTAGAAGAATAAGTCTTTCATTGTTTAAAGATTCAATATCTATATTGTTAGGAGAATATATATTTTTTAACAAAAATAAATACAATACTTGAGCCACAAAGATGAAAAGCCTCATTTTCTCAAGTTAAAAATGAGGATGCGAACGTCTCTGGGACTAGACAGAGATGTTGTGAGCTAAACGCGCCCCTTGTTTATCACATAGTGATTTACCAAGGTTTGTTGTATAAACAGGTTTCCTACCCCTTCTGATTCTGGAAGCATTGGTTTTATGAGACCTATGTTGATTATCCAGATTCATCTTTTGCATGTTCTTTTTCAGTCTAGACATTCTTTTGTTGTTCCTCTTGAACCTCCAACACGAACTTTGAACATGATTCGCATTTCCACAAAACGAACAAATCGAGGATCCTTTGTCTTGTTGAAGTTCCTTCTGTTTATCACAACTGTAAACCTTTAATTTCCCATGACATTTCGAAATAGGGTTGACAATACTTGCAGTCTTGCTTTTAAATCCTAAACCATTTGTGTTTCCAAAGGATTTCTGACCAAATAACGTTGCTGAGATTTTGTCAGAACTTCCAGACAATCGTTGTAGATCATCTTTGAGAGTATTAATCTATTTTTCCTTTAGAACAATGGTTCTTGTGAGTTTATCATTGAGACAGTCTATCTCAAGATCTTTCACCTGGATTAATGATTCTAATTTCTTCAGTGAAGCTTTTAATTGAATATTTTCTTGAAGAACCTCTTTATTCAAGAATTCAAAAATCATCGTGTCAGACTCAATTTCTGAATCAGACTTTGAGTATGTGGACGTTTCTGCTGCGAGAGCTGTGGGTTCATCACGTCCATCAAATGTATTCAAAATGTTGACTCTTAAAGATTTTTCTTTCTCAGAATCACTAGCAGCAAAGCCTGACAGAGGATTTTTATCACATCTCATACTTCTCTTTACAAAATCCTTGAGCCTTTCTGTTATCAATGGTTTGTCGAACCAATCACTATTTGAACAACATTCATCATCCCAAGACAAGTTAGAGGTTTCACTTGTGTCAGAAACAACATTGAATGCAAGAGTTTGAACAGAATTTGGATCAAGTATTTTAACCTTTCCAAGAGAGGTTTTTTTTGAGAGGGTGTTGAGGTTATTTCCTCCATCGATGACTGGTGGTACGTATATTGAGATAACACCTCTGTCCATAGAGTCAGATCGCTACAAATACAGACTTGTAAGGTCTTAGACGTGTTTGCCTGCTCTGATACCAATTAAAAAAGCGGGGTACAACAACCACACCCAACAATTCGATTAGAAATCTGTATGGACAAGCTCCAATATACTTTCTAGAGAATAAACTAGACAGTCAGACTCAATCTAGATAAAAGTATATCAAAGAGTTTATATCTCAATCTCTCGATTTGATCTTTACTCAATCAAATAGAAATCTGCGAGTCTTTATCAAAGAGAGATAACTTGGATGGTACCAAAGACCAATATCCAAGTGTCAATCAATTTAAATCAACAACCAAAAGGTTGGATATTCTAATTGATTGAACAACGCACAACCTGTGATATTTCATTTATATAAACAAATATAATATAGAATAGAAATAACACAGACACCAGAATTTTGTTAACGTGGAAACCGCAAATGCAGAAAAACCCCGGGACCTAGTCCAGATTGAACACACATTGTATTAAGCCGCTACAGACACTAGCCTACTCCAAATTAACTTCGGAGTCACAATTGCAGCCTTCATTAAAGAATACATCATATGTAGATTTGGTGTTCCTAAACACATCATCATAGATAATGGAACTCCTTTTGCCAACAAGCATGTGAAGGAATTGCTAGAAGAATATGGTATCAAACAAGTTTTCTCAACATCGTATTATCCCCAAGGAAATGGATAAGCAGAGAGCACCAACAAAACTTTGATCTTAATTCTCAGTCGAATAATTCATGATAATCCTCGAACGTGGCATGAACAATTTTCTATGGCTTTATGGGAATATCAAACCGCACTGAGGAGCTCGATCAGAACTTCACCATACTCCCTCGTCTTTGGAGCCGACGTGATAGACGCATTTATGTGTCTAATTTGTCCCAATTGTTTATATTGTTAGTGCTCGATTTTGTACTTATTTGGCTATTTTATGTCTTTGTAGGTGTTTTTGGAGAAATAAGCTTTTGCGGCGAAATTGGCTCAAAATGTGGCATTTTAACCTCCGTAGATAACGTACCAGAAGCACCCCAGAAGTATGTTGGAAGCACCCCGGAGGAACCCTGAAAAAGTGTTGAAAATATCCCAGAAAAATTACTATTTGCACCCAAGGGGAAAGTGTTATTCGGACTCTCACTATGGATAAGGGGCACCCCATTTCAGGGCATGTACTAAAGGGACACATAAAAGGATAGGGGGACACCCTTCTTCTTCACGTTCAAAACAGAATTTTGGCGGGAAATTGGTTTTCAACTCTGGCAGTTTAGGGTTCGAATTGTTGGACGTGTTTTATGGAGATTCAATTTCCACACTCGATTGGGATGGACTTTAATGGACCAAACAGGGTTTATGTGTGCGTTTGGGTCGAGCATATTGGGCTGAATCGTCGATATCAAGCAAAACAGAGGTGATGTTTTCACGGGTCTTCTGTTGTTACAAAACTTTCCCAAGATATAAGGGAATCGAATAAGAGAAGATATCTTCCCTAATCCTCCACGTAATCTCCATTGAAGAACCTGAAGAACACGAAGAACAGACTCGCAGAGTCCGTCGTTCTTCAGCAGTCTTAATTTCAACACCCAACTGTCGTTGTTTTACAACAGCAGAGGCTTGTATCGTTTATTTTCAGCCTTTTCCACTTTGTAACAGTGACGCTGTAACATTTATACAGCGTTGCAAACTTCTTTTTACACCATTTTCATCAATAAAAACACATTATTAAGCCATGGATACATCTTATGATTATGTTTTTGGGATGAGGAGCTAAACCCATTAGCCGAGACGACGGAGGAAGCCATTGGCACAAAATTTATTGGTAGAATTCTAATTTTTATATTTATTTGCAATATTATTATTTGATTATTTGCACGAATTAAAATTGAATTAATAGTTTTTATTGAGTAATTGTGAATTGACTTGATGAAGCATGCTGGGTTTTAGTAACTTTTGATGTTTTATACTTTTTAATTACAATTATTACTTCAAAAACTTATTTGAGGTAAATATTAGAATTGATTTTAAAGATAAAATTGCATAAGAACTATTTAGAGTTTACTATTAAAATGGTCATTGGTGGAATCCTAGTCTTGGTATTTTTCTCCAAAACTTTGAATTATTTTATTTAGTTGCCTGTTTAATTTAAATCTATAAAAATTGTTTTCTTCACAAGTCTGATACGAATCCTTTTTACCACTTCAACTACAATCACTATTTGAAATCCAACAAAATTGCGCCGCCGACGCGGACTTGTATATAGATTTGTTTTTAGGTTTAATTTTTTATTTATTTATTTATTATTATTTGTTCCTTTTTACGTTTCTTTTTGTGTCTTTGATTTACAGGTTCGAAGTGGAATACTAAGGACTTGGGAACAAAAAGCTTAAAGCTAAAAGCTAAAAGCTAAAAGAGAAGAAAAAAAAAGAAGACATAATTTATTTTTTTTAGGATTTAATTTTTATTATTATTATTTTTTTTTTGTATATAGATTTTATTTATTTTTTTTAGAATTTGTAAATAGGCTTTATTTTTCATAATTTTTGTAATTTTTGGACTTTTTATTCTGGACTTTATTCTGGACTTTTGGACATTTTTATTTTTATTTTTAAACCCTACGGAAGGGTATCCTTAAATACAAACTGTTTGCAGGGAAGGACGACGATTACGATATCGTCTCGGCCCCTCGGGTTCGTACATGACATAGGAGTCGTGGCCCGAGTCGACTTCAACGGTTCATCCCCCGTCTGGTACGGGAGGTAAGTCCATCGAAACACTCGCGAATCTCCTGTAAGCGAGTTACTGTATTCCTTAAGGTGATTCATTGATTGAGGACGAATTTGGACTGTTTTTAATTTCCTAGTAAAGGGCAAGGCCTGGCCAAATCAAGATAAGGACTCGGATTTCATCACCGTTTCCTTCTTGCCCGCCTTAGGAAAACGAAACCAAACGCGAACCTAAGCCTAAAATTTTGAATAGAACGAGACCAATAGGGTAACGAGCTTAATAGGAAACTCGTTCGAAAAATATTGGTTGCTCTTTAAGCACACTTCAAAGTTCATGATGGCTTCTGTGAGTTGAATGCGTGACTGCGCCGCCTTGTGATAGCGGTGAGGTCTTGGGTATCAAAGCTCCACTGAGCTTCCCTCGCCTCGATTCAACTTACATTAGCTCGGATTGATTCCATAGGGGTGTGCTCAAATTGTAACGAATTCCTTTTCGAAGGAATAGAAGCTGGTCTAGAAAACAATCTAAGTGGAGCCATCATGCTTTTTGTTTGCTAGATTCTATAGGTTTGATTTGGTCGAGTCGGACTTGTTTGTGATTGTGTAGATTTCCCTTGCAATTAAGAATGTCGAACTGGTATGATAGAAGCCAATACAATGAATATCGACCTGAATTTGAATATGGACATCATCAGTATTATGACCATAGTGAGAATAGTGGCTGGGGACGCCAACCTTTTCAAGGTTATGGTTCATACCATGGTGAGCCCAATTATTATCCGCACGCGCATCAGTCATACGAGTAAGAAGATTATAATACTAGTTCTTCGTCTTTAGAGGATACAATCAAACTATTGAAAAGTAGTCCTTATTATGATCCTTCAGTTCCTATTCCTTCTCTAGAAGAGACTCTCAGGAATTTAGCTGAGTCATCACGTCAGTTAGCTGAATCGACGTATAAATTAGATGAGGTGAATAATGTAGTTATGGACGAAATAACTGCAACAACAACTGAATCTGTAGAAGATATCCTTAATAGATTAACTCAAAACTTAGATCCTACACTAAGGGAACTTTCTTTGGAAGAGACCCTTGAGAGGATAGCTGAGTCGACACGTAGACTTGAGTTAGAAACGAACGAAAGTATTGCTCGAAATAACTTGAATTGCCAATATAGTGTATCCAATAATACCCTTGAGAATGAAGATACTTTTTCACATAATCAAGATAACGAGGTTATAATTGGTAACACTACTTATTTAGATAAGGTTCAATCATCTTCGTACTATTATGATGATGAGGATAGTAGTGATGAAGAATCTGAAATATGTAGGCATAGTGATCAGGAATCTAGTAATCCAATTGAGCTTTATAGTGATTATATTATTTCTAGTTCAAATCCAAATAATTTTTATGATTATTCACCTATTCAAAAGGAAGAGGATTTGATTAGGGATACCACCGTTTTAGACGATGTAGATTTTCCTTTTGATTACGAAGCTGATAGTGGTTTAGAGGAACGGGTTCATTTCGAAAATACTGTTTTAGAGTCTAGCGACATAGAAACAATAGTCTTGGAAGAAGAAGATAGACCCGTAGAGATGAGTAAAGATGCACTACCTGATAATAACTTAGAAGAATCTCTTGAATATTTTAAGGACTCTGAAGATAAGGAAATTCAAGAAATAATTAGAGGTCTATCTAGAGACACTGAAAACTCTAAGTTTGGGGGGTGATTATCACTTTCCTAGTGCCTTACCTTTAACTCTCAGAAAATCCACACACTTAGGAATTGATATCTCTGCCTCGACCATTTTGCAAGATTACCTTCATACTCGTTTTCCCGAACCTAATGACGTCCTGAAAAAAGTTCAGTCGTTAGAAACCCATCCTCTGGTTGATGTGGTTTTCCCAGGCTATGATACCCAGATTGACTTTGTTTTCCCACCAAATAGTTTTCTTCCAATTGTGGGAACGTATAGATTTCAAATGTGTCACTTATTAAGTTCTAAGACTAAGCCTAAGTACTTTAGGAAATTAGAATCGACACATTTGCTTCAGAATGACCACTACTCTGACTGTGGTCAACTATGTAAGTCATACCTAATTGACTTAGAGGATCCTAAATTATTTAGGTTATTTTGTGATTCCAGGTTCTTATCTGAGTTTTTCCAGACTCTAGGACATAATAATTTGGATCCTACCTATGAGGAAATGCATCCGAGGAAAATAGTCTATTTAGACCCCTTCATAGAACCTGAACCTGAACCGCAATTAGCGATAGTTATCCAGAAACTAGGTAAGGGCATGCCAGTATTGTACATTTTCTTGGTTTACTGCAGTTTCCTTTTGTCAGCTCTTTTTGGTTTTAAAGACCCACAGTTATTCCGACTACTGTTATACGGTTCGAGTTGACTAAACCTTTTCTATGTCTGGCTGAAGACTTTAAACTTAGCACTTCTTGGGAGGTAACCCAAACTCATGCAACCAGGTAATATCTTTCCTTAACTCTTTTGCTTCGATTGGTAATAGTTTATCCTTGTTCATGTTTTTAATTTTATCTTTAGAACATTGAGGACAATGTTAGATTTAAGTTTGGGGGTATGGGAGAAACTTTTTAGTCGAAATAAATAAACTCCAGAGCTTAGAAATTATGCCTATTGAGGATTGCACTAACTAATCTAAGTGGATGGAAGCATTTTGATTGTAGGAGTTTGAGGAACCAATCTGATTAGATGGAAACATCTAAAGAGTCTATTCATAAAAGCACAGAGCTCAGGTGTTAGAAATAACATGATAGTTTCACCATATCTCGTTGAGTCCTTTTCACTTCTATTTTTATTTTATTTTGTTTTTAAACCATGTTTCTCTAAGTGATAGGTGGGGCCCACGATTCAAGTTGTTACCAATGCTAGGGTGAATTAGAGTGATTGAGATACCATGAAAAAAAAAAGTTGAAAAAGAAAAAGAGATGAAAAAAAAAGATGAAAAAAATGGTAGTTACCAAAAAGTAGAAAAAAAAAAAAGAAAGAAATTGAGACCAGACCATTTGACCAAAAGGAATAAATTCAATAAAGTCGACCACTGGTACCCTTGTATATGCCAGTTGTGTTGACCTAGAGTTAGGTTATCGACCACTGGTACCCTTGTATATGCCAGTGTGTTGATATTAGTCAGACTAGTATCTTAATCCATTAGGATAGGTTCATTTTGGCGGAGGCCTTCAGACAGATATGGGAAACGCCGTTCACTTAGTAAACATCAAAACCATCTATGTTTTTCTATATCCATCTCTTAATCTTTCCATGTGATTAGTTTGACTCCGAATATGATGTCCATAGTGCAACTATCTGAGTAGAGCTCTGTCACTTTATATGAATTTTAGTATGCTTGAGTGAAAACTCGTGTACAACAATTGGAATTTCGCATCAGGGTACTTCTTCCTGTAGTCAATAAGTATGCCAACTAAGGAGATTCTTTAGTGCCTTCCAAGGTTCTGCGTAGATAACTAAGGTCTAGAGTACAGGTTTTGTGGGTATATCTCTGGTAAGCCCTCCCGATACTATAACTCGGCCACTAGGGCCACCTAGGGGTTTAAAGGCTTATTGCGTACGCTAAATGCAATCGACGATGCCTGCGACAGTGAGTTAGGATTTTATTTTGTAGTTTTGATTTGCTCGGGACTAGCAAATAATAAGTTTGGGGGTGTTTGATAGACACATTTATGTGTCTAATTTGTCCCAATTGTTTATATTGTTAGTGCTCGATTTTGTACTTATTTGGTTATTTTATGTCTTTGTAGGTGTTTTTGGAGAAATAAGCTTTTGCGGCGAAATTGGCTCAAAATGTGGCATTTGAACCTCCGTAGATAACGTACCAGAAGCACCCCAGAAGTATGTTGGAAGCACCCCAGAAATACCCCTGAGGAACCCTGAAAAAGTGTTGAAAATATCCCAGAAAAATTACTATTTGCACCCAAGGGGAAAGTGTTATTCGGACTCTCACTATGGATAAGGGGTACCCCATTTCAGCGCATGTACTAAAGGGACACAAAACAGGATAGGGGGACACCCTTCTTCTTCACGTTCAAAACAGAATTTTGGCGGGAAATTGGTTTTCAACTCTGGCAGTTTAGGGTTCGAATTGTTGGACGTGTTTTATGGAGATTCAATTTCCAAACTCGATTGGGATGGACTTTAATGGACCAAACAGGGTTTATGTGTGCGTTTGGGTCGAGCATATTGGGCTGAATCGTCGATATCAAGCAAAACAGAGGTGATTTTTTCACGGGTCTGCTGTGGAGATAATTTTGGAGATTACGTGGAGGATTAGGGAAGATATCTTCTCTTATTCGATTCCCTTATATCTTGGGAAAGTTTTGTAACAACAGAAGACGCGTACGGAGAGTTTGGAAAGGGTCAGCAGCCGTGTAGAAAAGAAAAACCGTAACTTGGCAGGGAGGAAAAAAGAAAAATATTTCTCGAGATTTATGGAGCTGTGGAGTATATAAAGATTGAGACGAGTCACAGAGAGGTTTATAAAGAGTTTTGGGGTCAATAGAATCGTAGAGAGAGGCTGCAGGAGGAAGAACAAGAAGACGCAGGAAAACTTTCCTGCTGCTGCTGCCATTAGAGGTGCTCAAGAACACGAAGAACAGACGCTCCAGAACCGTCGTTCTTCAACAGTGCAAGCAGCAACAACAATCTGTCGTTGTACAACAGCAGCAGAGTACTATCGTTCTTTTCTGGACGGGTTTTGTGAGTATCAGAACTACTATTTTATAACTTTTGACTCTTTTAATCACACTTTGAGCTTTGAATTAATATGTTGAGTGTGTGATTGATATGAATAGCTAAACCCCAATACTGGGATGATGGAGGAAACCATTCTTTATGCATGAATAATTTTTATTTAATTCTTTTATGACTATTTGTATTATTATGAATTGAATTATGATTTTTCTTAATTATTTGTGATTTCATTTGATGGTTTATGCTTGGGACTAATCCTTTTGATAGGCCATGCTTAAGAGTTACACTTAATATTTTTAAAATCTATTTTGGCAAATAAAGAGTCGATGTTTAGAAGCTATAACTGTTTAGAATAAATACATGAATCGCATGAGTATGAGAATTGGTGAAATCCTGAGTCCTAATATCTCTTGATCCTGTGACAATTTTGTATATATATTTTTTTTTAAATCTATTCAAGTCCGAGCAACGAATCCCTATTTACCGCAATCGAAATATTACAACACGACGCAATACTCCCAGTAGAAATCAAATCCCTTCAGCAAGGATTTCTACAGCCAGTGGGGTACAATGGGATGAATCTGAAGTATCCAATTCAAGAATTGCTGAACTGGACATGCTCGATTCAAGGAGGTCTAAGGTGGAAAAATACGTAGAAGCATACAAACAAAGGATCTCCAGAACTTACAACAAAATGGTAAGACCCCGAACATTCCAAGTAGGAGATTTGGTATTAAAGACAGCAAAACATATTCAACAAGATATGTCTTCTCCCAAGTTCTCTCTGAAATGGGAAGGACCATATGTAGTTATCAAAGCAGTATCCAGTGGATATTACAAGATCTTAGCTATTGATGGAGGAGTAGAAGGAAATATAATCAATGGTAAATGGTTCAAAGCATATTACGCCTGATCAGCAGAAAACAATTACCTTTTCATCATTCAATCATATTTCTGTAATATCCGTCCAAATTTCAAGGGTATTTTCGTATTTTCGTAAAGGACACCTTATTTGCATGACACATTTTGATTAGTATTGTAAAAGAATTAAATAATATTAATTACCAAATATTGACACTTGTCAACTTAATTTTGGCGGTAGGAGTTGAATGTTTCTAAACAACAACAGAATCTTTGTGAGATTAGACTCACGTGATCAAGGGTCGCAGCTAGGGAACTAGTATGATTAGAATTATGTTTCTGCCACCTGTCACCGTTTTAGTGCGTGTAAACTAAGCTAAACAGTTCAACCTTGACCGAGTTTATATCAGATTAGCTTAAGATTATACTATTTAGTGCCAAATGTCACGGTATCATTAGCTAATAGTAATTAGGGTTTAATTTTGACTATATATGTCAAGAGGAGTTCTTTAGTCGGTCGAACATTTCTTTCCTTTGGCGTTTAGGTTATCACAGAGAAAAAGAAAAGAAAAAAAAATAAATACAACAGACACGAAGATTCTTTTGGCATATCACATAAATCATTAAGGATAGCGGAGGTTCTTTAGCACCGATTAGTTTGGAGATTTTGGGTTTGTGTTTTATTGCTAGCGATTAAGGTAGGCGCAACACAATCAAAAACCTTCTTTTTATTTAAGTTTCTTTTAATTAATTTGACTTTGTAAGTTTTGATTCATATATGAATGATAATCGATGTTGTGAGTATGATTATGTATGTTGGGCTGCGGTCCATAGATTGTGATTCTTAAAAACAACTATGATGGGATACGAGATATCCTTGGGAACGGTTTTGTTCCCTAAACCCACGTGGGGCTCCCTGGGGTTAGCGGATTTGATGTGATTGATTTGATTGTTCTTATGGATGTGGTGTTTCCATGTATTTGTGATGCTATTAACCATGCTAGTTGTTTCAAAAAGAATTGAAAATGTTTGATAAAATGTTTTGTTGCTTCTTTTCCTACTGGGTGTCACAACTCACGTCGTTTAATGACAAAAAATTCCAGATTTTATGGCACCACAAGGAGTTAATGGCGGAAAAGCGTAGAGATCGGTTTTGGTGCTATTATTAGTAGTTTGCATAGGCTTTATGATTGGGATTGTAATAAAATATCATCAAATCCTTTAGATGATTTAATTAGTTATTTATTGGTTATTAAAGCTTTAAAGATTATTGGATTAATGTATAACCAAAGAAAACAATGCTTTGTTAAGACTACTCTATTTGATTGAATAATGGAAATTTCTGGATCATGTCAGTTTGACTGTCTATCATAATTATTATATAATACGTTTTTGTCTAATTTTTTTTATGTTACATGTAAAAATCTCTCAATATGTACATATAAAAATTTCATAATTTTCTGAGTTCCAGAAGTATTTTTAAATCAATTGTTTTCACTGTACAAGGATCAGACGTTTTTATGTCAGATTCAATTTTACTGAAGTTGTCTATTTTTTTAAAATATTCTATGTCATGTGTTAGCCTTTAGAGTCTACTGAAAACTCAAATATGGTTCTTTTATCTTTTCATAATGATCGACCAGAGAAAATTTGAAGTCGTGAGTGAATTGATATGATTTTTCTAAAACGAATCGTCACTGTTGTACGTTTCTGCAGTACTGGTCAACTACTCGTTTGACTATGGTCAAAAGGTATTTAAGTTAAACTAAAAATCCTAGAAATTTTATTACTGGATAGAAGATAAGTTTGGATTCAGAATATATAATTATAATAATTTATGGATTCGTATTGGACTCACTAAAAGTATTTGAGTGACCTGGCGTCAGTTTCTGTTTTATGAATCTTTCTTAAAAACGTAATTATTTTGGATTTAATCTGGAACTTTTAACGGTGAAATTAATTTTTCTGATAAATTATATTTTTTTAGGGTTCATGTAAATTAAAAATCACGTCAAATTAACGGTTAGATGTTCCGAAAAGAATTTTTATATATCCGCTGCGAAAGAATTTCAAAACTGAACATAAATTAACTAAGCCCGGATAAAAAAATTTAATGAGCTTGGGCTTAGTAGCCGGGCTTCGTCTATGGTATCGAAGTAGCACTTCGGGTTTTCGTACATGGGATCCGTGCCCGAAAACCGGGGTGTTACAGTTTGGTATCAGAGCAGCAATTAGATCCTTTCGGAGCTAGTTGTTGGGCAAACAATGATGAGTGTTAATTGTGTTTCTATAAAATCGTTTGTGTGATTTTCTTTTTAGCTTGAATTTTTTTTACTGTGTTACCTTAAATTTAGGGACTAAATTTCAGGTAGTGTGTGAGGTTGTAATATCCGTCCAAATTTCAAGGGTATTTTCGTATTTTCGTAAAGGACACCTTATTTGCATGACACATTTTGATTAGTATTGTAAAAGAATTAAATAATATTAATTACCAAATATTGACACTTGTCAACTTAATTTTGGCGGTAGGAGTTGAATGTTTCTAAACAACAAATCTTTGTGAGATTAGACTCACGTGATCAAGGGTCGCAGCTAGGGAACTAGTATGATTAGAATTATGTTTCTGCCACCTGTCACCGTTTTAGTGCGTGTAAACTAAGCTAAACAGTTCAACCTTGACCGAGTTTATATCAGATTAGCTTAAGATTATACTATTTAGTGCCAAATGTCACGGTATCATTAGCTAATAGTAATTAGGGTTTAATTTTGACTATATATGTCAAGAGGAGTTCTTTAGTCGGTCGAACATTTCTTTCCTTTGGCGTTTAGGTTATCACAGAGAAAAAGAAAAGAAAAAAAAAAATACAACAGACACGAAGATTCTTTTGGCATATCACATAAATCATTAAGGATAGCGGAGGTTCTTTAGCACCGATTAGTTTGGAGATTTTGGGTTCGTGTTTTATTGCTAGCGATTGAGGTAGGCGCAACACAATCAAAAACCTTCTTTTTATTTAAGTTTCTTTTAATTAATTTTACTTTGTAAGTTTTGATTCATATGAATGATAATCGATGTTGTGAGTATGATTATGTATGTTGGGCTGCGGTCCATAGATTGTGATTCTTAAAAACAACTATGATGGGATACGAGATATCCTTGGGAACGGTTTTGTTCCCTAAACCCACGTGGGGCTCCCTGGGGCGAGCGGATTTGATGTGATTGATTGTTGTTCTTATGGATGTGGTGTTTCCATGTATTTGTGATGCTATTAACCATGCTAGTTGTTTCAAAAAGAATTGAAAATGTTTGATAAAATGTTTTGTTGCTTCTTTTCCTACTGGGTGTCACAAATCACGTCGTTTAATGACAAAAAATTCCAGATTTTATGGCACCACAAGGAGTTAATGGCGGAAAAGCGTAGAGATCGGTTTTGGTGCTATTATTAGTAGTTTGCATAGGATTTATGATTGGGATTGTAATAAAATATCATCAACTCCTTTAGATGATTTAATTAGTTATTTATTGGTTATTAAAGCTTTAAAGATTATTGGATTAATGTATAACCAAAGAAAACAATGCTTTGTTAAGACTACTCTATTTGATTGAATAATGGAAATTTCTGGATCATGTCAGTTTGACTGTCTATCATAATTATTAATAATACGTTTTTGTCTAATTTTTTTTATGTTACATGTAAAAATCTCTCAATATGTACATATAAAAATTTCATAATTTTCTGAGTTCCAGAAGTATTTTTAAATCAATTGTTTTCACTGTACAAGGATCAGACGTTTTTATGTCAGATTCAATTTTACTGAAGTTGTCTATTTTTTAAAATATTCTATGTCATGTGTTAGCCTTTAGAGTCTACTGAAAACTCAAATATGGTTCTTTTATCTTTTCATAATGATCGACCAGAGAAAATTTGAAGTCGTGAGTGAATTGATATGATTTTTCTAAAACGAATCGTCACTGTTGTACGTTTCTGCAGTACTGGTCAACTACTCGTTTGACTATGGTCAAAAGGTATTTAAGTTAAACTAAAAATCCTAGAAATTTTATTACTGGATAGAAGATAAGTTTGGATTCAGAATATATAATTATAATAATTTATGGATTCGTATTGGACTCACTAAAAGTATTTGAGTGACCTGGCGTCAGTTTCTGTTTTATGAATCTTTCTTAAAAACGTAATTATTTTGGATTTAATCTGGAACTTTTAACGGTGAAATTAATTTTTCTGATAAATTATATTTTTTAGGGTTCATGTAAATTAAAAATCACGTCAAATTAACGGTTAGATGTTCCGAAAAGAATTTTTATATCCGCTGCGAAAGAATTTCAAAACTGAACATAAATTAACTAAGCCCGGATAAAAAAATTTAATGAGCTTGGGCTTAGTAGCCGGGCTTCGTCTATGGTATCGAAGTAGCACTTCGGGTTTTCGTACATGGGATCCGTGCCCGAAAACCGGGGTGTTACAGTTTGGTATCAGAGCAGCAATTAGATCCTTTCGGAGCTAGTTGTTGGGCAAACAATGATGAGTGTTAATTGTGTTTCTATAAAATCGTTTGTGTGATTTTCTTTTTAGCTTGAATTTTTTTTACTGTGTTACCTTAAATTTAGGGACTAAATTTCAGGTAGTGTGTGAGGTTGTAATATCCGTCCAAATTTCAAGGGTATTTTCGTATTTTCGTAAAGGACACCTTATTTGCATGACACATTTTGATTAGTATTGTAAAAGAATTAAATAATATTAATTACCAAATATTGACACTTGTCAACTTAATTTTGGCGGTAGGAGTTGAATGTTTCTAAACAACAACAGAATCTTTGTGAGATTAGACTCACGTGATCAAGGGTCGCAGCTAGGGAACTAGTATGATTAGAATTATGTTTCTGCCACCTGTCACCGTTTTAGTGCGTGTAAACTAAGCTAAACAGTTCAACCTTGACCGAGTTTATATCAGATTAGCTTAAGATTATACTATTTAGTGCCAAATGTCACGGTATCATTAGCTAATAGTAATTAGGGTTTAATTTTGACTATATATGTCAAGAGGAGTTCTTTAGTCGGTCGAACATTTCTTTCCTTTGGCGTTTAGGTTATCACAGAGAAAAAGAAAAGAAAAAAAAAAATAAATACAACAGACACGAAGATTCTTTTGGCATATCACATAAATCATTAAGGATAGCGGAGGTTCTTTAGCACCGATTAGTTTGGAGATTTTGGGTTCGTGTTTTATTGCTAGCGATTGAGGTAGGCGCAACACAATCAAAAACCTTCTTTTTATTTAAGTTTCTTTTAATTAATTTTACTTTGTAAGTTTTGATTCATATATGAATGATAATCGATGTTGTGAGTATGATTATGTATGTTGGGCTGCGGTCCATAGATTGTGATTCTTAAAAACAACTATGATGGGATACGAGATATCCTTGGGAACGGTTTTGTTCCCTAAACCCACGTGGGGCTCCCTGGGGCGAGCGGATTTGATGTGATTGATTTGATTGTTCTTATGGATGTGGTGTTTCCATGTATTTGTGATGCTATTAACCATGCTAGTTGTTTCAAAAAGAATTGAAAATGTTTGATAAAATGTTTTGTTGCTTCTTTTCCTACTGGGTGTCACAAATCACGTCGTTTAATGACAAAAAATTCCAGATTTTATGGCACCACAAGGAGTTAATGGCGGAAAAGCGTAGAGATCGGTTTTGGTGCTATTATTAGTAGTTTGCATAGGATTTATGGTTGGGATTGTAATAAAATATCATCAACTCCTTTAGATGATTTAATTAGTTATTTATTGGTTATTAAAGCTTTAAAGATTATTGGATTAATGTATAACCAAAGAAAACAATGCTTTGTTAAGACTACTCTATTTGATTGAATAATGGAAATTTCTGGATCATGTCAGTTTGACTGTCTATCATAATTATTATATAATACGTTTTTGTCTAATTTTTTTTATGTTACATGTAAAAATCTCTCAAAATGTACATATAAAAATTTCATAATTTTCTGAGTTCCAGAAGTATTTTTAAATCAATTGTTTTCACTGTACAAGGATCAGACGTTTTTATGTCAGATTCAATTTTACTGAAGTTGTCTATTTTTTTAAAATATTCTATGTCATGTGTTAGCCTTTAGAGTCTACTGAAAACTCAAATATGGTTCTTTTATCTTTTCATAATGATCGACCAGAGAAAATTTGAAGTCGTGAGTGAATTGATATGATTTTTCTAAAACGAATCGTCACTGTTGTACGTTTCTGCAGTACTGGTCAACTACTCGTTTGACTATGGTCAAAAGGTATTTAAGTTAAACTAAAAATCCTAGAAATTTTATTACTGGATAGGAGATAAGTTTGGATTCAGAATATATAATTATAATAATTTATGGATTCGTATTGGACTCACTAAAAGTATTTGAGTGACCTGGCGTCAGTTTCTGTTTTATGAATCTTTCTTAAAAACGTAATTATTTTGGATTTAATCTGGAACTTTTAACGGTGAAATTAATTTTTCTGATAAATTATATTTCTTTAGGGTTCATGTAAATTAAAAATCACGTCAAATTAACGGTTAGATGTTCCGAAAAGAATTTTTATATATCCGCTGCGAAAGAATTTCAAAACTGAACATAAATTAACTAAGCCCGGATAAAAAAATTTAATGAGCTTGGGCTTAGTAGCCGGGCTTCGTCTATGGTATCGAAGTAGCACTTCGGGTTTTCGTACATGGGATCCGTGCCCGAAAACCGGGGTGTTACAGTTTGGTATCAGAGCAGCAATTAGATCCTTTCGGAGCTAGTTGTTGCGCAAACAATGATGAGTGTTAATTGTGTTTCTATAAAATCGTTTGTGTGATTTTCTTTTTAGCTTGAATTTTTTTTACTGTGTTACCTTAAATTTAGGGACTAAATTTCAGGTAGTGTGTGAGGTTGTAATATCCGTCCAAATTTCAAGGGTATTTTCGTATTTTCGTAAAGGACACCTTATTTGCATGACACATTTTGATTAGTATTGTAAAAGAATTAAATAATATTAATTACCAAATATTGACACTTGTCAACTTAATTTTGGCGGTAGGAGTTGAATGTTTCTAAACAACAACAGAATCTTTGTGAGATTAGACTCACGTGATCAAGGGTCGCAGCTAGGGAACTAGTATGATTAGAATTATGTTTCTGCCACCTGTCACCGTTTTAGTATGTGTAAACTAAGCTAAACAGTTCAACCTTGACCGAGTTTATATCAGATTAGCTTAAGATTATACTATTTAGTGCCAAATGTCACGGTATCATTAGCTAATAGTAATTAGGGTTTAATTTTGACTATATATGTCAAGAGGAGTTCTTTAGTCGGTCGAACATTTCTTTCCTTTGGCGTTTAGGTTATCACAGAGAAAAAGAAAAGAAAAAAAAAAATAAATACAACAGACACGAAGATTCTTTTGGCATATCACATAAATCATTAAGGATAGCGGAGGTTCTTTAGCACCGATTAGTTTGGAGATTTTGGGTTCGTGTTTTATTGCTAGCGATTGAGGTAGGCGCAACACAATCAAAAACCTTCTTTTTATTTAAGTTTCTTTTAATTAATTTTACTTTGTAAGTTTTGATTCATATATGAATGATAATCGATGTTGTGAGTATGATTATGTATGTTGGGCTGCGGTCCATAGATTGTGATTCTTAAAAACAACTATGATGGGATACGAGATATCCTTGGGAACGATTTTGTTCCCTAAACCCACGTGGGGCTCCATGGGGCGAGCGGATTTGATGTGATTGATTTGATTGTTCTTATGGATGTGGTGTTTCCATGTATTTGTGATGCTATTAACCATGCTAGTTGTTTCAAAAAGAATTGAAAATGTTTGATAAAATGTTTTGTTGCTTCTTTTCCTACTGGGTGTCACAAATCACGTCGTTTAATGACAAAAAATTCCAGATTTTATGGCACCACAAGGAGTTAATGGCGGAAAAGCGTAGAGATCGGTTTTGGTGCTATTATTAGTAGTTTGCATAGGATTTATGATTGGGATTGTAATAAAATATCATCAACTCCTTTAGATGATTTAATTAGTTATTTATTGGTTATTAAAGCTTTAAAGATTATTGGATTAATGTATAACCAAAGAAAACAATGCTTTGTTAAGACTACTCTATTTGATTGAATAATGGAAATTTCTGGATCATGTCAGTTTGACTATCTATCATAATTATTATATAATACGTTTTTGTCTCATTTTTTTTATGTTACATGTAAAAATCTCTCAATATGTACATATAAAAATTTCATAATTTTCTGAGTTCCAGAAGTATTTTTAAATCAATTGTTTTCACTGTACAAGGATCAGACGTTTTTATGTCAGATTCAATTTTACTGAAGTTGTCTATTTTTTTAAAATATTCTATGTCATGTGTTAGCCTTTAGAGTCTACTGAAAACTCAAATATGGTTCTTTTATCTTTTCATAATGATCGACCAGAGAAAATTTGAAGTCGTGAGTGAATTGATATGATTTTTCTAAAACGAATCGTCACTGTTGTACGTTTCTGCAGTACTGGTCAACTACTCGTTTGACTATGGTCAAAAGGTATTTAAGTTAAACTAAAAATCCTAGAAATTTTATTACTGGATAGGAATAAGTTTGGATTCAGAATATATAATTATAATAATTTATGGATTCGTATTGGACTCACTAAATTTGAGTGACCTGGCGTCAGTTTCTGTTTTAATCTTTCTTAAAAACGTAATTATTTTGGATTTAATCTGGAACTTTTAACGGTGAAATTAATTTTTCTGATAAATTATATTTCTTTAGGGTTCATGTAAATTAAAAATCACGTCAAATTAACGGTTAGATGTTCCGAAAAGAATTTTTATATATCCGCTGCGAAAGAATTTCAAACTGAACATAAATTAACTAAGCCGGATAATAAAAATTTAATGAGCTTGGGCTTAGTAGCCGGGCTTCGTCTATGGTATCGAAGTAGCACTTCGGGTTTTCGTACATGGGATCCGTGCCCGAAAACCGGGGTGTTACAGTTTGGTATCAGAGCAGCAATTAGATCCTTTCGGAGCTAGTTGTTGCGCAAACAATGATGAGTGTTAATTGTGTTTCTATAAAATCGTTTGTGTGATTTTCTTTTTAGCTTGAATTTTTTTTACTGTGTTACCTTAAATTTAGGGACTAAATTTCAGGTAGTGTGTGAGGTTGTAATATCCGTCCAAATTTCAAGGGTATTTTCGTATTTTCGTAAAGGACACCTTATTTGCATGACACATTTTGATTAGTATTGTAAAAGAATTAAATAATATTAATTACCAAATATTGACACTTGTCAACTTAATTTTGGCGGTAGGAGTTGAATGTTTCTAAACAACAACAGAATCTTTGTGAGATTAGACTCACGTGATCAAGGGTCGCAGCTAGGGAACTAGTATGATTAGAATTATGTTTCTGCCACCTGTCACCGTTTTAGTATGTGTAAACTAAGCTAAAAGTTCAACCTTGACCGAGTTTATATCAGATTAGCTTAAGATTATACTATTTAGTGCCAAATGTCACGGTATCATTAGCTAATAGTAATTAGGGTTTAATTTTGACTATATATGTCAAGAGGAGTTCTTTAGTCGGTCGAACATTTCTTTCCTTTGGCGTTTAGGTTATCACAGAGAAAAAGAAAAGAAAAAAAAAAATAAATACAACACACGAAGATTCTTTTGGCATATCACATAAATCATTAAGGATAGCGGAGGTTCTTTAGCACCGATTAGTTTGGAGATTTTGGGTTCGTGTTTTATTGCTAGCGATTGAGGTAGGCGCAACACAATCAAAAACCTTTTTTTTTAAGTTTCTTTTAATTAATTTTACTTTGTAAGTTTTGATTCATATATGAATGATAATCGATGTTGTGAGTATGATTATGTATGTTGGGCTGCGGTCCATAGATTGTGATTCTTAAAAACAACTATGATGGGATACGAGATATCCTTGGGAACGATTTTGTTCCCTAAACCCACGTGGGGCTCCATGGGGCGAGCGGATTTGATGTGATTGATTTGATTGTTCTTATGGATGTGGTGTTTCCATGTATTTGTGATGCTATTAACCATGCTAGTTGTTTCAAAAAGAATTGAAAATGTTTGATAAAATGTTTTGTTGCTTCTTTTCCTACTGGGTGTCACAAATCACGTCGTTTAATGACAAAAAATTCCAGATTTTATGGCACCACAAGGAGTTAATGGCGGAAAAGCGTAGAGATCGGTTTTGGTGCTATTATTAGTAGTTTGCATAGGATTTATGATTGGGATTGTAATAAAATATCATCAACTCCTTTAGATGATTTAATTAGTTATTTATTGGTTATTAAAGCTTTAAAGATTATTGGATTAATGTATAACCAAAGAAAACAATGCTTTGTTAAGACTACTCTATTTGATTGAATAATGGAAATTTCTGGATCATGTCAGTTTGACTGTCTATCATAATTATTATATAATACGTTTTTGTCTCATTTTTTTTATGTTACATGTAAAAATCTCTCAATATGTACATATAAAAATTTCATAATTTTCTGAGTTCCAGAAGTATTTTTAAATCAATTGTTTTCACTGTACAAGGATCAGACGTTTTTCTGTCAGATTCAATTTTACTGAAGTTGTCTATTTTTTTAAAATATTCTATGTCATGTTTTAGCCTTTAGAGTCTACTGAAAACTCAAAGATGGTTCTTTTATCTTTATATAATGATCGACCAGAGAAAATTTGAAGTTGTGAGTGAATTGATATGATTTTTCTAAAACGAATCGTCACTGTTGTACGTTTCTGCAGTACTGGTCAACTACTCGTTTGACTATGGTCAAAAGGAATTTAAGATAAACTAAAAATCCTAGAAATTTTATTACTGGATAGGCGATAAGTTTGGATTCAGAATATATAATTATAATCATTTATGGATTCGTATTGGACTCAGTAAAATTATTTGAGTGACCTGGCGTCAGTTTCTGTTTTATGAATCTTTCTTAAAAACGTAATTATTTTGGATTTAATCTGGAACTTTTAACGGTGAAATTAATTTTTCTGATAAAGTATATTTCTTTAGGGTTCATGTAAATTAAAAATCACGTCAAATTAACGGTTAGATGTTCCGAAAAGAATTTTTATATATCCGCTGCGAAAGAATTTCAAAACTGAACATAAATTAACTAAGCCCGGATAAAAAAATTTAATGAGCTTGGGCTTAGTAGCCGGGCTTCGTCTATGGTATCGAAGTAGCACTTCGGGTTTTCGGACATGGGATCCGGGCCCGAAAACCGGGGTGTTACAATTTCAAAATGTAATTTATATTCCTCCAAAGAGCGTGTAAAATTCTCATTTGTTCATTAAAACATTTCATCAATTGAAAAAAGTTCCTTCGCACCATGATCAATTATTCTACCTAGAGAAAAGCCTAAACCTATTCAAAAACAACAATCATAAACACTTGTCTAAAGCATACCATCTAGCAACAAATAATTCTTACTGGACATCATTTTCAACTTCGTTCGAAGGTTTTCGTTTCTTATCCTCAGATTTTCAATTGCCTTGTCAACCCTCACTGATTCCAGAGCTAGTGCTCTCTCTTCTTCCATGATAGCAGTTGAAGAGGAAATCATGTTGGCAACAATGGCAGCCCTATCAATCTTTATAATCTCAATGCGACGACGAAGCCAGCCTATATTGAATTTCAGGAGCTCACAATTCGAGACCATGTCATTCCATCTATAAATCTCTTTGTTCTTAACATCCCGCAAGTTCTTCTTGTTCATTTCATCGATAATGGGCAACAATCAGGCGATCGTGGTCAATAGAGTTGGCAAAAAACCCCTCCATACCTCCGTAGTAGCGATATGCCCATATTTTCTCCAGATTTTGGTATACAACAATGCATAACACTTGGGCACGATGAAGCCACCAACAAGTTCATTATCATGGCAAGAATTTTCCTTAGGAATATCAAATGGAAGTCCAGCAGTCGGATACTCACGAACAGGAACTTCAACGTCAACACCTACAAGGTCGATTGAGTCATCATCAGCACAATCATCATCAACTGCTTCTGGCTGTCTTTTCTTCTTCTTCTCATCCTCAACAACATGAACATCAACCTGAAGATACAACATCCAAGATTAATAGATATTTGGATAAACATTCATTCAAGAAATTATCTATCAAAAATTTTACAGACGTCCCAACACCTGCACAGGTCGGTTTGAAATGAGCATGGATCTTGATGGTGCGCTTAGGTCTTGAGCTGTGCGGGGAAGAAGAAGAACATTGGTCACCCTGGTTCATCTGCGACAAATATTTCCTTTAGTCAGTCGTTGATTATACGAAAGAAGGAACAAAAAGGGAATACTTGATACCAAGTTGAATTTCATGGCTCCCCGTTTTAATGGAGACACGTGAGGAGATAAACTACTGTATGACATGTTGGTGTGAGGTATGATGATAATTGAAATTTCCTATGTACGATGAAACTAACTCAGGAATGAGAGGAAATATTTGTGTAAATGATAAACCCTAAGTATGGAATATATATACAAGCTACGGTGGACACTTATCTTCTGCGAATGGTCAAACCAGTTGCGAGTTTTACTAAAATCCTAAGTTCCAAACAAGATCAATACTGGAGACGCGAGGAAAATAACACACCGGGGACTGATAATGACCAAGGCTGGGAATGTCAGAAAATACGGCTTTGTACGTATCACATGTCTTTCCCAACCCATGTGGTGTTCGCACATTTCACAGATGGATGTCACTGGAGTCTGCCAAGGAATTATGATGGATTTTGGCACATGAACGTTGGTTTACGTCATTTAATTCAATCAAAGGCGCAAAACAAATATTAATAAAAGGTTTTTCGTTCAAAAAAAAATAATCCTAATTCTGAAGTAAAGTTGCTCAAACGATCAACTATGAAAACTAAAAGGCGTTTAAATGCTCAAGAGGATTGCAAGAATAATCATCGGATTCATCAGATTCGTCATCTTCATGATCATCGTCCTCCAAATGGAATCTTATTCAAGCTCTTCATCGGAGTCGTTGTCAGAATTTTCACTGGGGACTTCTTCTAACTGATCCTCAGGATCGCCATACATTGCATCTAAATATTCATCTTCTTCGCATTCGGCTCGAAAATCAGCCTCAGCCAATCACTCAGTTTCTCTACCACGTGGATATGGCTTAATTCTACGTTCTCTAGGCTTCCATATGGATTCAATTTCCTCGGCGTATGAGTTTGAAGATATACCGCCAACACGAGATTGAATGTCGTCCTCAGCTGCTAGTTTTGTATGCTGAAGTCGACACCGTTTTTGATAAGCTGCAAGTTTTTCATCTTCGGTTTCTCTCTTTGAAAATCTATCACGAGTAACTTTCAAATGATCCAGAGACATGTTGTTTATCATCTTTCTAGCATCTCTTAGAGACTGAGCTACCTCGGCGCGCGCATCTGCAGAGCTTTTCATCTCTGGCTTGGACGTATCAGAATATTCCTCAGAGGAACTTGAAGACTGATCACTGGAAGTCACCATTATTTGTTGCGGAGAATGTGGAGTCAAGACACATCGATAACAACACGCATCAAAAATGGCAATTCTTAACTCTTACCTGTTTATGATTCCACTAATAGTAGTAATTGTGATAAAAGAGTTAACAATTCCAAACTTGTTCGTTTCTTTGAACCTGCAAAAAATGAGCAAAACTTTAGTTTTCGAAAATCTAAACCTGATTTTTCATAAAATCATGAACATAATTTCCGCTGTGTGAACATTCACCATTGAGTTATGAAAAAATCACACCAAAGCAATATTTCATCAAAACAATTGTCTACCTTTTAATGATTACTCAAAATCAATTTTTGATTTTCAACAAAAATAATATATATATATAAAACGTGAATTACTCACGTAATTTTTTTTTTTTAAAAAAAAAGAGAATTGTTTTTTTGGCGTGAGCAAAACTCACGTAAATAAATAAAAAAATCGTGAATATGTCACGGTTTTGTCAAAAAAAAAAAACTTTTCCTTCGTACGATCGTCCGTCTTTGAAACAAAGGTTTATTTCGATTTTGTGAAAAATCACACTTTTAAGATAAAATTTTGGTTTTCAACAAATCTCATAAACAAAATTTTATCACTAGACACATGTCTATAACAAAAAAAAATCTCTCTTAAGTTAGGGGTTATTGCTCGTTTCTTAAGCCAACGAACTAACGAACGTCCGTTCCTAAAACAAGGGTTTTCTACAAAACTCACGCTTATATATGCATGTGTATATATAATCATAACATGAAAAACTCATGAATAAGTTACCAACTTCTGAAAAAACAAAAACAAATTTGCTTGCTTGGTCGGTGTCGGCGATGGACGGCGGCAAGAGCTTCTGCAAATTTTTCCTGCTTTCCACTGTTGATCGGACGTGAAGGAGGAAGGGATGAAGATGGTGGTCGGTTGTGAAGAAGAAATAAAAAAAAAAGGATGTTTATCCCTTATATCATATTTTATTTCCAATACCTAATTTCACAAGGATTTCTTTTCTTGGGCCCGGACCCGTGAATCCTAAATCGACCAAGTATCCATCACCAAATCAGCGGTGCTACACCAATTTACGATCGTCAGACGATACCCTATCATGCTACTGGGATTTTCGTTCAATCCATGGCTCGCTCATACAATTGAAAATCCGTTGACATTCTATCTTACGACTAAGTTCAATTACTTATTTCGTCTGTAACTAAAAAATCACCATCCAGTGCTGACTGAGGAACATGACTGTCCCCTACTAAGAAGGGGACTTAATGTTGATGGTGGATTTTTGGCAAAGGCTAAAATCGTAATATTACATATTCCTGATCCAGTAGTCAGATGAATATTGAGACTTATGTCTCTCATTAAAGCATGAAAACTCATGCCACAAGAACCTCTGACTGAGTATATTGTCTCTCAGAGCATACATGAATATGCAGTCTCTCAACTGAGGCAACGACGCATTTCATGAATATTGAACAATTTCAGTAATCACGTTTATATAGAATCGAACGATTGGACGGCTCCTAGATAGATTGCCTGCTAGTATAGAGCGATAACGTCTTCAGGATGTAACAATGTTTTTCCTAACTATATAAAAGACATGTGTATAGAATCTTAATGATTGGACGGCTCCTAGACAACTTTCCTGCTAGTATAGTACGATAACGTCTTTAGGATGCAACAACATTTTCCCTGACTATACGTAATAAATATGACTCTTCAACTAGCTCATATCACCCAATTCTCGAATAATTAATGCTCCTAGACAACGTGCTAGTATAGAGCCATGAATTAATTATTTCCAGTCGCTAGATTCATCAATTGAATTCCTAGAAAATATTCTACGTTCTTCATAATATTTCATTATTTCAATTCATGGTCTTCCCAGCAGAATTCCATGGGTTAGTAATAAATATTCAATGTACAGGCATCTGAGCCACTATCGAATAAGCCCCGACAAAGTGGTGCAAGTGTACTCAACAATAATGCACTAACGAGCACCTGAATGCACGAACGAGCATTCAAAAAATACGAAGGAACGATGAACCTATGCAAAATAGGGAAATAATAATAATAAAATATTAATTAAGGCGCCTAGGCCCACCGGCCGGCCGGTCATGCCGCCGTGGCCGGTCTCACGCCTCTTCCCATATTTTATCTTATTTTATTATTTTTTTCCTTGATCTCATGAAAACTCCTTCATTTGAGCAAAACTCCTTCGTATGAGGAAATTCCTTAGTTTCATGTTATTTCCTTCATATCAAGGAAAAAATATAAAATTAGAAAAGGTGTCACGGGATCGGGCTACTAGACGGCCGACCATGCCTTAGCCATGGCTGGTCCCACACCTTGCGACCCCTTATTTTTTTAAAAAATATTATTATATTATTGAATAACGATTATTACATGAAACTAGTTGGAAGCCTAACAAGCTAAGCTACAACGACATACTACTACATTAATTGAACAGGTTGTTGTGTTAGCATACCAGCGAGCCTCATGGGTAACCTAGCCAAAGGAGCCGAAGCGGATGGGGGAGCTGAGATTGTGTCACAAGGGGGGCAAACTAACTCTACCTTCCATGTTAATTTATGTAATATTACACCATCGGGGGCTCGAACCTTGGACCTCATGGAACGCATGAAACTTTGGGCAACGAGGATAACCAGCTGAGATAGGTGCCCATTCTTAATAAAAAGGGGCCACTGAGGCTTTTATTGAAAAGCAAAAAGGATAACACATTACTCAGGATTAACTGAGAGGGTTGGGAGTCTAGCAACAATTTGCTCCCCAATACCCTGTAAAAGAGAGAACTGCCTATTTTAGAATTAGAATCATAGTTTACAAGAGGCAGTTTCTCAATCTGTTTAGAAAAACAACAAAATCATCACCCAATTCTCCTAACGTTGTAAATGCCAGTACACCAAAACTGTGGCCATGAGATGTTCACTTATCCAAGTACTTGGTTCTTTTGCGGCTAATGGCTGCAAAAATAGCACGACTAGGCGTAAAGTTGCAAAGTCCCTGTGAAAGGTGAGACATCCGTGACGTCAAAGCAAGTATCTTGGCCGTTCTCCCAATTGAGAACCAAGATGTCAGCTGGTTTTAGAGCATGGCCATCGGCTAAGAAACCTAAGTTTGCCTCTTTTCTAGCTGCAACACCGCTCTGTAGCATATATCCATAACCACGTCTCGGACAAAATCATGTCGAAATTTAAGGCCTACTTCATTCG
Source organism: Papaver somniferum (assembly GCF_003573695.1). Classification (NCBI taxonomy): domain Eukaryota; kingdom Viridiplantae; phylum Streptophyta; class Magnoliopsida; order Ranunculales; family Papaveraceae; genus Papaver; species Papaver somniferum. The sequence continues at coordinate 113,318,565 of NC_039367.1, forward strand.
CGCAGTGGATAGCATGCTCGCCGAAAACATCCATTGCATGGCCACATCACGAGAAACTGCTATCTTCGGCAAACATAGGTATACCTAAACGATATTGTAGAATAGATCTAAATTGTCTACGCCCAAAAGTTTGGTTAAGCCCAGCAATGGGTATTGCTTTCAAAAAATCCAAGGCGTGCGGCAACTTGTTACTCTGCCAGAGAGCAGCATCTCTTGCAGACAATGTAAATTTACTGGGTATTTCTCTCTTGACTACATCAAATATCGGACTGCCAGTGCTTTCATAGGATGGGGGGCAGTATCGTTATAATTGAAAGTAGACGAGGAGAGACCACACCTGTGCATGTAACTATCGAGGGCGGACTGAAAATTATAACTAGGAGCTGAAGTATCCGTAGACTTCAAGATGGTGGCTTGCAAGTTCTGTGTCTGAATGCATGAAGCTAGGAAGCAGTACTGCCTTGCATCTTCCATCGTGTAGACACCTAACCCACCGTCCTTGATAGGAAGGGTTGCAAGCCGTTGCTGAAGGGGAGCAAATCCTGCACCGTCTCCTGTAACCAGATGCTGTAGAAATTGAAGTAGGTGATGGTCGAAATGGTTACTAGCATCCTGCAGTACATGGGGAGTGGTGGTACGCAAGGTGAAATAGAGTTTGGATACACCTTCACAGTTACGCAAAAGCAGGAGTTCGTATTGCGGGTCTTGTAACTTTTTCACAGAGTTCATTAGATGTATTGTTTTATCAACTCTGGCCATAACCAAGTCGTTGCAGAATTGCGCATCCAAACTGACCGGACCTCCGAGTAACTTAACACCATTAATAGCTCTGCCAATATCAACAGGGAATGCATCAACCTCAAAACTTCTTGGGTCCGGAGTTGGCCAAAAGAGTTCCTTTTTGTTGATGTTTAGGTGCAGTCCCCTTGCCTTACCTTCGTTCTGTATAATATTGAGAACCTTTGAGACCTCTAGTATGTCACCAATTATGGTGCCGTCATCCAAATACCAAGCATGTAAGTCAAGAGAACATTGTGCAGCTATGTTACGTACAAGAGGATGAAGTGCTAAGGCAAAAAGCAATGGTCCAAGGGGGTCTCCTTGCTGGACTCCTTTGGAAGAAGCCAAGACGGACTCATTGTAGTATAACCTCGCAGGTTTAGAATAACATAACTCTACCCAACGCGATATGTTGGGGCATCCGTTTCTCACTTCTTTGATAAGAGTTGTTCTATTGACTAAATTAAATGCATTATTAAAATCAATAAGCATCATTGTGAGGTTACTCTGTGTACCTTGCAGCTCCAAAAGCATGCTAGCTGAGTGCATTATACCCTCATCCCCACAAGGAATGCGCACCCCAAACTGGTGGTCACCCAAATATTCTGCCATTGCCTCGCTTACAGAACTTGCTGCCAGTTTAGAACACAATCTCCTCCAGATAGTACCAATAGCTATTGGCCTAAGACCGCCGTCTGGTTTTAGCAGTGGAGTGAGAGGAACACTGGCTATGTACTCACCCAATACAGGTGGGCATTTGCCAGATAACCATAAGTTAGCTACACCAGCAATGGAGGAAAGTAGCTCTTCAGAAACTGCTGCCGCTGATCCACTGATGGCATCTAGAAGGTGTTGTGCCCTGAGCCCGTCTCTGCCGCACGATGTACCCTTCGGAAAGCTTTTAATAGTAGCTAACACAGCCTTAGTATCAACAAAAACCGGTGCCACTTCAATGTCTTCTGATGGAATGGTGGGAGGGGGTGCATAAGGATGTTCCAGCTTTAACTCATGTAGTGTATCTTCAGTATTAGGTGCCACCTCGTTAGATGAGAAAATTCTAATAGCGGCCGTGTGATGCCCATAACTGAGTTTCTTCTTGCAGGCTTGTGTGATAGGTTTTCTTTTCGTTGTGCCGTGCTTCCTGCTTCTTTTAAGTTCCTTATTAACCTCCAATATGTGTTGCAGTAACTCCATGCATCCGGTTGGTTCTCTCCACTTAGCCAAGACCTGATTAATTGTTGCTGTTTGTAATCTTTTCCAATTACCTGACCTCCCTTCCATAGTATTTTTAGGTACATAGAGACTAAGAGTGCAGGTTGGTAATAGCATCAATTGTATCCATGAAGATATGTCAGTGGGCTGTGAAAGAACTTTGTCTAGAGAGGATTTTAGGACTCTAGAAAAATGAAGTCTACATTGCGGTGGAATACTTGACACTGTAGTGATCTGTTGTCAAAAAATAAGGTCGAGCATCTTCACCGAAATACTCACAGATTCCTCTTCGTTGTTTGCAGCAACAGACTGAGTTTCAAGAGCATAGGATTGTGGAGTGGGTTTATCAACGCCATAGAATATGAAATCTGCACCTCTGCCGTTGAATGGACCAAGTAAAACTTCTCCCTTATGATCCCTACAAGGCCTTTTCCAAGAGTACCATTGCATACAAGGAAAGCAAAGCCACATCTGAAGTTGTTTCAGCATCCTCTCCCAGGCTTTATATACTGTTAACTGTGTCTGGATTCTCTCTCTACATACTGAAACTCCGTCATGAATGGAAAAGTGCCTATCCTGTATGTGTTTAAGGATTGATGTCTTAGCGCATCCTTTCCCATGCACACCATCTTGGCATTCTTCGTAGTGTTTATAAGGACAATGATAGTTGTTGTCATCATCGGAGTCACTATCAGAGCATGTAGGCGATTCGAGAGAAGTTACAGCCAAGGCTGCAGATGAAGAACTTACCATCATGAGTGTTCTTTCGCTGTACAAGTTGTCACGTTGTCACGTCAACTTGTTGTATGGCTCAAATGGACCAAGGCTTAAAAATGAAAGAGTAGTCATATTGGCAGGAACCAACGTAACACGAGTATGCTTAAAAATGAAAGAGTATGTGTTCAGCTTACCATCATGAGTCACTGCCCTATCGTATTGCCATGGTCGACCCAACAGCAGATGACAGGCATCCATCACCACAACATCACACCACACGGCATCTTCATAGACAGCACCAATGGAAAATTTCACAAGACAACGTCTGGAAATAGTTACCTCGGATCCCTTACTAAGCCAGTGAAGGGAATATGGGCTAGGATGTTTTTCCGTGGGAAGCTTGAGTTTCCGAACAGCCTCGTCCGAAACCACGTTTTCACAGCTGCCAGAATCCACGATCAAACGGCACACCTTGCCTGCAATGGTACACGTTGTCTGGAAGATGTTCTTTCTTAGCCATGACTCGTCAGCGTCAGCTTTAGGAGTAAGAAACGAACGTCGGTAGATCATCAAACATTCACCTTGGTCACCTGGCAGGAGCACCTCATCGAACTCAGCTGCGGACTCTTCCGCATCAGCAAAGACATCAGCAGTAGTATCCACTTCTGCAAGCAAAGCCTTACCCGGTCTTCCAATCTTGCGACACTCGTTTGCCAAGTGATTCGGATCTCCACAACGATAGCACTTAGGACCAGACTTTGTAGGCGTACTAACAACCTGTTGAGCGGAAGCAGTATGAGAAGACGAAGTCGGAGGCCGGCCATTTGCTGCCTGAATCGACTTACGAGATAGTTGTTTCTCCAATCGCAAAGCACGCTGATGAACCTCAGACACAGAATAATAGTCAAACAGATTAAGGGTATCTTGAAAAGTCTCACGCAAGCCCCCTAAGTATCGATAGACAAGTTGTTCTTCGGTGTCTGTAATACCTGAACGTGTGACCAAATCATAGAACTCTTTCGTATAATCATCAATTGACCGAAAACCCTGACGAAGATTTTGTAAACGAATATAGAGTTCCCTCGTATAGTTAAACGGTAAAAAGGCCGAACGCATGCACTTTTCAAGCCTAATCCAGGACGAAATAGGAGTTTTACCTTTTTGATTTCGAGACGCTTTCAACTGACGCCACCAAACAGCAGCCCTTCCGCGAAAGCGCGTAGCCACAAGCGGAACCACTCGATCATCAGGAACCCTCTTAAATTCCAGAACTTCCTCCACAGTAGAGAACCAGTCGATACAATCTTCCGGTGATAAACCACTACCATGAAACTCAGGAATCTCTATGCGGAATGACGATTCCCAACTCCTAGAATCACGCTCACGCCCAGCAAAGGGGTTTTCAGTATCATTATCGTCATCTGTTCCATCCGAATTGGATTCATCCGTAGGAGGACGACGGCGCTCATGTCGTTGTAACAATGTTGCTACTTGACCGGCGAGCTGCTCAACCGTGCGTGACAATTCATCGTATCTAGTCCTCTCCATCACCTCATCAACTAGAGCTTCGCGAGGACCACCCTGACCTCTACCACGAACCATGTTGGAAGGATCGATACCCAGATTCTGAATACCAAATGGTGTAGGATGTTAGTACTGGAAACGGAAGAAACCACACATAGATAAAACTTCTCAAAGGAAGAATATGATTATTCAAAGTCTGTCCTCTTTTTCTTTAGACGAGGACATATATAGGCCTTATTAGGCTTAATGACAATATCTTCTAAGATTAATGCAAATAAAAGGAAATCTACCCAAATACGATATCATGCAAGATATCTCTTATTTGTTAACAAAAATAACAAACATGCAGATATTCTTGCATGGTTAACGAATATTCTTTCGCTGATCTCTTCCTTTCAAATAAGATTCTGCCATATCTTGCACTACATCATCATACAGATCGACTTTTATTATTATTATTATTATTATTATTATTATTATTATTATTATTATTATTATTTTATTTATTTATTTATTTATTTTTGTTTTTAAAAAGAGCCGCCACTCAAGGCTTATTAAGAGAAATAAAAAGAGTTAATATTATCTAAAAGACTTTTTTATTATTTTTATTTATTTATTTATTTTATTTTATTTTAAACTAAAGAAAACAATTTAAAAAAGAAAAGACTTTTTTTTTACAAAGAGCTTGTTTGAAGCCTGGCCACAAGTTGGGTTCCAACACCTTTTTGAATAGCTAAACCTAATCTAATGAAAAGAAAATTACCAACTTTTACATTTACATCATGCCTGGCTATGTAGGAGTTCAACCTTCTCAAAAACTCAATAGATTCAATACCAAGTTCACCCAAAGTAGTAAAAGCTAGGGTACGGAAACTATAACCATTAGCATTGCATACATCGAGATATTTGACACGTTTGTGCTCGATAGCTTTAGCCAAGGCTAGACCCGGTGTAAAGGCTTGCACGCCACCTCCAGCAAAAGGAGAAACCACGGTAACATCAAAAGAAGTATCACGCCCGTCTTCCCAATTGTAGACCATGATGTCTGCCGGCCTTGCATCATCACCATCACGAGAAAGGAACCCCAAATTTGCTTCAATTTTATAAGGTACACTAGCACGATAACAAATGTCCCCAAAAGTATCTCTAACAATATCATGACGAAACTTAATACCAACCTCACTAGCACAATGAAGCGCATGATCTCCATAAACATCCATGTCTCTATTACAGCACATACAAGAACTGTTGGCAGCAAACAAGCGGATACCGAGTCTGTAACTAAGCACCGCACTAAATTGTCATGGCCCAATTTTTTGTCCCAAACCATCAGCAGGAATAGCAAGAAGATAGTCATGTGCATGTATAGTTTTGTTACATTGCCAAAGTGCTAAATCGCTTCTTGACATACAAAAACGAGTGAGCATGTCTCTAGTCACAGCTACAAAATATTGAACTTCCAAATTATGCATAGGTTGGGGGGCAGTAATAAGATTGTAAAACTGTGATGAAGCCATACCACTAACATGAAGGAAATTGTCAAAAGCATTCTGATATACTAAGCCTTTAACTGGAATGTCCAAACCTTGTAGGATGGTCTCTTGCAATTGTAAAGTCTGAGAACAAGACGCCAAATAACAGTATGCATGGTATCAAACATATAATAGATACCTAGGCCACCATCTCGGATGGGTAAAGAAACAACCCTCTGCTGTAACAAGCTATATCCTGGACCATCACCAGTCACCAAGTTTCTCATATAATTGGAAAGATAGTTATCAAGAAAAACCAAAAGAGTAATTACAACGATTTGGCTGGGAGACGCGTAACAAGTTGCGCCCCAACACCTTTCGGAATAATAACACCTAGCGTATGGAAAAGAATACTGCCTAAATGATTGTTGACATCATGATCCGCCATGCAGTTTTTCAATCTCTTCAAGAAGTCAATAACGTCATCCCCTAACTCCTCTAAAGTTGAAAAGGCCAGGACACCAAAGATATACCTGTGAGACGAACATAAATCAGCATATTTGTTACGCTTACGGGTAATGGCAGCCGAAATAGTGTGGCCTGATGTGAAGATATGATTGCCGCCTTTAGAAAATGAGGAGACACCAGTGACATCAAAGCATATGTCACGTCCGTTCTCCCAGTTGTAGACCATGATATCTGCTGGTTTAAGTGGGGCGCTCCTATCCATAGTGAGGCCAATCGAAACTTCTTTCCTCGCTGGAACGCCGGATTTTAACACAACTCCACAAAAGATCTCTCACCATATCATGACGGTACTTCAACCCAACTTCACTTGCACAGTGGATGTCGTGGTCTCCAAAACGGTCCATGACTCGTTTGCAGCATGAACACAAGCTGTCTTCGTCAAAGAGAGGAATACCAATTCTGTATTGAAGCACTGATCGAAATTGACGCGAAGCCAGTGACTGATTTAAGCCCTAGATGGGGACATCCTTGAGATAACCCTGTGCACGGGGCTTCTTGTTGCACTGCCAGAGTATTAAGTCACGTTCTAACATAACATGAGTGGATGGAATATTCTTCGTAATAGAATCAAAGTAACAATTCGCCAGGAGGTGCATAGGCTGGGGGGCGAAGTCACTGATGTTGAGCGAAGAATAAGACAAGCCACACGACTGTATGAACGTGTTCAGGGCATGCTGAAAGTGAGGACCAAGATCTGCTAAGTCTGGCAACATTTTGCTTTGAAGGTGTCTGGTTTGAAAACATGAAGCGATGTAACAATACTGGGTGGTGTCGGCCATAGTGTAGACTCCTAGACCCCCAGATTTAATAGGTAAAGTAGTAATCCGCTGTTGAAGCTCACCGAAACATGGACCATCAGCTGTGACGATATATCGCAAGAACTGCAGGAGGTGTTGATCAAAACGATTCTGCGCACTGCATAACCTGAGGCCGAGTTGTACGCATAGTGAAGTACAACTTGGAGAGTCCAGCGCAGTTGCGTAGGAGTAACAGTTCACTTTGAGGGTGGTTCAGCTTTTTGAGGCAATCCATAAGATGCGTTGTTTTATCAACCCTAGCCAAAATGGTGTCACTGCAATATTGCTCATTTAAACTGACAGGTCCTCCCAACATGAGAACACCATCTGAAGGCCTGCTAATTTCTGGTGGAAAAGCCAAGTTGCATCTTGAGTCCGGGTTGGGCCAATAAATATCAGTTTTCCGGATGTTCAAATGTAATCCTCTTGCTGGTCCGTCATCCTGAAGAATCTGCAATGCCTTGGAAACCTCCAAAGTGTCCTCAATGATTGTGCCATCATCTAAGTACCATGCATGAAGGTCCAATGTACATTGCGAAGCAATTTTACAAACAAGAGAGTGTAGTGCCAATGAGAAAAGTAGGGGACCAAGAGGGTCTCCTTGTTGAACCCCTTGTGCGGAAGACAAGGTGAACTCGTTATAGTACAACTTGGCTGGTCGTGCGTAACAAAACTCTACCCATTTCGAAATACTGGGGGATTTCGCTCGAACCTCATTGATTAGGACAGTCCTATTGACTACGTTAAAAGCATTGGTGAAATCGATTAGTAGCATAGTCATTTTGTCATGGTTACCTTTCAACTCCAGCAATCTATTGGAGGAATGTAAGATGCCTTCACCTCCACAGGGAATTCCCACACCGAACTGATGGTTACCCAGGTAAGCTGTCATGTCTTTAAGCACGGCTGCAGCTGCTAGTTTGGAGCACAATCTTCGCCAGATGGTTCCCACAAAAATCGGTCGAAGGCCCCCTCCCGGCTTGAGTAATGGGGTTACCGGTGCACTGGCGATGAACTGTCCAAGGTATGATGGGCATTGACCAGAGAGCCACAAGTTGATAACGCATGTGATGGAAACAAGAAGCTCATCTGAGATGGCTGCTGCTGCTCCGCTAGTTGCGTCCAATAGGTGTTGTGCTCGAAGGCCATCACGACCACATGATGTGCCTTTCGGGAAACTTCTCAGGGCTTTCAGCACATCTTGGACATCTATAGAAATAGCCGCAGAATTGGGGTTCTCCTGAGGAATAATGGGAGGCCGAACTTGAGGGTGTTTTTGTTGAAGTTCATGGAGTGTGTCAGCATTTGCAGGGGGAACTCCGTTGGATGACAAGATGCGTATAGCAGCTGTATAATCCCCAAAGCTTAACTTCTTTTGGCATGCTTCAACATTGGTCTTGGGCTTCTTCTGCGAAGGTTGTTTACGCTGATGCTGTCGATTTTGTTCTTGTTGAGCCATCTCAAGCAAATGCTTGACACTATTGACACATCCATTAGGCTCACCCCATTTGATCAGGGATTGGTTAATTGCTACTATCTGAAGCTTCTTCCGTGTACTTGATCTCTCTTCTCTGGCATTGTTGGGAACATATAAATTGAGTGTGCGAATCGGCAACATCAATAATTGTAACCATGGAGAAAGGTCTCCAGGTTTGGCAAGCACTCTGTCAAGCACTATTTTCAATGCTCTTGAGAAGTTCACTCGGCAGGGAGGTGGTATACTGGCTGTCGTAGTGAATTGTTTCTGATAGACCAAATCTAACAGTTCGAAGGACAAACCAATTGGTTCATCCTGTATCTCTGTGCCTGTGACAGCAGCACTGGAAGAAGGATCAGCGGCAGGTTTAGCTATTTCGTGTACGAGGAAATCAGCACACCTTCCATTAAAGGGTCTTGTTAAGATGTTGTCATTATGGGGACGACAAGAGCGCTTCCAGGATTGCACTTTCATACACTCACCACATAACCACATCTGCAATTGCATTAAAAGTTTTTCTGAGGCATTGTAAACACTAGGATTAGAACCTATCCTTTCTCTGCAGAGACTTAATCGTTCCTTAGATGGCCAGTGTTGATCACGTATGTCACGAAGAATGAAGGTTTTAACATAACCTCGACTATTGCAACCATCTTGGCACTCATCGAAAATTTTAAAAGGACAGTGCACCAACCTATCGTCTGACGAATCTGCACCAGGTTCATCAATATCTTCAGTGTCTGGAGAAGATTGCTCTTCGGAAGAAGATAAGCGTGAGATTCTTGGCATTGCAGTTACTACATAACCGCTCGAAGAGATTTTGTAAGATCAGCAAACCAGCATAAAATTGGTATCAAACTATAGGGAAAAGGATGGGGAATCAAAGGATATACAGGTTGAAGTGATTCTAGGGTGCTAGGATGAAAGGAGGAAGAAAAGGAATTCTAGGCTTTCAGTCGCCAGAAGTTTTGCCAGAGCCTCCTTTATTATTATTATTATTATTAATATTATTATTTAAAGAAAAGAGTCAATTATACAGAATTTGTTGGTAGTTTAGCCACTAACTGGGCACCAACGCCCTTTTGAATTGCAATGCCTATTTTATGAAACAAAAAGCTACCATTGTCACAAATTACATTGTTTTTAGGAAGACGGTGCTTCAATCTCTTCAAGAAGGTGATAGTATCTTCGCCTAGTTCGCCTAAAGTAGTGAATGCAAGAATGCCCAAACTGTACCCATGAATCTCGCATGTGGCAGAATACTTGTTACGCTTGCGAAGGATTGCTTTAGCAATTGCTTGGCCAGGTGTGAAGTAACGGATGTCACACAGGAAAGGCGAGACACCTGTAATATCTAGGCAAGTATCCTTACCATTCTCCCAATTATACGCTAGCAAGTCAGCAGGAAATAATTTAGTATTATCGTTGGAGTAGAGACCCAAAGAAACTTCCTTCCTAGCCGCAACTCCTTCCCGGAAACATATATCTATGTAGACATCACGTACAAGATCGTGACGAAATTTATTCCCCACTTCGCTAGCGCAGTGTAATGCATGGTCTCCATATATGTCCATCTCCCTCTTACAACTAGTACACTGACTACCTTCAACAAAAAGGGGGATTCCAAGGCGGTAGCTAAGCACACACCTAAACTGTTGAGGGCCGAGAGTTTGGTTTAAGCCACTAATAGGTAGTGCGAGCAAGTAGTCTTGAGCGTGTTTCATCTGGTTGCTCTGCCAAAGCACACTGTCTCGTGCAGACATGGAAAAGGTGGTGGGCAATTGTTTCTTCACTGCGTCGAAATATGTTGCGGCCAAGGAATGCATTGTATGCATGGGAGGGGGGGCAGCAACATCAAATCTAAGTGGAGAAGAATCAAGTCCACATACCTGAATTATAATTATTATTATATTATTATTTATTTACTATTATAATTATAATAATAATTATTATTATTATATGAGAACAAAGAGTAATAATTACACAGAATAGGAGGAAACCGGGCAACAATCTGTGCACCGACACCCTTTTGAATAGCCAAACCTATTCTATGAAAAAGGGATCCGCGAACTTTGTTATTGACATCGTAGTTGGCTAAGCAGTTCTTCAATCTCTTCATTAGGACGGTGAAATCATCTCCAAGTTCTCCCAAGGTCGTGAAGGCCAAGGCGCAGAAATTGTAGCCAAGGGTCGTACAAGTAGCCACATACTTACTGCGCTTACGATTAATTGCGGCGGTAATGGCCTTTCCAGGGACAAAACATTGAAATCCGCCTCCAGTAAAGGGGGAAATACCCGTGATGTCAAAGCAGGCATCTCTTCCTTTCTCCCAATTACAAATGAGAATTTCCGCGGTTTTAAGGGCGTTGTCCGATTGGGAAGAGAAGCCCAGAGATGGCTATTTTCTATACGCTACACCAGCTCTATAGCAAATGTCGAGAACCACATCGCGCACCAAGTCGTGACGGAATTTTATCCCTGCCTCGCTAGAACAGTGCAGGGCGTGGTCGCCGTAAATGTCCATTTCACGCCCACAGCACGAACAACCACACTCTGCAGGGAACAATGGAATACCCAATCGGTACTGCGCCATAGCACGGAATTGTCGAGGACCTAACGTCTGGCCTAGCCCTGGTATCGGAATAGCTTTTAAGAAATCCTGAGCGTGTGGTTGCTTGTTACACTGCCATAATGCTCTGTCTCTTGGTGATAAGGTGAACTGAGATGGTATCTCTCGTGTGACAACTACAAAGTACTGTGCTGCCAAAGTCTTTATTGGATGTGGGGCAGTACAGTTGAAGTTGAAAGTTGAGAGACCACATAATTCTTTGTACCTATCAAGAGCCTGCTGGTAAGTGTTCCTCGGAGCCGCATCATCTGTGGATCCTAGAATGGCATTTTGCAGTTGTTGTGTTTGAATGTTGGAAGCAAGGAAACAATAATGGCTCGTTTCTGCCATTGTGTAAACACCATAATCCCCTTCAGACATAGGCAGAGTAACAAGTCGTTGTTGTAGTGGACCAAAACCGGCCCCATCCCCAGTTACTAGGTGCCGAAGATACTGGATAAGGTGTTAGTCGTAATGTTCAGTAGCTGTCGTTAAACACATGAGGACTGGTCGTTCATAGGGTGAAATATAGACGTGAAACTCCAGTGCAATTACGAAGGAGAAGGAGCTCGCTCTGCGGGTCTTGCAATGTCCTAACTGAATCCATGATATGGATTGTTTTGTCGACTCTAGCCATGATCAAATCACTACTGTATTGGCAGTCAAGGCTTACAAGGCCGCCAAGTAGTTTTACCCCCTTCTCAGGATTACCAATTTCAGCTGGGAATACACCTTGCATCAGACGTCTGGGGTCCGGAGATGGCCAAAAGATTTCAGTCTTCCTAATATTCAAATGTAACCCACGATCTGCACCTTCCTGGCGTATGATGTTAAGGGCTTTGGACACTTCCAATATGTCGCCAATGACCGTTCCGTCATCGAGATACCACGCATGCATGTCCAAAGAGCACTGAGAGGCAATATTCAACACTAGAGCGTACAGCACCAAAGAGAACAGGAGAGGTTCAAGGGGATCTCCTTGTTGCACTCCACGCAAAGACGATAAGGTGTATTCATTGTAATACAATTGGGAAGGTTGAGCATAACAAAACTTAACCCACCTGGATATAGAAGGACATCTGTCTCGTACTTCTTTGATGATAGTTGAACGGTCGACCATGTTAAAAGCATTTGAAAAGTCCACCAACATCATTGTAAGATTAGTCTGTTTACCTTTGAGTTCCATAATAGTGTTGGAAATATGAAGAATGCTTTCTCCACCAAAAGGGACTCCCACATCGAACTGATAATCGCCTAAATAATTGGCCATTTCTTTTCCTACTGCCATGGCAGCAAGTTTAGAACAGAGCCTTCGCCATATAGTTCCGACAGCAATTGGTCGAAGTCCTCCATCAGGCTTAAGTAAAGGTGTCAAAGGGGCGCTTGCGACAAACTTACCAAGAGCTGCTGGGCATATGCCATCTAACCACAGATTAATGACGCCTGCCATGGAGCTTAACAGGTCCTCGGAGACTGATGCTGCAGGTCCTCTTAATGCATCGAGTAGGTTTTGAGCCCTAAGTCCATCCCTACAGCAGGAGGTACCCTTTGGGAAGCTTCGAATGACATCCAAAACTTCCTTGCTAGATACTGTAATCGGTGCTGCAGTGACACAATCTTTGGGAATAGCAGGGGGGTGCAGGTGGATGCTTGGCTTGCAGTGCAAAGTTTCCAAACCAGAGGGTGCAACTCTACAAGACAAAAGGATTCGAATCCCCGCAGTATAGTATCCCTGGCTTAACTTCTTCCTGCATGTTTCGACATTCAATTTCCGCTTTGGTTTCGAAGATTTCCTTGCTTTCTGAATTTCTTTATGCGTCTGTAGGATTTATTCAACCAATGCAAGGCACCCTGTAGGTTCACACCATTTGGCCAATGCCTGATTAATAGCTGCAGTTTGAAGACGCTTCCTGTTACCTGATCGTTCTTCTATGGAACTCTTGGGAAAGTATAGATTTAAAATGCAAACAGGTAAGAGGAGAAACTGAAGCCATGACAGGAGAACGTTGGGGTTATGTATCACCCTGTCTAATGAAGCTTTGAGGGTCCTAGAAAACTGCAATCGATATTGTGGAGGAATACTCAACACTGTGGGTATCTGTTTTTGATAAATCAAATTGAGTGTGTCGACTGATACAACCACACAGGCGTCACCAGGTACTACAACATTATCTTGAGGGGTACGAGCAAATGAATCAGTGGAAACAGTGGCTGACACATCACCATTGGATGACGCAAAGGCTAATATTAACAAAAGAATCAAATACAAGGTACAATGTCGATGGAGGGTAACCTAGAAACAAGTTGAGCCCCTACACCTTTTTGAATGGAAATACCTAATCTATAAAATGAGAATTGCCTATTTTGTAATTAAGGTCATAGTTCGCTATACAATTACTCAACCTCTTCAAGAGAATCACCATATCTTCACCAAGTTCACCTAAAGTGGAGAAAGCAAGAACGCCAAAACCATATCCATGAGCAGACATCGTATCCAAATTTTTTGCCCGTTTATGTGAAATAACATTAGAAATGGCGACACCCGGAACGAAATCCCGACCACTAATACCAGAAAAGGGTGAGACACCCGTAACATCAAACCAAATATCTTTCCCATTAATCCAATTGTAAACAAGAATGTCAGCAGGCTTTAAAGCCTTAGCATCATCAGATAAGAGCTCGAGATTAACCTCCTTTCTGGATGCAACTCCGCCCTTGTAGAAATATCCGAAATAATATCCCTAACAAAATCATGCCTAAACTTTATACCCACCTCACTTGCACAATGAAGTGCATGGTCTCCATAGACATCCATCTTCCTCTTACAACAAGCACAAACATCAATAATGTTAAAAATAGGTATACCAAGTCTGTAACACACAACTTCCCTCAACTGGCGAGGCCCCAGTGTCTGATTAAGCCCAAAAATTGGTATATCTTTAAGGTAATCCTGAGCATGGTCAAGTCTATTGCTTTTCCAAAGTATAGTATCACGTTCTGACATAACAAATTTGTAAGGCATATCTTTCTTAACAACCTCAAAATACTGTATTGCCAAAGATTTAATAGGACGAGTGGCAATATTGTTGATATCGAAAAAGACACCCACATACCTGCTTGAATTGTGACAAAGCATGCTGAAAACAAAGACTTGGTGCAGATTCAGGTGGAAGATTAAGGATGACCTCCTGCAGATTTCTTGTTTGAAAACAAGAAGCAAGAAAACAATATTTACTCATGTCTTCCATCGTGTGAACACCCAAACCACCATCCTTCATTGGTAGTGTAACAATATGTTGTTGGAGGAGACCAAACCCTGCACCATCTCCCGTAACAATATGCCGCAGAAACTGTACTAAGGGAAGATCATAACAAGAGATAATTTGTTGAAGAGCATCATGTTTAGTAGTTCTCAGGTTAAAATAAAGCTTCGAAACGCATGCACAACTTCTTAAGAGTAATAACTTACTCTGCGGGTCATGTAATTGCTTAACAGATTCCATGAGGTGTAAAGTTTTATCAATTTTAGTCTTCACAAGATCACCACAAAACTGCAAATTAAGACTCACCGGCCCTCCCAATAGATTTACACCATTAGTAGGTCTACTAATGTTGGCAGGAAAAACTCCATCATCTTGGCTTCTAGGATCAACACAGGGCCAAAATAATTCGGTCATGCTAACATTAAGATGTAACCCACGATTACTGCCTTCAGCCTGAATTATCGAGAAAGCTTTAGCTACTTCCAAGCCATCACCAGCAATAGTTCCATCATCAAGGTACCATGCATTGAAATCCAGTTTGCACTGACTAGAAATCATGTTCTAAAGGATGAAGAACTAAAGCAAATAATAGAGGACCCAACGAATCCCCTTGTTGTACTCCAATAGAAGATGACAAAACAAACTCATTATAGTAAAGTCTTGCTGGTGAAGCATAGCAAAACTCTGCCCATCTGTATATACTAGGACATCTAAGTCTAACTTCCTTAATTAACGTGGTTCGATCAACCATATTAAATACATTAGAGAAGTCAATTAGAAGCATAGACATAGTATTTAGAGTACCTTTCATCTCTAGGAGTCTATTTGCAGC
The DNA here is from genome assembly GCF_003573695.1 of Papaver somniferum. NCBI lineage: Eukaryota > Viridiplantae > Streptophyta > Magnoliopsida > Ranunculales > Papaveraceae > Papaver > Papaver somniferum. The sequence continues at coordinate 113,333,775 of NC_039367.1, forward strand.
GTGTAGAATACCTTCTGCTCCATATGGAACCCCAACTCCAAACTGATGATGATCTAGGTATAAAGACATGTCTTTACCAACTGATTTGGCAGCGAGCTTTGAGCATAATCTACGCTATATTGTACCAACAACAATAGGCCTAAGCCCTCCTCCAGGCTTGAGAAGAGGAGTTAAAGGAGCACTTGCAATGTACTCCCCTAAAACAGATGGACATTTTCCATCCAACCATAAGTTGACCACCCCAGTAATGGATGCTAAAAGCTCGTCACTCACAGCTGCAGCTGCACCACTCAAAGCATCTAAGAGATGCTGAACTCTAAGCCCATCTCTACCGCATGTTGTGCCTTTAGGAAAGATCTTCAAAGCATCAAGGACAACTTTATAATCGACCGCCAAAGCAACACCTTCAACTGGCTCAGGGGGGATAGATGGTGATGGAGCATTTGGGTGTTTCTGAATGAGCTCTTGTAGAGTATCTACATTATCTGGAGTTATACCATTGGAAGATAAAACTTTTATAGCAGCATTGTAGTGACCATGGCTCAATTTCTTCTTACAAGCTCGCACATTAAGGGCACGCTTCTTCTTCTTGTTTGATTTGCTGACTTGCTGACGCTTCTCAGACTCAGCGAAAAGTTGTTCAATAATATGAACACAACCACCACTTTCCTTCCAATGCAACAAAGCTTCTTCTTCTTGTTATTATTATTATTATTTTATTTAAAAAAAAACAAAAGTTTGATTACATTGGGTTTGTGGCAGCCTAGCAAATAGTTGTGCCCCTACACCCTTTTGAATAGCCATCCCTGCTCTATGAAATAGAAAATAACCAGTACCGCAGTTAGCATTGTTGTTGGCAATACAGTTCTTTAGTCTCTTCACGAAAGCCATCATATCATCACCTAATTCTCCTAAGGTAGTGAATGCTAGAACTCCAAAACCATAGCCATGTGTTTCACATACAACTAAGTACTTGTTTTGCTTGCGTAAAACTGCTTTAGCAATTGCTTGACCGGGGATGAAGGTGTGAAAGTCACTCATGAATGGAGAGGCACCCGTAACATCTAGGCATGTGTCTTTCCTATTCTCCCAATTATAAACCAACAAGTCAGCAGGAAGCAAGGTATTATTCCCATCTGACCTAAGTCCAAGAGCCACTTCCTTTCTAGCTGAAACACTGGCCCTGAAGCAAATGTTTACCAAAGCATCACGCACAAGATCGTGTCTGAATTTCACACCAACTTCACTGGCACAGTGTAGTGCATGGTCCCCAAAAATGTCTAAATCCCTTTTACAAATAGTACAACGACTATTCTCTGGAAAAAGAGGAATGCCAAGTCGATAGCTGAGAACACTTCGAAACTGTCTAGGGCCGAGAGTTTGATTCAAACCATCTATAGGTATCGCTAGGAGATAATCTTGAGCATGTTTCAATTTATTACTCTGCCATAACATACTATCATATGCTGTCATATTGAACCTAGTGGGTATATGCCTCATTATTATTATTGTTTCCTTCATCTCATGGAAACTCCTTCATTTTAAGGAAACTCCTTCGTTTCAAAAATTCCTTAATTTCATGATACTTCCTTCACATCATGAAAATAATATAAAATTAGGAAATGTGTCATGGGACCGGGCTCATTAGCCGGATGGCCATGCCTTAGCCATGGTCGGTCCCACACCTTGTAATTCTTTATTTTATTATTATTATTTCCTTCATCCTATGAAGTTCCTCAGTTTGAGCAAAATCCTGATTTCTTCGTATTTTCTCAAATGTTGCTCAAACGCGCATCAGAAAATACCAAAATTCTCAGGTTCGAGACACGGACACTATGGTGACATGGGCATGTTACCTTGACCGACCAGGGTCGGCCCTTTGGCTTATAAGAAGCCGGTCCCACATATTTTCATAATTTAACCTAATTTGTTCATATTAGGTTCAAACTCTTCCAAACAACTTGGAATTTCATCAAACGATCGTCAGTCGGTCCCATGACCACCAGGGACGGTTCCATGACCCCTTGGTCGGTCCCTGACTCCTTAATAATTAGGTTTTATCACCTAAGGCTCAGACAAGCATTATTTCAATAAATGGTTAAACCAGCATTTAATCATCCTTTCACCAACTGGAATTCAAGAGACTTTAGTGCTGGCTCACTCGAGCATTTGGGCGCTACATGGTCGGCCCATTATCCCATGTAGTCAGTCCCTCCTTCACTCCGTGGTTGATTTTCAATAAATCATCAATTGATCAAAAATTAAGGTTTCGAATCCAAGGCTCTGCAAAGCATAATTCTGAGCAGGTTCAAACAATTTTACGTTGATCACACAATCAACATTTTAATTAATTATACTCGGTCTAGTTGCCAGTATTTTAAATTAATATTTCATTTGGTCCCGCTACCAATAATTCATCAAACGAGCAACATTTGCTCAGATCAGAAATATTGGTTCAACTATCAATATTCAACAATTCATCGAATGAACAATATTTGCTCACCTTAACTATCAACATTTATTCGACAATTATACCTTTATCTCAACAGACATGTTCAATTCATGAGTCCCAGAACATTCGTAAATCATGTTCAACTCAACAATACAAAGACTCATCGTCTCATCAAGTCAACAAATGACTAATTAAATACACGTCTGCCTTGCAGACTCCACAATCACGAGACATCAATCGTGTCACATGGGGGATATTAACTAGGGTTTTGGTTTGGCATCCTACGGCACGTGTGTTCACCCACGATGAGAATGTGACTAAGTCGTGCAAGCGGTTGAAGGAGTTAACGAATTAGTGGGTGGACAATCAACCAAGTCTTCGCACGATGAGTAACTGGTTTAAGCACGATTTCCCACTTTCCCACCCTTTGACTTCAGCAACCGTCACACTTAATGGGATCAATGTGTCTACTACTTCTTGCAATATAAATAAGTCTCTGAACCCATGGTTGAAACAGCAGAAGAATTCTGATCCGAGCAATCACTCTCAAGAATTCGATCAATCAACCAGAACTTATTCGAACTCAGTAGTTCTCAGAAAACTTGCAGAAACCTTAAACACATTCACAATCCTTGATCATCATTGATCTCACACATTTCTCAGCTTCCCTCCTACAGATTGACCCATCCTCTCTTGTGACCGAATTGACTCTGGAACGACCATTATCTTGGTTTAGGTCGGAGTCTTACAAATTGATCTCTCGAATTCAAGCACTACCTTTTTACAGTGCATCTGTGTGAGGTTAATCAGTTTGCTCGGTTCGAGGAGTCTCCTCCGCACGGTCGTCTTTTCCTAAAAAACCAGCAAATTGTTTTGCCCATCTACAATAGGGAAGATGTGGGAGACACGTATCCTTTCGTTATAGAGGTTTTCTGGATCTCCTCCGGGTATGAAGTTGAACCTTCTTTTCCTCTATTCTGCGAGAGCTTTCCCAAGTCTTCACAGGTGAAGAAATTTGATTTCCGAGTCTTTTCTGGTACGTTGAATCGGACTTGTCATCTCCTTGATAGCCATCATTTGATGTGTCGGCTCCAGCAGTAGATTCACAGGCATTATGGGTTTGCTCCGTCTGAGATTGATGCCGCTCCGGGGTCAATAGAGGCGTTAGACCTTTGAGACGTGAAAGAATTTCTGCTTGGGTAATAGCCATGTCTTCTTTTGTTTTGGCTAGATCTTCCTGCCTCCGCGCCAAATCAGCTACGCTCGGAAATACTTTCTCGTTTTTGTCGCCTTCGATATTCATGACATCTTCCGCAACAGTAGTAGTAACATGAGTAACGTTGTTTGCAGGGATGGTATTCTGAAGAGTTTTTTCAAAATCTCCACCGTTGATGTTACTGGAACTAGGATTAATTCTCGAGTCATGCTGTGACGAGGTCACTCTTGTGACAGCTTTTGTAAGGGCTCACCTTATAGCCCTGGATTGAACATCTTAGATATGTACACATCCCAATAAAAGAATTAGATAATGAAAATATTTTTTTTATTGATTTTTAAGTATATATATTTAGTTTAATTTGTTCCTTAATCCCTTCAACAAATCGAATTTTTAATTCTTGGAAGGTGAGAAGAAGTTTTCATATTTTTCCTTTCCTTGCTTCTTAAAAACCTAGAAACCAGTCATGGATTTTTTTGTTTTGAAATATGAAAAAAGATTTTATCAAGTTTGATGGTCATGATGACTTTAAAGTGATTAATCATATGGAAAAAAACGAATAACCACACAATGTGTTTGCTTACTCTTCAAATATGAAACATCCATACTTGTCCTTTTGGTTTTCTGTATACTAGGACTTGTCATTTTGGTATCCTGCATACTAGGAGTCAGTAAATTAGGATTATCAATTACATGATAAATATATAGTTAGATATTGGTTTTTGACACGCCACAAAATTTTCTTAATAAAAAAATAAGATAATTCTTAAATTTTGTTGAGGTAGAGTATTGATTTTGATTGGATTGTTTTCAATGTATAGCAGCCCAAATTAATTCAAGACTGAACTAACTACAACAATCATGTTTTCGTTAGATTGTTTTCAATGTATAATAGCTAAAAACAATCCAATCATCTTATTGCAGTAATATTCATTTTTTGGCACTTCATATACCCGTGAATAGGAACGGAACATTGTTGATCTCGCTCATAAATAGTGGCTTCGATTTTAGGTTAATTTTTAATTGGCGTCGTTTTAACTAAGAAAATTATTTGAGGGACCAAGTATCAAATCATAAAATGCAAGGATATTAAATCTAAGAAAATAATAAAAATTTTCTTTATTATCTAATTTTATCTTGGGATGTGTACATATCTAAGATGTTACATCCAAGGGTTATAGAATCTGTCACGAGGGTGACTAATATAGTTTTTACAGTGGTAAGAAAAGGTTCGTTAAAGATTTGTAGAGATTTGATTTTAGAAGTATATTTTAAAATAGAAAACTCAAGACGATGTTGTTATCAAGATTATAAAAAGCACCGAAACTCTGGATTCCACCATTCACCAATTAAGTGATTCAATCTAATCAATATTCATGCAATTATTTGCGTTTAAAGTGATTCTAATTTATTGCCTCTAGTAGATTTTCGAAGTAACAATTGTAAACATCAAGCATGAAACATCAAAAGCTTAAAACTAAGCATGCTCAATCAAAACGAATCACAATCATTCAATAAAAATCAATTTTCCAATATTAGTTCCATATCATAAAAGAAATTGCAAAAATTAATTAAAATAGAAATATACCACTTTTCATTGAACCATGGCTTCCTCCGTCGCCTCGGCTAAGGGGGTTTAGCTCCTCATGTTATCACGTTATAAAAATAGGTGTTCATAGCTCAAAAGTGTGAAAAGCAATAGAAAACTAATAACTCAGATAGTTTGTGTGTTACAATCCACTGTTACAGAAACTATGCCATATCGCTGTCGCAGAACGACAGTCTCAATACAAGAGAAAAGATGATAGTCAATTAACGACACAGTGTAGGTGTCGTCTGTGTTCTTCTTCTTTCTCTGCCGATGATGAAAACGTCTCTGCAACTAATTAAACTTCTCCAAAACTACCCCAAAGTCTCGATGCTCATTTATGTGACCTCCCCCTTCTATTTATACACTCACAGGGTCGAGAAATCTTCTAAAAATCTCTCTTTTTTTCTTTGCACTCAAGTCTCGGCAATTTCCATTTCTATTTATATATCTTCACGCGTTCTTTACAGAGCTGGATTCCCTTGTTTAGGTGGTTTTAGATAGAGCCGAATCCTGCTAAATCACGAACAATATATTATTCCCAAAACTCATACGTAACTTCCAAGTAAAAATCCGAGAAAAAATGTCTTCCCTGTTTTAACGAAATCACCAAAAATAACGAGATTTGTTTCTTTCTTTTGGTTCTCAAACACGTGATTATCCATGTTGTGATCAGATTCTCGAGAATATCTACCCTCTGCCAAGAATAAAAACTGAACACCACCTTTCCCTGTTTTATAGAAAGTCCGTGTAAACCTCCTTTTTAATCGAATCTCAACCTTATACCAATCCTGTTTTACATTAACAGGCCAAACCCAATCCATATCGAAGACCAAATCCAATAAAATCTCATCCATAATTCTCCCAAATATCTTCGCAGGCGTGAAGGAAAAGTTCCCGCCAAAACCATTGTTTTAAACGGAGAAGAAAGGAAAACCCCCTAACCAACTGTCGGGTGCCTTTAACACTTGGGGTGTCCTAGGGTGTAAATAGCAAGTGGGTGCCTGATAGGAGCCTAAAATACGTGCCTGATAGGAGCCTAAAATACATCTTTTGAATGTCAATTTCTTTTGCTTTTCTTGACTATTTCTCTTGTATTAGTGTATATTATGCTTTGTTTTCATGTTGCAGGTATTTTGGAGTCACGTGACGGGAAGGAAGAGAAAAGAGAACTGAATTGGTTGTTCGACGACCTTGGGATTCCATGGAGTTGAAGTACAGGGGCATCATGGTTTTGAAATTTCAAATACAGGAATTACTGGAGCACCCAAGATTCTCGGATCAGGGACACCACCATCTTAACAATTCAATTTAAAGAAGAAAGCTTAGGGACGTATTCGTGACCAGTTCTCCCTCTCCACTTCCCTGTGCTGAGCCAGTTCTGTTAACTATTGCTGCCGGCTAGTCATGAAGTTCGTGGGTCCAAAATTGTGCAGTATCAAAACTCAGACAAATAAGAATCAAGTGGTACGAATTCAGATTAGAAGATGGGTTTGCTTTGGCTTGGAATGTGTACAGAGTTCTGAACGAGAAAACAGTTGAGCAAGAACTGTTGCTGCCATGATTTGTGAATGAATATAATGTAATTGATGAGTCTTTAGAGTCCTTGGTGCAATTGGAATGATGGGTCGTGTATGAAATCGAAATTGCAGGTTGCAAGAGAGCTGTTACAACATCAAAATCATTTATCTCTCGGTTAGGAGTTTCACACACACAGGGTGTTTGTAGAAATGCTCGACTGATCAGTTTGAATCAAGCTGTGCAGCTGCTAAACACGGTTCTGAGGGTTATCTTCAAGAGACTTTTCAAGAGAGAGGAACACGAATTTGGCCTTGAAAGTTCGTCAATAAATCAGCCAAGAAGAAGATTGACATGATGCCGTTGATTGTAATGGTTAATGGCTGTAATTGGTGAAGGTCTGAGAGTTAAAGAGAAATGGGTTTGTTTTGAATTCGAATTGTGTGCAGGGGATTCGAATCTGGCAGAAACAAATCGAGCAATGAAGAAGGAAGCTGACCATCAGTCATAACGCACACCATATGTTCATAAAAGAACTGACTGAAGGGCCAGTTCTGCAGCAATTCTTATTGTCCACTGAACCAAGTCTCTGCCACCGATTAGCCATGTAATTGTGAGTCTACGCAAAGGGTTTTAGAAGCTGGTTCTGTGGTGCTATTTCGCGGACCGTGTGGGTTGTTTGCCAAGGTTTTAGGTAAAGGTTTTGAAGTTCATGGCAACGAGAAGGAAGTACTACAGATTTGGTGGAATTCCAAGGCGAGAAAACAGCGAGATACATGAGCTGTAGCCGTTGATTTTGAACCATGAAAGGAAATAGGAGTTGGGTCTCCATCTAATTCGGATTTGCAGGATTGTCGAACAAGACATTGGAGCTATAAAAGTAAACCTAAAGCTACAGAAAAGAATCATCTCATACCCCTCCTTCACGCCTGTTTTGCATCTTCAACAGAGAGGAGCTCTCCATCCATCACCACCTGCATATACCATCCATCCATAATCACCTTCATAGAATTCCATTACCACCTGCATCTCCACCAGCATACAACTACAGCATACACCACCAGCATATTACCATCTCCATTATCCCCAGTTCTGCATATCCATCCACTGCATAATACATCATACCACCAGAAGTCCATCCTCCCATTACCACCAGTTCAACCCTCATACAGCAGCTGGAGCCAGTCACCTGTTTGTAGCACGATAGCAGCAACAGAACATAGCCTGCAGTTCAAACAACACCAATTCCGTAGCAAGCTCCTGTATCAGGCCTTCTGCAGCAATACAGCTACCACTAGAGCACTGCATAGGCCTGAGGTCGCAACCAGCACCAGCAGCAATAACAACTCCACAGTTCACCTCACCTTACGATGTCACTACCAGGCCATACATCATTCACTCCACCTGCTGCTGCTTCGTTGGTTTGCTAGATCGTTTTTCTTGTCTATTATTATATTTTGTTGTGTTTATAATGAACTCAGGTAGCTAAGCATATCGATTAGGGACGATTTCAATGTCCGAACATGAATTCATATTGATATTTAAAGAGCCTGCTTTCTTGCAATTTATTTGTTATTATTCATTCTCTACGGTGCTAATATTGGTTATGAGTTATTTGTGAATCGTTTAAGTTGCAAATTAAATTGGTTTATGGATGATTCTAATGCTAGTTGAGACCTCTTCGACCCGTAATTGTCTAGAGAGTCTTAATAAATATAGTAATATGTGGTTACTGACGATGGGATTTTGTTAAATAATCATATGTATTGAATGACACTAGTAGATGAATCAAGCTTTTGAATTTATCACTAGGAATAGCCTATTTTATGGAACTTAATGCATTTGTTTAAGTCACACCTAAAGAGCGTACTTCTAGGAAACTTGACAAGTAGAATCTGGTAGTCGAGCGTTTCCGTGTCAGGTGAACTTAGGAGATATTACGGGATATTTGAGCGTACTAAATATTCTAGGGTTGTTAGTAATGGGTACTTTGCAGAAACGTAGCTATATTGATTAGAGTCACGTTTCGTAACTTAGAAAGAGTCCTTGATCATTCTCATACTCATTATTTGCATTAATATTCAGAAATTGAATTGACAACTTTAGACTCAACTCTCCCTTAGGAACGAACCTGCTTGTCATTGTACTATTAGTTAGTGTAAGAGAAGTAAGGAATTTATTTTTGCGAGTTCGACACCTCGTCAGTGCCCCTTAGTAATTGAGGTGTCCCTTATCCAAATGAGGGGTGCCTTTATTGATTTTCTCCAACGAGCGGAAATACCACTTTTCGAGCCAATTTTTCCGAACATGTTTATTTCTCCAAAAATACGTGCAAAGAGATAAAATACCAAAATAAGTACAAAAATGGGTACTAACAATATAGAAAATTGAGATCAAAATAGACACATAAGTGTGTCTATCAAATACCCACAAACGTATTATTTGCTAGTCCCGAGGAAATCAAATCTAGAAAATAAAATCCTAACTCACCGTCGCAGGCATCGCGATTGCACTTAGCATGTGCAACAAGCCTTTGAACCCCTAGGTGGCCCTAGTGGCCGAGTTATAGTCTCGGTAGGGTTTACCAGAGGTGTACTCACAAAACCTTTACTCCAGACCCTAGCTATCTCTGCAGAACCTTGGAAGGCACTAAAGAATCTCCTTGGTTGGCGTACTCTCATTGACTACAAGAGGAAGTACCCTGATGCAAAATTCCAATTGTTGTACACGAGTTTGCACTCAAGCATACTAAAATTCATCTATAAGTGACAGAGCTCTACTCAGATAGTTGCACTATGGACATCAATATCCGGAATCAAACAAATCACATAAATAGACTAAGAAGATGGAAATAGAAATAGATGGTTGCGAATGGACGTCAATGCCAAGATGAATCCTATGACCTAATGGATTGAGATACTGTTCTGGACTAATATCAACATAGCTGGCATATACAAGGGAACCAGTGGTCGATAATCCTAATTCTAGATCAACTCGTCTAGCATATACAAGGGAACCAGCGGTCGATTTTATTGAACAATTTATTCTGGTTGGTCTGATGGTCTAGTCTCAAAAAAAAAATTCATCTTTTTTTTAGTACTCAATCACCCTATTTCAACCCAACAGACATCAACATAAAAATTGTGCAAAAAATAAAAACAGAAGTAATAAGATGATTCCGAGATATGGTGAAACTATCATGTTATTTCTAACACCTGATCTCTGTGCTTTTATGAATAGACTCTATTTAAATGTTTCCATCCACTCAGATTGGTTCCTCAACTCCTACAACCAAGATGCTTCCATCCACTTAGATTGGTTAGTGCAACTAAAATTTTAGGCTCTGGAGTTTATTTATTGCAACTAAAATTTTTCTCCCATACCCCCAAACTTAAATCTAACACTGTCCTCAATGTTCTAAAGATGAAATTAAAAGCATGAACAAGGAGAAACTGTTACCACTTGAAGAAAAGGAAATGAGGAAAGATATTACCGTGTTGCGTGAGCATGGGTTACCTCCCAAGAAATGCTAAGTTTAAAGTCTTCATCCAGACATAAATACCACCGAATTGCTAATTACCTTTCAAATCGTATATCAATAGTCGAAACAACTGTGGATCATCAATACCGAATATAACTGCCACTAAAATGAGACAACTGCACCGGATTAGAAAAATGAACAGATATAACACAATCTGATCTAAAATTTCTTGCAAGACAATTGGGTTTCTCTTCGGCGCCCACTTGGGATTCATATGAGTGTCTTGATAAACAGATTTATCCGGATAACGGGTCTCTAATAGCTTAATTTCTTCTTGGACAGTATCCGGAGGATAGGGTTGTGGAGTCGGAAGATACTCAAGTAATACCTCAGGCACACTAGGCTCGAGTCCCAAGTTAGGGACATGGCGATCACTACCCCCATACTTAGGGTAATCACCACTCTCCGTAAGATCTTTAACTATTGCTTGAATTTCCGGATCCTCAGAGTCTTTAAAATACTCAAGAGCTTCTGCTAGTTCTCTACCCCCAAACTTAGAATTTCGGGTGTCTCTAGATAGACTAGTCACAATATTCCTAATTTCTAAATCATCAGGTTCCTGAAAAAGGTCGATTGCTTTCTTTAAGTTATAATCAGGTGGTTCATCCCCGAAATGCATTTGAGGCATACAACTTGTAGGACTTATATGTTTCATATCCTCAATAGTCAACCCTAAAGTTTCCTTATTATCTTGAAGTACGATCTCTGGCCTACTCTCCTAATCGGAAGTTATAATTACAGGCAAAGTCTCATATGGGCCTAAAAATGCATAATTAGGGTCCAACTTAGGAGGCTCTTCAGGCTCTTCAAAATAAGGGCTTAAGATAGATTCAGAAGCTAGTAATGGTTCGAACCTAGCTTTCCATCTAGCAGTATCTAACATAAGAATAGAATCCAACAGAGCATTTACTTGTTCAATGTTGCTATCATCGTCAAAATCCATGCTAAAATGGGTTATACAACTCTCTAATGGATCTTCCGATATGATGTTCGGTAATGACTCCTGAACTAAGGTTCCTATCATGTTCACCTCTTCAATGCATGTGTCATCTAGCTCAGAATGTAGCTTATTGACATTAAAAATATTCAACTCAATAGTCATATTACCAAAAGATAGATTCATAATACCATTTTGACATTTTATGATCGCATTAGACGTAGCTAAAAATGGGCGACCTAAAATCACAGGTATCTGGTTCTCTGTGAAAAAGCGGGGGTTTAACAACACCACCCAATAATTCGATTAGCAATCTATATGGAATAACTCCGAAATACTTTGCTAGAGATTCAACTAGATAGTCAGACTCAATCTAGATTAAAGTATCTCAAGGAGTTAATATCTCTCTCTTGTTTTGATTTACTCAAGCTAATATAAATCAGCGAGTCCTAATCAAACACAAGGAATAACTTGGACGGTACCAAAGACCAATGTCCAAGGATCAATCAATGACAATCAAACAACCAAAGGTTGGATTGTGCCAATTGGTGATCTACACGCACAACCTGTATTATTTCAATTATATAAAATATAATGCGGAAAAGAAATAACACAGACACCCGAAATTTTGTTAACGAGAAAACCGAAAATGCAGAAAAACCCCGGGACCTAGTCCAGATTGAATACACATTGTATTAAGCCACTACAAACACTAGCCTATTCCAAGCTAACTTCAGACTGGACTATAGTTGAACCCCAATCAGTATCCTACTGATACAAGGTACAGTTGTACTCCTACGCCTCTGATCCCAGCAGGACACTGCGCACTTGACTCCCTTAGCTGATCTCACCCACAACCAAGAGTTGCTACAACCCAAAATCGCAGACTTGATAATAAACAAATCTGTCTCACACAGAAAAGTATATCAAAGGATAAATATGTCTCCCACAGATAAACCCTAGGTTTTGTTCCGTCTTAAGATATGAAATCAAGGTGAACAATTACCAATTGATAATCCGGTCTTATATTCCCGAAGAACATCCTAGATTAATCAATCACATCTCTACAATCCTTCCTGACTACACAGGAGGTTTGTCGAGGAATCACAAATAGTGAGACGAAGATGTTTGTGACTTCTTTATCTTTCCTATCGGAGAACTCTCACGATCTCAAGCCAATCAAAGATTGTACTCGTATAATAGAAGATGCAAGATCAGATCACACAACTACGATAAAAGTAGTATCGGTCTGGCTTCACAATTCCAATGAAGTCTTTAAGTCGTTAACATGGTTTTAGAGAAAAAAAAACCAAAGGTTAAAGGAGAATCGACTCTAGCGAGCGCACTAGTATCACACAGACGTGTGGGGATTAGTTTTGCACAATGCTAGATGTCTCCTTTATATAGTCTTCAAATCAGGGTTTTGCCTTAGTTAAAAAGCAATCCATATTCACCTTTAGATGAAAACCTGATTTTGATTCAAGCTAATATTTCTCAACTGTTAGATCGAAAACTTATCTTGTCACACACACTTGGGTAGACGTTTACTTGGTTTGTGAAAACCATGCCCAAACGTGTACGTGTATGTTGGTTCAATATAGTAACCCAAAAGGTTAACCATATGAGCATTTCATATTAACCTTGTTCTTCTTCACCACAACTAGTTCAATTGACTCAAATGAACTAGTTAAAGAGTTGTTCAATTGCTATGAGATCTTATGTAACTACACAGGACACAATTGAAAAAAAGAAGATTCGATTCGATTAAATCGGCTCATGAACTTTATAGCCACGGTTTGCATAAATCATTCCTTAGTAATTTAAGTTTCATGTTCAGAGCACATCTTTAGATCATAACCACTTAAGCTCACAAACAAGTTCGCGGACTTAAGACAACCGGTGGAGTTTTCCAAACTCAGCAGAAAATCTCGGCAAAGAGACTTTCGCCAGTTCGCGGACTTACACGCCAACGAGTTTTTGGAAAATTCCAACAGAAATTCTCGGTACAAGAACTTTCGTCTGTTCGCGGACTGAGTTCGCGGACTTGGCAAAGCCAATTCCTCCGGTTTCTCTCAATCAACAAAGTTCGAAAACTTCGGATTAAGGAATACATGGTTATGTAATCTAAACTCTCATTCCAATCATTGAGACATTCTCAGAGGACGTTATATAGCCGTTATTCACAGACTGTTTCGCGTCAGAGAAATGATCAAAGTAATTGAAACTTTTCATGACTTTCGTCACTAGGTGAAGATAAACTTGATCAAAGCGAAACGCTTTACCAACACATGATTTCGAGATATAGATAGGCAAGATATACTCGGCTCGAAATACTAAATGTGTATGATCCAGTCTATATAGCATACGGCTTTTGTCTCATAAGAAGTAGGATATAGAAGAGATAGACTTTTGAGTGATAGATAAGTTCAAGTCTCCACATACCTTTTTGTTGATGAAGTTCCACGATTCCTTGAGTATATCTTCGTCGTTGTATGATGAATCTCCATGAAGTCCTTGAGCTCAACTACACTTTTCTATCCTAGTCCGAGACTTAGCTATGTAGGCTAGAAACCAAGACTCATAGTTTTGATCACTAACATTGACAAGCATGCTTGAGATAGCAACGCATGCGAGGTCGACCGAGCTATGCTCTAACAATCTCCCCCTTTGTCAATTTTAGTGACAAAACTATTAATACATATGGAATACAAAAAAGATAAACTTTAGTGGCTCCTATTCCATAGTCTAATCTTCAACGTTCCCTGAAATCTTCGTCCAATGATCCCCAAGGTTGTAAGTTTAGCATCACCTTTGTTGAAGATCCGTAGCTATAACAATGAGAGAAATCGAGATTCTCGATCATTATTATATAGTGTCATAGTATTATCATGTAACATCAAAGTACAATTGTATCACGACTTTAACAATAATACTATGGTGATATGTATCACTCCCCCTTAGTCAATACTCCATCTCGATCATGGAAACCACTCCCCCTTACACAATGATCCAAAAACCATATGTATTTGTAGTGTGAACTACAATATTTCTCCCCCTTTTTGTCAATAAAATTGGCAAAGGTACAAGAACGGGATCATAATGAAATTTCCACAAGAGACATTTCATAGACTAAAATAAAAATACATACCAACTTAATTTAGATGCAATCATAAAGCTGAAGCTAAATGCATTCATCAAGGAGTTTGAAGATACAAGATAACCCCTATAAAATTCCACAGCCGCACACCCCGCAAGATATTACCATTAAGCACAAGTTCAAAAGAACTCTCCCCCATTTGATGTCATTCCCAAAAGAACAACAAGAGCGACCTTAATTTGGAAAGAAAAGAAGGATTTTTAAATTGGACACCAAAAAACCATAGAAATGATTTTCTATATCCAAAACTCAACCAAATTAATCACAAGAAAACCCATGATTTTATAAATCAAACCACAAAAGTGATCAATTTAATTGAAGGTGCTCAACATAAGTAAACTTACGGAGCTACGACTAAGGTAATCATACGGAGACGAATAACTTAATCGTTCACATACTCAACATAAGGAAAAACCTTACGGAATATACGACTACATCAACCAATAGAACATGATTAGTATAGTCGTTCATATACTCAACACAAGAACTTGTGGAATATATGAAAACTCAAGTAGACTAATTACAAGAGAACTTATAATTAATCTAATTGGAATATAAACAACCAAACTAATCACAAAAGTAATCAATTTAATTGTCAAAGGATTTGCTCGACAAAAGAAGACTTTCGGAGCAAATAACTAAATAACCAACCAAGATGATTAATTTAGTTCATAATGCTCAACATATAGCATCTTATGGAATAACCAACAAAGCCAATAACAATAATCGACTTAGTTGTATCATTCTCGACATAAAACACACAATGGAGCCTTCACGGTAAAACATAACAAAATGGATCAATGAAGATCAATACCGTGGATAACATTTAAGGATCTATTCTATTTTCCATCACTATTTGCATAACGACATAATAGACTTTATCCTTGTCAAACAAAAGATTTTAACCTATCTTCCATCAAATAAATGACAATATAGGCTTTAACTTTTGAAAATGTCAAAAGTCTATTCGTCCTTTCATCAATACAAATATCAATTTATGAACGACTTTACTTTTGAAAACATATGGGACCTTCAAGTTCACGGATGCAAACAATACATATCCCATAAAAAATTGCAATATCACACAATCATAAAGATTAATACTACAATAAAAATCTTTGCCCTTAGAAGGTAGAATCAATCTTTTTCGCACGGATTTATACCAAGAGTGGTTACCAAAAGTGTATAAAAAGATTTCCTTAACAAAGAAGAACATACAAAGTCATTGACGACTATGCACCATAGTTCACATGAGATGATTGTGAACACTCAAGAATATATAGCAATGTGAACTACTACCCATTCTCGAACTTCCTTCTTTGTGATTCACCAACATCACTCTTGTAACAACCACAAAATATCTTAGAATAGGATTTCTCCAAGAATCCCAGTGCCCAAGTCCAAGAGAATAGAACAAGTGCAACGAAACGGAGCAAACACTAAAAAATAAGAGACAGGACAAAGACCAATATTATCTCATCCAAATTAAACATTTCTCATCTCCATTTTGAAGGTAATTCAATAAGGAATATAATGCAAAAATAATTAGGTAAATACGAGTTCGTACGAAGAAGTTACGGCCAAAACAAGTTTACCGAATATCGACGTCAAGTATGCATACGGGTTTGCGAACTTAAACCCCTGGATTTTGATTTTAAATGTTGTTATGCATACTTGGTATGTGTACCATGTAGTCCAAACATCCCGAATTATTATTTTCAAACCTAAACATTTAAGAACCTTAAATACAGATCAAGTTAGGTAGAAATGAACGATAAGCAAGATTATTATAAGTATTCTAAGCAAATAAAAGTATAAATCTTGCTCAAGTTTATAGACATACCTTTTTAGATGAATCCAATCGAATTCTACCGCCTTACCGAACATAATCTGTGTGCCCCAATTCTTGTGCTTCCCTCACCGTATACAAAGCAAGGCATTCCTTGGTGAGGATGCACTTCCAACACAATCAAGTTGCGTTGGGGTGAACAAAGTCTTTCTCACCACAAGTGACCTTTGGATTATCATGAAAGAGATCACTTTTAGAACCTTTCACATCCAATTCCATTTTTCTAAAAAACTTGTTAAGTTCCAACATCATGGATACTGCCTTTTCCATAGTCATGGAGTTTTCTGGAAGATCATTCATTTTCACACTCAAAACATCATTGAATTTCTTCGGTATCCACTTCTGAGTGTGTTTAGGAACAGTCGGAACCTTCTTCCCATCACTCTCTTCTAGAATTCTTGGAAGAGAATTGGATTGACTATTTTTTTGCAAGTTAGTCTTTCTCCAATTAGGAGCATCGGATCTTGTCTTCGTCTTTACGAAGTTATCCTTTTGATAACCATTACGATTATGAAAAGGATTCTTACGACGTTTATAGGAAAATCTAGGTCTATCATAGCACTGATTCCTTTTCCTAAAGGTTGGACAATTACAACCTGTAACGTTAAGAGGATCAGTCTTGACGTATGATCTTGGTTTCACAAATTCTTGTGATTCCCAAATAAGAACATCATGAAGTTTCTCATTCCTTATACGGAAACGACATCTCCTTTCCAGGTGACCTTTATTTCCACAATAGTGGCAAACATAAGGAATGTTCTTACCTCGATCCGTGTGTGTGAACTTTGGAGGTTGATAAACTTTACTCTTTTGAACCTTAACTGCCGGAGAAGGTATTTCACTTTTGCCATCAGTGGAAACCTTTTGTTGAGAAGAATCACTAGCCTTGACAAATTTTACCTCTTTACTAGTACTTGAAGCATCTATTTCCTTATAGCCCAATCCCCGTGTATCACGATGATTTTTACTTGCTCCTAGCATAGTGGTTAATTTGCTTGAACTAGTATTAAACTTTTTCAAGTCATCTTCCAACATCTTGATTTTATCAAGAGCAGCAGCTAAATCAGCCTCAAGGCGTTTTTCTCGAGTGAGATAAGCGCTTTCTCTGTCGTCAAAACTTGTTTGCTGGGAGTTAAACCTTGCTTCAGATTCTGCAAGTTTCTCTTCCAACAAAAAGTACTTTTGATAAAGATTATCACATTCAAGTGACTTAATATGTATGTTTTACTCAGAATCCTTGAGGATCGATTCGGTAGAACGATTCGAAAAATAAACACCTGCGTAACATCTTCTCAATTTCTTGTTTTCTCGACAGAGAGGATTCAGAAGAGGTGTGACATGAGACGTTTTAATCTTCTTCATATTCCACGAATCCAAAAACTTAACATACTCTGAGACTTCCTCATCAACATCTCTATCAATATCTGAATCACCTTCATCAGAAAGTTCATCCAACTGTTCTTCTAGGAGAGTTTCCCAATCAACAATTTTTACATCAAGAGAATGTTTGGATATTGACTTAGATGTGACAGTTCTCTCAGGTGAATCCAAGCTTTTAGAATCATCTGGTAATTTCTGAACTGGTACGTAATTAGAGATAGACTCGTCCATAATCAGATCGCTACAAACACAGACTTATAAGGTCTTTAACGTGTTTGCTTGCTCTGATACCAATTAAAAAAGCGGGGGTCTAACAACACCACCCAATAATTCGATTGGCAATCTGTATGGACTAACTCCGAAATACTTTGCTAGAGAATCAACTAGACAGTCAGACTCAATCTAGATTAAAGTATCTCAAGGAGTTAATATCTCTCTCTTGTTTTGATTTAGTCAAGCTAATAGAAATCAGTGAGTCCTAATCAAACACAAGAAATAACTTGGAAAGTACCAAAGACTAATGTCCAAGGATCAATCAATGACAATCAAACAACCAAAGGTCGGATTATACCAATTGATGATCTACACGCACAACCTGTATTATTTCAATTATATAAAATATAATGCGGAAAAGAAATAACACAGACACCAGAAATTTTGTTAACGAGGAAACCGCAAATGCAAGAAAAACCCCGGGACCTAGTCCAGATTGAATACACACTGTATTAAGCTGCTACAGACACTAGCCTACTCCAATCTAACTTCGGAATGGACTATAGTTGAACCCCAATCAGTCTCCCACCGATCCAAGGTACAGTTGTACTCATACGCCTCTGATCCCAGTAGGATACTGCGCACTTGATTCCCTTAGATGATCTCACCCACAACCAAGAGTTGCTGCAAACCAAAATCGCAGACTTGATAATAAACAAATCTGTCTCACACATAAAAGTCTATCAAAGGATAAATCTGTCTCCCACAGATAAACCCTAGGTTTTGTTCCGTCTTAAGATATGAAATCAAGGTGAACAGGAATCAATTGATAATCCGGTCTTATATTCCCGAAGAACAACCTAGATTAATCAATCACCTCTTTACAATCCTTCCTGACTACACAGGCGGTTTGTCGAGGAATCACAAACAGTGAGGCGAAGATGTTTGTGACTTCTTTATCTTGCCTATCGGAGAACTCGCACGATCTCAAGCCAATCAAAGATTGTACTCGTACGATAGAAGATGCAAGATCAGATCACACAACTACGATAAAAGTAGTATCGGTCTGGCTTCACAATCCCAATGAAGTCTTTAAGTCGTTAACCTGGTTTTAGAGAAGAAAACCAAAGGTTAAAGGAGAATCGACTCTAGCGAGCGCACTAGTATCACACAGACGTGTGGGGATTAGTTTTGCACAATTCTAGATGACTCCTTTATATAGTCTTCAAATCAGGGTTTTGCCTTAGTTAGAAAGCAATCCATATTCACCATTAATAGCTTCCTTCAAAAGAACTTCTGCTTCCTCCGGAAATTTCTGGATTGGATCTTAATGAAAAAAATAAACCAATACCCTTCGGTTTTATTATATGAATATTCATAAAATATATAACTTCCATATAGAATTCTTAATATTCTTAATAGTATCTTAATTTAATCTTAATAAAAAATTTCTATAAATTATAACTAAAAAATATGTAATTCTTTTTTCTCTTTTTTTTAGAGAAAATCAGTTTGGATAAACAAGATGGAACAATTTTAGAAGAAACGGCTGAGGATCATGAGAAAACCTGATTTAGATTCAAGCTAATATTTCTCAACCGTTAGATCGAAAACTTAGCTTGTCACACACACTTGGGTAGACGTTTACTGGGTTTGTGAAAACCATGCCCAAACGTGTACGTGTATGTTGGTTCAACATAGTAACCCAAAAGGTTAACCATATGAGCATTTCATATTAACCTTGTTCTTCTTCACCATAACTAGTTCAATTGACTCAAATGAACTAGTTAAAGAGTTGTTCAATTGCTATGAGATCTTATGTAACTACACAAGATACAATTGAAACAAAGATGATTCGATTCAATTGAATCGGCTCATGAACTCTATAGCCACGGTTTGCATAAAGCATTCCTTAGTAATTTAAGTTTCATGTTCAGAGCACATATTTAGATCATAACCACTTAAGCTCACAAACAAGTTCGCGGACTTAAGACAACCGTTGGAGTTTTCCAAACTCAGCAGAAAATCTCGGAAAATAGACTTTCGCCAGTTCGCGGACTAGGTTCACGGACTTACACGCAAACGAGTTTTTGTAAAATCCCAGCAGAAATCCTTGGTACAAGAACTTCCGTCAGTTCGCGGACTGAGTTCGCGTACTTGGCAAAGCCAATTCCTCCGGTTTCTCTCAATCAACAAAGTTCGAAAACTTCGGATTAAGGAATACATGGTTATGTAATCTAAACTCTCATTCCAATCATTGAGACATTCTCAGAGGACGTTATATAGCCGTTATTCACACACTGTTTCGCGTCAGAGCAATTCTCAAAGTAATTGAAACTTTTCATGACTTTCGTCACTAGGTGAATATAAACTAGATCAAAGCAAAACGCTTTACCAACACATAATTTCGATATATAGATAGGCGAGATATACTCGGCTCGAAATACCAAATGTGTATGATCCAGTCTATATAGCATACGACTTTTGTCTCATAAGGAGTAGGAGATCGAAGAGATAGACTTTTGAGTGATTGAATAAGTTCAAGTCTCCACATACCTTTTTGTTGATTAAGTTCCACGGTTCCTTGAGTAGATCTTCGTCGTTGTATGATGAATCTCCATGAAGTCCTTAAGCTCAACTACACTTTTCTATCCTAGTTCGAGACTTAGCTATGTAGGCTAGTGTTTATGGGTGAAAACTATTTCTCCTGGTTTTGGTAATTTGAGGTGTGTGGATGAGAAATGAATCTAAACCCTAAACAAATGCACTGCACGGGAGTGCTTGTGATTCGAGAAATCAATCCGTACAACTCTGGCCTAAACCAAGAAATGGTCGTTCCAGACTTGCTTCGGTCACAAAGTGAAGGAGATGGGGTTTATTTTAGGGAGGGAAGCGAAGAAGGTGTTGATATTGTGGAGGTTTTGGTTGTGTATGACTTGTATCATAAAGCTTAACTGGCTTGCAGAATGTAAGCTATCAGTTCTGGTGTTTGGATACGGTTGTATCAACACTTGGTTTCTGTTGTCTTGTTCTGTCTTGGAAATAGGGAGGAGAACCTATTTATACAAGTCATTGAGCCTAACCCACGTCTCTCATGGGAAGTGGAGTGATGGAGTAGTGGAGTTGTGTGTTAGTATCACACGATCAGTCTTGCCCACTTTTCCCATCATCTCTAACCGTCCATGACTTCCTGACACGTTCTTGTGATGACGCGTTGTGCGCTGCATGTTGTAAACCGCCAGACCAATACCCCAATATGTATCCCCCAGTTTGTGATATGTTTGATGTCTCGAGTGTGTGGATCGTGGGACCCACAGAAAAGTAGCACGTGATACTAGATTAAATAACTAAGTTATTTAGGAAGTCGTAATTTATTAAATATCGGTGCATTTTATGCATGTAACGCATCGAATATATTCAGCGTGTATGAAGCATTGCCATTTTAAGGCTTAACGGAGTAAGTCGCGGATTAAGCATAGCATCACGTCCAACCATCTTCGAGTGATTTTTTGGAGGCTGTATAGGTAAGCCCTGACTTGGCCGATCACTCTGTGTGGAAGAGTGGTGGACGGTGATTGTGGTGATACCTCACGGGTCGCCTAACTCCTGTCTTAGGCTGTCCGTCCAGGATGGTGAAGTTGGACGGACGAGATGGCCTGCGACCCATATCTGTGACCGTCGGATTAGGGATTAGGAGGTGCTCGAACACCAACCTTTAGCTTGGTCGAATCCAGGCATGGGACACGTTTTTGGCAGGGCCAATTGGGAATGCGTGTAGACGGCATGCTGGTGTAGGTGTCTGTACCTCACTGTCCCATGGAGATGCGATCTAAGCCACTCAGTTTGTCTGGCAAAGAGGATCGACTGAGATTAATTTGCGACATAAATCCCATGCCGCAAAGGAATTGAAGACCGCACGTCGTGCCTACTTCGGGCGCGCGTTTCGAGACGACCAACCATGGTCGGTCTTAGCTGATCCGTCAGGCGTGCATTCGGCAGGCCAGTGTACACGTCCGTAGCTTACTGTCCCGTGAAGATGTGATCTAAGCCACTCAATTTGTTCGACAAAGTTGAGTGGTCGAGATCGATTTGCAGTTGAAAACGCGTGGCCATGCCTAGTTTGGGCGCACGAATCGGGACGACCAACCATAGTTGGTCTTGACCGATTAGTCATGTATGTAGGATGGCCCACGGTGATTGTGTTGACATGCTTTGGGCCCTTTGAATCTACATCTACTAAATCTACACCCTCCATCTATGCCTGCGAAGATGGATGGTTGAGACTGATTTGCGACACATGTGATGTGCCGCAAAACCCTAATTAGGGTTTCACGTCCACGGTGCTTTTGCTGGACGAATTGGCAAGCCACACTTCTCTTTTGGGGAGGCCGACAATGTGGGGCCCACGTTGGGCCGGTGGTGAACGCGCCAATACCTTCCTGGTGGCTATGGGTCCGATATAAGCCATCTAATCATGCCGGTGAAATTGGATGGTCGTGTTCAAATTTGGGACCTTTAGTGGAATTTCCTGCGACCCTCAATTCTTCACGCTGACACAACTTCGGACAAACTTATATTGCAATCTGGTCAGGTTAAGGAAGAGTCGGTCATGCAGGTAGGAAGAAGGTCCGCCGGTGTACACCACGGTGCTTGTTCGACCGGCTTTGGGCTGATCCACGCCATCCAACCACGCCAGTGAAGTTGGACGGACGTGATGAACTTGAGACTGCCATAGGAGGCCTTTGTTTGTACGATTCCTCCAAGATGCTCCATACCAGTCTGGACATCATACTTCAGGCTGGTGTTCGGTGGTAGTTTGGGAGGCATGGTAGGTATTCGACCGACCAGGGCATAAGTGGGCCTGCTGGTGGTCATTAATGTAGCAGCCTGCTCCTGCTGAGGATCGTCTAGGCTGGTTAAATTGTGCGTCCGACTTGTGTGGTCGTGATTGTTTCTGAGACTGATATGGACAGTCCAGATTCAAATATGTTTAATCGGGCTTGTATAACACACCGAGAGATGTAGCCTGTACGAGTATTTCGTGCATACCTCATTATCAACATTTGGAGATTCATGTTACTCTGCTGAGAGCAACACTCAGTCGTCATGCCGCACTAATAATGAGAGTTCAGCGGAACAGGAAATAAAAGGCTAGTCATGTATTAATTGATGACGCTATAAATTCATAGGGTATAAGAGATTGTTGCTACATGCTCCATTCTATGTAAATTAGAGAAGTGAAGAAGTATTCATCATTTTATCAGTGGATTTATCCTTTGCAGGATGTCAGCGCATAAATTTGGTTTCACAATTTTAGCCCTGAACTAAAATCCACCATCAACATTAAGTCCCCTGCCTAGCACATAATGGTTACATTATTGTGGGGTAGGCATTAGATGGTGACATATACAGATAAAACTTATGAGACAAAGTTAGATGTTACCAGGAGAGACGAGTCGTCCTGTCCTTGGAGCACATGTTCAAGAGGCGTCCAGATGAGCGTTCCCCTAGCATGATGTCGGTCTTGCCTGCTTCGATCGACCTTACTATGCCTGCTTCCGTCGAGAGCCTGCTTCGTGATTGCTCCGCTCGAGTGTGGGGATGATGTGCCTTCTCAACGGACTGTTGCGCCTGCTTCGCTCGATCGTGGGATGCATCATGCACCTGCTTGCTCGAACGTGGGCTTGTTATTCCTGCCTTGCTCGAACGTGGGCTTGTTATGCCTGCCTTGCTCGAACGTGAGACCCGCCGCGTGCCTGATTTGCTTGGGGCCGGCTGTTCCTGCTTCGACCAATCTGGGGCTGGCTGTGCCTGATCAAGTGGGACCCGCCGCATGTCGGCTTTGCTTGGGGCCGGTTGTGCCTGCTTCGACCAAACACCATACCTGTTGCCTCACCCCAACACCAGACTTGCCCCTTGACCAACAACGGCCTTGTTTGCTGACGTGGCCCAGTACCATCCTTGTTTGCTGACGTGGCCCAGTACCATCCTTGTGACCTTGATCAGCCTTGACCAATACCGGCCTGACGTGACCCAATACCGTCCTACTTATGTGACGTAATATCCGTCTTGCTTGCGTGATGGGATATTAGTCTTGCAATCTCGACCAACACCGGCTTTGCGGACTTGACTAACACCGGCCTCGCTTGCTAACGTGGCCCAATACCAGCCTTGTTTTCTTTTCCCTGGTGTATTTTAACGTGAATGTATGTCCTGTCGTGCGTAACTATACATCCCATGCGTCTTCATACAAATACTGACTCCCCCGCTTTTATTTTATTGTAGGATAAAAAAAAGGGTCCTGCTAAGATGTCTTCTGGGGATAATGCTGATGCCAAGTCAGGGAGTGTTGACAGCTTCAGAGATATGCCGAACATAGATGATGAGTTGTTCACCGCGCCCTTTCAACTATCTGAAAATATCCGCTCCACAAGATAACCCTTCTCCTATCGACTTCAAGGTTTGTCATGCTCCGCTGGGCCCTTATGAAGGATGGATGAGACGTATGTTGAGAAATGAGTACATCAAATATAACTTGATCAAAGCGCATATTATTGATGTAGCTTGCGTGTTGAAACGGCTCGAGAGGATGTTAAAGTGGCTTCTGGTGCGAACGTTGAACCGGCTCCTGGAGAAAGTGTTGAAGCAGGATTCTGAAGCGAACGTGGGTCCCGGAGAGAGCGTTGAGGCGGCTCTTGAATAGACCATTGAAGCAACTTCTGAAGCGAATGTGTAGGTGGCTCCTGGAGATAACATTGAAGCAGGATTCTGAAGCGAGCATGGGTCCCGGAGAGAGCGTTGAGGCGGCTCTTGAATACACCATTGAAGCAGCTTCTGCTGGAGGGAACGTTGAAGTGGCTTCCTCTTCAGTTTGATTTACCTTTGCGAATTCCATGCTTCTTGATTGACCATCTCTCTCTTATTGAAGAAGTCTTTGACTCTTCTTGATTGACCATCTCTCTCGTGTTGAAGAAGTCCTTGACTGACAGTGAAGGAACTTCGTGCTGAGCCTCAGTCCCCAAGCGTGGTTTACATGGTTCTCTGTTCGTAGTGGTTGTTGGCAGTCTTCATATAGCGGTAGAGCTTGTCTCGTCATTAGAGGGAGAAGATAATTATGGAACCGATAGCTTCCTCGATGCTGCCTCATGGAATGAAAAATAAGGAGACAGTACCCTGCCCACGAGTATCCATTGAGCCCTTGACTTGATAGATGTTGTCACGCTTGGTCCGTGAGGCCGTCTTTACCAGTTGCGTTTCCTAGACGTCCAGGAATATCACTCTTAAGTCCCAGGTGCGATCTTTTTTGGTAACGCAACTACTTCTTCTACGATAGACGAAATTCTGAAAGCGTCTCTTATTGATGTTGCTTCCGTCAAGACAGACATAGAATATCTTGGACGTTGTTTCATCATTGTGGAAGCCGTGCATGTGTTACTAGAGTTGAAGTTGGCAATTTTGGACGCGCAGGATGTTGTATCTCGGTGGCTTTCCTCTTGCTGCTTCAACGAACCTGGTTCTTTCTAGCATGCCAGATACTGTTGTAGATGAGCATTCAACAACTCCATAGGATGACCAAAGGCGCATATTCTCCAACATAGCACGATAGACATGCACCATCGTTTGATAGAGTGACTCGCTCGGATTTTGTTCGACATGACGCATGGACATCGTTATCTTCTTGAGGCTTCTCTTTGCGTCATGCTCGTATATCCTTGTCTGGTTGTAGCCGCTACATCCATCTATGGAGGAGAACATGCCGTGTCCGCTGGTTGCATCTGCTAACATGTCGATGGTAGGTAGAGGAGAATCGTTTTTGGGACGGCATCTGTTCAAGTCTCTGAAATCCATGCAGCACCTGATCTGTCCATTTTCCTCGTGTCTGAACTGCAACCGGCTTGGATCCGGGTATGACATGTAGATGATGGGTGACCAATCTAAATCTGGCATTTCTTCATACGTCCAGGAAAATATGTCCTGGTATTCCTTGAGAAATTGCACAAGTATTGTGTGTTCCTCCGCAGACAAGGTCGAACTGATGGAGATAGGCCTAGGATATTCCTCATCCCCGATGTTGACCACTTCGAGCTCATCAGTTTTGGAATTGGTACCGTCCTGCAGCTGTCGTGGAGCATCCGATACTTCCTCTCGTGGCTCGTCGTTGTAGTAGGCTTCCGTACGACCTTTCCTGGGCGAACCTTGGATGTCCTGAGAGTCTTGAGAGTAATCACATTCGAAGACGCTCCTGTGTCGATAAGGGCCCTCTTGAACTCTGAATCCTTGATGCGTGTCGTGACATGTAGGGCACGGTTGTGACCTTCCTCTGGTTGATTGCAGCAAAATGTCTCCGCCTGCTGATTCTTCGAGAGGTGTAAAAGTTCGCATAAACTTTCCTAGAGAAACTGCTTCCTGATCCTGCCTTTGGTTCATAGTGAGGAGGATCAGTCCCCGGTGTAGGAGTCTCCATGACAAGACCGCTCATATCTGATGTCGGTTCTTTCATCAGGTTCATGTAGGCCCGTGCCGCTGAAGTACCTTCTCTGGGTGCGTTGAATGCGTTTCTTGTTGGCTCCAGGGGCTGTCGCGGCTCTTGTGGCAATGGATCAGTTAATGTCTTAAGAAAAGTGAGTACCTCTCTGAGTTGCATCCATATCCGTTTGAGTCTTAGAAAGAACTTCCTGCCTCTCCATCAACTCTGCGATAGTAATGGGAGATGGTCCTCCTCTCGTCCCTCCGGCTCCTCGTCCTGGACGAAGGAGTGGAAGCTGTTGCTCTGGTGACCACCGGAGGCGTTACACTTGAGGAGATGTTGGCATTCGCGGCTGCTCTGGCTCTGTGATGGGAGGCGTTACACTTACTGGACCATCTCCTGCTCCGCTGGCGTTGGTGGTAGAAGTGACGGCTCCACGAGATGTATTGACCACAGTAGCTCCACTGACATGTACATCAATACCTAAAGTGTTATCCACAATAGCTCCATCAGAATTGATTGTTGATCCAGACCTGAGTTCTACCATCTTGAAATGGATTGATGATTGAATTGGTCCTAAGATCTACCCTTTTCAAAATTGATAAAGTTGAATCATATTTTTAAAAAATTGACTTTACGACCGAGAGATTAACCTCCCACTGTAGTCTCCAATTGTTTATGGGTGAAAACTATTTCTGCTGGTTTTGGTAATTTGGGGTGTGTGAATGAGAAATGAATCTAAACCATAAACAAATGCACTGCACGGGAGTTCTTGTGATTCGAGAAATCAATCTGTACAACTCCGGCCTAAACCAAGAAATGGTCGTTCCAGACTTGCTTCGGTCACAAAGTGAAGGAGATGGGGTTGATCTTAGGGAGGGAAGCGAAGAAGGTGTTGATATTGTGGAGGTTTTGGTTGTGTATGACTTGTATCAGAAAGCTGAACTGGCTTGCAGAATGTAAGCTATCAGTTCTGGTGTTTGGATACGGTTGTATCAACACTTGGTTTCTGTTGTCTTGTTCTGTCTTGGAAATAGGGAGGAGAACCTATTTATACAAGTCATTGAGCCTAACCCACGTCTCTCATGGGAAGTGGAGTGATGGAGTAGGCTAGTGTTTATGGGTGAAAACTATTTCTCCTGGTTTTGGTAATTTGGGGTGTGTGGATGAGAAATGAATCTAAACCCTAAACAAATGCACTGCACGGGAGTGCTTGTGATTCGAGAAATCAATCTGTACAACTCTGGCCTAAACCAAGAAATGGTCGTTCCAGACTTGCTTCGGTCACAAAGTGAAGGAGATGGGGTTGATCTTAGGGAGAGAAGCGAAGAAGGTGTTGATATTGTGGAGGTTTTGGTTGTGTATGACTTGTATCAGAAAGCTGAACTGGCTTGCAGAATGTAAGCTATCAGTTCTGGTGTTTGGATACGGTTGTATCAACACTTGGTTTCTGTTGTCTTGTTCTGTCTTGGAAATAGGGAGGAGAACCTATTTATACAAGTCATTGAGCCTAACCCACGTCTCTCATGGGAAGTGGTGGAAGAGGAGTGCTGGAGTAGTGGAGTTGTGTGTTAGTATCACACGATCAGTCTTGCCCACTTTTCCCATCATCTCTAACCGTCCATGACTTCCTGACACGTTCTTATAATGGCGCGCTGTGCGCTGCATGCTGTAAACCTCCAAACCAATACCCCAATATGTATCCCCCAGTTTGTGATATGTTTGATGTCTCGATTGTGTGGATCGTGGGACCCACAAAAAAGTAGCACGTGATACTAGATTAAATAACTAAGTAATTTAGGAAGTCGATATTTATGAAATATCGTTTGCATTCTATGCATGTAACACATCGAATATATTCAGCGTGTATGAAGCATCGCCGTTTTAAGGCTCAACGGAGTAAGTCGCGGATTAAGCATAGCATCACATCCAACCATCTTCGAGTGATCGTTTGGAGGCTGTATAGGTAAGCCCTGACTTGGTCGATCACTCTGTGTGGAAGAGTGGTGGACGGTGATTGTGGTGATACCTCACGGGTCGCTTAACTCATGTCTTAGGCTGTCAGTCCAGGCTGGTGAAATTGGACGGACGAGATGGCTTGCGACCCATATCTGCGACCGTCGGATTAGGGTTTAGGAGGTGCTCGAACACCAACTTTTAGCTTGGTCGAAACCAGGTATGGGACACGTTTTTGGCAGGGCTGATTGGTCATGCGTGTAGACGGCATGCTAGTGTAGGTGTCTGTACCTCACTGTCCCATGGAGATGCGATCTAAGCCACTCAATTTTTCTGGCAAAGAGGAGCGGCTGAGATTGATTTGCGACAGAAATACCATGCCGCAAAGGAATTGAAGACCGCACGTCGTGCCTACTTCGGGCGCGCGTTTCGAGATGGCCAACCATGGTCGGTCTCGGTCGATCAGTCATGCGTTCAGTCGGCAGGCCAGTGTACACGTTCGTACCTTACTGTCCCGTGAAGATGTGATCTAAGCCACTCAATTTGTCCGGCAAAGTTGAGTGGTCGAGATCGATTTGCAGTTGAAAACGCGTGGTCATGCCTAGTTCGGGCTCACGAATAGAGACGACCAACCATAGTTGGTCTTGACCGATTAGTCATGTATGTAGGCGGGCCTACGGTGATTTTGTTGACATGCTCTGGGCCCTTTGAATCTACATCTACTACATCTACACTCTCCATTTATGCCTGGGAAGATGGATGGTTGAGACTGATTTGCGACACATGTGATGTGCCGCAAAACCCTAATTAGGGTTTCACGTCCACGCTGCTTTGGCTGGACGAATTGGCAAGACACGCTTCTCTTTTTGGGAGGCCGACAATGTGGGGCCCACGTTGGGCCGGTGGTGAACGCGCCAATACCTTCCTGGTGGATATGGGTCTGATCTAAGCCATCCAATCATGCCGGTGAAATTGGATGGTTGTGATCAATTTGGGACCTTTAGTGGAATTTCCTGCGACCCTGAATTCTTCACGCTGACACAACTTCGGACAAACGTATATTGCAATCTGGTCAGGTTAAGGAAGAGTCGGTCATGCAGGTAGGAAGAAGGTCCGCCGGTGTACACCATGGCGCTTGTTCGACCGGATTTAGTTTGATCCACGACGTCCAACCACGCTAGTGAAGTTGGACGGACGTGATGAACTTGAGACTTCCATAGAGGGCCTTTGTTTGTACGATTCCTCCAAGCTGCTCCATACCAGTCTGGACATCCAACTTCAGGCTGGTGTTCGGTGGTAGTTTGGGAGGCATGGTAGGTATTCGACCGACCAGGGCATAAGTGGGCCTGCTTGGTGGTCATTAATGTAGTAGCCTTCTCCTGCCGAGGATCGTCTAGGCTGGTTAAATCGTGCGGCCGACTTGTGTGGTCGTGATTGTTTCTGAGACTGATATGGACAATCCAGATTCAAATATGTTTAATCGGGCTAGTATAACACACCGAGAGATGTAGCCTGCACGAGTATTTCGTGCATACCTCATTATCAACGTTTGGAGATTCATGTTACTTTGCTGAGAGCAACACTCAGTCGTCATGCCGCACTAATAATGAGAGTTCAGCGGAACAGGAAATACAAGGCTAGTCATGTATTAACTGATAACGTTATAAATTCACAGGGTATAAGAGATTGTTGCTACATGCTCCATTCTAGGTAAATTAGCGAAGTGAAGAAATATTCATCATTTTATCAGTGGCTTTATCCTTTGCAGGATGTTAGCGCATAAATTTGGTTTCACAATTTTAGCC
The DNA here is from genome assembly GCF_003573695.1 of Papaver somniferum. Lineage (NCBI taxonomy): Eukaryota > Viridiplantae > Streptophyta > Magnoliopsida > Ranunculales > Papaveraceae > Papaver > Papaver somniferum. Next base: position 113,363,854 of record NC_039367.1, read on the forward strand.
TTGAACTAAAATCCACCATCAACAGCTAGAAATCAAGACTCATAGTTTTGATCACTAACATTGACAAACATTCTTGAGATAGAAATGCATGCGAGGTCGACCGAGCTATGCTCTAACACTCTGGGTCAGGGATAGGTTGGGTATCTAGGACAACAAAATCCACATGATAAATAAAGTTTTCGACCTCAATAAGAAAATCCTTTATAAATCCTCGAGGAATTTTCACAGACCTATCATCTAACTGCAGTGTTATCTTGGTAGGCTTCAATTCTCCAAAGCCTAGTTGTAAGTACACATGATATGGCAGTAAGTTCACACTAGCTCCTAAGTCAATTAAAGCTTTATCTACCCGATGTTTTCGTATCGTGCAAGTAATGGTAGGGACACCTGGGTCTTTATACTTAGGAGATGTGGTGTTCTGAATGATCGAACTTACATAACTCGCTAAAAAGGCTTTTTTTTAGGGACACTAAGCTTGTGCTTTCGCGTACACATATCCTTAAGGAATTTGTCATAAGCCGGAAGTTGCCTAATTGCTTCTAATAATGGAAGATTTATGGTAACTTTCTTAAAAACTTCCATTATGTCATTAAAGTTGGATTCATTCTTTGTTGGTACTAATAGCTAGGTAAATGGGGATCTAGGCATAAAATAGGGCCTCTCAGAAACCGAATTGGCATCACTAGAGATTTTATCAGTCTCCTCAGCTATGGGTGGTCCTGAGGGGTGAACTACAGTATGCTCACTATCATGCATGGTTACCTTATTTTCTACAACGCTACCACTCCTAAGGGTGCTAATAACATTCAGCTGATGTGATGGTTTCGCACCTACTTCATGAACTCCTCTAGGGTTGGGTTGTGTTTGACTAGTACCCATTTTCTGTCGACGACTCATTTATCAGTCCAACCTGGGTTTCTAACTCGGAAATAACTTGACTATTTTCTTTTCCTATCATGTTACTAGCTTGTAGATTTTGTTCTACTGATAGATGAAATTTTGTTGTTTGCTGAATTAACAGGGCGAGAGATTCCTCTAGACTTAAGATTTTCTTGTCTAACTGGTTCTGAAACTGAGTTGTTCCTGAAGGATTTTTATTATAGCCAAAACCTGGGGGAGCATTAGAATTACTAAACTGACCTTGACTCTGGCTCTTAGACCATGAAAGGTCGGATGGTTTCTCCAACCAGGGTTATAAGTTTCTGAATATGGGTCGAACTTCTGAGAGTTATCAAATCTAGTGTTATTGTAAAGAGCATTGGCTTGCTATTCCATAGTATAGCCTTCCCAAAAAGGCTCCACTAGACTACTAGTGTGACCCAATTCTAAAGCTTCTAACCTTTTAGTTGTTGATGTAACTTTGGCATCTGATTCATAGCCTCCTTCTACTATATTCACGTTTCCTCTACCTAGAAGAATTGTTTTTTGGGGTTCCTTACTATTCTCCCATTGTTGGATCTTTTCGGCGATGTCATTCAAAAATGTCATCGCCGCATCAACAGTTTGGTTTTCAAACCCACTTGTACACAGAGATTCTACCATGGTTGTTGTGGAATAATCTAAACCCTCATAAAGGATCTGAACTAGCCTAACCTTTTCTAAACCATGATGAGGACATTGGGCTAATAGATCATTGAACCTTTCCAAATACCTATACAAAGATTTTCCCTCATGTTGAGAAAACGTGCAGATTTGTGTCCTAATAGACGATGTTTTGTGCCTAGTGAAAAACTTGTTCGAAAAGGCAGATGTAAGTTGTTCATATGTTTCGATTGACCCGGAAGCCAAATTATATAGCCACGATTTGGTTTTATATTTCAGGGAAAAAGGGAATAACCTAAGTTTCAATGCATCATCATCAAGATTTCTATTTTTTAGGGTACTACAAATTTCCTCGAAATCCCTAATATGGAAATAGGGGTTTTCATTTTCTTTCCGTAAAAAGATTGGGAGCATCTGTAAGGTCCCAGTCTTAAGTTCATAATTTTCTTTCGTTTCAGCTAAACTGATACACGAGGGACGAGTAGTCCTCGTCGGATTCAACAATGCTTTCAAAGTTGACATTTCGAGCTCTATCGGAGCAATAGTTTCTCACCAAGAGACTAACGTTCAAAACTAGACTTTCCAAAATCAAAGGTCTCTAGATTAAGGTAATCAAGATCCTTGTTTACTAAAATGGGACCACTAGGTTTTTCTCTAACAAATCGACATAGAGCGTCTCTTTTACGTTCAGGCATACACAAGAATTCAACAAAAATTTATGCACATGCAAATGCTGGGATAACTAATTTAGGTAAGCTTGGGTTACCTACAACAAAATATACCCAAAGGTACGAGGCTGAGGCTTGTGGTGTTTCAGGTGATAATGCCCAAAGGGTTCACCTTACTAAGCCACTTGTTTTCCTAAAATTGGTGCAGACGAGAATGCAATTGGTGTGTGCGTGTGTTTTTTTCAATAAATAAAATAGTAACAAACAACCAAATAAAAGAAAATTACAAGTCCAAAAGGAAATAAAGAAACAAATAATAAAAGTCCAAATAAAATAATTAAGTTAGTATTAGTTAAATTAATTAGTGTTTGATTTTGATTATAGTGTTAGGATTAGAGTAGAAATTCATTTCCTCTTTAAGGTTTGGAGGGAAAGAAGAAGTAGAGGGAAAAAAGAAAAAACTAGGGTTTGTGATTTTCTTAGCAAAAATGAAACTTTATACTGATGATGAAAAATCTAGTAGTGATGAAGAAGTGGATGCATCATATTATCATGATTTCGACCCTACCGAATTGGATAATTTGTTGAATGAAGAAGAGAATGTCAACCAAAGAATGCTTGAGGATATTATTCAAGCACAAGAACAATATCGTCGGGAAGAATAAGGTGATAATGCTTCTAATAAACAGGTATGATTTGTAACGATCTACAAACATGTATTTGCACGTCTCGATCGCCATAAAATAAAAAAAAATCAAAATCTTTTCCCAGAATCGGTTTATTCGATATCACCACATAAACCGATTCTGTATAAAGTCCCCAAATTGGGTATCATAATCGGTTGTCGTTCATCACCATGTAATACGATTATAGTAATTTTTTGGCGCGATGGGTACGTGATCAAAATCGGTTTATGTTGGTGATGTGCATATGCCGATTCATTCACTTGAATAATCACGTAGAATACCCGTAGTTGACAATCGTTTTATTTACGTGTATATGTAATCCGATTTTGGGAAAAAAAGTTATAGGGGAAATGTGAACAAAATTCGGATTACATGATACGAGACATGAACCGATTGTAAACTTTGAAATTTTTTCTTCAAGTCCTTAATCGAACTTTATAGTTGCACATATAAACCGATTATCGATAATCGGTTGTCTCGACTGTAACATATAAACCGATTTTAAATCCTGAACTTGTTGATATTTGTTGTAGATTGTTGCGGCGTTCGACAAAGATCATCCCAAACCCGTATCTTCTTTGGGTGTTGATACCTCTGCCTAATATTTCACCGATTTGGAATGGAAAGAAAGAAAGGATGCAAAGCAATGGTTTATAGACAAGGGAATAGAGATCAAATGTGCGTTAGTTTTAGGCCGTCATTCAAGTGAAAATCGTTTGGAACTTGTTTGTGAGAGAGGTGGAAAGCAAGAAAGTGATTGGGCAAAGGACAGAATGTACATGAAGAAGACGACAAGGGATTACATTACTAAATTAAAGAAGTTTGGTTGCCCGTTTAAGACTATAGTTCATAGACCCGAGGGACCCAAGGTTAAGGTATACAATCTCTCTAAAGTGATGAATGGTTGTCATAATCATGATGATCCGGAATCTTTTATTGGACACGCGGCCGTTTGTGAGTTGAAACCACATCAACTGGAAACAGTGAGGTCGATGAAAGCGTGTAAACCAAGTGACATCCTTAGGAAGATTAAGGAGGACGATAAGGATAACTTGTCCACTTTGAGGCAAATTTACACGGCAAGAGCATCCTTTAGGAAGAGGCAATGGGATGGTAGAGCGGTTATAGAACAATCTCAGTGGCTAGCCGATAAACACGGATACACAATGAGGAAGCAGGTATTGGAAGGCAAAGTGACTCGTATTTTCTTGGCGCATCCGGAGATGATCAAGTTGGCCCAATGCTTCTATCAAATTTTGTTAATAGATTTTACGTACAAGACCAACAAGTACAACATGCCGTTGTTAAACATTGCTTGACATACTTCCGACAAGCAAACTTTCACGGTATCATGGGGGTTTATGGATCGGGAGAATGATGTGAGTTTTACTTGGATGCTAGAGACCTTAAAGGAGATATATCGTGGCGATCAAACTCCGAGGATCATAGTAACGGATAAGGACCAAACACTAATGAATGCCATAGGAGTGGTTTTTCCGGACGCTGAGCATTTTCTTTGCACGTGGCACATACAATGCAATATTAGAAGTAATTGTAGAGGTCATATCCAAAAGCCAAAGCCACAAAAATGTACCGCTCGTTAAAAGGCCGAAGATGAGCGTCTTTAATAACTAACTCCGGAACAACGAGAGGACGACAAGAACAAAAAGAAAGCGGAGTATGAAGCGAATGGGTTACTATGGAAGGCTTTTCAACATCATTGGGATTTAATGGTACACTCAATGTCCGTGGCCAAGTTGGAATCCTATTTGGAGAGTTTTATTGGGCTATGGAAGAAGGATTACGAGAAATGTGTGGTTTATTGCATGAAGGAATTGTTTTTTTCTTACAAGGAAAATTTGTGTATGCTTACACCTACAAACACATGCATTACAAGAATGAGGCGACAAGTATCGTGGAAGGATCTCATGGACGTTTGAAAATCTTGCTCCGAGGGAGCCAAAACACTATGGTTACGGTACAAGAAGCCATCCATCAATACACCAAGGATGATATTATCAAGATAACCGCACAAATGGAAGAGAGTAGGATGAAAATCATCACAAGCTACAAGGATTACCATTGGTTGATTAGGTATTTAAACTATAGGGTGTCTCATTGGGCAATCATTTATATGATGAAGGATTACAAATATTATGTGGAAAAAGAGATGGGGAGAAGAAGAATTGTATGTGTATGACGATGATGGCCTTCAGATTTCCGTGTCGTCACATGATTGCGAGGTACCAACAAGGATTTCCTTTTGAAATCATTGATCCGTTTTGGAAGAAACAAACTTTAAACCACCCCCAACCGAAGAACTACTCGAATCGTTTGTGGACACGGATATTGGAAGAGAACTCATCGAGAAATTCGCAAAAAGGGATGGTTTGGGAAGAAAAGTTTTGATGTACGACTTAAAACTAGCCGCTAACCCACATATGGTACCGGTCGGAGAACCAACGGTGCTACCGCCGACGGGTAGACCACCTACCAACATGGATAGGAAGGAAGAAAGGAACGAGTTTAAGGTTGCAATGAGAACCGGAAAAAATCCGTTATTGAGTCATAAAAGATTCTTTTGTCAACATGAGCGTGAAGACGCTAAATATGAAGAGGCGAAGGTTCCAAAGAAAAGGGGTCGATCGAAGAAGGGGGAAAGCGGGACAAGTAGCGCACAAGCCAAGAAAAATGTTTCAAACGCTCCTTCGCAAATTGAGAATGAAGAGGCACCGTCTAAGAGGAAAAGGGGTCGACCAAATAAGGGAGAAAGCGGGACAAGTAGCGCACATATTGTCCTTTCAAATGATCCAATCGCTCCTTCGCAACATGAGGATCCAATCGATCCTTCTCAACAAAGTCAAGCGCCAAACAATCTAATTGTTCCTTCCCAAGAGAGCCAAGCGAGTACAACATGAGTATCAAGGATGCGTGCATGGAAGGGACAAGAAAGACAAATGGGTTATATGGTGACTATAAGGGCCGCTCTTGGTGATGGAAGCACGCATAGGGATGAACGCGGTAGATCCCATCGAACGTGTTACACCATATTCGAGGAGTATTACTCGAAACTTCCTGAAATAGTTAAGCCCTATGTGTTATCTACCGACGACGTGGATGTGGATGGGAATTGTGGTTATCATGTTGCGTCAGAACAAATAGGCCATATAAGTTTGGCGGACGATGAGAACCGAACCCAATGTCAATACTTTAGAAATATGATGGCCTTGCGCTTACAAGAAGACAAGGAATTTTACATATCGATGATGAAGGAAGGAAAAACAAGACAAGAATGTTGATGGTGGATTTTAGTTCAGGGCTAAAATTGTAAAATCCAAATTTAATACGCTGACATCCTACAGAGGATAAGACTATCTGAGTGATGAATACTTCTTCACTTTACTAATTCACCTAGAATGGAGCATGTGGCAACAACCGCAGTATTCTGTTAATTAAATATACAAAATTCAACCAGGTTGGAGCATGTGGCAACAATCCCAAATACCCTGTGAATTTTTAGCATTATATATAATGCATGATTAGCCTTGTGTTTCCTGTGTTGTTCCCGCAGAACTCTCATTATTGGTGTGGCATGACGACTGAGTGTTGCTCTCAGCAGAGTAACACGAATCTCCAAATATCAATAATGAGGCGTGAACGAAATACCTGTACAGGCTACATCTCTCGGTGTGTTATACTAGCCCGATTGAGCATATTTAATTCCTTAAGGAAAATCTGGACTGTCCAAGTCAGTCTCAGAAATAATGATGACCACGCAAGTTGGCCGCATGATTTAACCAGCCTAGACGATCCCCAGCAGGAGAAGGCTACCACCTTAATGACCACCAGCGGGCCCGTTTGTCCCTTGATCGGTCGAATGCATGCTACGCCCCTAAAACAACCACCGAACGTCAGCCTGAAGTAGGATGGTTGGGTTGGTGTGGAGCAGATTGGAAAATCTTGTACGCGCAAGACTTCCAATGTCGGTCTCAAACAAATCGCGGTCGTCCAACTTCGTCGTCCTAGTTGGACGGTATAAATCGTCTGGTGGTTGATCGGTCAAATTGAGTAGCTTAGATCACACCTTCATGAGACAGTGAGGTACGGACGTGTACATCGGCAAGCTGTCTACAAACATGCCAGGTCGGTCCTGCCAAAAACGCCTCCCATGCTTGGTTTCGACCAAGCTGAAGAGTGATGCTCGCGCACCTCTTCAGAACCCTAAAACACTATCGACGGTCGCAGATGAGCGTCATAGATCATCTCATCCGTCCAACTCTACCAGCTTGGTCGGACAGCCCAAGCTAGGAGTTAAGTGGCCAATAAGGTGTCGTGGTGATCACCATCCGTCACCCTACCACATGGAGTGATCGGCCAAGGGAGGGCTTGCCTGCGCAGCCTCCAAACGATCACTCGAAGATGGTTGGACATGATCCTATTCTAAGACGCTTAGTCCGCGACTTATCCGGACAGGCTTTGAAACGGCAGTGCTTCATGCATGTTATTTGCGATGCATTACATACATCAAATGTACACGATATTTCATAAATATCGATTTCCCAAATAACTTAGTTATTTAACCTAGCACCTTATGCTACCTTCTGTGGGTCCCACGATCCACACAATCGAGACATCAAGCATGTCACAAACTGGTGGATACTTACTAGGGTATTGGTCTGGCGGTTTACAGCGTGCAGCGTGCAACGCGCCAACACAAGAACGTGTTAGGAAAACATGGACGGTTAGTGATGATGGGAGAAGTGGGCCAAGACTGATCGTGAGACACTAACACGACTCCACTACTCCATCACTCCACTTTCCACGAGCGACGAGGGTTAGGCTCAATGACTTATATAAATAGGTTTCCCTCCCTATTTCCAGAAGAGACAGAAATCAAATGTTGATACAACGTATTCAAACACCCGGAGCTGATTGCTTACATTATTGTAAGCGAGTTCGATATTCTGATACAAGTCATAAACAGCCAACACCTCCACAATCTCAACACCTTCTTCGCTTCCCTCCCTAAAATCATCCCCATCTCCTTCACTTTGTGACCGAAGCAAGTCTGGAACGACCATTTCTTGGTTTAGGCCAGAATTGTATAGATTGATCTCTCGAATCAGAAAGCACTCCTGTGCAGTGCATTTGTTTAGGGTTTAGATTCGTTTCTCATCCACACACCCAAATTTACCAAAAACCGCAGAAACAGTTTTCACCTATAAACAATTGGCGACCACAGTAGGAGGTTAATCTCTCGGTTGCAAAATTGGATTCTCAATATTCATTCCAACCTTCTCAATTTTGGGATAGATTTTGGTTCCGATTCAATCATTAACCTATTCATTTTCGGTTTTCATCTCGGTTTTCATCTCACGATGTATCCTCACCCGCTAGATCCTTCGAAAACCATAGATGATTCAGGTATCATGGGAAGTGTGGATAGAATGCTGGAAGATGTCCTGGAAAATCAAGATGGTATCGCTAGAAGGCAGAGCGAAACATTACGCCTTTTGAATGATATAGCAGACCAATTACAAGAAGGTTCGGCAAGCTTTTACCCAGACGGTGTAAGAAACGCTGGGTCCTTATCCAGGAGTCATGCCTCTACCGGCGAAGATGCAGAGAGAGCGCGTAGCCACAGGGAACTCAGGAGATGAACAACATAGTTCAACTAGAAACAGAGACTCGAGACAACTCAACAGAAGCAAAGACTTATCTGGGATTCCACAACGTTTGCCGGATAAACAAAAGAAGCCTGCAGCCTACGGAGCCTTGTTGGAAGATTTATATCTCAAGACCCTTTTCGAAGTTCAGAAGGCTTCCCAACCCACAACGACCTTTCAGCCAAGTGAAGAAATGCTCTAGGAGGGAGAAATCAATCGAGGAACACATGAGTGCGGAGAATGGGAGCGTTCAACTCATTCACCCAGCAGTGATATTACGACGCCTTCCGCATTCCGTCACCCAGTCAAGCGAGCCGCGGATATGATGACACACACTAGTCTTCCAATTCCGTCTCTGAAGCGTGCTTCACATCAAATCCATAGAGAGACGTCACGACTCCCACTAGCTCAAGAAAACACAGACTCAAGGTACCTACATTTCTCGTTCCCAATGAAAAAGATCTTGGAGATGCTGGAGGCATGGGTACGAAACGGAGAGGTGCAGTTACCTCCTGTATGGCACCAACCGACCGAAGCTATTGTTGATATTGTCATTATCACCGATTCCTTCACCACCCTACCAGTGAATGCAACGCCTTGAAGCGCATTGTTCAGGAGAATCTTAATTCAGAAGGGTTGCTTTCCCCCTCTGAAAATTAGTGCGTACGGTTTCCTTGAAGAGGTTGCTCGGGAAGATTCAGTTTCATGTAAATGAGGCTCCAAAGAGCAAGTAAGTTCTATCAAACAATTTTACGAGAAAGATAGTTTTAGAATTTACTGGGGACTTGACGTCCCACACACGGAGAAAGAGGTGCAATGATCAAACACCATGTTTGTTTCCTTTCCTGTTTTCCTCTTCACGCGATATTTGCAATTTCATATGATATGTATAAATCATTCATAACCAAGATGCAAATTCCATTTAGAATAATCTCTTTCAGAAAAATCATTCGCAAAACTGTCTCAAAATAAACCAATTCAAAATTCAACCACCTATTAGTTCAAAACCTAAAATCAAATTGTGAAAGGAAATCCTCACAATCACTCAAAAAGCATCTAAAGGAAGAAAAGCAAGAGGAAATGGCGAAAATCATTCAGGGAAAGTCCTTCAGCAACAACTCGTACTTTTGAGCAAGAGCAGCTTTCATCTTCTGGAGCGCGGCCTGTTTCAACTTCAACTCCTTAGACAGCCTTTCAATCTTTTCTTCCTGGAAAGCAACGCATTATGTGGAGGGAACTTCGCCTTGCAGTTTATGAAGCTCCTGGATTTCAGAAACCCCTTTGAAGAACCAAGGAACGTTGAAATTGTACTGCATAAACACGTCTCGATGGCACTTCCAGTCTTCAATCATCTCCTCAGAAACGGTGCAACCAGTCGCGACACTCATCCCATGAATGGAAAATAAAGCTTCTTGGACGCGATTGACCAATGTAATGCGACTTTTGAGCTTCATGGTGGTAGCAATGTGGCTGTGTTTCTTCCATATCATCGTGTATAACTCCTCGAACTTGGCCGGCACACTGAATCCCCCAACCAACACATGGCCTATATAGGGGGTATCAAAAGGAGGATCGAAGATGGCCCCAGGAACAACAGGTTGCACTACCAATGATTCGTCAGTCGCAGAAGCCTTACCAGCTGCAGAGGATTCTTCAGAGGAAGTTGATTTATCAGTTGCAGGAGCTTGTTGGGATTTTTCAGAGGGAGGATTCACCGTTGTTATCTTATCATTTGGAGGAGCTTGTTCGATCGCCGGAGGATTAGGAAAAGAATCCTCAACAGTGATGGGTGTAGTCTCTCCGTCATTCCCCACGTGGGTCATTTCACTTTGAAGCCTGATATACGCCACAACTTCATCTACAGGTTCAACGGAATGCTCTGACATATTGGCGTCCTTGGAAACGCTTCCTGCATCAGCCACTGAGCCTGCATCATCCTTTTCATCATCACCAAGAGGATAAGTATTGCCAGATTTCTCATTACAAAGATCAGCGTTGCCAGACTCCTCGTCATGAATACGTGCCAATCTTGTGAAAACGTTTTCTTTCGGGATCCCCTAATTTCAAACAAGAATCGCTTTTAGAAAAGATTACTCTGCAAAGATGAGAGAGTCAACAGAAGTGGATTTAAAAAATACCTGCATATTTGAAGAATTGAAAGCCACGGAACCACATGCCTGCTTCTTAGACCTCACTCCTTCCTGGGGACTGCAGTCGTCCGCTCTGGTTCGTTTACCTGGGAGTGGCTTCAACCGAAAATGTTTTTTCAAAGTTTCAGAAGATGGTTCGCCGCGGGAAACTGTTACAACCTCCTCCGAGAACTTCTATAAAATTAACAGTTGTTCCCTCCAAAATTCTTTATACTTGTCAGTTACCACTGTATTTCTTCCGATAGGAAAGAAAGGAAGGCTCTGCACTGACGTAAATGTGTCAGCGTTAAGAATGTCCAGGAAAAGTTCTTTTGGAGCATCGACGGACGAAGAAATGGGATTCCCTGGTCAAACCCAATTTGCCGAGCAGCCCTGTCAATATTGTACGGAGTCACGGTAAATGCTTCGTCGAATAAGGACGAGATATATCCTGAAATGCAGCTTCAAAAGTAAATGAGTTCTCCAAGATTCACGGTTTCAGCATCAGTACGCAACACAACATCAAAAGCAATAGCAAAAGTCTTTGGTTTAACAATGGAAGGGTGGATCGGCCCCCATGGGCGGAAATCTATGGATTGCACATTGTCGAAGACATCCACGAGCTTCAAACCAGTCTTGGGACGTATTTTCTTCCAACGGAGTATTCTCGAACAAGAATACAAATTGTTGAGTGAAGTTGCAGGAGCAGGAGCATAGCTTTTGAAATGTTCCCACAAACACGCCTGAAGAAAAGCGACATGGATATGCGACTCCACCTTCTTATACCCATTGGAAGCATGCATTTCCGTTGCTAAGGCGTCCAAATGAGAATACAGTGATCCAAGAAACAAGGCACCTAGAGGAAGGACCTCACCTTTTGCCAGCCTTATATAAAACATAACGAGATCACCTCTTATGGTCTTCCTTCCAGAACCGTCATCAAATATGTCCCTGGATAGCCACAAAGACAGGAATGCAATCACGCTGAGCTTATCTTCCAACTCCTGATCTGGTTTCGAATATGCAGGAGACCACTCCGACACCCACCAAGTGTAAAATCATTTTGTATCTTTCTTCTCCAGGTCATCGAATTCTTCCTCCTTTCGAAGTATAGCGTCATAATCACGACGTTCTGCATCAGAAAGTTTGTAAAAGAAGCTTCCGGCGATAGGCAGCTTCATCAATGCATCTACACTCTCTAGAGTGATGGTCATCTCTCCCCATATACATATGGTTGTATGAGTAGAAGGATGCCACCGAGAAATGAAAGTGATCAGACCTGCAACATCTTTCTTAATTTGAAGAGTGACGGATGCCATGACCGCATCAAGGATTTGCGCTTTAATCAAATTATCTTTAATACTCTTGTTATTCAGCATGTGTCTCATCCATCCTTCATAAGGACCCAGCGGGGTATGACAAATCTTGAAATCAATTGGTGAAGGTGGATATTCATTTCTACGATGACAAAATCTCATCACAAGTGTCGAAGAGGAGGATGGATCAGCTTCCTTATTTTCATAACCTGAGAGCAGGACTATCTTGTGAGAAGGATGTTTTCTGATAGTCGGGAACGACAAAGTGAACAACTCGTCATCTATATTTGGCATATCTTTATAGCTCTCAACACCCCCTAACTTGGCATCAACATTGTCCCCAGGTGACATCTTAACAGGAGCCTTTTTGTTCATTCTACAATAAAAAAAAGGGGAGTCACTACTTGCATGAAAACGCGTATCATGGGATGTGTAGTCACGGCCAGTAAGGCATGTTCCCTTGACCATGGGAAGGCATGAGCATAGTAGGACACACATTCACGTTAAGTTGCACAAGGCTGGGCAAAGCAAGAAGTGGGTCCCACATTTGGGTCGGCAACAAGCACTGCTCGAATGAAGCAAGGAGCAAGGATGGTATTGGGTCACGTCATGCAAGCAAGGCTGGTATTGGGTCACGTCAGCAAACAAGACTGGTCAAGTCCACGAAGCCGGTGTTGGTCAAGGTCACAAGGTCGGTATTCGAATGAAGCAGGCACAGGGTCGACGTTCAATCAGGCATACACGGTGGGACCCACGTTCAATCAAGCATGTATTATGGGCCCACATTCATTTGCACGTATCATAACACGATTTTCTTTTATTCATGGGAATCGTGTATACGAAGTTCAAGCCAGGGGTTTTTCAAGCTATAACCTAAAGCTAGGTTTTGCATGCAACGATGGAAGAAAGAAGCAAAAACAATATATTCATGGATTTTTTTTACTAAGCAATCCTAGCAATATTGGCGGTTTTGCTATCAATTTCGGTGGAGGAATTAATCATGATATGTCTTGTAAAAAAAATAAGTTTCACCTACAATTGGATAATTCTCTCAAGAGCAAAAGGAGTTTACCTAAGAAATTAGGGTTTGTAAAAAAAAAAAAAACCGGGAAGCTTACCTTACTGACGGACGACAGCGAGCTCCGGCGGCGGCAGCGGCAAAAGCTGCGAAGAGAGATAAACGAGCCGAGCAACAAAGAAAAAAAAAAGGGTCGGCCCCCTTTTATAGACAAACGATTGGAGAATCCTGGTAGGAAAGGGATTCTCTTTTTTGTTTCTAACGTCCAAGGAAGGAAACCGGTCCCACCCAAAATTCCATGCTTGCACTGGCGCGTTCACATGGACAATTGCTAGTGGTCGGTCAAAGATTTTCCGGGTAAGCTCCCTTCATCTCGTTTTTCTCACGTGTATTTGTCACCATCTCATGCCTATCCCACAATAATGTAACCATTATGTGCTAGGCAGGGGACTTAATGTTGATGGTGGATTTTAGTTCAGGTCTAAAATTGTAAAAGCCAAATTTAATACGCTGACATCCTGCAAAGGATAAGGCTATCTGAGTGATGAATACTTCTTCACTTTATTAATTCACCTAGAATGGAGCATGTGGCAACAATCCCAGTATTCTGTGAATTAAATACACAAAATTCATCCAGGTTGGAGCATGTGGCAACAATTCCAAATACCCTGTGAATTTTTAGCATTATTTATAATGCATGATTATTCTTGTGTTTCTTGTGTTGTTCCCGCAGAACTCTCATTATAGGTGTGCCATGACGACTGCGTGTTGCTCTCAGCAGAGTAACACGAATCTCCAAGTATCAATAATGAGGCGTGCACGAAATACCTGTATAGGCTACATATCTAGGTGTGTTATACTAGCCCGATTGAGCATATTTAATTCCCTAAGGGAAATCTGGACTGTCCATGTCAGTCTCAGAAATAATCACGACCACGCAAGTTGGCCGCATGATTTAACCAGCCTAGACGATCCCAAGCAGGAGCAGGCTACCACCTTAATGACCACCAGCGGGCCCGTTTATCCCCTGATCGGTCGAATGCATGCTACTCCCCCAAAACAACCACCGAACGTCGGCCTGAAGTAGGATGGTTGGGTTGGTTTGGAGCGGCTTGGAAAAGCTTGTACGCGCAAGACTTTCCATGTCAGTCTCAGAAATAATCACGACCACGCAAGTTGGCCGCATGATTTAACCAGCCTAGACGATCCCCAGCAGGAGCAGGCTACCACCTTAATGACCACCAGCGGGCCCGTTTATCCCCTGATCGGTCGAATGCATGCTACGCCCCCAAAACAACCACCGAACGTCAGCCTGAAGTATGATGGTTGGGTTGGTTTGGAGCGGCTTGAAAAAGCTTGTACGCGCAAGACTGCCAATGTCGGTCTCAAACAAATCGCGGCCGTCCAACTTCGCCGTCCTAGTTGGACGGCATAGATCGTCTGGTGGCTGATCAGTCAAGTGTTGCTATACACTATGGCGGGACCACTCTCTACCCACACGATCGACTTCCCCAAAGGAGGAGCATGGCTTTCCAAGTCGTTTGGTTGAGGTTGCATGCGCACGACCGATCCATAACCCTAATTAGGGTTTGCGGCATGTTACATGTGTCGCTAATCTATCACGAGCGTCCATCTTCGCAAGCTTGGATGGAGGGTGTAGATATAGACTTAAAAGGTCCCGAGTATGTCAACATGATCACCATGGGCCCATTTACACGCATGACTGATCGGCCAAGGCCAATCATGGCCGAATGCCTCGATTCGTGCGCCCAAACTAGGCATGTTGCGTGGTCTCCAACTCCTTTGCGGCAATTGATTTCTGCCGCAAACCAATCTCAACCACTCAACTTTTCCGGTCAAATTGAGTAGCTTAGATCACACCTTCATGAGACAGTGAGGTACGTACGTGTACACCGACAAGCTGTCTACACACATGCCCGGTCGGTCCTGCCAAAAACGCCTCCCATGCTTGGTTTCGACCAAGCTGAAGAGTGATGCTCGCGCACCTCTTCAGAACCCTAAAACACTATCAACGGTCGCAGATGAGCGTCATAGATCATCTCGTCCGTCCAACTCTACCAGCTTGGTCGGACATCCCAAGCTAGGAGTTAAGTGGCCAATAAGGTGTCATGGTGATCACCATCCGTCACCCTACCACATGGAGTGATCGTCCAAGGGAGGGCTTGCCTGCGCAGCCTCCAAGCGATCAATCGAAGATGGTTGTACATGATCCTATTCTAAGACGCTTAGTCCGCAACTTATCCGGACAGGCTTTGAAACGGCAGTGCTTCATGCATGTTATTTGCGATGCATTACATACATCAAATGTACACGATATTTCATAAATATCGATTTTCCAAATAACTTAGTTATTTAACCTAGCACCTTATGCTACCTTCTGTGGGTCCCACGATCCACACAATCGAGACATCAAGCATGTCACAAACTGGTGGATACTTACTAGGGTATTGGTCTGGCGGCTTACAATGTGCAGCGTGCAACGCGCCAACACAAGAACGTGTCAGGAAGACATGGACGGTTAGTGATGATGGGAGAAGTGGGCCTAGACTGATCGTGAGACACTAACACGACTCCACTGCTCCATCACTCCACTTCCTCCACTTCCCATGTGAGACGTGGGTTAGGCTCAATGACTTGTATAAATAGGTTCTCCTCCCTATTTCCAGAAGAGAAAGAAATCAAGTGTTTGATACAACGTATTCAAACACCCAGAGCTGATTGCTTACATTATTGCAAGCCAGTTCGATATTCTGATACAAGTCATAAACAGCCAACACCTCCACAATCTCAACACCTTCTTCGCTTCCCTCCCTAAGATCAACCCCATCTCCTTCACTTTGTGACCGAAGCAAGTCTGGAACAACCATTTCTTGGTTTAGGCCAAAATTGTATAGATTGATCTCTCGAATTAGAAAGCACTCCCGTGCAGTGCATTTGTTTAGGGTTTAGATTCGTTTCTCATCCACGCACCCAAATTTACCAAAACCGCAGAAACAGTTTTCACCCATAAACAAAGACAAAGAAGTGATTTTTGAAAAAATGGTTTCTAGAGTACAAGGGCCAAAGGGGAATGGACCAATTACCCGACAATACTGGATGTGTATGCCTCTTTGTGGTCATCTCTTGGCGGAAACGTGGAGTTTCGTTGTTCATCTATTTGGTAAGGGATCATGCTACACATACGCACCCAAATACACCATTTGGGATGAATCGCTTAAGGATCGGAGAATTGTTTTATTCAACAATAACAACATGCATTATATCGGTCTTAGAGTACGTGATGATTTTCCATTACCACCGGTAGATGGGTTTCATGAGGTCTCGGAGGTCACCAAGGAGTGGCTAAAAAAATACGATCCCAACATGAGGCGATGGGAGGAATTGATCGTGCCGGGTCAATTCGAAGGTATACATTTGTTGGAATGAGTATTTTCCTAATGTTAAAAACTTGATCTATCGTATGCTTATATTTTGTCTCTTTCTTATATTGTATTTGGCAAACTTGAACCAAGCTTAATGAATGAAAGTGATTTTTCTTTTTTGGGTACGTTGGACTCATGAAATTTGTTACATAATCGGTCTTCTAATACGTTTATAAAGTCTGATTGTAGAGATAGTTTGCTGCAGCTTTGCCAGAATCGGTTTATACTGCAACTGTTATAAACCGATTCTGACTTCAAAGAGGAATCAGTTTACTAAGGAACTATTATAAACCGATTCTAAACAAAACTAGTCTGGGATTATTTCAAAATAGGTCCTTATGTACGACAATATAATCCGATTTTGGGAAGAAAAGTTACAGAAGAACACCCAATTTTTAACTAAATAATCGGATTACATATTGTCCAACATGATCCGATTGGCTCCTATAACCGTCCTTTGTGGACGACAATGTTATCCGATTTTGGGAAGAAAAAGTTACAGAAAAACAGACAATTTTTAACTCAATAATCGGATTACATATGGTCTAACATAATCCGATTGTGTACCATTTCCACTTTTCATTAACTCTTAACATTGAAACTAGCACGGTTCTATTTCTTAATATGAGCTTCAACTATCAATGCCGCTTCGAAATGATAAAACTGCTCTCCTCTCCAAGCTTTATATGCATCCTGTGCAGCGAACCTGTCCCCTCTGTACCTATCAAGAAACTCATTGTACTTGATGCATAATTTCCTAACATGATACGTCCTTGAACAAATGTGGGATGGTTCATAATTATAACGTGGTTTCTTGCCCGCCTGTTTAACGAAAGTACCCCAACCAACGTTAATCCAAAATATAGTATGATCTTTAGGATCTTCGGGAAGATCCTTGAGAATGTAAAAGTTTCTAATCCATTCTATCTCTTCATCAACATCCTTCATTCTTTCCCTTAGTTGGAGTTTCTCTTGACCTCGTTTCTTTGCCTTGAGTTTCTCTTCATATTTTTCGCAGCCGATGATGATGATACGTTTTTTTTTTGTAGTTATTTGTGTTCTTAACACTTCATCCATCACATTAACATATTTGTTTGTAGTTGTTTGTTCGCTTCTTTTGCGTATCTCTTTTGGTTGTTCGCTTATTTTGGTTGTTTGCTTGCATCTTTTAAGTATGTGTTCGATTGAATTGGTAGTTGATGATGATGGACTTGACATCTCCAAATGAAAAAAATTAACAATGGAAAAAGATTTCTTTGGATTAGGTAGTGTATGAAAGAGAATAGGTTATCCTATTTATATACACAAAGTACCAACGACTATAATTTCAATTTCAAAAAATAGTCGTTAACAGTCACAATCGGATTATACGTATGCACTAATATTCCGATTCTTGATTTGTCTACAAATCCGAACTTGAACCAGGAATCGGTTTATTCGTGCATTAACTTAAACCGATTATTGTTGATGTTCACCCATAATCGGGTTATGTAGGTACATAAAAAAACCGATTGCTACCACAATCAGACTATTATAGTGCACACATAAACCGATTCTGGGTGGATTTTCAGAAAATTTGATGAGTGAATTTCAAAGATTTAGAGGTAAATCATTGTAGAGTACCTCTTAGAAGGAATGGATTAAAGGGATTTAACTCAATCACTTGAATTGTTTGTTTTTGATTTTTTTTTCAAAACCCAAAATGAAATTAGATTTCAATTGTTGTTTTGGATTGATTAGGATTTAGTTTTGATGGGAATTGAAAATGAGTTTTGATTAATGATTTTTGTATTTGTTAATAAAGTGATTATGATTTTGTATTTGAATTTTTATTAGAATAATTAAATTTTCTTTAATGGTTAATGTAGTATTTTACCATCTTTTAGACACCCCATATCTTTCTCTTTAGGTTGGTTGAAGTAATTCATAGGCCCCAATTAAGTGGCATAGGCCCCAATTTAGCCAAGATAAATATAGTCGAAAAGGATATTTGTGAAGATCCATGGATAGTAAGGGAATTTATTCAATTCCCACAAAAAAAAATACCGATAATTATAGTGGTCATAACGAGCCCACCAAAAATATGTTACGAGGTTGAGACGGACTACTTATGTCCCTACTTTGACCTTACTAATAAAACATTGGGGCCACATGTCGGAATAATAGTATAATACCAGGACATTAATTTAAGGTCCGGACAGTTATTATGATCCTATACTAACTAAACATGTTATTATGACACGAGTAACTAACACACTATACTATAGCATGACTAACTAGATATTAGGATCGTCGAGTCCCGACTACTATGACCTAACTAATTAAACACTACCTCGACCATTACAAGTTGATTAAATTTTTGTGGCAGGATATTGACCGGCGACCAAAAAATAAACAAAACTAATAAAAGGTTGAGCCCCGGCCGTAGGCCGGGGTGATACCTAGTAAATAAATATGAAAACATTGCAAGATGAAAAATCGTTGAAATAGCTATATGTAATCACAAATGATGCTATTGCAAACCTTAGTTATCCTTCTTAATCATAAGAATAAGTTCTCATAAGAAGTTTCTTAGACATCAAGACGTTCAGACTTCTTTGATAACTTCATACCTTTCCATGACTACATCATAAAAGGTATCGTTGATATCCTTGATTCTTTTGACCGTGGTAACTCCATGTTCATGAGTTAGAACATTCACCTATCGATCAACAATGCGATCAAGTTGCATGGCCTTGATGCAATCAGAGATAAGTTTCTTCTGGTTCCGTATCAAGACTTTTTGATTTTCAAGGATTTTGGTATGACCATCAATTAGTTGATTTATTTGCAGTTGAAGATTTGAAAATTCGACTTTTGAGTCATTCTGAAAATGAATTAAATCCTTGACAGATTCAGCAATCCTGGAGTTGTACTCTTTTCTTGCAATCATGTTTTCAAAACAAGTTCTTGAATCGAGCTGCATCCTTTGATATCTTCTTCCATATCAAGATTCACCACTTTCTGAGATCTTGAAGAGTTCTCCATATTTTTTTGATAGGGATGGAAAAAAATATAATATATATGTTCGTGAACAAGAGTAGGAAAACCCTTGTTATGGAAACCCTATAAGAACACTTTAAGAAGAAGAATACACGTACGTTCGCGGACCGGTTACGGAAAGTTAATGGGTCAGCGAAGATCCAAAATAAGGAAATACACTATCTGTTTTCAAATATCTCATATCTTTTCATAGCTCGATAATTAGAAGATTCACTTTAAATTAGAGCGCATGAAAAAAATCAACAAGATACATTAGTTACTAGGAGTCAAGATATGACTCAACATTCACATACAAAGAAAACAATTTTTTTCAAAGATAAAACACACAACCAGATAATATCATACAACTGACTTGAGTCTTCCACAAATATGATCCTTGCAACTCTCAAGCTAGTTCCAAGGATAAAGTTACCTAGAGACTAGGTAACGGAATGAGATGTAATCTCTATACTATATTGAGGGAAGAGTTGTAAATATCTTCTGACTGTTTGAATTGTGTATTCCTTACCTTTCTTCGGTTAAATCCAGAAGATCTAGACGTTGACCTTTTTGATTCTCCATCAGAAGGATTTTTCTGAGGATTAAGTCTAGGACCTCTTGAGATCCGCTCCATAGAATAATACGAGAACCCCATCTCCTAGACTTAGACCAACCAGACTTATTCTCATAACCACTGGGAACGTGTACATAAGGGGTGAAAGGAGTTGCACCATTATGACAAACATGATTTCTGTAAAGATTTTTAGATGAGCGATCTTGGAAACCCTTTTTATGAGACTTCTGGTTCTCTGCAGGAATGTTATCCATTGTAGATGTTGTCAGAATATTTACTCTGTCGACTGTAAAAAGAAGCATTTTTTGAAGATCAGAAAAATGTTTCTTTCTATCAAAACAATGCAGAACATTATGATTCCTTTTCCCGTAGAATGAACAGATTCGTGGATAAGAAAGCTTAGTAGAATCCCCTTTTTTACTCATAGCCACTTCTGATATCTGCAAGTTACTCACATGTTTCTTAGCAGATAATTCATTAGGAGTAATTTTCTTCATGCTAGATAATACCTCATGAGTATTGAAGAAGACTTACTCACTAAAGCAGCGTTTTCCTTTTTCAAAGAGTTACACTGTTCCTGGGCAAGTAAAAGGGAAGCAACAAGTTTCTCTTTTTCAACACGATTGTTGTTCAATTATGATGAATGAGTCTTGAATAAATTTTCTTCTCTAATTGAGTCTTCTTTAACAATATCTTCAAGCATACTAATCTTTTCACGTTGTAGAGTAGTTTCTTGAGCAAGGTTTTCAATATTGTTAGAAAAAAGACTCAATGATACCATAGAGTTCACGTTCTCTATCAAGAAATTTCTCAAGTTCATCAGTGAGCTGAGCGTATTTTTTTTCAAGGGATCTAATTTTAGAATCTTGAACATCAATAATCTCAACAGATTTTTTTAAAGTTCCGGTGAGCTCCATCTCAGATTTTGACATAGTGCTTGATAGGTGTCGTAAACACCTTCATTTTTATCTATTGTTTATGCTTTCTTTGCTATTATTCGTGTGAATTATGTATCTTATGCTTTCTTTTGAGTTTTATAGGTGTTTTGGAGTCATTGGAGCAAAAGGAAGTGAAACTCGCTCAAATCCATGATTTCTTCCCAATCATCTTGAAGAGAACAAAAAGACGAAACTAGCAACGAAAGAATTAGTTCATTCCGGCTTCATATGAGAAAGTTATTTGCAAAGCCATTGAATAATCCTGCCAGTTCCAGGGAACTGATAATACATGAATTAAGCAGGAAAATAAACCGTCAGTCCTCCAGAACCGACAGTTGAATGAAATAAAGGTTGGCCCTTATCCAATCTATGGGGGTTCCTTGATAACCTTATCTTCTTTTACATCCAAAATTAGGACTTCATCAGAAATTCAGACACATTTTAAAAGGGGATCTGAGAAGAGTTTTGCTGCCGATTGAAGCTTTGGTGAAACGAAATTTTTTGGGAAGAATATTTAATGAGGATAAGGAACATATGATGTAGCTACATCGTCTGAGGTGAGGAGTGATGGCGATTGAAGAATTCAGAGTTCGAACTGCGCAAAGTTTCAAGCCGATATCGAGGTTCAGACCGGGAAGTAATTGAGATGGGAAATTAGTGAAGATGTTGATGTTTCTGCGTTAAATTGAGCAGGAAATAGTGGGTTGACCCTAAATTCGTATTTTGATATGGCATAGACAGAAATTCAAATTAAGAAATCAGCCAAGAGGATTATCTGCTGGTGGTGTTGTTCTTGAAGAATTGAGGGATCGATCTGAACAAAGAAGTTGGGTTGTGCTTGTAATCATGGCCGAACTGAAGGAATTAGAAGATGGGTTGGAGTTCAATTGGTGACTAATTCAAGAATGAAGCTGAAATTGTGTTCTTGTTGTTGCAGTTACCAAGTGTTGGATAGAGTACTGCAGGTCAAGAGCTGGACATGGCCTGGAAATGGTTCAGCTGAACTGGTGCTGGTAATTATCTTTGAGAAGGGATGTAGAATAGCCTGAGTTACTGCTAAGAAGATACAAGCAGGAAAACTGAACTGAAGATAAATTTGCAGGCAGTGATGGTGTTGCAGGTGATAGTGCAAGTGCAATTGCAGTTAGGATCCAGAAGAGCAGTACAAGGAGATGGTGTGTTGATATTGCAGTGATGAGTTCTATTGAGTTTAAAGCAGAGAATGGCAGCAGTTGGTGGTATGAGTACAAGCTGCAGAGAAGGTTGATGCTGCCGCATACTTGGAAATGAGCTGTTACTGATAGGATGAAGCTAAGTAAAGAAGGGAAAGTGCTGGAATGGATTATGAAGTTGCAGATGGCCGAGATTGAAATCGATGGTGTTGCTGGTGAGCTGAAGTTGAACCTGCAGTGAAGTATAATGGAGATTCTTAGATGTATGTTAGGACATGATTTTGCAGAGAAAGAGCTGCTACGGTAGGAATTGCGAAACTGGCGGTGCTGTTGTTTTCGAAACTGCAGGTAATGGATTGTGCAAGAGTGCAGCAAGGAATGGAATGATGGGAGTTGAGCTGCAATTTACTAGATGGTGACGGGCAGTGAAGGGTTGCATCTGAACTGAAGCGCATGGAGTGATATTGTTGTGATATGAATTAACAGTGGGTTTGCAATATGTGCATTTATCAAAGAGTAGCTTGAGCAAGTCAGCTGGAAACTTCTTATGGGCTACTACAGGGAAAGCACATGAGGAAGATTGAATAGAGTTGTGAAGTTGGTACTGACAGGAAAGAAGATTATAGAAAAGTGAACTGAACTAGATGAATGTTAGGATTTGAATGCTGTGAATGTATGCAGAGAAGGAGATGAAAATAGGCCGGAATTAGGCCTAGAAATCACCCAGAAACAGCCAGAACTCGGCCAAAATCAGAGTCAGGCGAGTTGACTCACCGATTCAGTAGTTTACTCAGATGGACTTGGGTCTCACTTATGGTCTCTTTCAAGGACTGATTTTTGGCAGAAGGGTGCGACCAGATTTGGGAAATTAAGAAACATATAAAAAGAGAGGGTTTCTATCTTTTAGGGGGGTTCTTTTATGATATTATCTTCTTCTCTACTTTTAGCATAGGTTTAGAAACATGAGTTTTCTTTTTCTTCTTGTGATGAACTCCTATGCCATGAGTACCTAGATTTTATTATTGGTTAAGGAATAAGTTGGATTTCCAAATATGGGTTTTCATTCAATAAATTAGTTTTGTCTCCATGTTTTGCCGATTATGATTCGCTAGAAATATCGCCATGTATGATTGATTGTTAGTTTTGTCAATTTGCAAATTGGTAGAACTCGTAATCATATTTATTGCTAGTTTAGGGTTTATTATACGTAAACGTGATACACCTTGAATACACGTAGCATAATTGTGATTATTGCTTGTAGTGATACATCCTAGGAGTCACATGTGGATCATAACCTTTGTTAAAACGGATTAGTGCTTTTACACGTTCGTTTGCATTGATTAGTCTTATTTCATAGAACTTAGTGCTCTTAGGGAGTTAAACTTAATTGTGCTTTTACACTTTAGGTTGCTTTCTAGGAAGAATTCACTTTCGCATCTTTTAATGTGTTTGTTGATGAAAAGAGGAAATTAGCGGGATATTCTTGCGATCAAGGTATCCTAGGACTTTTGATAAAAGTTGAGATTAAATATCAATTCTAGTTATTGTTACAAATTCATGTTTGTGAATGAAAACTAATCCTTGACCAATATCTTCATCTTATTGATTTGCTTGTTTATTTCATTATTTGCTTTTAGTTTATTTTCCTTTACATAAAAATCAAAAATCCCCCTTGTTTATATAGGAAACCGAAACAACTTGACAACCTAGATCCTCTCTGTGGGAACGATCCTTTCTTACCCTTGCTATATTATATATTTTAAGTTGTGAGAAAGTAATATTATTTTTGACGCATACGACAGCGATCAGTGCCAACTGCCACTTTAGAGGGAATGTTATCAGAATCTGATAGAAAAATTTTTCTATCTTGGGATTCGGAAGAATCTGCTAAGGGAATTATCCTTTGAGGTAAACCCAAGACATTTGGAATTATCAAAAACTTTGGAATACATTTCTATGCGCGTTAGAATGAGATAAACTTCTATCCACAGAAATCAAATTGCTACAAACACAGACTTGTGAGGTCTTAGCGTGTTTGCCTGCTCTGATACCAAATGAAAAAGCGTGAGTATAACAACCACACCCAATAATTCGTTCGGAAATATGGATGGACTAAACTCCAATGTAATTCCGAGAGAACCAACTTAAAAGAGAGACTCAATCAAGAATTATATCAAAGAATTTTTATCTCTTTCTCAATACAATCATCAAATCAAACAGTTAGAAATCTGCGAGCCTGATTGATATGAGAAATAACTTGGACGGTACCAAAGACGAATCCCCAAGTGTCAATCAAGTTCTATCCAACAAACAAGGTTGGATTTATCAACTGATTGAACTACGGACAACCCTTGATATATCAATTATATAAAATTATAATGTGGAAAAGATATCATACAGACACCAGAAATTTTGTTAACGAGGAAACCGCAAATGCAGAAAAACCCTGGGACCTAGTCTAGATTTGAACACCACACCGTATTAAGCCACTACAGACTTAAGCCTACTACAAGTTAACTTCGGACTGGAATGTAGTTGATCCCTAATCAAGTCTCACACTGATTAAGGTATAGTCGCGTTCCTTACGCCTCTAGAACCACGTCGGATTCTGCGCACTTGATTCCTTTAGCTGAACTCACCCACAACTAAGAGTTGCTACGACCCAAAGTCGAAGACTTATAAACAAATCTGTCTCCCACAGATATGTCTATTCTTTATTCGGTTTTTGTTCTGTCTTTTGATAAATCAAGGTGAACAGGAACCAAATAATAATCCGGTCTTATACTCCCGAAAAGAAACCTAGAAATATTAGTCACCTCACAATAACTCAAGTGATTAACAAGAAAAGTTATTGCGGAATCACAAGAGTCTGAGACGAAGAACTATTGTGATTACTTTTTATATCTTACCTACCGGAGATAAATCTCGAGTAAATCTTAGAGAATATAAAACTCAATATGATAGAACAAGTAAGATCAGAATACGCAAGTACAGAGAAAATAGTTGGATCTGGCTTCACGAATCCCAAATTAAGTCTTCAAGTCGTTAACCTATAATGGTTTTGGAAAAACCTAGGTTAAAGGAGAATTGACTCTAGTTTGTAACTAGGACACATGAAAGTGCCATGATTAGGTTTTCCAGTTGCTAGAGTTCTCCCTTATATAGTATTTAAAATTAGGGTTGCTTTCAATCAAAGCTAAAATAGCTTAGTAACAAAGCATTCACTATTCACCGTTAGATGAACTCCTTATTTAAGATTCAAGCTAAGTCTGCTCAAAAATAAAGCAATCAATCTCCACCGTCAGATGGTCTTAGCTTGTTACACACAAATGAAATATACTTATATTTAGATATGGGTTACCGTACCTAAACGTGTATATTAAGTTGGCTCAATAACAGTTAGCCATATGAACACTTTTGTCTTAACCATATTCATCTAACACTTCTAGATCAAATATGAAGATCAATCAATCATGAAAGATAATAAAATGAATCTTATTGTGTTTCAAATAGAGTTGTTCAATTGTTTACTATCCCATATATATATGAACAAATTGAATCGAAATCGGTTTGATTCGTAATCGTACAAAGTACTTATACAAGAAGCAATTCATGAACATTAAGCCAAGGTTTTCAAAGATTGCATTCCTTAAATCATAAATGTTTTAGTTCATGAGTATGAGAATCATACATAACCGATCCTAGAACTTCACCACCGTGTTCGCAAACCAGATACGCGAATAGCACATCCGGACCTTGGAAGACGACAATGGTTGCCTTACACAAACCATTATCTTCAAGTAATTTTCAAGTGATCGAATGATCAATACGAAACTTCCCAAGCTAACATCAAATGACTGTCTCAAACAAATCATATAAGATGTTCAAGGTAATTTTCACATGTTCGTCTTTTGACATAATATTTATTTTCCAACAAATAACTTATTTCCAACTAAACTCGTCAAGAATATGATGAACATAGCTAAAGTAAAAATCTTTCAACACATATTTCGAGAAATAGATAAGCAAGATAACCTCGGCTGGAAATATCAATTGTGTATAATATAAAAGTATATATATCTATACGACTTAGTCTCATTAGAAGATAGAATAGAATAGACTTCTGAGTGATAGATAAGTTTCAGTCTCCATATACCTTTTGTTAATGAGGTTCCTCCAAGCTCCTCAGTAGATCTTCGTCTTCAATTGGTGAACGTCGTGAAGTCTAAAGCTCAACTACACATTCTATCCTAATCTGAGACATATCTATAAGTAGATCATAAATCAGGTATATAGTTTTGATCAACTAAACTTGACAAACAATCTTGAGATAGCAACGCTTGCGAGTTCGACCGAGCAGTGCTCTAACAACAATCTCATGTGATGGCCAACATAGTGTAGGTTGAGTAAGCATAAGCAGGACTCATCAACTGGGCATCAAGTGTTCAGTATCAAGTTTAACTGGCTTAGTGTTCTTTTTCTGGAGGAAGCTTCAGATATATAACAATGCAACCTTAGTTGTAAATTATGAACTTAATTACCATAGAATATGATAAATATCTCGTATGAGATACTTCTTCTCTTTGATATTGGAGCATGACATTAAAGATGTAAAATTAGCTTTCATTAGAGCTACAAACTAATAATTGCGAATGCAACTGAACGGAAAGTTCAAAGGAAACAGTGATAACTTGAAGCTCCTGAACCATTTCCTCTAGGATTTTCACTAAAAGAACAACGCAAGGTAGTTTAAGAAATAAAATTGATACATAGGTCAGACTAAACAAAATTGTGTGCAATATACCAATAGGTTCTTAAGCTCTTGTTTCGAGGATTACAAAATCGTCATTGAACTTACCTAAAAAAATTAAAATTTTCATCATATACCTGAAGAGATTTGTCTATGAGATTCTTTTAAATTTTAATGCATCACAAACAACCTCGAAAACCTTTATACATCTTTATCCATGTTTTGCTACAAATCAAAATAACCCAAAACAAATTACTAGTTATTTTCCCAAAAAAGAAGGGGGAAAATTAGTATTGAAGAATTCAAACAGAAACAAATTATGACTCTCAGCTTGCATCAATCTTTGGACAACATGTACTCCCTCAACAGTTCCATAAATTAACATTAATCTATATTAATCTTTGTAACAAACAAAGCAAGACAGTTAGAATAACGAAAATAAAAAAAAAATGCTAGTTTAAATTAAATAAACTTGCAGTTGTAATCGAAGGGAGTCGGAGAAGAACAAAACCCTACGAAAACCCAAGATCACTGTTAAATGAGTAAAAAAATAAATCAACCTAATATATATTCTTCTCGTTAATAAAGAGAAGTAGAAAACTCTATGAAAACCCCAAGTAAAAAGTCGAATGATGTTTATACTTTTTATCGTTAATAAAAAAAGAAGAAAAAAACCCTAACAATACCTTGGCCAATAAATGTTTGTAAACCGTAGGTTGCGAAAGCAAAAGTGTTAAGGATCGTTGATTTAGAGAAAAAAGAACAGGGTTAGAGTTTACAGATGGACAATTATTTACCCTTTTCACAAAATTGTATCTATAAAACAAAACCAAACTAAAAATAATTAGGACACGAACATAGCATTTAACTTTTGTATGTTCATATCTGTTTTGAAATAATAAAACCTTAATCACAACAGAGAAAATAATCAATCAAAAGATATTATTGTTATTAGTGTGAAACTCTTGTTAGTTCATACCTGTCTTGAACTGATAAACCCTTTATTTTCAAAATCAAAATACAACCGTAAAAGTTCAAAAATCAAAACAAAAAATAGAAAAGGAGCGAACCCTAATTTCTGAATAGCAGCCGAATATGAAAAGATTCGGGAAGTAACTAAGAGAAGCATAAACAGAGAAGTAGAGCGGCCGAATTAGGCTAAGGCATAGTCCTATGGTGTGCTAATCTAGCAGTTAGATTAACAGTGTCAGCTAGGACAACCTCCTAAGTCCTATGGTAGTTCTAATCTAGCATACAAGATGTGCTGAATCATTCAGCAAAAATTAGATTTAGGTTGCGTTGAATGGTTCAGCACAACCAATCTCAGCCATCAGATCAAAAAATAAATCTAGATGCGCTAAACCATTCCGTGAAAAGGTGATTTTGATTGCGCTGAACCGTTCAGCGTAACTACCTCGCTACTACTTCAACTGCGAGCAAATGTTAGGAGAGAGAACTAGTGTTAACAAATAGACAACACTTTTTTTTTGAACTGCAAGACTCTTTGGCTAATCTAGCAGGCAAATCTATCCCATAGAGCCATATGGGCTAGATTTGGCTGCTAGATTAGCCAAAACTGTTGCAGATTAAACGAGAAAATGTTGTCTATTTGTTAACATTATTTATATCTCTAGATATATCTCTCATGTGAACTAGTAGCGAGATAGTTGCGTTGAATGGTTCAGCGCAGAATTCAACTTTCTGCTTTATATTCTTCAGTAAACCAATGATTTACAAATTGACTCTACATGTGTACGGTTGATATGAAGAATTTACGGGAAGTGTGAGTTTAATCTGACATCAAACTCTATTTTATAAACACGTGGAAAGAAATGAGGTGAGATGGATCCTACCCGTGTGTATTAAGAATATTATCTTAGTGAAAGATTATCTGGCTTTCGCTTAGAACGTGACAGCTGTTTTTTTTACCAGGTGACAGTGGAGTTAATAATTTTGTTTGTGTAAATCTTTTGTAGCTAAAAACTCTCTCACCATGTTTCATTCATCGAAAAGAGGAAAATGTCCTGGCGCAGAATGATTCAGCGCACCCTTGCTGTTTCGTTCAACAGATCTAGATGCTAGAGTAGAACTACCATATGACTTAGGAGGTTATTCTGGCTGACATGGAGATCCAATCTAGCATCTAGATGCGCAGAATGGAACAGGGAAAAGTAGATGCACTGAATGGAACAACGAAAAGTAAAATTAAGTTGCATTAAACGGAACAACCCCAACCATATCAGCCGTCGGATCAAAAAATAAATCAATATGCGCTGAACCATTCCATGAAAAGGTAATTTTGGATGTGCTGAATCATTCAGCGAAAATATCTCTCTACTAGTTCACATGCGAGATATATCTAGAGACAGAAGTAGTGTTAACAAATATACAACGTTTTTTTTTAAATCTGCAACACTTTTTGGTTAATCTAGCAGCCAAATCTAGCCCATAGGACTTGGTCTAAGAAAAGCTAGTGATTTAGGGTTTTAATTCAATGACTCTGTTAGAGCACTGCTCGGTCGAACTCGCAAGTGTTTCTATCTCAAACTTGTTTGTCAAGTTTAGTTGTCAAAAATATAAGTCTTGTTTTCTAGTTTACTTATAGCTATGTCTCGGATTAGGATAGAATGTGTAGTTGAGCTTTAGACTTCACGACGTTCATAGATTGAAGACGAAAAACTACTAAGGGAGCTTGTGGAACTTCATCAACAAAAGGTATGTGGAGACTTGAACTCATCTATTATTATATTATATCTCCTATTGAGACAAAAGTCGTATAGCTGTATAGACTTTACATTATACACATTTGATATTTCGAGATGATTTTAACTCGCTTATATCTTTCTCGAGATATTGTCGGTAATCTTTTGCTTTAACCGCGTTCATCATTACTCTTCACGAAAGTCAAAAGATGATCATGTGAAAATCACCTGGTAACATTTTACATGATTTGTGTGAGACAGTCATTTGATGTAGGCTCGGAATGTTTTGTGTTGATCATTCAATCACTTGAAAATTTCTTATAAGCTAATAGTTTGTGTGAGACATCTATTGTCGTCTTCTTTTGAAATGGGAGTTAAGAGCTAAAACCCATGTCTGGATACATTACGGTTTGTGTACTTAGTGTAAGAACTATTTTGACGGAATTCAAGACCGGAAGTTCGCATACCCATTCACAAACTTATTCAACTGTTTAAGTCAGGGTACTTAAGTTTGCATACCCGTTCACAAACTGATTTAAATGTTGAAATCCGAGAACCAAGTTTGCGTACCCGTTCGTAAACGGTTTCAACTGAATCCGTTCCGGAGCTGAAGTTTGCGTACCCGTTTGCAAATTGTCGGCTTGTGGCCAATGTCCGGAACTTAAATTCGCGTACCCATTTGCAAACTTAAGTGGTTCAAGTTCTTAAATCGGTTAAATATGATTTCATACTCATGAAAAAATACATTTATAAATTAAGGAATGCAATCTTTGCAAACCGTGGCTAATTTGTTCATGAACTGATTCTTTTGACTCAATCCTATTTTGCTTCAATTGTGTCTTGTATACTTCTATGAGAATATAAACAAATGAACAACTCTATGGTGACACAATTAGACTAATTTGATTATCAATTGATCTAGAAGTGTTAAGATGAACAAGGTTAAGAGAAAAGTGTTCATATGGCTAACTTCGGTTAACTGTTATTGAGCCAACTCAATATACACGTTTAGGTACGGTTACCCATATCTAAATGAAGGTATATTTTATTTGTGTGTAACAAGCTAAAGACCATCTAACGGTGGAAAGATATTAGATTGAATCTTAAATCAGGTTTCATCTAACGGTGAATTTGAATGCCCTGTTACCAAGGTAACATTGATTGCAAACCCTGATTTGAAGACTATATAAGGGAGAACTCTATCAACTGGTAAACTTAATCCTCACACCTCCTTTGTGATACTAGTTGCGACTAGAGTCGATTCTCCTTTAACCTAGGTTTTTCCTAAAACCATTATAGGTTAACGACTTAAAGAATTCATTGGGATTCTGAAGCCAGGCCCAACTATTTTCTTTGTAGTTGCGTGTTCTGATCTTACTTTGTTCAATCGTATTGATTACAATTTTCTCTAAGATTTGCTCGAGATTTATCTCCGATAAGTAAGATATAAAAATTAATCACAAAGCTCTTCGTCTCATTCTTTTTGATTCCACAATAACTTGTTCTACTACCATATAGTTAAGTTATTGTGAGGTGATTGATATTACTAGGCTGTTCTTCGGGATATAAGACCGGTGTATCAATTGGTTCCTGTTCACCTTGATTTATCAAAAGACGGAACAAAAACTTCGTAGGTATTTCCGTGGGAGACATATTTATCTATTCAATAGACTTTTCTGTGTGAGACAGATTTGTTTATCAAGTCTTCGACTTTGGGTCGTAGCAACTCTTAGTTGTGGGTGAGATCAGCTAAAGGAATCAAGTGCGTAGAGTCATGCTGGGATTCAGAGACGCAAGGAACGCGACTGTACCTTAATCAGTGTGAGATTGGTTAAGGCCCAACTACATTCCAGTCCGAAGTTAACTTGTAGTAGGCTAGAGTCTGTAGCGGCTTAATACAAAGTGGTTTTCAAATCTGGACTAGGTCCTAGGGTTTTTCTACATTTGCGGTTTCCTCGTAAATAGTGTGAACTACAAAATAATTCCCCCCCTTTTGTCAATATAAATTGGCAAAGGTACAAAAATTATGGGATCATAATGAAATTCTCATAGAGATACTTCATGACTAAAAGAGAACATATCAACTTTGTTTCGATGATTTCACATAGTCGGAACTTAGTGTATTCACCAAGGAGTTAATAAAGATACAAGATAACTCCTACAATATTCTACAGCCGCACTCCCCACAAAGATTTGGCAATTAAGCACAAGTTCAATTAAGAACTCTCCCCCATAAAATTTGATTCCCAAAAGGAACAACAAGAGCGACCTTACTTTTACAAGAAAATAAGGATTTCTTTGGACATAAACAAATCACATGAAACATGAATTTGTATCCAGAAAACTCAATTAAATTAACCACAAAGGAACCTTAATGATTAATTTAATCGGAAATGCTCAACATAAGAAAACTCACGGAGCCATACAATACTTTCACATTGAAGTGAATCAGGGAAAGATCAATATTGCTGAATATTCAAAGGTTCATTCTATTTTTAATCAAAATTTGCATAATGATACCATAGAATTGACCTTTGTCATATAATTCAAAAGTTCATCCTATTTTCCATCGATATATTTGCATAATGACACAATAGACTTAACTTTTGAGCATATATGGAATAATCATAGTTCACGGATGTAAACCACATATCGCATATAAAATTATTTTTGCAATATATAAAACCAATAACGATTAATACTCCAAAATCATCTTCCAAATAACTTAGAATTTAAATAAATAAATCTAAAAACATTGCAAGATGAAAAATGTTGACAGCAGCTATGTGTAATTACAATAATTCTATTCCAAACCCTAGTTATCCTTCTTAAAAACACAAGAATAAATTCTCATGAGAAGTTTCCTAGACATTAAGATTCAAAATCTAAAAACAACAAGCTAAAAACAAAAGACTCTTAGACCAACAAAATCGATCATAAACTGAAATCAAGAAGCACTTCCGGGACCCTCACGAGTCTTGAGTCCTTTGAGCTTGTAATTGACAGCATCCACTGCTTCTTCAAAGAAGATATCCTCATTAAGAAGATCTTTAACATGTGTCTTCATGAGAAAAACGTCAGAATTAACCTTTTTTAACTCAGTTCATACCACATCGAGACCCTTCATAATATCAACGAGCTGCAATTTTGCTTCCTCAAAGTATTTAAGAAAATCATAAGCCACTTCAGCCGAAACCATCTCATCATTCTCAACATCTTGATGAGTATAAGCATAGTAGCATGAGACATCAGAATAATTCTTAGGATTTTGATATTTGATATCATCAACAACTATTGGGGTTGTTTTCTTCATTAAGAAGATCTTTAACATGTGTCTTCATGAGAAAAAGGTCAGAATTAACCTTTTTCAACTCAGTTCATACCACATCGAGACCCTTCATAATATCAACGAGCTGCAATTTTTCTTCCTCAAAGTATTTAAGAAAATCATAAGCCACTTCAGCCGAAACCATCTCACCATTCTTAACATCTTGATGAGTATAAGCATAGTAGCATGAGACATCAGAATAATTCTTAGGATTTTGATATTTGATATCATCAATATCTATTGGGGTTGTTTTCTTCTTCCCTTTGGACTCGAAACCAATACCTTTATCGAGAAAACGTCTTGCAAAATCCTAAGTGCGAGAAGGTGAAGACATTCTTGACAAGAAGAGAATTACCTAGAGTACGCGTACGTGACTCAATAGGATTGGTATTTAAATGGTTTCTTAGGGAATAACTTTAGGGTTTCTAAAAATTGGTTTGTGACAAGTTAATGTGAATACCCGTACGAAAACCAATATGCCCCCCAAAACAAAAACTGTAATGTACCTCGTTTCAATGTAAAAAAAAACATAGCAAAATTTTGTTACATGAAAATTTTCTTTCACAATTTTTTGGCTCAATAAATTTATATTCTCACAGGAGGAAAAAATTTAGAGTACAAAAGTATCTCTCAAATCAAATGTAAAAATAATTTTTCAAGATTAAAAAGTAAACACTCAAAACAAAACAATACTTAGGAAAATCTATCTGAAGACAATAGTTTATCTACGAACGATAAGAGAATAACTCAACTAATCAGAAAGCATTTTTCCAATAAGTATACCTGATCATTAGCAAATCTTATTCAACAGTTTTTTTTTTAAGCAAGAACTCAACCCTTGTGATTAATTAGCACAAGTATGAGTTTATGCTCATCAAATAAATATTGTTCATGGTTAATCCTCTTTTTCCTTCTAATTTTTTGAGGAAACCCTTTTTGATGTGAAAAAGTATCATAAAACTTACTGTCATTAAAGTATGCGACTAAGGTTGTCCTTCATATTTCCGTTGTATGGAAGATTTTGACAGCCTGTTGATAAGATCCTTGTATCCTTCAATTATCAGAATAAGGTTGTCCTTCATATTTCCATTGTTGCTTCCACCTATTGGCACCTTTCTCAAACCTTGAACATCATCCTTCACTTTAGGTTGAAAAGGACTTTTCTGAAATCTCCTTGATCGATTTGTATTAATGCTACAATTAGTTCGAACGTTCGATGAGCAGATTGAACTGACTTTCCTGGAAGAATCCACAGAGTGAGATCTAAAACCAATAGGTTTAGACATCCGAATGCCAGTTACACCTTTGAAAATTAAATATAAGGTGTGTTGAAGTCGACCAAAATAGTTGTCATTCATCCTCAATTTTCTTTTCCGTTGAACATGTCTTTTGAACCACAAAAGAGACATACTTTCTGATCACCGAAGTGTGTAAGATTAGCAACATCGTTAGAAGATTTCTTCCTTCCGTGAGATGTGGTATTTCCTTGATCAGGGGATGGACCAAGCACCTCTTTAGCAATAGGAAGGGTTTGTAGTTTAGCTTCTTGAGATGGTTTCATTAGAGAAACATGATTAGAACTAGTCACGCTTTCTAATATCACAGCAGTGTCAGAAGTAATTGGTATGACGGACTCCTCAGAACAACCTTTATCTTGAATAGAGAGATTACTCAATAGTCGTTCTATTTCAAGGGCATATTCCTTGAGTTTAGCTTCGAGTAAGGTTCGGGATGAACAAATTACAACATTTTCCTCACGAAGAACTGTTAATTGGGAATCACGATCTTTTACCATACCAACCAATGTATTGACCTTGTGTTTCAGCTTATTGATTTCAACTGCCTCGTTGCACTTTCTTGGGATGCTTTCCTTTCTACTTTAGAGTCAGACTCATCAGTAAGATAATCAGGGTAACACATATAAATACTTGTCTGTTTCGTGGGAACAATATGTTCATCTATATGCGAGATCGACAAGTCTTTCTCTTTAATAGATTTCATAGAAACAAAACTTTTATCTCTGGTGATGCGTTTCTCAGAGATAGCACAATCGTCCATAGAGTCAGATTGCTACAAACACAGAATTATAGGGTCTTAAACGTGTTTTCCTGCTCTGATACCAATTAAAAAAGCATGGGTCTAACAACCACACCCAATATTTCGTTCGACAATCTGCATGGGCAACTCCAATACAATTCCAAGAGAATCAACTAGACAGTCATACTCAATCACGAAAAAGTATCCAAGAGTTATATCTCAATTTCTCAATGTAATCATCAAATCAAACAGATAGAATCCGCGAGCCTAATTATTATGAGAAACAACATGAGCGGTACCAAAGACCAATGTTCAAGTGTCAATCAATTTCAATCAACAACCAAAGGTTGGATTTACCAATTGATTGAACTACGCACAACCTGTGATATTTCAATCATATAAAAAAAATATAATACGGAAAATAAATAACACAGACACCAGAAATTTTGTTAACGAGGAAACCGCAAATGCAGAAAAACCCCGGGACCTAGTCAAGATTGAACACCACACTGTATTAAGCCGCTACAGACACTAGCATACTTCAAGATTAACTTTGTACTGACTAACCAATCTCACACTAATCAAGGTGCATTTGCGTTCCTTACGCCTCTGAATCCCAGCAGGACTCTACGCACTTGATTCCCTTAGCTGATCTCACCTACAACTAACCGTTGCTACGAACCAAAGTCGAAGACTTATAAACAAATATGTCTCCCAGAGAAATGTTTATTCTGATAGATAAATCTGTCTCCCATAGAAATATCTATGAAGTTTTGCTCCGTCTTATGATAAATCAAGGTGCACATGAACCAATTAATAATCCGGTCTCATATTCCCGAAGAACAACCTAGAAATATCAATCACCTCACAATAACTTAACTATATGGTAGTAGAACAAGTTATTGTGAAATCACAAAGAATGAGACAAAGAACTTTGTGATTACTTTTTATATCTTACCTATCATCGATAAATCTCGAGTCAATCTTAGAGAAGATAGTGCTCAATATGATATAACAAGTAAGATCAGAATATGTAACTACAGAGAAAAATGTTGTATCTGGCTTCAGAATCCCAATGAAGTCTTTAAGTAATGATAGATGTTGTAAACACCTTGATATTTATCTATTTTTTATGCTTTCTTTGCTACTTGTTTTTTTAAATTATGTATCTTACGTTTACTTTTGAGTGTTTAGGTACTTTGGAGTCATTTTTGGAGCAAAAGAAGGAGAAATCGTACATTTGGAGCGTAAAAGGCAAAAAGGTCAATTCACGGGTGAGTGATACTCGGACCTAGGTAAAGTTATGCAGCAAAAGAGGTGAAGAATGATATGTCAGTTCCACGCAACTGACAGTTGAGCAAGAAAAGAGAATAGGCAATCAGTTCTCTGAAACTGACAGGTCCAATATCACTTCAGTGTCCCTTATCCTATTCCTGGGTACCTGGAGTTATTTTCATTCCTACAAAAAACCTGAAAATCAGAGCACAGGTTATTTCTTCTCTATCATTAGTTTTTAATCCTCACCTTTTATCTGAAATCGAGAAGCGATGGTGGCTTCATTGTTCAACGAAAGGGAGAAATTCAGAGAGATTAGGGATCAAGAGACGGCTGTAAGGGAGTTTGTTGGAAATTTTGGGTTAAACAAGAGGATGAAAACAGAAACAGAAAATGGTGTACCCCTGACTTCAAGGCTCTTTTGATTCTTTTAGACAACAATTCGACCTTTCCCAATAAATTTGGCGAGTACAAACGGTCTCTCGAATTATGCCTTCAGGATTCAATGAATCCCTAACACCGTAATCGAATTCAAGGATTGTACTTCCTTGACCCGACAAAGAAACACACTGTATAAGGTTCTGATGATGTTTTTTAGAGAAGAAGAAAACAGATTGTTTTTGATGTGTAGGAATGGGAGAACATCTTTGCTACTTATAGTGATATTCATGCCTGTTGGTAGTGTCGTTTCATCACCAACAGACGCTTCCAAAAGCCATTAATGGTGGCTTATGGTAAGAGACGCGTCTATTCAATTTTGAATGGAAACTTCTAGGTTTTACAAAGTAAAACCAGAAAAAAAATTCCACGAGATGCTGTCTCTGACTCTGCTAGGGGGTGTTGCCCCCTAGACCCTCACGACCTGACCGGTCAGGTCGATCACCGTATAACTCTGTGTAGTGACAAACCTTGAAAATATCCAACTTTCTCCCCCTATTTTCAAAAAATGAGAAAAACACAAAGTAAAAAAAAAAAAAATTAAATCAGAGTGGCTGCATCACTAAAGTGACTGCCTACGTACCCGAGTGGGATCAAGCCAACGTAGTTCACGCTTAGTTTGGGAAATAAGCATCATCGTTGAAACCAATACATAAATGATATGTATCTTTTGGATTTGAACCTTCACTTAGTGTAAGAAATTCAAAGCCTTATCGAGGTTCAGTGGTGAAACTAGTCTTGAACCAAGTACCCCTAATGATAAAACCGGAATTTCAACACATATTGATTTCTCAGAATAGTGTGTTCTGTAGCTCGCACATTAATGGCCATGTGCTTAAATCCTGGATTCATGAGTCTTCTTTAGAGAACGGTCTTCTTCTCTTAGGAAACGGCCTGATTTCCATACTCATATAGGTAAGTCTCGAAGGTATTTCTGCGAGACACCTTGTGATAAAAGTTAGACTTATTAAGGATTTTCATCCATCCTGTTTTCTTGCAGAAAACCAGCACTAATTAGAAATGGGAAGTTTTGTATTAGTGCTCCATAATCACCTCCATAACTTGTTGGTACCACATTGAACCTTGTTTATCCTTTCCAAAACATAGGTTGGGTTTCTGCTATGGGCGATAAAACTTCATTCACAGACCTTAGCCCCATTTCATTACACTTTATTGAAACCACTTCCATTGGTAGACTTTTTGTAAATGGGTCTGCCAAGTTCTTACTTGTTTCAATATAGTTTACTGCAACTACTCCTCTTTTGAGTATTTGTCTTACCATTTGATGTCTAAGACTTGCATGTCTTGACTTTCCATTATAAGTCTTGTTAGAGACATTATAAATAGTTGCTTGATTATCACAATTAATCAAGACCGCTGTACATGGCTTCTTCCAAAATGGGATTTCAACTAGTAATTTTCTAAGCCATTCCGCCTCCTTACATGCATCGGTTAACGCTATCAATTCTGACAACATTTTTGAGTCAGAAATATAGGTCTGCTTCTTGGAACTCCAAGACACAGCAGCACCTCCTAATGTAAATATCCATCCACTAGTCGACTTGGATTTGAATTCTACATTGTTCCAGGTAGCATCATTGTATCCTTCTAATACAGCGGGATAGCCGTTATAATGCAAACCATAGTCAATGGTTCCTTTCAAGTAAGCCAAAACTCTTGAAACTGCTTTCCACTGTTCAACTCCTAGGTTACTTGAGAAACGACATAGCAATACCACTGCATGAGCTATGTCCAGTCTTGTGCAATGCATATCATACATAAGACTTCCAATGATACTATAATACTCAAGTGGTGCATGAGTACGCCCAGTGTTCTTCATTAACTTTATAGTAGGTTCTAAAGGAGTAGGGGCTGGTTTGTCATCAAAATAACCATACATCTTGAGAAATTTCTCAATGTAATGAGATTGGGTTAAAACCAACTCATCTTCCTTTCTTAGGATTTTGATTCCCAAGATCACATCAGCCTCCCCTAAGTCTTTCATATCAAAGTTAGACTTAAGAAACTTCTTTGTTTCTTCCACACGAGATATGTCAGATCCAAAAATAAGCATATCATCAACGTACAAACAGAGAATCACACATCCAAAACTATCATGCTTACTAAAGATACATTTATCAGCATCATTTACAACAAAACCATGTGACAAAGCTACTTTGTCAAACTTCTCATGCCATTGCATGGGAGCTTGCTTCAAGCCATAAAGATATTTTACCAACTTGCAAATCTTCTTTTCTTGGCCTGGCAATATGAAACCTTCGGGTTGTTCCATATATATCTCTTCTTCTAAATCACCATTTAGAAAGGCGGTTTTGACATCCATTTGATGTATAATTAACTTCTGTGTAGAGGCAAGTGCAATTAAACAACGAATAGATGAGATGCGAGCAACAGGAGCATATGTATCAAAATAGTCAATTACATGTCGTTGTTTATAACCCTTAGCAACTAGTCTGGCTTTGAACTTATCAATGGAACCGTCTGCATTCATTTTTCTCTTGAATACCCATTTACATCCTATAGGCTTTACGCCAGGAGGTAAATCACGATATATCCAAGTACCATTAGACAAAAGTGAATGCTTTTCATCATTGATAGACTCTTTCTAGAAAATAGCATCTCTGGAACTCATTGCCTCAGCATAATTTTTAGGGTCATCATCAACATGCATTACATATCTAGTCATACTAAGAATTTCATTCTTACTACCTTCTACAAGATATTGTACCCATTCTGGACCAAAGATTTTCGCTTTCCTTGCTCTCTTACTTCTTATAGGTTCGATATCTTCTATACTTTCAGAAATATCTTCTATGTTAGGAGCAGAATGTTCATCATTGTTATTAGTCTCTATATATTCTAGACTAGGTAACAATGGGTTTTCTATGGGTTGCATTTGGGAACTATTCCTATTCAAGTTCTCAAAAAATTCCACATCTACAGATTCTATAATCTCAAAAGTGTCAAGGATTAAAAATATGTAAGTAATACTGTTAAGTGAATAACCTACAAAAGCACATTTATAAGCCCTATTTCCTAACTTAGGTCTTTTAGGATCAGGCTTCCTAACATATGCTAAGCAACCCCAAACTTTAAGTCTTCTCAAATTTGGTTTCCTATTAAACCACAATTCATAGGGAGAAACATTCTTCTTTTTCAAAGGAATTCTATTCAAAATATAGCATGCAGATAACATATCTTCACCCCACAAGGAATTAGGCAAATTAGAACTAATAAGCATAGCATTAACCATCTCAACCAACGTTCTATTTTTCCTTTCCGCAATACCAATTTTTTGAGGTGTATAAGGTGCAGTAAATTGATGAATTAAACCATGCTCTTGACAAAACAATTTAAATTCATTAGGAAAATACTCACCACCACGATCAGAACGTAAAATTTTAATTTTCTGTCCTAATTGTGTCTCTACTTCTGCTTTGTATATTTTGAACATATCAAAGACTTCATCCTTAGATTTCATCAAGTAAGTATAAGCATATCTAGTGAAATCATCAATAAAAGTAACATAGTATTTGTTTCCACCACGAGTCACATGATTTTTTAAATCACCAACATCACTATGTACTAATTCAAGCAAGGAAGAATTTGTAACTACAGACTTAAAGGAAATTCTATGTATTTTTGCTTGCACACATATTTCACACTTAGAGATATTATCAAAATTGCAATCAGAAATTAATCCTAATTTTCTCATGTTTCTAAGGGAACCATAATTCATATGTCCTAATCTACCATGCCATAGATCAACGGAGTCAATAGTATAAGTAGAACCATTATTTATTAAATTAAGCTTAATCATCCCATTACAAGCATATCCTTGTTCAACAAATACACCATTTTTGGACAATACAAACTTATTAGACTCATAAGTCGTCTTGGATCCGGCCTTCATAACGAGGTCTCCAGAAACAAGGTTTTTCACAATGTCAGGGACATGTAATACATTAGTAAGAGTAACATTCTTTCCCGAAGTAAAGGAGAGATCAATAGTGCATTTTTCAATCACTTTGTTGTGTAAGTTGTTTGCAGAGACAACTTCGTTTCCTTCGCCAGTAACCGATTCATATGTCTTGTAAAGATGCCTGTCTTTACAGATATGGACAGTTGAACCATTATCGTACCACCAACCACTCTCATTGTTAGAAACGGCGTTGGCGGCTTGCACTACAATAAAAAGTTTGTCATCGACCATATTTGCCTCCTTTTTCTGTCCTTGTTGTTTCTTTTTGAGACGAAAATCACGAGCAATATGGCCGGGTTTATCACAGAAGAAGCAAGGCCCCTTCTTCTTACTCTTCTTGTTGGGATGTTGCTTCTTAAACTGAGTATCATTATTAGGTTTCAAAGCATTTGGTGTCTTAGAAAAATATACACTGTTAACCTTAGAATGATCCTCAGTTTGCTGACTATCCTTAATTTCTCGTTTACGAGAGTCCTCTTCTATACGAAGATGACGCTGTAAACCTTCTAAATCATAGTCAGTCTCAGCATGCTTAAGTTTCTTCTTATAACCATTCCAAGAAGGAGGAAGACGAGAAATAATGACTCCGACAATAAAAGTAGAAAAAAGTTCAATTCCAGCATCCTTAAGATGATTAACAATGAGTAAAAGTTAACTGACCTGGGAAATAATTGACTTACCGTCAACCATTTTAAAATCCATTAAGTTGCAAATCAGTAATTTCTTGTTGCTTGCTTCAGAAATCTTGTATTTTTTTTCAAGCGTAGTCCATAATTCCTTTACATACGAAATACTTCGATGGCCATTGTAAACACTAGTTCCCAGGGCGTTCAAGATATGACCACGACACATAAAATCATCTTCCTGACGCTTCTTTCTTCTGGCCTTCAAATCATCAGTGTCTTTGTCTGATGGTGCAGGAATTTCATCCAAACCGTCTTCAAGTATGTACCACAACTTGATGGTGATCAGGAAAAATTTCACAGTCTCTTGCCAACGAGTAAAATTATCACCATCAATAGTTCCAATCGAGTTAGGGTTTGGTTCATCACTTGCAGAGATTGAGCAGTTACATTCGAATTTGAAGATTCACCCTCCATTGTCAGAAATTATTGTCTAAAACTGTTGGAAATTTTGAGTTAAATAAGAGGATGAAAACAGAAACAGAAAATGGTGTACCCCTGACTTCAAGGCTCTTTCGATTCTTTTAGACAATAATTCGACCTTTCCCAATAAATTTGGCGAGTACAAACGGTCTCTCGAATTATGCCTTCGGGATTCAATGAATCCCTAACACCGTAATCGAATTCAAGGATTGTACTTCCTTGACCCGACCAAGAAACACACTGTATAAGGTTCTGATGATGTTTTTTAGAGAAGAAGAAAACATATTGTTTTTGATGTGTAGGAATGGGAGAACATATTCGCTACTTATAGTGATATTCATGCCTGTTGGTAGTGTCGTTTCATCACCAACAGACGCTTCCAAAAGCCATTAATGGTGGCTTATGGGAAGAGACGCGTATGTTCAATTTTGAATGGAAACTTCTAGGTTTTACAAAGTAAAACCATAAAAAAAATCCACGAGACGCTGTCTCTGACTCTGCTAGGGGGCGTTGCCCCCTAGACCCTCACGACCTGACCGGTCAGGTCGATCACCGTATAACTCTGCGTAGCGGCAAACCTTGAAAATATCCAACAGAGTTCAATGGAGAGAATAGTACAAATAAGATGGGTTAATTATTGAAGCAGGAATTCAAACTAGGGTTTGGTGAAGATTAGAAGAAGAGTTCAAATATGATGATAATGAATCTCTAAGATTTGGATTTGGTCGAGCATGGTGGATGATTTAGGGTTGTGAGATGAATTAGAAACATGGGTATGTCTCAGATTCAAGGTTACAATGAGATAGTTGGCTATTGAAGAATTACATAGAGGTTTCCGCTGAGTTAAACAAGGAGATGGTGGAGAGTTTTGGGATTCTGTCAAGAACAAGGACATGAGATGATGTGATTTTCATTAGCGTTGAAGAACTATTATTGATTGTAGGTACCGGATGGGGTTTGAAGTTGATTTTGTGATGAAGGAGAAGACCTTGGTGGGATGTTGGTGTTGAGATGATGGTGGATCTGTGAAAGATGGATTACAACTGATGTTGGTATGAGGTTTTCCTGGTGATGTTGTTGTTGCTGTGTGATGATAAAAGAAAGAACCAGGACTCAAGACTGTTGCAGTTACAGCTCAAATGGAGAAAATGAGTTATTCTCAGTAGATGTATTCCTAGGATATTGCAGGTGGAGTTGTTAATGGTTTGTGTTGGTCTCTGTGGATTGTGAGAGTCAGGGAAGAAATCAGTGAAGATTTGGGATTTATTGGCTTTTGTTAAGAAGCAGATGAAGCTGATGGATGACTGCAATGAGCAGTTGATGGTGGTACTGAAATGACTTGAGAACATGATGAATTGAGTCATATGAACTGCATGGCTGTGAAAGTTGCAATGGTGTTGTCGGATTTAGTGGTAATGGTTTTACTGAGATAGTGGTGGTTTGCAGAATGGAGATGGTTGTGTAATTGCAGTCAGGCCAAGGTGTTCTTAAGATGGGAGTTGCAGAAGTCATTGGTGATGCTGTATGTGAAGATTGCAAGGGTTCTCGTACTGCTACTGAGGCATTGCAGTGGGTTGTAGCATTATGTAGTGGAGGATCTGTTACTACAAATGGTGCAGTGATGAGCATTTGGAGATGAATTGCAATGTGCAAGTGAGCTGGAGTTAGGATTGAGATGCCGCATAAAGTGGTGCTGAAATATGGCAGTGAAATTGCAAGGACTGAGTTGTTGAGAGTGTCAAATGGTTTGAGTTGAGACTAGGCTTGGGCAGAGACTGGTTGGTGTTGCAGCTGCAGAAAGGTGTTATGTAATTCGAGTTATTGGTGGCCTGAGATGGGAGAATGTATGATTGAGCTGCAGTAATGGGTGTTTTGGAGTTGTGAAGCTACAAAATTGCAGTTGGCTATGTTTACAGCCAATAATGAAATGGTTATGCTGGTGAGTTGAGGCCTGGATTCACAGTGCAGTAACTGATGGCGGAT
Organism: Papaver somniferum; assembly: GCF_003573695.1. NCBI lineage: Eukaryota > Viridiplantae > Streptophyta > Magnoliopsida > Ranunculales > Papaveraceae > Papaver > Papaver somniferum. Next base: position 113,407,649 of record NC_039367.1, read on the forward strand.
ACAATGGGTTTGAGCACTAGTGATGGAAGTGGAGATGCAGTGTGTTAGTTTGTGTTGGGGTTGAGCTCTTGGGGGTGATGTTGCAATACATGAATTGGTGGCATATGTTAGTCCAAGGGAATGGGTCGTGGTTGCTGGTAAGGTATTCCAGTTGCAGAAGCTGGTGATGATTATTTTGTTGTAGCTGGATATGGGATTGCGCTGAGGTTATTGAGGTGAGACCTGAACATAATTGGTTGTGTTTGAATGGATGATTGAGCTACAAATATGGAGTGAAGTGCGCTGACGATGTAGATGGTAGAAGTGATATAGAGCTTTCATGGCTGGACTGAAGTAGTGATGCACAATGATTGGGCAATGCACTGCTCTGGCATGTGCAAGACTATGGCTTGGAAACTCGGCCCAGCTGATTCTGACTCGCCCATCTGACTCGGGTCTGACTCACATTGACTCAGTCCCTGACCGCTTTGACTATTGACCGGTGACTGTTTGTTGTCACCTGAGATACTTTTCTGGCAACTATTCCGGCTAACTTCCGACAGTGAAACCAGTTTTCCGGCAACAATTTTATGGACAAAATTTTCACATGGGTATTTCTCACATATGGGCTTAGTGGACATCTTTGTATTGGACTTTGGGGGTTGGATCTAATTTTAGAAGTTTGAGGAAAGCTACAAAAGAAAGAGTCTTCTACTTTTTTGGGAGATCACGTACATTAGTACTTGGAGCTTTTGGGAGATAGCGGCGACTAGGGTTTTCTTTCATTTATTTTTCATCCTCTTCATTTTATTATTGATTATGATGAACTCAAAAGCTATGAGTAGCTAAACACATAATATTGGTTAAGGGTTTAAAGTTGATTTCTCAATAGGATATTTGATTCAATGCATTAGTTTTGTCTCAACTTTATTGTTTATGATTCATTATTAATATTATTATATGATTGTAGATGGGGAAAAACAATTTGTCGGTTTTTAGGAAATTGAAGAGACGGACGCGTTGTCGAGACTCCTCAACCGAGAAAACTGCTCAACCTCACACAGATGCACTGCAAAGAGAGTGCTTAGATTCGAGAGATCAATCTCTAGGACTCCGGCCTAAACCAAGTCGATGGCCGTTCCAGAGTCAATTCGGTCACAAAGAGGGTAATGGGTTGATCTGTATGAGGCAAGCTGAGAATTGTGTGAGATCGATGATGATCAAGGATTGTGGATGTGTTGAAGGTTTCTGCAATTTTTCTGTGAACTGTTGAGTTCAAAGTAAGTTCTGGTCGATTGATGGAATTTCTGAGAGCGATGACTCGAAAAATTGTTCTTGTCTCAATCATGGATCTATAGACTTATTTATATTGTCATAATAATGAACACATTGATCCCTGGTAGTGTGACGGTTTATTGAGTGAAAGAGTGGGAAAGTGGGGAATCGTGGTGAAATCGATTCCAGGTCGTGCAGAGACTTGGTTAACCGTCCACCTACTACTTTGCTAACTCCTTCAACCTTTTGCACGACTTACTCACATTTCTCATCGTGGATGAATCCACGTGCCGTAGTCTGCCAGACCAAAACCCTAATTGATATCCCCCCATGTGACGTGATTGATATCTCACGAATCGTGGAGTCTGCATGACAGACATGTATTTTATTAATCAGTTGTTTCCTGATTAGACAATCAGTTTGGATTTTGTTGAATTGAGTATGATTGATGAATGCTCAGTGATTCATGGATCGAACATGTCTGTTGAGACGTATAGTTCTTTGAAAGATGTTGACATTGCGCGTAGATTCGATGAATTACTGAACATTGATAATTGGATCAATATTCAAGCAACTGAGCAAGTATTTCTAAATTCGACAATTCACTGAATATTGATAGTTGGATCAATATTCGAGCAACTGAGCAAGTATTGCCCAATTCAACAAATCACTGAATATTGATAGCTGGATCAATATCGAGCAACTGAGCAAGTATTGCTCAATTCGGCGAATCACTGATAAATTATTGAATATTGATAATTGGATCAATATTAGAGCAACTGAGCAAGTATTGCTCAATTCGACGAATTACTGAATATTGATAGTTGGATATATTCGAGCAACTGAGCAAGTATTGCTCAATTCGACGAATTGTTTATTGGTGACATGACCCAATAAAATATTAATTAAAATATTGGTAGACTACCGAATATTATACAATTAATTCAGATGTTGATTGTTGGATCAACATAAATTTATTAGTGTTTGAACTTGCTCAGAATGATGATTTGTGGAACGTTTGTTCAAAACCCTAATTTTTGGTCAATTGTTCGTCAATTGATGAATTGCTGAAAATAGGTCATGAGTGAAGGAGGGACCAACCACATGGGATAATGGACGACCATGTGATTCCCAATTGCTAGAGTGAGCGTGCACCAGGGTCCTTAGTTGGCCAGTTGGTGAAAAAATGATGATTAAATGACGGTTTTATCATTTATTGAAATAGTGCTCGATTGAGCATTAGGTGATAAAACCTAATTATGGAAAAGTGAAAACCGACCAAGAGGGCATGAAACCGGCCCTTGGTGGCTGTGGGACCAGCGGATGGTCGTTTGAGCAAATTCCAAGTTGGTTGGAAAGAGTTTGGACCCAATATGAGCAATTGAGCAAATTCGTTCAGAATCATAATAATGTGTGGGACCGGATCATTGCAAGCCTTAGGGCCAGTCTTGATCGGTCAAGGAAGCATGCCCGTGTCACCATAATGTTCGTGGCTCAGTCCTGAGAGTTTCGGTATTTTATGATGTGCGTTTGAGCAATATTTTGAATTTTCAGAAGAGTTTGATCTTTGAATGAAATTCTTGATTTTCCTCGAATGAGCAAAGTAGAACTTTGCTCGTTTCATCAATTTTTGAGAATATTAAAATAATTATATTTTAATATTTTTCGTGAATAGCCTAGTCGGTCATGTGACCATTTGACCTTTTGGATTTTTCATGGTTTGAGCAATATTTGAGAAGATATGAAGAAACCATGATTTTTGCTCAAACTGAGGAGTTTCATGAGATGAGGGAAATAATAATTATGAAAGATTAGGGATTGTAAGGTGTGGGACAGGCCGCGACTAGGGCATGGCCGGACGGCCAGGTAGCCCGGTCCCGCAACACCTTTCCCTATTTTTTATTATTTTTCATGAAACCGTGAAATATGGAGAAACCATGAGTTTTGCTCAAACAAGGAAAGTTGCTAGAATGAAGGAGTTTTCATGAGTTCATGAAAATAAAAACAAGTAAAGATAATGGAAGAAGCATGGGGAGCGGCCACGGCTAGGGCATGGACGGACGGCCGGTGGGACCGGTCCCTGAGCGCCTCTTCATTATTTTAATATTAATTATTATTTTCTCTCTCCTGTTTTGTGTAGGATTCCTCGTTTGTCCATATTTTCGAATGCTCGTTCGTGCATTTGGGTGCTCGTTCGTGCATCATTGTTGAGTACACTTGCACCATTTTCTTGGGGCTTAGTCAGTGATGGTCCAGAGGCCCGGTTGTGGAGTATTCATTACTAATTCATGAAATTCAGTGGAGAATGATTCACGAAACCGAGTAATAAAAGTGAGTAGTTTTTTATTATCAATCCATAGGATCAGCCATGGATTCGACCATGAATTCGGAATAATAAAAAGAGTATTACCATTCCATGGGATCGTGGATTCGACCATAGAATCGGAGTAATAAAATTATCTATTACCATTCCATGAGATCAGCCGTGGATTCGATCACGAAATCGGAGTAATGAGATAAAGTGGATTATCTTCTAGGAATTCAGTTGTGAATGTCACGGTAGAATTAATCTATTGTAGAAGGGATATTATCCAGTTAAAGCGTCATACCCGTTCTGGAAGGTGCATAGTCAGGAAACAGCAAGTGTTGCCGATGTCCTGAAGGCGTTTTTCCCTCTCAACAATCATGTATGGAGAACGACCTGGATCTATACACGGTCTCTCTACATAGTCAGGGAACAATGAGTGTCACCGACGTCCTGAAGGCGTTAATGCTCTCAATCTTACGGAGAACCGCCCAATCGTTCTTCTATGTAGAGGGGGGTCTTTCTGTGTAGTCATGGAACAACGAGTATCACCGACGTCCTGAAGGCGTTAAGTTCTCAATCATACGGAGAATCGGCCAATTATGTTATTCTACATAGAGGGCATGATGAAATGCGAGGCATCGAACGCTCAGCTAGTAGAGGCTTTTCGAGAAACATATTCATCATGGCTCGTAAAACACGAATTGTCACATGCGTTCCTGAAGCCGTGTCAGAAACATGCAGTATCATGATTTTATGATTTTTACCTTTGTCGAAAATCCACCATCAACATTAAGTCCCCTGTTTAGTGAGGGACAGTCATGTTCCACAGTAAGCATTAGATGGTGATTTTCAGTCGACGAGATCAGTGGTTGAACTCGGTCATACAAAGGTATTCTCAGAATCCTCGATTTGCTCCAACGGTGTCATGTTCGAGCAAATGTACATATAAGGACTCTGATAATATGATAGAGTGTGATTTTGTGAGTGCGGACAAATGAAGCACCGTTGATTTGGTCGGTTAAAAGTCCAATTTTGGTCGGTTTAGCGTTTACAGGCCGGGCCCGAAAAAAGAAATCCTTGCTTTATTAGGTTTTTGGAAATAAAATTGATATAAAAGGGAAGAGACCCTAAAAAAAATATTTTTGATTTACCGACCAAGCACCTCCTCTCTCTCACGCTCGAGCAGAGATTTTTTTTTTGTGTGTACGCCGGAGCTCCCCATCACCGACGACCGCCGACCGAATTCCGGCGAACTTCGGCGCCGACAAAAGGTATGTGATTTTTTTTTTTTGCTGTATGTTTCTTGTTTTCATGAGTTGTTCATAAGACAAAATTTCATGCATGTATGTATACATAGGGTTTCATGAAAAAATTATTTTAGAAAGCGTATGCTCGTTCTTTCATTAGTTTAAAAACAAGCAATAATTCCTAATATGAAAGAGATACATATATATTTTGAATAGACATGGTCTAATTGCAGTAGAGAAAATTGTGTTTATGAGGTTTCATGAAAATCCAAATTTGTTTTCAAAGCATGAACTTTCACACAAATACCTTCAGGAAACGTATACTCGCTCGTAGTTAAAGCAATAAACAATAATCCTAAGATATTTTGAAATAGACCTGCACTTCATGATAAAATTTGTTTGTGAACTTTCAAAATTTTATTTGGAATAAATGGACCTTTGCAAAGATAGACAAGACCTTCGGTTCATAGAGAAATGCTTGTTTGAGCAAAATAAAGTTTTTTTTATTACCTCACGTAAAAAAAAAGAAAAAAAAATTAAAAAGAATACTGAGTTTTTTTTTTATTTTGATAAAAATGAAATAGAAATTTTTAGTAATCGTTAGGGATAAAAAATTGTGTTTTATGATTTTATGATGTGTGTTTGCGATATAAAATCATGGAACGTTCACATGAAGAATTTATGTGAATTGTCCATAGTTTCGTGAAAAGTCAGTGTCGACTCTTGAATGATAGATTTTGCTCGTCTTCGCAGGTTTTAAGGAGTGAGAAAGTTTTTTGAAAGTTTTACGTCATTATTACTAAGTTCGTGAAATCATAAATAGGTAAGAGTTAAGGATTACCATTTTTGTAGACGCTGATGTGAGCATCATAATTATTTTGTTGCTTTTAATTCCATTGGTGATAAAATTCATGTATGGATGTCGCAACAACATTCGCAAAGATGACTGATTCCCGTGGTACCGCTTCTGAAGATGATGTTTCCATAGAGGAAACTTCCAGAGAGGATGTTTCTACAAACGCGTCTTCTAGAGATGATGATTCTTCCAGAAATGATGGTTCTGGGATTTTTAAGGAGAAAGAGGAAGCTCCTAAAACCAAGAACATCCCCAATGCTGATGACGAATTCTTCGTGTTTCTGTATAGACCCGAAAAGCGTCCCTCAGGTTCCTCGTTTCTACTTCTCATAAATCCCAAGAGTACTATTCAGAAAAAATTAGTATCTCCTCAAGCGATAATTAGGTTCTGTTTGAGTGGGAAACACTATTTGAGTTCACACGTGGAACTTAAGCTTTCTCGAAAACCCCTGGCACATTTCTATGGATGGGAAAGGCATATGTTGGGTCATAGTCATGTAAGGACCATGCTGGATCGTGCACAGGTGACACGAGCTATTCAGGCTACTGGGGATTTGATCATTCATCACGACATACCAGGTATTGTGGCTTTGCTTGTTCGCTGGTACGTTCCTACTCATACTTTCATATGCATATGGGGAGAATTCACCATCACTTTAGGAGACGTAGTCGCTTTGTTGCATCTCCCAATTACTTGTAATTTCCCTGAAGAGCTCTCAGCAGAGGAGAATGTGATATCCTGCGTGTTGGAAACTACAATGCGTGAATTCAACAAGTCACCCAAAACTTGCTATGCTCAATGGTTGAAGCACTGGTGGCCGAGAGATGAGGTTCCTGGAGAACCTATCGATAGTCCCCTGACCATTGCTGTTTTCTTGTGATTGTGGCTCTCCAGAGATGTTCTTGAGGATAAAAGACATTTATTTAAGCCATTTGTGATACCTTTTTCCATAAAGATGGCCAAAGGTGAGAAACTTCCCATCGGCAGTCTGTTTTTGGGTTCACTATTTTCCAATTTAGACTTCTTAGTCATAAACTTCAGTATCTCCAACGACTTCATAAAAATTGAAACATATGCTAATATTATGTTCCTCCAAGCTTTGATGTGGGAGCACTTTGATAAGTATGCATCGATTCCTCGTAGCGTCCTACAAGGGCCAAATGTCGACACTCGCCATGCTTTCCTTGATAAAAATAATGCCAGGATCATGCGTTGGTCGACAAAGCAACCACAACAGAAGATACATCTCACCGATGTTTTAGACATCGAGTCTGAGTTTGATTTTCGCCCTTTGGTGTCGGTTCCTCTGCTCTTCTCACAATTGATTACTTTCAATACTACTGAAGAAAATACCATATTGAAAACTGGCACTGGTTTGAGTGATGGAGAAAAGTCTTTTATATTGAGTTGCACTCCTGTTACTTAGTGTCAGTAATGTATGGATAATTTCAAGTGGAAGAATATAAAATTGATAGAGCAGCTCGACAAATGGGTCTCGATCAGTGTACTACAGGTCATCGAATGAATAAGCCATCAATTGAGCATTTGAAGGATCACCTAGATTGCACACACGTGGAAGGAAATGATTATTTGTTTCCTTGTTTTGACCGAGATACTTATGCGACTCCGGGTGTGGATGGGGAAAAATGATTTGCTGGTTTTTAAGGAATTGAGGAGACGACCGTACGGTGGAGACTCCTCGAACCGAGCGAAATTTTAAACCTCACACAGATGCACCGCTGCAAAGGGGGTGCTTTAGATTCGAGAGATCAATCTCTAGTACTCCGTCCTAAATCAAGACAATGACCGTTCCAGAGTAAATTCGGTCACAAGAGAGGATGGGTTGATCTGTAGGATGGAAGCTGAGAAATGCGTGGAATCAATGGTAATCAAAGATTGTGGGTGTGTGAATTCTGAATATGATAAGCTCTGAATGATTGAAATTTCTCAATTGAGAGTAGTTTCTCAATTGATAAGTTGATGATCTCGTGTTGTCGATGAGACGTGAGATTGATGATATTGTTGATGCTTCAATCATGATTCAGAGACATATTTATATTGCTGGAATTTTAGACACCATGATCCCATGAAGTGTGACAGTTGATGGAATCAAGGAGTGGGAAAGTGGAGATCGTGTTTGAAACCAATTGCTCAACATGTGGAGACTTGGTCGATTTTCCACTCACTACCTCGTGAATTCCTTCAACTGAATGCACGACTTGCTCACATTCCATTGTGTGTTTGAATACACGTGCCGTAGGCTGCCAGACCAAAACCCTAAGTGATATCCCCCCAAGTGACACGATTGACGTCTCGTGGTTTGTTACTCAATTGATGACTTCGTGGTTTGATGGGACGACGAGTCCATGTAGTTGCTGAGTGTCGAACATGATGTTCTGAAACTCATGAATTGAACATGTCATGAGACAGAGGTATAATTCTTACGATGAAGTGAGCAAGTATTGCTCATTCGATGGATCGTTGAATATTGATTGTTGAACCAATATTCCTTGGTTTGAGCAAATATTTATCATCTGAGCAAGTGTTGCTCATGTGATGAATTGTTGAATATTTGATCGTCTGAGCATGTGTTGCTCATCTGATGGATTATTGGCAGCGCACTAAAAATATTAATTAGAATATTGGTCGTTGAACCGAGCACAATTAATAAAATTAATGACCACGAGGCCGTCGTAAAATTACTAAGGTTGGAATCTGGAATGATGATCCTTGGATTCAGAAACCCTAATTTGATCAATTGATGAATTCATGGTTCGTCAGAGGTTTAACCATATGACGAAGGAGGGAGCGACTATACGGGACCATAGATCAACCATGTAGTTTCCATATTCTCATGTGAGCAAATACGAAGAACTCCTGAAGAGTTGACGATTTGTTGGTCGAAGAATGATTAAATGCTGGCTTAATCATTTATTCAAAAATGCTCGTCTGAGCCTTAGGTGAGAAAACCTAATTAATTATGACGAGGCGAGGGACCGACCATGGAGTCATGAAACCGGCCCTGGATTGTCACGTGACCGCCTGACGATCACTTCATGAAAATCCAAAGTGTTTGGAAGAGTTTTGGACCTAATACGAGCAATTGTGCAAATTAGGTCAAAACTGTGAAAATTGATGGGACCGGATTCCGTGAGACAAAGATCCAATCTTGGTCGGTCAAGATAGCGTGCTCGTGTCCCCAAGGCGTTCGCGTCTCAGTCCTGAGAATTTTGATATTTTCTGGCGTGCAATTGAGCATCCATTCGAGAAAATATGCCAAAATTAGGGTTTCGACGAAACTGAGGAAAACACCATGAGATGATGAAAAATAATTATAAAATAAGGAATGAGGAGGCGTGGGATCGCCGTGGTCAAGGCATGGTCTGCCGGTCATGACCACGGTCCCGTGGTGCCTTTTCCTTAATTTTATAATATTTTGATTATTTTATGAAAAATTCATGAATTTTGAGAAATTTGATGAATTTAGGGAGTTTCCATGAATTGAAGGAGTTTTCATTAGTTCATGGAAGAAAAATATAAAAATAATAAAAACACGGGCGTGTGGGACCATGGAGGCATGGCTGGCCGTCTATGGACCGGTCCCACGAGTTTTTTATAATTTTTTAATATTTTTAGGTATTTTTGATGATTTGAGGGAATTTTTCCTAATTTGAGAGAAATACCATAAAATCAAGGAATTTGATGAATTCAAGGAAAAATAGGATAAATAATAATAAAATAATAAAGCAAAGGGCATGTGGGACGGCTAGGGCATGGCCGGCCGGCTAGTGGCCTGGTCCCACAAGTTTTCATAATTTTATTTTATTTTATTATTATATGATGATTTGTGCAAAAAATACGATGAAATCAAGGAGTTTTTTCATGAAATTAGAGAAATAATATTAATAATAAAAAAATAATAAGAAACCTTGGGGTGTGGGGCCGGATGGGACCAAGGCATGGCCGATTGGCCAATGGTCACGCCCCACACTCTTTTCCTTAATTTTATATTATTTTTTATGGATTTATGGAAGTACCATGAAACCGAGGAGCTTCCTCGAGACGAAGGAGATTTGATCAGATGAGAGAATTTTCATCAAATCATGGAAAATAATAAAAATTTATTAAAAATATAAAACTGGCGTGGAACTGACCACGGCATAGTTGATAGGTCGTGTGTCCGTGTGTCCCACCACCTTGGTCAATATTTTTAATTATTTATTATTTTCTTCCCCATTTTGCATATGTTCATCGTTTCGTTGTATTTTGAAATACTCGTTCGTGCGGTGACCTGTTAGTGTATCGTCGTTGAATACACTTTCTCCATTTGAATCGGGGCTTACTTAGAGGTAGCTCAGACGCCCGATTGTTGATTATTTATTATTACTTGTGGAATTCAGTGGAGAATAATTCACAAAACAGAGTAATAAGATGTTTATTATTAATTCATAGGATCAGCTGAGGATTCGACTACGAATTCAGAATAATAAAGTGAGCATTACCATTCCACGGGATCGTAGATTCGACCATAGAATCAGAGTAATTAAGATTTATCTATTACCATTTATGAGACCAGTTGTGGATTCGATCATGAAATCGGAGTAATGAGATAATATAGTTAATGCTATTCTATGAGATCAAGCTGTGGATTCGATCATAGAATCATAACAATTGTTTATTGCCTTTCTGTGGGACTAGTCGCAGATTCGACCATGGAATAGGAGCAATTGTTATTGCCATTCCATGGGACCAGTCGTGGATTCGACCATGGAATAGAAGTAATTGTTATTGCCATTCCATGGGACCAGTCGTGGATTCGACCATGGAATAGAAGTAATTGTTATTGCCATTCCGTGGGACCAGTCGTGGATTCGACCATGGAATAAGAGCAATTGTTATTGCTATTCCATGGGACCAGTCGTGGATTTGACCATGGAATAGGAGCAATTGTTATTTCCATTCCATGGGACCAGTCGTGGATTCAACCATGGAATAGGAGAAATTGTTATTTCCATTCCATGGGACCAGTCGTGGATTCGACCATGGAATAGGAGCAATTGTAATTAGGAATAATTAACTTTGTGGCTCTATACTAGCAGAGCAAGTTGTCTAGGAGCATTAATTATCCCGATATGAGCTTGTCGGTAAGTCATATCCTTTATATAGTCAGGGTAAACTCGTTGTTTGTTCCTGAAGACGTTATCGCTCTATACTAACAGAGCAAGCTGTCTAGGAGCCATCCATCTCGTGATACTATATAGAAATAATCACTGAAAGTGTTCAGTATTCAGGAGATATGTCGTTGTCCAGTCGTGAGACTACATATCTACATGTACTCTGAGAGAAAGTACTCTCCGTTGAGAATTCGATGAGAGACCCGTGTCTCAATACTCACGTCTGATTGCTGGATCAAAGCTTAGTATAATTATGAGTGTACGATTTTAGCCCTTGTCGAAAATCCACCTTCTACATTAATCCCCTGCTTACTGAGGAAAGCTGTGTTCCTCAGTCAGCATTAAATGGTGACTTTCCGGCCATAAATAATAATACCAGCAATTGAACTTAGTCGTAATTTGAGACATTACCGGATTTAGAGAGCATGAGCGAACCATGACTTGATGAAGGCTTCAATGTCATGATTGGATTGTCGTTTGATGAACATAAATTGGTGTTGAACCGCTGGTTTGGACGACGAGTCCGTGGTTGGTCAGGATTCGCGTGACGGGCCCATGAAAACAAATCCTTGTTTTATGAATAGACGCTCGTTCGTTAGTTTAAGGAACAAACAAAATAGACCTGAGTCTAGTGATATAAAATTCGTCTATGAGCTTTCACGAAAATCGAAATTTTTTATTTTAAATATGTGAGATTTCACAAAGTGGAATAAACTCTCGTTTCAAAGGTGGATGCTCGTACGAGAGAAAAGTTTTTTTTTTTTGATAGACGTGCGTCTGTTAGTAATAAAATTTTGTTTATGAGCCTTCATGAAAATTTTTATCTTCGAGCTTTCGGAAATCTTTGAAAATATACTCTCGCTTCAAAGACAGATGCTCGTGCGAGGGAGCAAAAATATATAGATATATTTTTCAAATTTACGTCAGTTTCACGTTGAATATATATATTTTGTAAAATCAATGTTTTGATTTTGAACAACTGTTGAAAGTAGAAATTATACATGGTGAAATAATGTCTATATTTGAGTTTTCACAATTGTAGAATGGACGTCTGTACAATTTTTGAAGGTCAGTGAGTGTTCACATTGTAAAAATTTACGTGGGTTGTTCACAGCTTTATGAAAATCAAGTCATGATTTTTGAGCAATTGCTGAAAGTAAGCAATTGTATACGTGATGAAATAATGTACGTATGATTTTTGCGATTTTATAGTGTATGCACACATGTAGAAAATCAGCGAATGTTCACATGAAAGGTTATGTGAATTATTCATAGTTTCACGCAAAGTCAGTTGTTGACTTTAAATAATGAATTTTGCTCGTCTTGGAAAGTTTGAAGAAGCAAGCAAGTTTTTCGAGGTTTTTACGTTATTATCACTAGGTTCTTGAAACCGTAAATAAGTAAGAGGTAAGGATTACCATTTTTGTTGCGTGTTTGTTATTGGTATATCCATAACTCCATGCCTTGCGCCTCAGATAGTGGTGACTTCTGGTTACAGCCACTCTTCGGGAACTTCCGTGGAGCGCTCCAAAAATATCAAGTCAAAGATGAAGACTTCTGCGGATGCTCATACTGAGGAAAATCAACCTTTCAGAGATACTGGAATCTGACATATTGTATGTCTCTCGATCATCCGAGAATCGTCCCTCATTAGCAGAAGCACCTCCGACTTCAGCAAGTGACACTATCGGTTGAAGATGAAGTTCGGCTTTGTGTTGATGGTGTAGCTCCTGATTGGATGAATGAAGAATTTCGTCATCAGAAAATTCAGAAGTTAGGTCTTCGTTGAAATTGTTGTAGAATCTTCGTCCGATGCCGGATTTTCGCGGTCGACCCATGTATCCTCATGCCCAGGAAATTTCCAAACTTTCACAAAGAATACTTTTGAGTTCCGAGCATGTTTAGGATGTGAAATCGACGGAACAGTAAAGTTCCAGGAGACCTTCAGAAAATTTTCAGCTGGCATGTGGTCCAATGTTTTGGCCACAACTCTTTGCTCGTTTCTCCAATTGTTTTGAATTTTTTGGATATGTTGTAGAGGACCTTCATACTAAGAGAATGGTATATGACCCATCCCTCGATTCTTCACCAATTGCTCCCAGCTCGTCGGTTTATATAGGACAGTGTAAAATCATCTCAGCCGAGCTTGCTGTAAAACACTCATTTTGTGTTCTTAGACCATTCGCTTGTGTCCTGAAAGGTTGGTGAAGGATTTTAATGTCGTTGATTCGCTTGAGATCAGGAACACTTGATTGATACATGATCATGGTGCTTGCAGTGCCATCTTGCTTCTGTCAGTCGTAGAAACATCGTTTCTGAAACCCTGGTCATGGGACCATAGCTGAGGTTGCTCTTGAGAGGGGATGATGTAATGACCACGGTTTCATGTGCCAATGGTAGCATTACTTTTATGATGAATGATTAGCATATGAGAGTCTGGTGCCACGAGTCTTGGACTGTGAAACTGATCGTCATGATCAGTGGATCGTCAGTCCCCAGTATTTTGGTTAGATCTCTCCTCTTCGTTTTCTCTTCTTCTGGCAAGACTTGGATAGAGGACCTAGGTAGAAAAATTGATGTAAAGACCTAGATGGTCTAAGTTGTAGGTACCTTGATGAAGTACTTAGTGGGAAGACATGGTGGACACCGATCGACTGTGGAAGTCATGAATACTGTCTAAGAATTGCTGCTTGCATATTGTTTGCTCTGGAAGATGTAGGAACCTCATATGACGTAGAAATTTGATGCTTGACCCAACTTTTGAAGCTAAGAGACTGAGTTATCCCATGAGACAAGAATCACTCAATTTGGAGTTGTAGAGGTCATCCAACGAAGCGTGCACATTTGTAATTTTTAATCCCGTACAAATTTTTCAGATTTCGTAGACCTGACGGTAAAGGCCATATCTTTCAGCTCGTACGTCCGATTGATGCGCCCTTTTGGTAGGTTGTATAAGAGACATAGACGAACATCTTTTGTTGAGGAAGTATCGTCTCATTCCTCACTCGTTGGTACTTTTGTAAACCCATTTGCTGAAGTATGTTGTATCTCATTTGTAGAGGTGATGAGAACATCTTGTAGAAGACTTTGGTGTTGTGCCCGCCCATCGTGCAATCTTCAGAAAGACTTTCATGTGAGCATATTTCATCTACACGCCTTGATATGAATCATTAGTGCTTCGAGAAGTCCGTTTCCTCGAGCAATACTTCAGAGAATGGTTAGTTGATGGAGCCTTGTCATGAGGATGTTGCTCCTGAGACCGTTGTTGGTGCTGAGACCATGAATTATTATGCTCCAGATATCCTTGTCGATGCTAAGATCATGGATGGTGTTCCTCTAGAGATTATTGTTGATGTTGATACCATGGTTGAAGTTGCTCTAAAGACCGAAAAGGCTAGAACTATGATTATAGATATAATTTTTGTTCCTTCATCCAGTGAGCCTTTTACGTTCACGAACTAGTTAGTGAGTTGAGAATCCGGTATACTGGGAGTTCAACCTGAGTGCTCTTGAAAGCATGACTGTATCGTGAAGCGGCTTTGTAAGTGAATCCACGTTGTTGTGGAAGATAGCAGCAAAATCTCCGTTCTAGATCGGTGAAGGGAACAAGTTCCTCAGTCATGTAGGGTTTTGTGATGTAGAGAAGTCCCGTCGATGAAGTTTCACGGAATCACCTCAGGTTGCCCAGTGTATGTTGAAGGAGTTGGTAACATTCATGTGTGAATGATGTTGCATCTGCTTCAGAAGTCTTATAATGAGATAATGAAGACTTATCGAATGTAGTGCCGTGCTGGTGTTGAATCAGTGTCGAGATATTTGTGTTGAAGCCAGAGGCGCCATTATCGAAGGTGTACTCTTTGATTGGGAGTACAATTTTGAAGGCTTCTTAGATGATTGAGCGTTGAAGCGTCATACCCCTTGAGCATGTCTTAGGTTTGATCGTCTGGGCCCCGACTTTCTTCTGTTGATTCAGCATTCCTTTCGTTGCAGCAGTGGGATTCAACACTTGTGCAGAAGTCAGAGCTTTCTAATTTTGTGGCACACATGGACGCTCCTGCAAGGCTATGTAGAAACTCAAAGTGTTCTTTGCCATGTTTGGACATCATCTCAGCAATGAACGTCTCAGTGATCGATTCAAGAAATGTCAGATTCAACCACTTGGTAAAATACTAATGCGGTGAAGTTACCATTCATAACGTCTTGCAGAGTTGCTAGCAGAATTAAGTCCCCATGCTACATAGCATGTGAGGAAATAAATGACGTAGACACGGGAGGAATGAGACTTGCCTGAGTGTGGAACCTCTTGATGAATGTCTATGCATCTTTTGCAGGTTCTTGCTTCAATCTCGTCAAAGTTCGAAATTCCTCCAAGTGCTCTGATGATGGAATGTCCGTCAAATCTTCTGGATCAGAATTCTTTGTTGGAGAGATATGTAACCAAAGGCGCTTTGTAAGTACCCATCTTTTCAGCGTGGATCCACGCTCTTCTGAAGGACGTGTCATATCCTGGATCTTCCTGATTATGTGAAACTTGGTTTCTGTCCAGGTTGAACTTATGTTCACTTTGAGAATGATGTAGCCATAAGTATTTCCGAGCGCTCCTTCAAGGTCTCTGATTGAGATGGAGCATGAGTATCTTCTTGTCGAGTGATGCATGTGGATCCGATGGTTTTCAGTGGAATGTTGTTGATGGCGGTGTCAGCATCGATCAACGTTCTTCCCAATTCGTTTCTTCTGAGATTGACTGTGGTAAGCAGTCCCCAGTCGTACACCTCTTGGTCCGTGGATGGAGGCTCAAGAAGTATTTTCGGAATGGACTTCTTGACATGATGTGTTCAGTGCTGTGAACATGTCTCTCCTTCGTGCCTTCGACAGATAGAGCAATTCACGTTCGACCAGGATTGAACTGCCTCTTTGATAGGTTGTTCAGAGAAGTGTAAAGCTTCTGATTGGGAGAGGACTCTTGTGTACTCCTTCAGTCCCTCGTTGAAGCTATTGTGGATCAACCTTCTCTTTGAAAATTTGCTTCAAAATATTGCAGTTACTTGTTGGATGATTTGATGAATCTATGAAGGTGACATACCTGGGTTTCTTCATTTTTCTTCAGTTGGCTCTCTATGATGAGCAGCGATTTGATTGCACCATCTTGAACCCAGACTTCTAGTAACTCGATCACTGCTTCATGATAAGTTTGAGTATGTCCGATCATCTCCCCGTTCGTTAATGCCGGATCGAGGTTTGTGTAAGATTGGTTATCCTTTCTTGATGCTTTTGTAGGATGAGGTGTTGGATGTCTCATGTTTGAGCAGGAGCTTTCCTTTTGCTTGAGCAATAACGTTCATGGAAGGTTGGACATTGTATTGTTTGTTGATCAGGCATCGGCTGCTCCGAGGTTCCTCGACCTTGTAGACTTTGCTCAGCAAAGCAGGTGTAGTAGTGCTGATCGTTTGGCTGCTTCATGAAGTTCTGAGAGAGTCTGGAGTCGCAGAGAAGGCTCTGTAGATTGGGATCATTTCGTTTTGTTCATGCTCTCCTAGTGCCTCCAGGATCGAGAGACGTGTTCTCGAGCGCTCCATGTTCCGTTATATAGTGCGAACGTTGGGGAAGTGTAGCCCTTCGGGAAAGAAATTATTTGCGTAGCAACAGGGTATGAAGGTTGATAACGATGAACAATGATGCTTTGTCTTTTCCTCGATCCTCCATGAAGCGTTCCAGGTCCTCACGAGCGATGAAGCCTGCAAGTTCCTTTGCTTGAGAGTCATCTGCAGCTTTGCGGAATTATTCATCTTGTACAACATGGATTCGAGAGATTTCAGGATCAGCAGTTGAAGATGTTTCTTTAGCTTCTCCTTTTTCACGTTGAGGCTGAGTTCGTTCAGACGCAAACTTGTATGTGAGAGTTTTGAGATAAGCATACAACTCTTTTTGTGTTGCAGCCACGTCAGTCTGAACCTTCATGAGATCGAGCTGATTTCCTCTGGTTTCTTTAGGAAACCAACCGAAGAGTATTGTTGATGGCGCCAGTGTCGTCACTTGCAGGGGAGATCTCTGGAGCACCAGTGCTTGGAAAAGTGATAGTAACATGTGACGTGATATTGCTGGCCGGAGGAGTGGTGTTAGCGCTGCCAGTAGAGCCTGCAACGTTAATAGGAGTAGTACTTGCTAGGAGTACCACTAGGACTTGCAATGTTAGAGTTGGGTGTTGAACCCGGATTGGCAACTGAACCATACCTAAGACCGACCATCCTGCCGAATTGAGATTGCAACCGAGAGAATGATCTCCCACAGTGGTCGCCAATCTGTGGATGGGGAAAAACGATTTGTTGGTTTTTAAGGAATTGAGGAGACGACCGTACAGAGGAGACTCCTCAAACCGAGCGAAATGTTAAACCTCACACAGATGCACCGCTGCAAAGGGGGTGCTTTAGATTCGAGAAATCAATCTGTAGTACTCCGGCCTAAATCAAGACAATGACCGTTCCAGAGTAAATTCGTTCACAAGAGAGAATAGGTTGCTCTGTAGGAGGGAAGCTGAGAAATGCGTGGAATCAATGGTAATCAAAGATTGTGGGTGTGTGAATTCTGAATATGATAAGCTTCGAATGATTGAAATTGCTCAATTGAGAGTAGTTGCTCAATTGATGAGTTGATGATCTCGTGTTTTCGATGAGACGTGAGATTGATGATATTGTTGATGCTTCAATCATGATTCAGAGACTTATTTATATTGCTGGAATTTTAGACACCATGATCCCATGAAGTGTGACAGTTGATGGAATCAAGGAGTGGGAAAGTGGAGATCGTGTTTGAAACCAGTTGCTCAACATGTGGAAACTTGGTCGATTTTCCACCCACTACCTCGTGAATTCCTTCAACTGACTACACGACTTGCTCACATTCCATCGTGTGTTTGAACACACGTGCCGTAAACCGCCATACCAAAACCCTAAGTGATATCCCCCCAAGTGACACGATTGACGTCTCGTGGTTTGTTAATCAATTGATGACTTCGTGGTTTGATGGGACGATGAGTCCATGTAGTTGCTGAGTGTCGAACATGATGTTTTGAAACTCATGAATTGAACATGTCATGAGACAGAGGTATAATTCTTACGATGAAGTGAGCAAGTATTGCTCATTCGATGGATCGTTGAATATTGATTGTTGAACCAATATTCCTTGGTTTGAGAAAATATTTATCATCTGAGCAAGTGTTGCTGATGTGATGAATTGTTGAATATTTGATCGTCTGAGCATGTGTTGCTCATCTGATGGATTATTGGCAGCGCACCAAAAATATTAATTAGAATACTGGTCGTTGAACCGAGCATAATTAATAAAATTAATGACTACGAGGCCGTCGTAAAGTTATTAAGTTTGGAATATGGAATGATGATACTTGGATTCAGAAACCCTAATTTGATCAATTGATGATCACTTCATGGTTCGTCAGAAGTTTAACCATAGGACGAAGGAGGGAGCGACTATATGGGAGCGTGAATCAACCATGTAGTGTCCATATGCTCACGTGAGCAAATACGAAGAACTCCTGAAGAGTTGACGATTTATTGGTGGAAGAATGATTAAATGCTGGCTTAATCATTTATTCAAAAATGCTCGTCTGAGCCTTAGGTGAGAAAACCTAATTAATTATCACGAGGCGAGGGGCCGACCATGGAGTCATGAAACCGGCCCTGCGTTGTCACGTGACCGCCTGACGATCACTTCATGAAAATCCAAAGTGTTTGGAAGAGTTTTGGACCTAATACGAGCAATTGTGCAAATTAGGTCAAAACTGTGAAAATTGATGGGACCGGATTTCGTGAGCCAAAGAGCCAATCTTGGTCGGTCAAGATAGCGTTCTCGTGTCCCCAAGGCGTCCGCGTCTCTGTCCTCAGAATTTTGATATTTTCTGGCGTGCAATTGAGCATCCATTCGAGAAAATATGCCAAAATTAGGGTTTCGACGAAACTGACACCATGAGATGATGAAAAATAATTATAAAATAAGGAATGAGGAGGCGTGGGACCGCCGTGGTCAAGGCATGGTCTTCCGGTCGTGACCACGGTCCCGTGGTGCCTTTTCCTTAATTTTATAATATTTTGATGATTTTATGAAAAATTCATGAATTTTGAGAAAATTGATGAATTTAGGGAGTTTCCATGAATTGAAGGAGTTTTCATGAGTTCATGGAAGCAAAATATTAAAATAATAAAAACACGGGCATGTGGGACCATGGAGGCATGGTTGGCCGGCTATGGACCAGTCCCACGAGTTTTTCATAATATTTTAATATTTTTAGGTATTTTTGATGATTTGAGGGAATTTTTCCTAATTTGAGAGAAATACCATAAAATCAAGGAATTTGATGAATTCAAGGAAAAATAGGATAAATAATAATAAAATAATAAAGCAAAGGGCGTGTGGGACCGGCTAGGGCATGGCCGGCCGGCTAGTGGCCCGGTCCCACAAGTTTTCATAATTTTATTTTATTATTATATGATGATTTGTGCAAAAAATACCATGAAATAAAGGAGTTTTTTCATGAAATTAGATAAACAATAATAATAAAATAATAAGGAACCGTGGGGTGTGGGGCTGGCTGGGACCAAGGCATGGCTGGTTGTCCAATGGTCACTCCCCACACTCTTTTCCTTAATTTTATATTATTTGTTATGGATTTATGGAAGTACCATGAAACCGAGGAGCTTCCTCGAGACGAAGGAGATTTGATCAGATGAGAGAATTTTCATCAAATCATGGAAAATAATAAAAATGTATTAAAAATATAAAACTGGCGTGCAACTAACCATGGCACGGTCGGTAGGTCGTGTCTCCGTGTTCCCAGCACCTTGGTCAATATTTTTAATTATTTATTATTTTCTTCCCTATTTTGCATAGGTTCATCATTTCGTTGTATTTTGAAATACTCGTTAGTGCGGTGACTGTTAGTGTATCGTCGTTGAATACACTTTCACCATTTGAATCGGGGCTTACTTAGAGGTAGCTCAGGCGCCCGGTTGTTGATTATTTATTACTAATTGTGGAATTCAGTGGAGAATAATTCACAAAACTGAGTAATAAGATGTTTATTATTAATTTATAGGATCAGCTGAGGATTCGACTACGAATTCAAAATAATAAAGTGAGCATTACCATTCCATGGGATCGTAGATTCGACCATAGAATCGGAGTAACTAAGATATTACTATTTATGAGACCAGTTGTGGATTCGATCATGAAATCGGAGTAATGAGATAATATAGTTATTGCTATTCTATGGGATCAATCCGTGGATTCGATCATAGAATCAGAACAATTGTTTATTTCCATTTCGTGGGACCAGTTGCAGATTCGACCATGGAATATGAGCGATTGTTATTGCCATTCCATGGGACCAGTCGTGGATTCGACCATGGAATAAGATCCATTGTTATTGCCATTCCATGGGACCAATCTTGGAATCGACCATGGAATAGGAGCAATTGTTATTGCCATTCCATGGGACCAATCGTGGATTCGACCATGGAATAGGAGCAATTGTTATTGCCATTCCATGGGACCAGTCGTGGATTCAACCATGGAATAGGAGCAATTGTAATTAGGAATAATTAACTTTGTGGCTCTATACTAGCAGAGCAAGCTGTCTAGGAGCATTAATTATCCCGATATGAGATTTTCGGTAAGTCATATCCTTTATATAGTCAGGGTAAACTCATTGTTTGTTCCTGAAGACGTTATCGCTCTATACTAACAGAGCAAGCTGTCTAGGATCCGTCCATCTCGTGATACTATATAGAAATAATCACTGAAAGTGTTCAGTATTCATGAGATATGCCGTTGTCCAGTCGTGAGACTACATATCTACATGTACTCTGAGAGAAAGTACTCTCCGTTGAGAATTCGATGAGAGACCCGTGTATCAATACTCTCGTCTGATTGCTGGATCAAAGCTTCGTATAATTATGAGTTTACAATTTTAGCCCTTGTCGAAAATCCACCATCTACACCGGGTTATGTAGACTTCTGGCATCAACAACTTGAGCGCTTGCACAAGTTTGCAATGGATGTTAAGTCTCTGGTACGAGAGCCTCCTCCCGTTGATGTGATTTCTGATTGACCAAGGTTGAAGCATCTCTTAAGTGGTGATAAAAGAAAATCGCCTCCAGAATGTTCTCAGGTTAGTTTTCTCCTTATGACGTAGATAAATGCAAGATAACTACACCTTAATTACTTTATTTTCTTTGCTGGAGGATGGTCGTTTTGTGAGATCTCGAACTCATTTAGACTTTTCAGATTTTCAAGAAAGTCCCCAGGGTGGAGAAAGCAGGAGAAGAACATCTTATAGGATGATACCAGATAATGTGAAGTCTCCAGCCATTTCTTTGGTGAGTTGTTAGCACTTCCCTTATCATCGCGATTTTCCTTTGTCCGTGTAATTAGGATCCAAAAGAATATTGTTAATTTGTTTCATAATTTTGCTCCATCGGTGACTGACGGTCTTCATCTTACCTCTATACGAACAATCCAGGAATCCAACATTGATGAAGAGGTTGATGTAAGTATCCTTTTGTGTAAGTGATTACGGCATTTCCTTGAAAGAAGTGATGATAATTGTTGTTGATGCATCCAGTAGGAGATTGTTGTGGAAATCCAACATGGCCAGGTTGTTCATTCGTCTTCAAATAGTAATGAGAAAGAGAATCTTCAAGAATTGGGACCGAATGGAGGTAATGGTGCTCCAATATCGATGTCGACCATATTAATCCTTCGAATGGATTTATAGAGAAATATAGAACTACTATAGATTCGGATACAAGACTGTGGTATCAGTCTTACAAATTGGGAAAACTGTTACATGTCTGAACCCGTATTACATGTACTCATACGAGTAGCGGAGTAGCTATATATATATATACCGACTTGTAGATTTTTGATACGTATATTCTTATGCACATCATGTGAAAATAACTCGTGAACGGATCGGTATGCATACTCGTACGCAAACAACTCTTGAACTGTGGTTACAGAACTGGGATGAGTTTCCAAACCGGTACACAAACTTAAACATTTATGTGTTCCTGAACTCTTTTTTTTTTGCTAAGTCAAGAAAATATATAGATAAAAAATATATTTACAAGATAGTTGAAGGAGAAAAGGGATCAGAGAAACCCCTAAAAAACTCCTAAAACCTATTTAAAACGATAATAAATTACATTTGGAAACTCAATATAACTTAAAAAAACTGGTCGACCTTCAAAGTGAAAACCAACCCCGTCCTCTAATAAACAACCACGCTTTGCCATTGCATCAGCTGCAAAATTTGCCTCTCTAAAAGAATGTTCAAAACGAATTGAACCATATATGTGTTCCTGAACTCGACAGCGTTTCCAAACCGATACCCAAACCGATTTAGTTCTTTGAACTCCGAAATCGGTGAAAGTATTAAGGTTTCCAAACTGGTACGCAAACCTAAAAACTTTTGTGAACTCCGGAACTTTGGTTTGGTTAAAAGTTTACAAACCGGTATGCATGCTGTGACTGAACCGACTCACGAACGACAATGGTATTTGTACCTTGTACACCTACTAACCATGTCGATTATATTTTCAAGTGTGTTTGAATTATTTCTACGAGATAATTAGCATTTGATTAATTCTCTAAAAACTCTAGACTTATTTGATCACATGTTTATGACTCAGAGTTAATGTCTTATGTGTTCATGAAAATGAAGATTAATCTTTTAAGTTCAAAACGACAAGTTTCGGCGAACCATGTTGAACATAGTCTTTGTACATGGTTCAGTTACGGTTTTACCTAACCAGAGTGTATATCTTTTTATGTGAATCGGATTCAAAGATTCATATAACGGTGGATATTGTTTGCTTGGTTCCAAATCTATCTTAGCTAAACCTAAAACAACCTATGCTTTGAATGTCTATAAAAGGGGAACCTCAAGCAACTGGGATATTTGAATCCCGACACTACTTTTTGGTGTGTCCTAGTTGTATCTAGAGTTGTCCTCTCCAGAAACCCTTTTAAAGTTTATCGACTACAATATCTTCACAGGGATTCGTGAAGCCATGTCCAGTTATCTTTCTATGATAACTCGGGTATCCTGATCTTGATTATTCGTTAATCTTTCTCCATCGATCAAGATAGATAGAAGTCATCAAAGATATTTTCGTCTCAAACATTGTTCATTCCACAATACTTGTGAGGTGAATAATAATGTAGGCTGCACTTCGGGTTGCATAAGTCCGGATTTTGAGGTTAGCTAGACTTTGTATATTGCTATCGATTTCCACACCTTTGATCAAACTATTTGATTGTAAAAGGAAATCATCATATAGGCTTAATCTGTGGGAGACAGATTTGGTTTAAAGTCTTCAATTGAGTTGAAGCAACTCTTAGTTGGTATGACGTCATCTAAGGGAATCAATTGCGCGGAGTCTTGTTGGGATTCATGAGGTGTAAGGAGCACGATTGTACCTTAATCGGTGGGATACCTTTTAGGGCTCAACTACATTCCAGTCCGAAGTTAATTGGTAGTAGGATAGTGTCTGTAGAGGCTTAATACAGTTTGGTGTTCAATCTGGACTGGGTCTCGGGGTTTTTCTGCATTTGCAGTTTCCTCGTTAACAAAACTTCTGTTGTCTGTATTATTTTTTTTCCCCGCATTATATTGTTTATCTTTATAATAGAAACATCACAGGTTGTGCGTTGATCAATCATAGTAGATACATCCGACCTAGTTTATTGTATAAGACTTGATTATTGATTGTTGGACATTGGTATTTGGTATCGCTCAAGTAATCTGTTTGTGATTAGTTTCACGGACTTGTTTCTATAAACGTTCTAATCGCAACAGAGAGAGAGAGGGGGAGATTACTCTAGATATTATTCCTTGATTGAGTTTAACTCTCGGAGTTGTATTGAGTTTGTCCATACAGATTTCCAAAGAAGAAAGTAGTGGTGTATTTTGGTACCCCCGCGTTCTCAAATACAAACCCTCCAACTGGTTTGCACACGAGTTGGGACAAGTTCATTCTTATCATTCTCCACCACCGTCACACCTTGAAAAGACGAGGGTACCCAAATATACCACAATCTTTTAATTATCAACCTATAAGTCCTCTACCGAATGTGGCCGTCTATGGACAGAGTCGAGACAACAACAAATTCAGTTCACACTTCGTGTGATCGTCTATGTATACAACATTGAGACAATACAACAATAAGGTCACTTGTGTGATTAATTATGTATACAAGATCGAGACAATACGACAATAAAGTGTGCACTTGATAATAAGTACGGTAATAACCGAAGCTTTATAGGATTAATATCAAGTGTTACGGAGTTAACGTAATGTATAATTTACTTAATTATAATAAAAATTATAATGCGGAAAACAAAGTAAATGACAAAGCAAGATTTTGTTAACGAGGAAACCGCAAATGCAGAAAAAACCCGCGAACTAGTCCAGTTTTGAATACTCTCAGAATTAAGCTGTTATACGAAATCTAATACCAACTTCGTATAGTTGAGACCAAGAAGACCACCCCTAGCTACTAAGTTTCGTCAGTATCCCTGCGCCTTCGACTTCTAGAGTCATACACGTAAATAACAAGTCCTTTGGATCGTATTCCAAACCGCAAAGGAAAAATCTGTTTGGTAACCACTCTAATCAATCTTGCTAGAATATATTAATGAATCGTTGACAATTCCTCTTCTGTTTAAACTAATAAACTCCTTTGTCTGGTTAGATCAATCCAAATATTGATTACCGAAATAATAAAATTCTAGATTCGCAATCAATCAATATAGATCTCAAAGAGAAACTATAAAGCGATGTTGATCTCACGCAACTAATCAATCAAGTCTATCAAAGATAAACCAATTCTAGTTGAACCCCGGCCAATCAAGGTTTGTGCACTAAATCCACAAGATACGAAAACTAATAAGAATTCTTCTTCGTCTTAAAATCTTCTATTGCCTTCAATGACCTGCACAACAACACTTGAATCCTCTTGTGACCAATCATGCACAAAACGGAGTCTGTTAACATTGGATTATCACAAGATGTCTTTAGATCCAAAGATGGTTCTAAAGATCCCGTCAATACTTTGATCTAGTTTGAGTGAGCGTTATATCAGAAGAGAAGGTTCTCAAGAATAAACAAACTAGGTGCAATCAAAGTTTCAACAACCATAAGTCAATAAAATTAATAATCGAAAACTAATAACACTGCAATTATCTAGTTTCCCACCAACGGTACTTGTAGAGCTTCTTGATCCCACATAAGTCTTTAAACGAGCGATCGTAAGAGATTTGTCCTAATTAGGGTACTTTCCTATCCGGATAGATGGATCCACCAGAAACAACAAGAAATGAAGTTTTTCTGGCTCTTAGGATAGTTTGCAAGAAATGCAAACTCAAGTATTTATAGACCAAGGTTGTTTGGACAACAAGGAAATTCCAAAAGCGAAAATATTATCAAGATATGCATTAAAGTACCTAAATTCGGTTTTCTTATTTCCAATTAATGTTAACCAATATTTCCGAAAACTCTCATAGAGAACTTCTATTATTAGTCTAGCACATTAACTAATAATATTTTCCAGAGGATATGCTTTAATTGCTGGTAATTAAATATATATGATGAAAATCATAATTAAATGCTTTTCACTTTTTAGGACCAAGGATCACCTTGAGTATCAAGGAATATCTTTGAAAAATAAATGATAAGAGTTATGTACATGTTCAAATATGTTGACATCTGGAAGCTTCTCATCTTGACAAACCCAAAACCCTAATTCGCACACACCATGAAGAAATATGTGAACCATTGATATTGGTTTTGTACATGGAACCGATTAAACCATCACTCAAAAGTATGTTGTGACCGGTTATAACATGATTCCCAATACAGGATGTAATCGGCTACACCTTGCTCCACAAAGTAGCTTGTGACCGGTTACACCTTGGTTCCCGAGTTAGCTTGTGATCGGAAATGTAGCTTGTGATTGATTACAACTAATTTCCCAATTCATCTTGTGACCGGTTATACCTTGGTTCCTAAAATAACTTGTGACCGGTTACAACTTGAACTCCAATACAGCTTGTGATCGGTTACATCTTGATTTTCAATGTAGTTCATGACTGATTACAACTAGCTATATTATATAATCTATGACCAGTTATAACTCAAGTCTCAGCAAAGTTAAGATAGGTTCTACCATAGTCATCTTCCATTGGTCATCCAAAAGATATTCAATGAATAGCAATACCAATCATGATTTCCATTTCGATTATGAAAACAAGTTCGTACATCTACTTCCTTAAACTAATGTAAAGATACATAGTTTTCTAGGATGAAGTCATACCTATATAATGCACACATAATCAAATAACTATATACAATAGATTATGTCGATATCGTATTCACGAAGCTCCAAAAGAGAAGCCTTTATACTTATTAATGTGTTTTCCATGATACTTTGATCATACTATTATGACCAAGTATCACCACTAGAGTATTATATACAATATATATAGCTTAGCATGTTATGTTTTCAATATAGCACGACTTGAAAGATATGTTAGGAATGAAAACAAGATCAAGTCAATATTACTAACTTCAAGTGGAAGGATGATGTCGTCGTTGTAGTCGTTACTTCTTCACATTCTTCAGGTATTCGGAGTAATACTTGTACGTCTCAATATTCCTAGACTTTTTAGTTTAACCTAAACGAAGTTGACTCTAGTATTTAATCAAGCGACTCTAAATGAGTTTTGATTTAAAATATAACAACCAAACTTCACATATCAACATTTGGTGGGTTCAACCGAGCTTTGCTCTTACACACCTGATTTCTTTGGCACTACTTGTACCAGGCTCACCCACTTGCTATCGGATATGGGGTAGACAACACCCACGTCTAAAAGCTTGAGTATCTCCTTTTTCACAACTTCCATCAGGGGGGGGGGGGGGGAGGGGTTCAACCGACGTTGTGCTTCTCTTGTAGGATTTTCATCGTCCTCCAAACGGATCTTGTGCATACAAAAGTTAGGGCTTATACCCTTGATATTAACAATCGTCCATCCTATGTCCGTCTTGTACTTCCTTAGCACCCTTAAAAGCTTTTTCTCTTGTAATTCACTAAGCTCGTTAGAAATAATCACAGGTAAATCTTCCTTGTCACGCAAGTACAAGTACTTTAGGTGATTGGGAAGAGGTTTTAATTCTAACTTTGGAGATTTAACAATATAAGGTACAAGCTTTTCATCACTGCATGGTAAAGAAATAAAAGATATATTATGAGTTTCCGGTCATCCTTGTAGTGAGTTAAGATCACCAAGGGCTTCCTTGACTTTATTACACAATCTACACCATTATCAGTGGATGTAGTTAAAATGGTTTCCAAAGCATCACCATTGTTCAATTCAAACACTTGTTGTGCCAATGTATCCATCACATCAATGGAAAAACAAGAGTGGACATCACTAGGATATCTCATCGTCTCAAAAGTGTTGAAACGTATTGTTTCTTCATCAAATTCCATAGTCAGTGTTCCCTTTTCCACATCAATAATGGTTTTCGCCATTTCCATGAAGGGACGCCCAAGTAGCAATGGAAGAGACGAATCCGGTGAACCTCCATTCATCTCTAACACGCAAAAGTCATCTGGAAATACTAGTTGGTTAACCTATACAAGAACATTCTCAACAATACCCATTGGGTAGACATTAAAGCGATCGGATAATTACAACACAATTTCAGACTTTTTAAGAGGACCTAAGTCAAGTGAATTATACATAGATGCAGGCATAACATTTACAGATGCATATAAATTCAACATAGCTTTATCAAATGTAGGGTTACCAATTTTGACGGGTATGTCAAAGCTACCAGGATCCTTACATTTCAGTGGGAGTTTGTGTTATAAGATTGTCGAAGCATTCTCCCCCACACTTAGCACTTCATTTCCTTTGAGCCTTTGCTTATTGGTACACAATACCTCAATACATTTGCATACTTTGGAACTTGCTTGATAGCATCTATAAGTGGTATATTCTTATGAATCTTCTTGAGAACGTCTAAAATCTCCTTTTCTAGTTCCTCCTTCTTGGAATTTGCAAATCTGCGAGGGAAAGGTAAAGGAGGAACATAAGCAAGAATATGAGTTTTAGAGTTAGCGGTTGGTACCTCGGGTGTTTGGGTAAAATCAACACTATTTTCCTCCAAAACCGGCTCCATTGGAGATTCTTATATACCCAAATCAGTAACTTCGGGTTGCACAAGTTGTTTACCACTTCTCAACGTAATAGCATTGATATCCCTTTTTCCGTTAAAAGATTGAGAAGGGAGTTTCCCACCATTTTGTTCCTTCAATTGGTTCAACTCAGTAGCCATGGAACCAACTTGTGCTTGCAAGTCCTTGATTGCACTCTTGGTCTCTTGTTGACTTTGTTGGAACATAGTAGTAAAGCTTGCATCATTGCTTGAAGCTTTTCATCGAGACCGGAACCTTGACTTTGAGTTGGTTGTTGTTGCTGTGGTTGCTGAAATTGTTATTATTGTGGTTGAAACCCGTTTGGACTGCTGAAAGTAGGTTATGAAACCGCACCTTGCTTGTTGGCATAGCTAAAGTTGGGATGATTTCTACATCCCAGATTGTAAGTGTTAGTGTAGGGATCATACCGTCTTTGTTGATTTCGAAAAACCGCACTAGCCTGCTCCAACTCTTCGTCATATGAAGGTACAATAATCGAAACCATTTTTTTCATCATTCTTTCCAGCTACCCATCCTTTGATCAAGGTGTGATGATGAATCACTAACTTCATGCACCCACCTAACCATTGATTCACCTATTGTGTAGAATTGTTTCGAGTTCTTCGTCTCTGGGAATATCATCGTCCTCCAAACAGATCTTGTGCATACAAACGTTAGGGCTTATACCCTTGATATCAGCAATCGTCCATATCATGGCCGTCTTGTACTTCCTTAGCACCCTTAAAAGTTTTTGATCTTGTAATTCACTAAGCTCGCTAGAAATAATCACAAGTAAATATTCCTTGTCACGCAAGTACAAGTACTTTAGATGATTGGGAAGAGGTTTTAATTCTAACTTTGGAGATTTAACAATATAAGGTACAATCTTTTCATCACTGCATGGTAAAGAAATAAAAGATATATTATGAGTTTCCGGGAATCCTTGTAGTGAGTTAAGATCACCAAGGGCTTCCTTGACTTTATTACCAAAATCTACACCATTATCAATGTATGTAGTTAAAACGGTTCCCAAAGAATCACCATCGTTCAATTCAAACACTTGTTGTGCCAATGTATCCATCACATCAATGGAAAAACAAGATTGGACATCACTAGGATATCTCATCGTCTCAAAAGTGTTGAAACGTATTGTTTCTTCGTCAAATTTCATAGTCAGTGTTCCCTTTTCCACATCAATAATGGTTTTCGCCATTTCCATGAAGGGACGTCCAAGTAGAAATGGAAGAGACGAATCCGGTAAACCTCCATTCATCTCTAACACGCAAAAGTCAGCTGGAAATACTAGTTCGTCTCATCGTTTGTGATTCCATAATATCTTTTTTCGCTACCATTAAGATTTAATATTATGGTGAGGTGATTGATATTTCTAGGATGTTCATCGGGAATATAAGTCTGGTATATCAATTGGTTCCTGTTCACCTTGATTTATCAAAAGACGGAACAAAACTCATAGGTATATCTGTAGGAGACAGATTTGTCTATTCAATAGACTTTTCTGTGTGAGACAGATTGGTTTATTAAGTCTTCGACTGTGGGTCATAGCAACTCTTAGTTGTGGGTGATATCATCTAAGGGAATCAAGTGCGCAGAATCCGGCGTGGTTCTAGAGGCGTAAGGAACGCGACTGTACCTTGATCAGTGTGAGATTGGTTAGGGCTCAACTACATTCCAGTCCGAAGTTAACTTGGAGTAGGTTAGTTTCTGTAGCGGCTTAA
Source organism: Papaver somniferum (assembly GCF_003573695.1). Taxonomy (NCBI): domain Eukaryota; kingdom Viridiplantae; phylum Streptophyta; class Magnoliopsida; order Ranunculales; family Papaveraceae; genus Papaver; species Papaver somniferum. The sequence continues at coordinate 113,437,502 of NC_039367.1, forward strand.
TACAGTGTGGTGTTCAAATCTGGACTAGGTCCCGGGGTTTTTTTGCATTTGAGGTTTCCTCGTTAACAAAACTTCTGGTGTATGTGCTATTTCTTTTCCGCATTATATTTTTTATATAATTGAAATATCACATGTTTTGCGTAAGTTCAATCAATTGTGAATCCAACCTTTGGTTGTTTAATGAATTGATTGACACTTGGATATTGGTTTTTGATACCGTCCAAGTTGTTTCTTATATTAATCAGGATCACGGATTTCCATCTGTTTAATTTGCTGATTACATGAAGAAACAGAGATATAACTCTTTGATATACTTTTCTTAAGATTGAGTCTGAGTGTCTAGTTGATTCTCTTGAAAGTATATTGGAGTTAGTCCATACAGATATCTAAGCGAAATACGGGTGTGGTTGTTAGACCCCCGCTTTTTCATAATTTTCTATAGGTGTTGAACCTTATTAATAGTTTAGAAAGAAAGCTGGAGTTAATCCTTGGGGTTAGAGAATCTAAGCAGATTGATGAAGAAATTTTCACTGAAGAAGTGGTAACTAATTCTCGAATCAATTATGGATTCATATGAACCTTCAATACCATCAGAAGAAGAAGAAGAAGAAGAGGATTCTCTCGATGAGATTATCCTCAGTGGAAGATTCTATAATTTTAGATCCATGGGAAGGAAAAACCCCCACTAATTTGAGCAGTTCGATCTCAAACGTCTCCATGTGAAATACTAAATTGTAAGAAATATTTCTCTCTTCTTCCCGATTGTACTCGGTTATTATTTGATCGTGGGAAATATTTCAAACTCATTAAGGGATTTCTTATTTGGCTGGTGTTTATGAATTTGGTTTTTATGTAACTACTTCTTGTTTGTTTGCACTATATGTCTGTTCGAATTTAATTGTCAACTCCAAGGGTTATTCTGTTCATGAGCTGGTTAACAGAGATGGGTACCAATCAGCTAGGCTGTTTAGTGAATCAATTGTGGGTATGTTGGCTAAAATGTGGTGTTACTAATACTGTGTGGATGTTGTTTGGTAAAATATGTAAGAATAAAGGTGTGAATTCGATTGGTGTTAAAGTTGATTTCCTCTTGCAGCTCAAAATGGATAGAGTTTTTGATCGTGGGAAAGATATTGAACTTTTGGATGAGTATTCTAAATTTGACGTGTGCTTGAAATTGTTGGATGGATACTATAGAAAACTTTTTCAAGAGTTGATTCACAAACATGGGTACTGGTATAAGGGTCTAGTGGTGTTCCTAGTACTTCTTGGCAGATGTTTGGTAGAATGTTTCAAATAGATACTGTGTGTTTCAAGAGAAAAAATGTTATCAGTGGCCAATATCCAAGTCAGAATTTTTTTTACTCTTGTTTCAACTTTACCTATGAAGTATTTGATCGGGGAAAAACATTTATACTCATAACGGGTATTCATATCTTGCTGGTAAATATAATGATATGGTTGCTTCTGGTTCACTTATATCCCGTGTGTTTTTGAATTTAATAGTTGGATATCAGGAAAAGTTTATTCATGAGTTAGATATTGATGATGGCTATCAAATAGAATTCGAGTTTACAAAGTTGATGATGTTTGTGTTTCTTAAAAATGGTGACAGTCATGATAGCAATCAGTTGTTTATGAAAATAGGTGAAAAAGTGGGGGTACAACAACCATACCCAACAATTCGATTAGCAATTTGTATGGACAAACTCCAATATACTTTCTAGAGAATCAACTAGACAGTCAGACTCAATCTAGATAAAAGTATATCAAAGAGTTTATATCTCAATCTCTCGATTTGATCTTTACTCAAGCAAATAGAAATCTGCGAGTCTTTATCAAAGAGAGATAACTTGGATGGTACCAAAGACCAATATCCAAGTGTCAATCAATTTAAATCAACAACCAAAAGGTCGGATATTCTAATTGATTGAACAACGTACAACCTGTGATATTTCAATTATCTAAAAAAATATAATGCGAAAAAGAAATAACACATACACCAGAATTTTGTTAACGAGGAAACCGCAAATGCACAAAAACCCCGGGACCTAGTCCAGATTGAACACACAATGTATTAAGCCGCCCCAGACACTAGCTTACTCCAAATTAACTTCGGTCTGGACTGTAGTTGAACCCCAATCAATCTCATACTGATCCAAGGTACAGTTATGCTCCTACGCCTCTGATCCCAGCAGGATGCTACTACTTGATTCCCTTAGCTGATCTCACCCACAACTAGGAGTTGCTACGACCCAAAGTCGAAGACTTTAATAAACAAATCTGTATCACACAAAAAAGTCTACGGTAATAGATAAATCCGTCTCCCACGAATATACCTACGAGTTTTGTTCCGTATTTTGATAAATCAAGGTGAACATGATCCAATCAATAAACCGGTCTTATATTCCCGAAGAACAGCCTAGTATTATTGATCACCTCACAATAATCTTAATCGACGCAGCGAAAAAAGATATTGTGGAATCACAAACGATGAGACGAAGTGTTTGTGATTACTTTTCTATCTTGCCTATCGGAGATATAAAATCTCAAGCCAATTATTTCAATTGTACTCGTACGATAGAAACAACAAGATCAGATCACACAACTACAAGAAAAGTAGTATCGGTCTGGCTTCACAATCCCAATGAAGCCTTTAAGTCGTTAACCTGGTTTAGAAGAAGAAACCAAAGGTTAAAAGAGAATCGACTCTATCTATGCAACTAGTATCATACGTAAGGTGTGGGGATTAGGTTTCCCAGTTGCTAGAGCCTTATGTAATTTTCAAATCAGGGTTTGCAATCAATGTTAGCTTGGTAACAAAGCATTCAATACTCACCATTAGATAAAAACCTGATTAGATTCAAGCTAATATTTCTCAACCGTTGGATCGAAAACTTAGCTTGTTATACACAAATAAAATGTCCAATTTTGGGTTTACGAACCGTTCCCAAACATTAACATTTGTTGGTTCAACAATAGTTAACCAAATGGTTAGCTATATGATTACTTTCATGTCAACCATATTCTTCTTCACCATAACTAGTTCAAATGACTCAAATGAACTAGTTAGAGAGTTGTTCAATTGCTTTGATCTTTTGTAACTACACAAGACACAATCGAAGCAAAAAACGGTTTGATTCACTCGAATCGGTTCATGAACTTTATAACCACGTTTTGCAAAAGCATTCTATAGTTTAAATAAACATGAGTTCAAGAACAACCGGTTTTAGATATAACCTGCTCAAGTTCGCGGACTAGGTTCGCGGACTTAAGCTCATGGAAGGAGTTCACAAACTCCAACAGAAATTCTCGGGTCGAGAACTTCCGCCAGTTCGCGGACTTAGTTCGTGGACTTGGCTCACGCCACTTCCATTTCTCTTGATCAACAAAGTTCGCAAACTTTGGTTCAAGGAATAAGGACTTATACATATATGTGTTTCCATAACAATGCTTATATCCTACCAATGGTTATGTAATCTAAACTCTCATTTCAATCATTGAAACATTCTCAAGGGACGGATATAGTCGTTATTCACAGACCATTTTTCGTCAGAGCAATTTTCAAAGTGATTGAAACATAACATGACTTTCGTCACTAGGAAAAGATGAATTCGGCTAAAGCGAAAGCTTACCAACACATATTTCGAGAAATAGATAGGCGAGATAAACTCGGCTCTAAATAGCAAATGTGCATAATGAAAGTCTATATATCAAAACGACTTTTGTCTCAAGAGTAGGAGATAGAATAGATAGACTTTTGAGTGACAGATAAGTTCAAGTCTCCACATACCTTTTAGTCGATGAAGATCCACTAGTTCCTTGAGTAGTCCTTCGTCTTGTATGATGATTGCCATGGAGTTCTTGAGCTCAACTACACTTTCTATCCTAGTCCGAGACCTTTAGCTATGTAGGCTAGAAATCAAGACTTATAGTTTTGATCATTAACATTGAAAAACATGCTTGAGATAGCAATGCATGCGAGTTCGACCGAGCAATGCTCTAACAATCTCCCCCTTTTTCAATTTTAGTGGCAAAACTATTAATACATATGGAATACAAGAAATAAATAAATTAACTTTTGTAGATCCTATTCCACATGCCTAATCTTCAACATTACTCGAAATATTCGTCACTTCCAAGTACTCTAATGATCCCAAAGGTTGTAAGTTTAGCATCATCGTTGTTAAAAATCCGTAGCTATAACAATAAGAAAACAATAGTTCTCAATCATTGTTATACAATGTCATAGTATCATTACACAACGTCAAAGTCCAATTGTATCACAACTTCAACAACAATATTATGGTGATATGTATTGATAGACGCATCTATGTGTCTATTTTCATCTCTTTTGTGTATTTTTTTAGTACTCGTTTTCGTCCTTATTATGGTGTTTTGTGTGTTTGTAGGTATTTTTTGGAAATAAACATTTTTGGAAAAATCAGCTCGAAAAGTTGCCCGGGGCACCCTTGAAGGACAATTGTTATTCAGACTCTCACTATCGGTTAAGGGGCACCTCAGTGGACACCTGCTATTCGCACCCCAGTTCAGGATAGGGGGACACCCTTTCTTCTTCGTTTGAAAACTGTTTTTTGGCGGGAAATGAAATTCTCAATTGGCAGAAGTTTGATCACAAAAATGAAGGGGTTACGGGTCGATTCAATGGCTGAAATTTGATAGAGAGATGTGATACAGGTTAAGGAACACATTTTGGGCAGTGGGTTCGATTGGAATTGGCTGGAAAACGCGTGATGATTCACACACCCAAAAAAGAGCACGTGTACTGTAACACGAGCAAAATTGAAGTTCTTGTGTGCATGGAGGAGTTCTACTAGCGTAGGAAGAGTGCTGAGACGTGGAGAAGGCTAACTAGAGCGTGCAGGATCAAATCTAACGCGTGCATGGGCTTAAAAATGGAAATTATCGTTATTTTTGGCAGCAAGGAATAATCGAATTAAAGAGAGTATATACGCAATCAATGGTCGTATTTTTGGCATCAATTCACTATAAATACACGTACAATTGAAGCTAGCAAGTGGGGAGAGTCTTTGGAGAAAGTTTAGGAGTCGAGAGAATCAAAAGAAAATCACGCAGAGAAGAGAAGAGTTCTGCTGATGTAGTTGAAGACGAAGAAAAAAATACGCTCCAGGAAAGTCGTTGAAAGGTGTCGCTTAACTGCGATAATTTCCAATTCCTTTCCCGCGACTTAGAAACAGTGCTTACAACACTTCATTTGTATCGTTCTTCCCTGACGCTTTCTGTGTGTCGCAAAGTACGGTCGAATATTGATTTTTTTGACATTTCTCTTCATTGTAATCAACTTTTGAGCATCAATGAATATTTTGAGAGGTTTTTCATCATGAGTAGCTAAACCCAATCCCAGGGGTGACGGAGGAAGCCTTTCTCGCAATATTTATGTGGTAATTTTTATTTTATTAATTTTTGCAATATTTATATATGATTAATTGCATTGAAAATAAATGATTTAAATGATTTTTATTAATCAAATATATTTTCTCTTGATAATACATGCTTGGTTTTATACTCTTGATGTATTATGCTTGCGATTAATCTTTGATATTTTGAGAATCTGCTTTTGGCAATAGTTAGAATCAAAACAATTATTAAATTTGCATAATAAAAATTAAATAAAACTACATAAATATTGTTGAATGGTGGAGTCATCACCCCTATTTTCTCCATAAAATTTATATCACTTGTTAATTGAATTTTCTACATTTCTAAATTATTTAAATCTAAAAACAAATTATTCCCTTGACAAGTTCGAAAAGAGCCCCTTTTACCACAGTCTACAACAACTTTTGAAAATACATCAAATTTTTGGCGCCGCCGACGCGGACCTGTGCTTAGGTAGATTTTTTTTTTTTAGGTTTATTATTTTTTTTCCCTTTTTACGTTTCTTTTTGTCTTTGATTTGCAGGTTCGAAGTGGAGTACTAAGGACCTTGGAAGGAAAAGCTTAAAGCGAAAGGAGCGAAAGAGGAATTTTTTTTTTTTTATATAGAAAAGAGAAAAAAAAGAGAGATTTTTATATATTTTTTTTAGGTTATTTTTCTTTTTCTTTTGCACTTTACTTTATTTGGACTTTGGACTGGACTCTTGGACTTTATTATTATTTTTTTTTAAACCCTACGGAAGGGTAGTTAAATACAAACTGTGTGCAGGGAAGGACGGTGATTACAATATCACCTCGGCCACTCGGGTTCGCACACGGCATATGAGTCGTGGACCGAGTCGACAACAACGGTTCATCCCCCGTCTGGTACGGGAGGTAAGTCCAATCGAAACACTCGCGAATCTCCTGCAAGCGAATTACTGTACTCCTTAAGGTGATCATTGATTGAGGACGAATTTGGACTGTCTTTATTTTCCTAGTAAAGGGCAAGGCCTGGCCTAAACAAGATAAGGGTTCGGATTTCATCACCGCTCCCTTCTTGCCCGCTTTAGGAGAACAAAACCTAACGCGAACCCAAGCTTTAAAATCTGATTAGAAAGAGACCTATAGGGTATCGATCTTGTTAGGAAAAATTTTCGAAGGATATTGGTTATTATTTTAGCATACTTCGAAGTTCATGACGGTTTCTGTAAGTTGAATGCGTGACTGCGCCGCCTTGTACTGCGGTGAGGCCTTGGGTATCAAATCTCCACTAAGCTTCCCTCGCCTCGATTCAACTTACTTTGACTCGGATTGATTCCAGAGGGGTTTGCTTAAATTGTAACGAATTCCCTTTCGAGACATAGAAGCTAGTCTAGAAACAATCTAAGTGAGCCATCATGCTTGTTGTTTGCTAGAAATCTCTAGGTTTGTTTTGGTAAAGTCGAGTCAGCCTGCTGTGTGATTGCTAGAACCTTCCTGTTAGGATTTTTATTTCTTTTTGATTTTTTTAGTGTATGCCCGATTTTGTTAATAGGGCTTGGAAAAGAGATACTCTAGGTCGATTGATTAACGAAAAACCTAGTAGTTCTTCTGATATAAGCAGGGAGCTCGAAGATTGTTCTTTTGAGAGCCCTGTTTTTGGAAACTTCAGTTTTGAGAGTCTGTCTCTTCGTGAGGAAAGTACCCCTAGTACTTTTTTTGTGCCAGCGATGGCAACTTTGAAAGATTACATGTTCCCAACTAGGTCCAACCGAGCTTCGTGCATTAAATTGCCAGCCACTACGGCTAATTTCGAGATAAAACCTAGTATTCTTCAGATGATCCCTATATTCTTAGGAAAAGATGATGAGAACCCTTATTTCCATATTAGGGACTTTGAGGAAATTTGTGGGACAATTAGAATAAAAGACCTTACTGATGAAGTCTTGAAACTTAAGATGTTTCCCTTTTCCTTGAGAGATAAAGCCAAGACCTGGCTGAAAAACCTACCATCTGAATCCATTGAAACATGGCAGGAACTTATTGCCGCTTTCTATATGAAATTCTACCCTAAGCATAAAACTGCAGCTGTTAGGCAGATAATTAGTGCTAGTGTGCAACAAGAGGGAGAGTCTCTTTATAGATTTTTAGAGAGATTCAATGATCTCCTATCTCAGTGTCCTCACCATGGATTTGATAAGATGAAACTCGTACAAATTATTTATGATGGTTTAGACTATTCGACCAAAGCCATGGTTGAGTCTATGTGCGCTGGTGAGTTCACTAGTAAAAGTGCTGACGATGTTTTTACCTTCTTAGAAGTTATCGCTGAAAAATCCTAGCAGTGGGAATCTTGTGTTGAACACCCTAAAAGACTCTTGGTCAATAGAAGTAGCACCAATGTGGTAGATACGAGTTTTGCGTCTGATGCTAAGTTTGCTGCTTTGTCTAGAAGGTTAGAGGCTTTGGAAATGGGTCAGTCTAAAAATAGGTCCCTTGTTGAACCTAATAGAGCCTCTCAAGTCTCTAGTTGTGGAATAGAGACCAATAATTCATTTTGGGAAGGTCAGGTTAGTGAAGAGCAAGCTCATGCTGTCTATAACAATGCTAGGTTTGAGAACCGTCATAAGATTGACCCATACTCAGAGACCTATAATCCTGGTTGGAGAAACCATCCTAATTTTTCTTGGTCTAAGGGTCAGAATCAAGGACAGTCTAGTAATTCTCAGCCTCCCCCAGGATTTGGTTTTAAGAACTTTTCGGGTCAAACTCAGTTTCAGAACACTTCCGAGAAAAAGATCTCTTCCTTAGAGGAAAATCTCATAATGCTATCAAAGAACCACATGACCTTTCAACAAGAAACTAGGCAAGAATTGAAGGATAATTCTCAAAGTCCTGCTGAATTAAAACTTCAAGTAGAACAAATAGCTAAGTTTATAAGTGAGAGAGAAGATGGAAAGTTCCCTAGTCATACTGAGCCTAATCCCAAAGGGGAGAAATCGTACAATCATGTGAATGCTGTCACAACCCTTAGGAGTGGAAAGAAAGTAGACAACAAGGTTACCATGCCTGATAGTGAACATGCTGTAGTTCACCCGTCTGAACCAGAGAATGAAGAGACTGATAGAGTCTCTAAAGAGACCAATGAGGGTCATGTTGAGTCTGATTTTGTTCCCAGAGCCCCATTCCCACAACTGCTAGTTCCGACTAAGAGGGAGCCCAACTTTAATGATATATTGGAGGTTTTTAAGCAGGTTAATATCAACCTTCCATTATTAGATGCAATTAGGCAGATTCTCTCTTATGCCAAGTTCCTTAAGGACTTGTGTACGCGAAAGTGTAAGCTCAGTGTCCAGAAGAAAGCCTTCATAGCTAGTCACGTGAGTTCTATTATTCAGAATACCACTACTCCTAAGTATAAAGACCCAGGGTCCCCTACCATTGCTTGTACAATAGGTAAGTACCGTGTTGAGAAAGCATTGCTTGACTTAGGAGCCAGTGTGAACTTAATGCCATACCATGTGTACCTTAAGCTAGGACTTGGTGAGATGATACCTACCCAGATGACACCTCAGTTAGCTGATTGGTCCGTTAAAATTCCTCGTGGTGTGATCGAGGATGTTCTCATAGAGGTCGACAAGTTTATATATCTGGTGGATTTTGTTATCCTTGGTTCCGTTCCCAACCTGTCCCTGACCCAGAGAACCAAATACCAGTGATTTTAGGTCGCCCGTTTTTAGCTACATCCAATGCGATCATTAACTGTCGAAATGGTATTATGAATTTGTCTTTTTGCAATATGACTATTGAGCTGAACATTTTTAATATTAGTAAGCTACCCTCTGAACTAGATGACTCGAATATAGAAGAGGTGAACATGATAGGAACATTAGTCGAGGAGTCATTACCAAACACTTTGTTAGAAGATACATTAGAGAAATGCCTAGCTCACTTTGGGATTGATTTTGATGATGATAATGTGATTAATGAGGTGAATGCTTTGTTAGATTCAGCCCCTTTGTTAGATACTAATAATGGATGGAAACCTAAGTTCGAACCACTACCAGTTTCTAAGTCTACCCTAGTTCCTTCTTTAGAAGAGCCTCCTAAGTTGGACCTAAAACCATTGCCAGATACCCTGAAGTATGTGTTTTTAGGCCCGTATGAGACTTTACCTGTGATTGTTTCTTCCGACTTGGATAGAGATCAGAAAAGTAGGCTAGTAACCGTACTTCAAAACAACAAGGAAGCTTTAGGGTGGACCATAGCAGACATTAAGGGTATAAGTCCTACTATTTGTATGCATCAGATCTATTTAGAAGAAGACACCAAACCTTCTAGGGAGATGCAACGTCGACTAAACCCCAATATGAAAGAAGTAGTTCGAACTGAGGTTCTTAAGCTACTAGATGCAGGCATTATCTACCCTATCTCAGACAGTAAGTGGGTTAGCCCCGTTCAGGTTGTTCCCAAGAAATCTGGTATTACTGTAGTCCAGAATGATAACAATGAGTTAATCCCGACCCGAGTGACCACGGGTTGGCGTGTTTGTATTGACTATAGGAAATTGAACAAGGTCACTAGGAAAGACCACTTTCCCCTTCCCTTCATCGACCAAATGCTAGAGAGATTAGCTGGACATAGTCACTATTGCTTCTTATATGGCTACTCTGGATATAATCAGATCGTTATTGCCCCAGAAGACCAGGATAAAACCACTTTTACCTGTCCCTTTGGTACCTTTGTGTATAGACGCATGCCTTTCGGGCTATGTAATGCCCCTGCGACTTTTCAGTGGTGCATGATGAGCATATTTTCTGACATGGTAGAACGGTTCTTAGAGGTCTTTATGGATGATTTTTCAGTGTTTGGTTTGTCTTTCGATGAGTGCTTGCATCATTTGTCATTAGTTTTGACTATGTGTAAGGAAAAGAATTTAGTGCTTAATTGGGAGAAATGTCACTTTATGGTTCGTTCAGGAATTGTTCTAGGGCATATTGTATATTCAAAGGGTATAGAGGTAGATAGAGCCAAAGTTGACCTTATTAAAACTTTACCGGTCCCAAAAACCGTACGAGATATTAGGTCATTCTTAGGGCATGCTGGTTTTTATCGTCGTTTCATTAAGGATTTTAGCTTGATGTCTAGACCTCTTTGCAATTTGCTTGCAAAAGATGTTAAGTTTGTCTTTGATGATGCTTGTTTAGAGGCTTTTGAGAAGCTTAAGTCATTACTCACTACCGCCCCCATAGTCCAGGCACCCAACTGGAACCTACCCTTTGAGATCATGTGTGATGCTTCAGATTATGCTATTGGTGTTGTGCTAGGTCAGCGAGAAAATAAGTTACTTCATGTGATTTACTATGCTAAACTCTGAATGATGCCCAGTTGAACTATACCACTACCGAGAAGGAGCTATTAGCCATTGTGTTTGCCTTAGACAAGTTTAGACCCTATCTCTTAGGTTCTAAGATTATCATATATACTGATCATGCTGCTTTAAAATATCTTTTGTCTAAGAAGGATACTAAACCTAGATTGATTAGGTGGATTCTGTTGTTGCAAGAGTTTTCTCCAGACATTAGAGACAAAAAGGGTGCCGAAAATGTTGTAGCAGATCACTTGTCTAGGCTAGTTATTAGTTCCCCAGATGATTCCCTTCCTATAAGGGATAGCTTTCTTGATGAACAATTGTTCTTTGTTACCCAATTACCTTGTTATGCGAATATAGTGAACTATCTTGTTACTGGTCGAATGCCCCAACATTGGGGTAAACAAGATCGTTCTAGATTTTTAGCTGAGGTTAAGCACTTCTTTTGGGATGATCCTTATTTGTTTAAGTATTGTCCAGACCAGATTATTAGGAGATGTATACCTGAGAGTGACCAGTCCAGTATTATTTCCTTTTGTCATGATCATGCTTGTGGGGGTCACTTTAGTGCTAAGAAGACTGCTGCTAAGATATTGCAGTGTGGATTCTATTGGCCTTCGTTGTTTAAAGACTCCCATAGTTACTGTGTTACTTGTGAACGTTGCCAGAAATTAGGAACCATTTCCCGTAGGAACATGATTCCCTTGAACCCGATTCTGATTGTTGAGGTCTTTGATGAGTGGGGTATTTACTTTATGGGTTCGTTCCCTAATTCTTTTGGTAACCTATACATCCTTGTCGTTGTAGACTATGTCTCTAAGTGGATTGAAGCGGTTGCGTGTAAAACCAATGACCATAGGGTTGTGATAGAGTTCTTGAAAGAAAATATACTTACACGTTTTGGTACACCGCGAGCTATAATTAGTGATGGAGGGTCGCACTTTTGTAATGGACCTTTTAGGATTTTAATGAAGAAATATTGTATTACTCATAAGGTAGCTACCGCGTATCATCCACAGACTAGTGGTCAAGTTTAGGTTTCCAATAGGGAGATAGAACGTATATTAGAGAAAACAGTTAATCCTAATCGGAAAGACTGGTCGTCTAGGCTTACTGATGCCTTATGGGATTATCATACTGCGTTTAAGACTCCTATTGGAATGTCGCCTTATCGGCTTGTTTATGGAAAGGCATGTCATTTACCTGTTGAGTTAGAACATAGAGCTTATTGGGTTGTTAAGCAGCTAAATTTTTCACTCGACAAGGCAGGAGCCCATAGGAAACTCCAGCTCAATGAGTTGGACGAGATTCGTAGAGATGCGTATGATAGTGCGAAGGAGTATAAGAACAAAATGAAACTTGTGCATGATAGGAATATTCTAAGAAAGACATTTTCTCCAGGTCAAAAAGTTCTTCTGTATGATACCCGCTTACATCTTTTCCCTGGGAAGTTGCGTTCTCGGTGAACGGGTCCTTTTATTGTTCGCAATGTTTTTCCTCATGGAGCTGTTGAAATTAAGTCACCGGATGGTAGTAGTTCTTCGAAGGTTAACGGTCAGAGATTGAAACCCTTTTTAGAGCCCTTGCCTACAGGTGATGTTGAGGAGGTCCCTCTGGAGGACCCTGTTTACCCTTGATTGACCATCGAGGCGGATTGTATGTTGTATATTAGTTTTTGATTTTCTTCACCCAGGCACTATTTTTCCAACTTCTCCTCGTGTTATGTTACTTTTGGTACTGCTCTTTCATTAGAAACATTGAGGACAATGTTAGATTTAAGTTTTGGGGTGGGGAAGAAACTTTTTGTTAGTTATAAGTTGCAATAAATAAACTCCAGAGCCTAGAAATTTACGCCTATTAAGGATAGCACTAACCAATCTAACTGGATGGAAACATTTTTGTTTTAGGAGTTGAGGAACCAATCTGACTAGATGGAAACATCTATAGAGTCTATTCATAAAAGCACAGAGCTCAGGTGTTAGAAATAACATGATAGTTTCGCCATATCTCGTCGAGTCCTTTTCACTTTCTATTTTTTTCTTTTATTTCAAGTGATTTGGTGGGGCACACGATTCAAGTTGTTACCTTTCTAGGGTGAAATAGAGTGGCTGAGTTACCTTTTCAAAAAAAATAAAAATAAATAAATAAAAAAATAAAAATAAAATAGACCAGACCAGTAGACCAATCGGAATAAATAGTAACACTTGGATAGCAATATGTGTGTGTTCTCCCTGTCTTCGTCGCCTAAACAAGCGTGGAATGAAGGATCCACGAGAATTACCATGTAATCTGCTGACAAGAAACATGCGCTTGGGTCCACAAGGTCCAATCATGTTGTTAGTTCTTAAATAAATGTGTGTTTAATAAAGTCGACCACTGGTACCCTTGTATATGCCAGTTGTGTTGACCTAGAGTTAGGATTATTGACCACTGGTTCCCTTGTATATGTCAATGTGTTAATATTAGTCAGACTGGTATCTCAGTCATTTAGGTTAGGTTCACCTTGGCAGAGGTCTTCAGACAGATATGGGAAACACCGTTCACTTTTCAACCATCTACATTTTTCTTTTTCCATCTTCTTAATCTTTTCATGTGATTAGTCTGACTCCGAGTATGATGTCCATCGTGAAACTATCTTAGTAGATCTCTGTCACTTATATGAATTTTAGTATGCTTGAGTGAAAACTCGTGTACAGTAATTGGAATTTCGCATCAGGGTACTTCCTCCTATAATTAATAAGTATGCCAACCAAGGAGGTTCTTTACTGCTTTCCAAGATTTTGCGTAGATAGTTAGGGTCTGGAGTAAAGGTTTTGTGGGTACACCTCTGGTAAACCCTCCGGAGACAACACTCCGCCACTAGGGCCACCTAGGGGTTCAAATGATTTTCCTTTCTAGAATAAATTTTCTCGAGGACTAGAAAATAATAAGTTTGGGGGTATTTTATAGACGCATTTATGTGTCTATTTTCATCTCTTTTGTGTATTTTGTTAGTACTCGTTTTTGTCCTTATTATGGTGTTTTGTGTGTTTTTAGGTATTTTTTGGAAATAAACATTTTTGGAAAAATCAGCTCGAAAAGTTTCCCGGGGTACCCTTGAAGGACAATTTTTATTCGGACTCTCACTATCGGTTAAGGGGCACCTCAGTGGACACCTGCTATTCGCACCCCAGTTCAGGATAGGGGGACACCCTTTCTTCTTCGTTTGAAAACTGTTTTTTGGCCGGAAATGAAATTCTCAACTGGCAGAAGTTTGATCACAAAAATGAAGGGGTTACGGGTCGATTCAATGGCTGAAATTTGATTGAGAGATGTGATATATGTTAAGGAACACATTTTGGGCAATGGGTTCGATCGGAATTGGCTGGAAAACGCGTGATGATTCACACACCCAAAACAGAGCACGTTTACTGTAACACGAGCAAAATTGAAGTTCTTGTGTGCATGGAGGAGTTCTACTAGCGTTGGAAGAGTGCTGAGATGTGGAGAAGGCTAACTAGAGCGTGCAGGATCAAATCTAACGCGTGCATGGGCTTAAAAATGGAAATTATCGTTATTTTTGGCAGCAAGGAATAATCGAATTAAAGAGAGTATATACGCAATCAATGGTCGGATTTTTGGCCTCAATTCACTATAAATACACGTACAATTGAAGCTAGCAAGTGGGGAGAGTCTTTGGAGAAAGTTCAGGAGTCGAGAGAATCAAAAGAAAATCACGCAGAGAAGAGAAGAGTTCTGCTGGTGTAGATGAAGACGAAGAACAAAATACGCTCCAGGAAAGTCGTTGAAAGGTGTCGCTTAACTGTGACAATTTCCAATTCCTTTCCCGCGACTTAGAAACAGTGCTTACAACACTTCATTTGTATCGTTCTTCCCTGACGCTTCCTGTGTGTCGCAAAGTACGGTCGAATATTTGATTTTTTGACATTTCTCTTCATTGTAATCAACTTTTGAGCATCAATGAAATATTTTGAGAGGCTTTTCATCATGAGTAGCTAAACCCAATCCCAGGGGTGATGGAGGAAGCCTTTCTCGCAATATTTATGTGGTAATTTTTATTTGATTAATTTTTGCAATATTTATATATGATTAATTGCATTGAAAATAAATGATTTTTATTAATCAAATATATTTTCTCTTGATAATACATGCTTAGTTTTATACTCTTGATGTATTATGCTTGCGATTAATCTTTGATATTTTGAGAATCTGCTTTTGGCAATAGTTAGAATCAAAATAATTATTAAATTTGCATAATAAAAATTAAATAAAACTACATAAATATTGTTGAATGGTGGAATCATCACCCCTATTTTCTCCATAAAATTTATATCACTTGTTAATTGAATTTTCTACATTTCTAAATTATTTAAATCTAAAAAAAATTATTCCCTTCACAAGTTCGAAAAGAACCCCTTTTACCACAATCTACAACAACTTTTGAAAATACATCATGTATCACTCCCCCTTAGTCAATACTCTATCTCACATGGAAACCACTCCCCCTTACATAATGATCTGAAAACCATATGTATTTGTAGTGTGAACTACATATTAATTCTCCCCCTTTTGTCAATAAAATTGGCAAACGTACAAGAACAGGATCCTAATGAAATTTCCGAAAGACACATTTGTTGACCAAAAGAAAGCAAAAATATCAACTTGTTCTTTAGATGCAATCATAAAGCCGAAGCTAAATGCATTCACCAAGGAGTTTATAAATATACAAGATAACCCATATAATATTCCACAGCCGCACTCCCCACAAAGATATGGAAATTAAGCGCAAGTTCAAAAGAACTCTCCCCCATTAAATGTCATTACCGAAATAATAACAAGAGCGACCTTAATTTCGAAAGAAAAGAAGGATTTCTTTGGACATATCAAATCACATACAAGTATGAATTTGAATCAAAAAAGTTCAATTAAATTAACCACAAGAGTGAACTTATGGACAAAAGTTCAATTAACCACAAAAGTTCAATTAGATTAAATTAACCACATGATTAATTTCAATTAGATTAAGTTCAATTAGATTAAGTTCAATTAACCACAAAAGTTCACTTAAATTAACCACATGATTAATTTAATCGATAAATGCTCAAACATAAGTGAACTTACGGAGACTTAAAAATACAATTAGATTAATCACAAGAGAACCCATAATTATTCTAATTGAAATACACAACCAAATTAATCACAAAAGTAATCAATTTAATTGGTCATGCTCGACATAAGAAAACTTACGGAGCAACAACTAAATAACCAAACAAGATGATTAACTTAGTTGAAAATGCTCGACATAAAGTACTTTACGGAACAACAACATAGCTAATCAAAAATAATCAACTTGGTTGTTTAATGCTCAACATAAGACACTTTACGGAGCCTCACAGTAATACATAAAATATGGATCAGGGAAGATCAATTACTGCGGAATACACAAGGATTCATTCTATTTTCCATCACTATTTGCACAATGACATACAATAGACATAATCCTTGCAAACAAAAGATTTTAACCTATCATCCATCAATAATTGACAATATAGGCTTAACTTTTGTATTTGTCAAAATTCCATCCATTCTTTTATCAATACATGCATATCGACATACGAAAGACTTTACTTTTGACAAGATATGGGGTAGTCAAGTTCACGGACGTAAACACACACATCCCATAACAATATTGCAATATATAAAATCATAAAGATTAATACTGCAAAAATCATCTTCCAAACAAGTTTAGAATTTAAACCAATAAATCTAAAAACATAAAGATGAAAACGTTGGACATAGCTATGTGTAATCACAATAATGGTTATTCCAAACTCTAGTTATTCTTCTAATAAAAACAGAAAATAAAAGATTTACTAGGCAATAAGACCTTTGAAGAATTCTTTATCGGCCCTGAACTCCTTGTCGTCAACAGCCATTGGGACATAAGATTCATTAAGGTAGGAGTTTATATCAATAAACCTTCTCGGCTGATGGTGTCGAACCATGGCCTTCTGAATCTCATGAGTCTTATACACAAAAGCCTTTATTTGTTGAATCTCCTTTCGCATCTCCTTCAACTCTTCAAGAACACCAGAAAACTTCTGAGAGTTTGAAGGAACGACTCTTGGCTTCCTCACATTCCTTCTTTTTCTTTTCAAGGTAGGAGATAACGAATATTTTTCTTTTTCCGTCATGATTGATGGCTTAACAATCATATTAACATCTTTTTCATCAGAAGACATCATGCTTGGAGTATCCATAACGTATGGGTCTGTGAGAGGAAATCACAAATTGAACTCAACAAGTAATCTTGAGATAAAAAGAGGTTTTGAGGAAGGAAAAAGGAATGTAGGGTTCCGAAACCTTTAAACATGTTCGTACACGTCCAACTCACAACCCTATAAAGAGTTGAATTGTCGATAATAACCCTCCTTTGTTGATAGACAGGAAGAACAAAAACTAAGAAAAGAAGAAAGAAAACTTTTCCTAAATCCTGATAGGTACAAAAATCATTGTCTTTTTTGATCAGTCACATGAGACAAGATTTCCAAATCAACACAATCAAGTTGCGTTGTGATGAACAACTATTTGTCCACCATTTTCCTCTTGAGAGGAATCCTCAGACTTCTTTCTATCAAACTGACTCGACCATACTTTCTTCTCTAATGGTCTTGGTTTATCCTTGGAAACTAACTTCTTAGACGAAGATAAGATCCTACATACCTTAGCGGTCTTCTGAGCAAGTTTAAGCTTCCTTGCTAAATGATTTGCTCTTCGTTGAAATTTGTTGACGTGCCTAAATTGCTGTTTGTACTTGTAACACCTTGAAAGTTCATGACCCTTTAGAGAACAATACGAACACGTCAAACTAGGATAAAAATCAGGCTTCTGAGATGTGCACGCAGCTAGACACATGGTGGAACCTGAAACATTACAAACAGAGTTTTCGAGAAGTGGGTCAATTTTTTCTTCCAGATTAGTTGGATCATCTTCTGAAAGAATATTGAGATTTATGTATGTATTGCTACAGTTATCAAAATAAATATTTTCACCAAGAAGTGCAACACTTGATTTCTCGTCTTCATTAGAATCATAGTTGTCAGACATTTCATCAAGAGTTGCAGCAAGACCTTTGTTCCCAGTGTATTTTCAACGATTTGGGCACCCGTTTGCAAAATGACCAAATCCTTTACACTTAAAGCACTGAGGCATATCCTCATCATCAGTTTCATTTGTTTCCCTGTTTTTAGAAGGAATACGATTATGAGGTTTAACTGATGCCTTAGGCTTATCTCTGGAAAACCGTGTACTTCTCTTCAACAGAAGATCCCTAAATTGTCTTGTAATCATCGAGACTGACTTGTCAAGATCTTCATTTGATGAATCTATCTCAGAATGATCATCTTCAGAGATATACACTTTTTTACTCTTATCAAGTAATTTAGTGTCCTTGTGTACTTTGAACACAACATCCTTGGTTTTGGATGAATGTTCGTGATCAAAGATCTTAAGCTTCCCAACCAGCGTATTTCTGGAAAGATTATCAAGGTTATTTCCTTCAACGATGACATGCTTCTTAGAATTGTATCAAGATGGCAGTGATCTGAGAATTTTCATCACAATGTACTTTTCAAGAATAGTCTTACCCAATGCAAAGGATGCATTAACAATTTCAGACACTTTGTGATAAAACTCATCAAATGTTTCTTCATCTGTCATACGAAGGTTTTCCCAATGGGAATTAAGGTTTTGAAGCCTAGCTTCCTTTTCACTGGAGTTACCTTCGAATACGGTTTCCAAGATATCCCAAGCTTCTTGCGACTTAGTGCAATTAGACATATGGTGCTGAAGATTTGGGTTAATGACATGTATGATCGCATTTAAACCGTCGGAATTTTTCTTTGCAGCAAGTATCTCAGCAGGGCTGTATTCACCAATAGGGTTGGGAACGTTTACATCTCCAACTGCCACAACGGTAGGATCATAGCCATTAACAACATATACCCATGATTGAAAATCATGCGCTTGAAGAAAAGCTCGCATAACAATTTTCCACCATAAGTAATTAGAGCCATAGAAGACTGGTGGTAGGTTAATAGAGATAACACCTCTGTCCATAGAGTCAGATCGCTAAAAACACCGACTTGTAAGGTCTTAAATGTGTTTGCCTTCTGTGATACCAATTGAAAAAGTGGGGGTACAACAACTACACCAACAATTCTATTAGCAATTTGTATGGACAAACTCCAATATACTTTCTAGATAATCAACTAGACAGTCAGACTCAATCTATATAAAAGTATATCAAAGAGTTTATATCTTAATCTCTCGATTTGATCTTTACTCAAGCAAATACAAATATGCGAGTCTATATCAAAGAGAGATAACTTGGATGTTATCAAAGACCAATATCCAAGTGTCAATCAATTGAAATCAACAACCAAAAGGTTGGATATTCTAATTGATTGAACAACGTACAACCTGTGATATTTCAATTATATAACAAAATATAATGCGGAAAAGAAATAACACATGCACCAGAATTTTGTGAACGAGGAAACCGCAAATGCAGAAAAACCCCGGGACCTAGTCCAGATTGAACACATACTGTATTAAGCCGCTACAGACACTAGACTACTCCAAATTAACTTCGGTCTGGAATGTAGTTGAACCCCAATCAATCTCACACTGATCCGAGGTATAATTATGCTCCTACGCCTCTGATCCCAGCAGGATGCTACGTACTGGATTCCCTTAGCTGATCTCACCCACAACTAAGAGTTGAGTCAAAGACTTTAATAAACAAATTTGTATCAAACAGAAAAGTCTACTGTAATAGATATATCTGTCTCCCATGAATATACCTACGATTTTTGTTCTGTCTTTTGATAAATCAAGGTGAACATGAACCAATCAATAAACCGGTCTTATATTCCCGAAGAACAGCCTAGTATTATTGATCACCTCACAATAATCTTAATCGACGCAGCGAAAAAAGATATTATGGAATCACAAACGATGAGATGAAGTGTTTGTGATTACTTTTCTATCTTGCCTATCAGAGATATAAAATCTCAAGCCAATTATTTCAATTGTACTCGTACGATAGAAACAGCAAGATCAGATCACACAACTACAAGAAAAGTAGTATCGGTCTGGCTTCACAATCCCAATGAAGTCTTTAAGTCGTTAACCTGGTTTAGAAGAAGAAACCAAATGTTAAAGGAGAATCGACTCTAGCTATGCAACTAGTATCACACGTAAGGTGTGGGGATTAGGTTTTCCAGATGCTAGAGTTCTCCCTTATATAATTTTCAAATCAGGGTTTGAAATCAATGTTAGCTTGGTAACAAAGCATTTAATATTCACCATTAGATGAAAACCTGATTAGATTCAAGCTAATATTTCTCAACCGTTGGATCGAAAACTTAGCTTGTTACACATAAAAAAAATGTCCAATTTTGGGTTTACGAACCATTCCCAAACATTAACATTTGTTGGTTCAACAATAGTTAACCAAATGGTTAGCCATATGATTACTTTCATATCAACCATATTCTTCTTAACCACAACTAGTTCAAATGACTCAAATGAACTAGTTAGAGAGTTGTTTAATTGCTTAGATCTCATGTAACTACACAAGACACAATAGAAGCAAAAAACAGTTTGATTCACTCGAATCGGTTCATGGACTTTATAGCCACGGTTTTCAAAAGCATTCTTTAGTTCAAATAAACATGAGTTCAAGAACAACCGGTTTTAGATATAACCTGCTCAAGTTCGCGGACTGGGTTCGCGGACTTAAGCTCATGGAAGGAGTTCAAAAACTCCAGCAGAAATTCTCGGGTCGAGAACTTCCGCCAGTTCGCGGACTTGGCTCACGCCACTTCCATTTCTCTTGATCAACAAAGTTCGCAAACTTTGGTTCAAGGAATAAGAACTTGTACATATATGTGTTTCCACGACAATGCTTATATCCTACCAATGGTTATGTAATCTAAACTCTCATTTCAATCATTGAAACATTCTCAGAGGACGGATATAGCCGTTATTCACAGACCATTTTTCGTCAGAGAAATTTTCAAAGTGATTGAAACATAACATGACTTTCGTCACTAGGTAAAGATGAGTTCGGCTAAAGCGAAAGATTTCCAACACATATTTCGAGAAATAGATAGGCGAGATAAACTCGGCTCGAAATAGCAAATGTGCATAATGAAAGTCTATATATTAAAACGACTTTTGTCTCAAGAGTAGGAGATAGAATAGATAGACTTTTGAGTGACAGATAAGTTCAAGTCTCCACATACCTTTTAGTCGATGAAGATCCACCAGTTCCTTGAGTAGTCCTTCGTCTTGTATGATGATTGCCATGAAGTTCTTGAGATCAACTACACGTTCTATCCTAGTCCGAGATCTTTAGCTATGTAGGCTAGAAATCAAGACTTGTAGTTTTGATCACTAACATTGACAAACATGCTTGAGATAGCAACACATGCGAGTTCGACCGAGCAATGCTCTAACGATAGGTAATATAACTCGCTATGTATTGTTGCTTCTGTGGATACGAATGGGTGAAATTCAAAATATTTGTCGATGGGTTAATCAACTACCTGAGAGAATTAGAGTTTTTTTATTCTTGTTATCCAGAGTGGTAGAAAATGAGAAGGCACATCAATGGTATGGTCCAGTGCTGGGTACAATGGGTGAAGAATCTTCTCAGCTACAACTAAGATATGATTTGGTGGATGTTGCAGTTATTTATATATGATCGTGGACTTTTCTGCAAAAACAATTGGAAGCTTATATGTCAACAAATGAGCTTTCCACCCAAGTGAATTCAATCTCCAAACAGAAGATGAATTATCTTGGCTCCAAGAATATACTTCTATGAGTAAGTCTCTCCCTGCACTATTCATTGCCAAATTTTACGCTCTCCAGTAGTCATATTATTCTGCGAAACAATATACAACCTCAACATGGTGCTACAGGAATTCCTGGTGATGGATCGTTAAAAATTAGTGTTGGTTTACATGAACCAATTATATTACTGGAATCTAAAAATCTGCTCATGCTTCTTTGCTGGATCTCATTATTATGAGAAGGTTTGTTTATGTTTTGATCTGGGACTATCCATGTACTTCTCGTGAACCCTGTCAACTAACTCAAGTTAGACAAAAGAATGTAAAAGCAATTCATTATGTATACAGGGTTGTCTTTCTCAACTCTTGTTATGTTCAATATTATCTATCTTGTTTTCGTCAGTGGTTGGGAATTCCAGTTGGTACCGTTGAAGCCAATATTGAATTAAAGTTGATGATATACTTGAGAAGGTAATCTTATTGGTTGTCTAAAGTTTTATGGAGTGTGGGAATTCATCTCATGACTGTTGTCACTAACTTTTCACTAGTATTTAAGTTATGGGTATCAGTGAAGTGGCGGAATCATGAGGCTCAATTCGATTGTATGCCACTAGCTATCCTGGCCAAGATAGGATTCCTAATGGGTCTATACCTAATTTACATGTCTTGGAAAACTATGTTTTCTCCTCTCTAAGAGTATGATATTAGGTGATAGTAACAAGTGTTAGAGCACTGCTCGGTCGAACTCGCATGCGTTGCTATCTCAAGTATGTTTGTCAATGTAAGTGATCAAAACTATAAGTCTTGATTTCTAGCCTATTTATAGATGTCTCGGACTAGGACATAGATAGTGTAGTTGAGCTTAGATTTCATCATTTGAAGACGAAGAACTACTAAGGGAGCTTGTGGAACTTCTTAGACAAAAGGTATGTTGAGACTTAAACTCATCTATCACTTGGAAAGTCTATTTCTTCTCTATCTCCTATATTGAGACATAAGTCGTGATAAGATATAGTTTTCTCTATACACATTTGAGATTTCGAATTGAGTATATCTCGCTTACATATTTCTCGAAATATGTGTTGGTAAGCTTTCGCTTCGACCAAGTTCATCTTATATCATGAGAAAATTGCCGAGTAACATCTTACATGGTTTGTGTGATACAATCATTTGATGTAGTCTTAGAATGTTTCGATAATGCGTATTTCAATATCTTGAAAATTGCTTTGATGCTAATAGTGTGTGAAAAAGGCTATTGTCATTATAGAAGAATGTTTCAACGATTGAAATAAAGAGTTGATAATGTAACCATGTTTGGATATAAGCATATATAGTGTGTTCGCACATTAGTGTATAAATCCATAAACCGGGAGCCAAGTGTATGTATATGTGTGTATACGAAATTGGTGAAGGAGACATGTTAAGTATGCGTACCCATACGCATACTGGCGGAAGTTTTCGAACCGAAAATTTCTGCTGAGTTTGGAAACTAAACAAACTCAAATCCGGTTGCTTAAGTACGCATACTGAAGCTGGTTACTTTGTCAAATCGGTTAGCTCATGAACTTAAACATTTAAATCATAAGGAATGCAATATTTGCGTGGCTATAATGTTCATGAATGATTCAAGTGAATCAAACCGATTTGGTTTCAATTGTGTTTTCTATAGCAATTGAACAACTCTTCAACTAGTTTCATTTGAGTCATTTGAACTAGTTATGGTTGAGATGAATAAGGTTGATACGAGAGTAATCATATGGCTAACCTTGGCTAACTATTTGTGAACCAACATGGTGTACACATTTAAGTATGGTTACATAAACCTAAATGAGGGTACATTTCATTTGTGTGTAACAAGCTAAGTTTGATCTAACGGTCGAAAGATATTAGCTTGGTTGAATCAGGTTTTTCATCTAACGGTGATTATTGAATGCTTTGTTACCAAGGTAACTTGGATTGCAAACCCTGATTTGAAAACTATATAAAAGACAACTCTAGCAACTGGGAAACCTAATCCCCACACCTCATGTGTGTTACTAGTTGCATAACTAGAGTCGATTATCCTTTAACCTTGGGTTTCTTCTTGAGACCCTGTAGGTTAACGACTTGAAGACTTCATTGGAATTGTGAAGCCAGACCCAACTATTATCTTTGTAGTTGCGTGATATGATCTTGCTGTTTTTATCGTGTTGAGTACAATTGAAATAATTGGCTCGAGATTTTATATCTATGATAGGCAAGATAGAAAAGTAATCACAAACACCTTCGTCTCATCGTTTGTGATTCCACAATAACTTGTTTCGCAAGTCGATTAATTTTATTGTGAGGTGATTGATAATTCTAGGCTGTTCTTCGGGAATATAAGTACGGGTTATCAATTGGTTCATGTTCACCTTGATTTATCAAAAGAGGGAACAAAAACTCTCGGGTATTTCTGCGCGATACATATTTATTCAATCTTATAGACTTTTTTGTGTGAGACAGATTTGTCTATCAAGTCTTCGACTTTGGGTCGTAGCAACTCTTGGTTGTGGGTGAGATCTGTAGATGGGGCAAAACGATTTGCTGGTTTTTACGGAATTAAGGAGACGACCGTACGGAGGAGACTCCTTGAACCGAGCGAAATGTTCAACCTCACACAGATGCACTGCAAGAAGGGAGTGCTTTGAATTCGAGAGATCAATCTGTAGTACTCCGACCTAAACCAAGACAATGTCCGTTCCAGAGTAAATTCGGTCACAAGAGAGGATGGGTCGATATGTAGGAGGGAAGTTGAGAAATGTGTGGAATCAATGGTAATCAAAGATTGTAGGTGTGTTATGTATTCTGAATAAGATAAGTTCTGAATGATTGAATCTCTGTTGAGAGTGATTACTCAGATGTTGAGTTGTTAATCTTGTGTTGTCTATTTGACGTGAGATTCTTGTATATTCAATCATGATTCAGAGACTTATTTATATTGCCGGAATTGTATACACCATGATCCCATGAAGTGTGACAGTTGATGGAATCAAAGAGTGGGGAAATGGAAATCGTGTTTGAAACCAGTTGCTCATCGTGCGGAGAATTGGTCTATTTTCCATCCTCTACTTTGTTAACTCCTTCAACTGATTGCACGACTTGCTCACATTCCATCGTGTGTATGAACACATGTGACGTAGACCGCCAGGCCAAAACCCTAGTTAATATCCCCCCATGTGACACGATTGACGTCTCGTGGTTAATTAGTCAGTTGTTGACTTCATGACTTTATGGGACGATGAGTCCATGTATTTGCTGATTTAAACATGATCTTGCAAAATGTCCTGAGACTCATGAATTGAACGTGCCTGTTGTGACAGAGGTATGATTCTTAAGTAAACATTGATAGTTAAGGTGAGCAAGTATTGCTCATTCGATGAATTGTTGAATATTGATAGTTGAACCAATATTCCTTGGTCTGAGAAAATATTGCTCATCTGACCAAATGTTGCTCATTTGATGAATTATTGGTAGCGTGACCATGATAAAATATTAATTTAAAATACTGGTAATTGAACCGAGCATAATTAATAAAAATACTGATCATGAGATCGTCGTAAAGTCATTGGTGTTTGAATCCGGAATTATGATCCTTCGACTCAGAAACCCTAATTCGATCAATTGATGGCCAATTGATGGTTTATCTGAAAATTAACCATGGAATGAAGGAGGGACCGGCTACATGGGATCATGTATTGGCCATGTAGCGCCCATATGATCGAGTGAGAAAATACCAAGGTCTCTTGAAGAGTTGGTGATTTGTTGATGAAAGAATGATTAAATGCTGGTTGAATCATTTATTAGAAAAATGCTCGTCTGAGCCTTAGGTGATAAAACCTAATTAATTATGAAGACATGAGGGACCGACCAAGGGGTCATGAAACCGTCCCTGTATGGTCACGGGATCGAATGACGATCGCTCTATGAAAATTCCAAAATTATTTGGAAGAGTTTTGGACCTAATACGTGCAATTGCGCAAATTAGGTCAATTCATGAAAATATGTGGGACCGAATCCATGCGATCAAAAGAGCCAACCTTGGTCGGTCAAGGTAACATGCTCACGTCGTCAAAATGTCTGTATCTCAGTCCTGAGAATTTTGGTATTTTCTGGCATGCGTTTGAGCAACCATTTGAGAAAATATGACAAAATCAGGGTTTTGCTGAAACTGGGGAAACTTCATGAGATGAAGGAAAATAATTATAAAATGAAGGAATGATGAAGCGTGGGACCGCTGAGGCCAAGGCATGGCCGGCCAGTCAGTGACCAGGGTCCCGTGGTGCCTTTCCTAATTTTATATTATTTTCATGATTTTATGAAAATATCATGAAATCAAGGAGTTTGTTGAAATTAAGGAGTTTCCTTGAAGTGAAGGAGTTTCCATGGGATCAAGGAAACAAATAATATTAAAATAATAAAATAAGGGCGTGTGGGACCGGCTTTGAGCATGGTCGGCCGGTTGGGGCCCGGTCCTGCGCGTTTCCCTAATTTTATGTAATTTTTGTGTATTATTTCCATGATTTGAAGGAATTTTCATAATTTGAGAAAAATACCATGAAATCAAGGAATTTCATGGGATCAAGGAAACTTAAAATAATAATAATAAAATAAAGGGACGTGTGGGACCGGCTAGGGCATGGCCGGCCGGTTGGGGCCCGATCCCACGAGTTTTCCTAATTTTATATTATACTTTCATGGTTTTATGAAAATACCATGAGATTAAGGAGTTTTTATGAGAATAGGGAAATATTAATAAAATAATAAGGAACCATGAGGTGTGGGGCCGGCCGGGATCAAGGCATGGCCGGTTGGCCAATAAACACGACCCCACGACATTTTCCCAATTTTATATTATTTCCTTGGTGCGAAGGAAACACCATGAAACTGAGGAGTTTCCTCAAAACGAAGGATATTTGTGCAAATGAAATGATTTTCATAAGATCAAGGAAAATAACAAAAATATGATAAAATATAAAACTGGCGTGGGACTGGCCAGGGCACGCTCGGCCATCTAGCGGGCCCAGTCCCCCATCGCCTTGGTCAATATTTTATTTCCTATTTTGCATAGGTTCATCGTTTCGTCATATTTTGAAATACTCGTTCGTGCGTTCAGGTGATTGTTAGTGCATCATCGTCGAATACACTTGCACCTTTTGATTCGGGGCTTACTCGAAGGTAACTCAGACGCCCGTACGTTGAATATTTATTATTAATCCATGGAATTCTGCTGGGAAGAACCATAGATTAAAGTAACGAAATATTACGAAAATATTTGAATATTTCCAGAAATTCAGTGGATGAATCCAAGAATTTAGGATTAATTAATGGATGGATCTCTACTAGTACGATCGTCTAGGAGCATTAATTATTTTGAGCGACATGAGCTAATTGAAGCGTCATATCCTTTATATAGTCAGGGAAAACTGTTGTTTGTATCCTGAAGACGTTATTGCTCTATACTAGCAGGCAAGCTGTCTAGGAGCCGTCCAATCTCGTGATTCTATATAGAAGTAATTACTGAAGTGTTTAGTATTCATGATATATGCCGTTGCCTAGCCGAGAGACTATATATCTGCATGTACTCTGAGAGACAGTACTCTCAGTCAGAGATTCGATGAGAGACCCGATTCTCGATACTCGCGTCTGATTGCTGGATCAAAAGTTCGTATAATTATGGTTTATGATTTTAGCCTTTGTTGAAAATCCACCATCTACATTAAGTCCCCTGCTTAGTGAGGAACAGTCGTGTTCCTCAGTCAACATTAAATGGTGATTTTCTGGTTATAACAATATAAGTAATTGAACTTAGTCATAAGTTAAAACGTTACTGGATTTTGATAGTACGAGCAAACCACGACTTGAATGAAGATCCCAATGGCATGATAAAGCATCGTTCGATGAGCATAAATTGGTGTTGAACCGCTGATTTGGACGACGAGACCTTGGTTGTTTAGGATTCGCGGGCCGAACCCAATAAGGAAATCCTTGTGAAATTAGGTTTTGGAAATAAAATTTGATATGAAAGGGAATTAATCCCCTTTTTTTTTACTTCACCTAAACCGACCACCACCTTCATCACCTTCACGCCAGAGAGGAAGAAAATTTTCACCGGAGTTTCCAGCGCCGCCGACCGGCGTCGTCCAGGTACGGATTTTTTTTTTTTTTTTTTTGAAGTTCATAAGAGTTCCATGAAGTGATCATGTTTGGGTTATATATACATGTGCATATATATGAGTGTGAGTTTTGTTGAAAAATCCCTTTTTCTTTGAAAACGTATGTTCGTTTGATCGTTAGTTTGAGAAACTAATAAAAATCCCTGATCTAGGAGAGATTTTTTTTTATACATAGACCTAGGTCCAGTGATAAAACTTTGTTTATGAGCTTTCATGAGAACCAAGGTTTTATCATAAAAGGAGCGAACTTTCACTAAACCGAAATAAACCCTCGTTTTAAAGAATGACGATAGAACGAAGGAAAAAAGTTTTTTTTTTTATATATAGACTTGTGTCCAGTGATAAAATTTTGTTTATGAGCTTTAATGGAAATCAAAACTTTATCTTATAAGGTGTGAGATTTCACAAGAATTGAAATAAACCTTCGTTTTAAATATGGACGATGATACGAAGGATTTTTTTTTTATATAAGATCGTGATCTGTCTACGAAAAATATCTTTGTATACAAAACCGTGACATGCTCATGCTCATGCTCATGCTCATGATTTTTTATTTTTTTTTGCGTGAGTTATCGCTCAGAAAAATAAAACGTGAGTTATTGTTCATGTTTTTGTAAACATATATTTTCAAAAACCAAGTTTGATTTTGAGTAATATGCAAAGTAAACAATTATTTATGCTGAAATAATGTTTTAGTTTTCATAATTCCATGGTGAATGTTCACACAGTATAAATGTTCATGATTTTATGGAAATCTGAGTTTCGTTCGTTTTTTGTAGATTTCGAAGAGACGAACGATTTTTGAGGTGTTTAACTCTCGCATTACTATCACTATTGTTAGTGGAATCGTGAAAAGGTAAGAGTTAAGAATTACCATTTTGTAGATGCTAGTATTTCCATTTGCATGATTCCATCATCTTGTTGAATTTAATATCTGGATGATGTACTGAAGTAGAATGCAGTGTGAATTTTACAGCTACTCCGCAAAGATGTCCAACTCCCAGGCTAATGACGCTTCGAGAGATGAGATGTGTATTGATGATGATATCTCCAGAGATGAAACATGTATGGATGAGACTTCCGTTGGCGAAGAAGAGGATGAAACCCCTGAAATTAAGAATGTCCCGAATGTGGATGATGCATTTTTTGAGGTTCAGAAGGAAGCTGAAAAACATCTCAAATCTCCAGCGTATCGTCTTCTGATAAATCCCAAAAATGTTACCATAAGAAATTGGTGACTCCTAAGACAGTGATCCGGTTTTTCCTTGAACGAGGGATCTTCTTTGCATCAATCATAGAGTTTAAGCTTTCTCGACGACCTTTGGAAAAATTCTCTGGATGGGCAAGACATATGCTGGGTTTCCCTCATGTCAGGGCTATGCTCGATCAGGCGCAAGTGACGAGAGCTATTCAGGCTTCTGGAGACTTATTCATTTTTCATGATGCGAGAGGTATTGTGGATCTACTTACTCGTTGGTGTATTCCCACTCACACCTTCATATGTAGATGGGGAGAGTTTACCATTACCTTAGAGGATGTGGCTGCTTCTCCCTGGGGATCTTTTAGATGAGGAGACTTCAGTTTCTAACATCTTGACAGCTGCAATGGAGGAAGTGAATAAGGCGTCTGGCAGTAAAGGATGCTATGCTCACTGGTTAACATGCTGGTGGCCAAAAGACGAGGTTTTTGATAGTCCCGTCGACGGTATGTTACCCATTGCTGCTTTCTTATGTTTATGGCTGTCAAGAGACATATTTGAAGACAGTGGAAACTTGTTGAAGCCCTTCGTGATCCCCTTTGCTATCAAGATGGATTAAGGTGAGAAACTTCCGATAGGTATCTTATTTCTGGGTTCTTTGTATTCTAACTTGGACTCCTTGATAATAGACTCCAGTGTGTCGAATGGCTTTATGAAGATTGAGTGTTATGCCAACACGATATTTCTTCAAGCTTTGATGTGGGAACACTTCAAGAACTATGCACCTATTCCACGTAATATTTTGCAAGGACCGAATGTTGATGCTCGTCACATCTTCTCTGAGAAAGATAATGCCAGGATCATGCGCTGGTCTACAAAGCAGCCCCGGTCTAAAGCACGCCTCATTGATGTGTTAGATGATGAATCTGAGTTCAACTTCTGCCCGTGGGTGTCAGTTCCTGCTTATGTTTCTCAGCCGGAAACTTTCAATACTGGAGAGAGTGTGGTTCTAACGTCTGGTGCGAATCTGAATGATGGTGAGAGATCTTTCATGTTGAGTTGCACCCCCGGTCAGTTCCTATCGGCCATGTATGGAGAGTTTTCAGTGGAGGAATATAACATTGATAGGGCGGATCGACAGATGGATATGGATCAGTGTGTTCCAACTATACGGATAAGGAAGCCATCAGTTGAGCAACTTATGACTCATTTGGACCATACTCATGTGGAAGGAGGTAATTACTGGTTTCCTTGCCCCGAGAGATTTGCGTATGTAACTCCAGGTTATGTATACTTTTGGGATCAACAACTTGAGAGGTTGCATGAATTCGTGATGGTTGGTCAGCCTCCAGTGAAGGATCCCCCTTCTACTGAGATGATTTCTGGTCGACCAAGATTGAAGTATCTCTCTGGTAATAAACGAAAATCGTCTCCAGGATGTTCTCAGGTATGTTTCTTCATGTAATCTTCATGAAATTATGAGAACTGTATTCTAATTATGTTACTAAATTTTACCACAGGACGGTCATAATGTAAGACCTCGAATCCGTGTAGATTTCTCAGAAACTGAAGCGATTGTTCACGGCGGAGAAGGAAGGAACAAAAGTTATAAGTTGTTACCTAATACCGTAAAGTCCCCAGTTGGTTCTTTGGTGAGTTCTCAGTATTTCCCTTGTTGTGACTTTTTCTCGCCCGCATTATTAGGATCATGAAACCAATGTTGTTATTTTGTTGCAGAATTTTACTCCATCAAGTATCGACGGTCTTCGGTTTTCTGCTACTGAGCAAACAATTCCTGATTTGAGCGATGAAGAAGAAGTCGTAAGTATTTCTTCGCATATTCCATTATGATGCTTTATAGATAAAATGTTGATTGTTGAGGATGTATCCAGGGGTATGTCGTTATGGAGACGGAGAGTGCTGATACCCGTCCATCCTCTGAGAATAGAGACGAAAGCACTTCCAAAGATTCGGAGCCGAATAGAAGTAATGAGCCTTTTGTCGTTAACACGGACAATCTCAATTCCTTGAATACTTCGGAGACCCCCCAAGTAAGTACATGTCCTGTATCCTCTTCATAGAAGTATGAAAGTGCTGATTTGTGAATGAATGAATGAATGAATGAGAATCCATGTGTATACACAAAAAACTTAGTCGAAATTCGTCGTCAGAAAATTCAGAACTCAGATTTTTAGCAAAAATGCCGTAAAACCTTCACCCGGAGTCGGATTTTCATGATCTGCATATGCATATTCAAGCCTGGAAAATTTCCAAGGTTTTTCAAAGAAGATTTTTAAGTTTTGAGCACGTTCAGGGCCTGAAAAAGGCGAAACAGTAAACTTCCAGGAGACTTTCAGAACTTTTTCAGATGGTATGTTGCTCAATGTTTTGATCACATCTCCTTGCTTGCTCATCGGATTGTCATGAAATTTTGGCACGCTGTAGAGGACATCCATACAAAGAGAATGGTATATAACCTATCCTCATATGACTTGTATATTTCTCCCAGTTCGTCATTTAGTACAGAGAAGAGTACAATTTTTCAGACGAGGTTACCGTAAAACGTATTTTCATGACTTTCATGCTATTTGCTAGTGTCTTGGGTGTATAATGATGAAATTTGATGATGTTGCATTGCTTGTATACTTTATTTTATAATCTCACTCGGTTTCATGCTTAAATGACTCTAACCTCATGTAATCTTCGTATTAGGTGTCAAATACCGAAGTTGAGGATATTGAAACCAATGAGGATAACTCGAACTGCCCTGAAGTTACTGATGAAGATACAACCATCCCTGCACTTCAAGGCCATGAGAAGGTTGTCACTGAAGTTATGGAAACCCAAATTGTTGCTGCTTCAATGATAGAAGAAACCGAAACACCAGTAGTGAATACTGAAGAAATCGTTGCCCCCATTGTAGAAGCTGCTCCAGTAATTGAGAACCGTATAGTGGTGCATGAATATCCAAGTGCAGGAGTTGCTTTTGATCCTCCATTTGATGCTTCACTCCGATATCATGAACTAGTTGGTGGATTCAGCGTTCTCATTGGATATGCAGGCTTGTACGAGAACATATGGAAGAAGTTTGGTCATCTGATTGTTGACAGGGATCCTGGACGTGCTTATGCTTTAACAATGAAAGTAGGTATTATCTTGCGTGTCGTAAGTGATATATGCACTAGGGACAGAAATACTGTGACTCCAAATATACTCTTTGATTGGGAGTTTAACTTGGAGAATTCAGAAAGACTTGGCTTCAATGTGAAGTGGCTTCGTAAGAAAATGAACGCTATCAAGGACTCATGTGAGAACAACATACCCTTTCCCAATGATGATGTGATAGAGAAAGAAGACAAGATTGCCAGACTGGTTGAAGAGTTGAACAAGGAGAAGGCGACTTTGCAGGTCTTGAAGGATGCAGAGGAGCGAAAATCCTTTTTTGCTGATTTTCTTTGATTTCCCTTTCATAATCTCTTGAACTTCTGAACTTCTAAGAGATGTGAGGTTTTTATTTGGGTTTTGATATTGGATGGTTTTGGATTGGTAGATAGTTAAGAATTTTCTTTTGGATTTGATAGAGATTTTCTTTTAAGAAATATGAAATGAATTTTGATAAATTGTTGAATTCAAATACTGATTGCAAGTATTGCAAACGTTTTGGAGGAATTGAAATACAATGAAAGAAAATCCTAAATACCAAATCCAGACGCCATGAATGCTCAAATGCCCAGTACCTCAAATGCCTAATAATTTCAGACGAACGCCTTAAGCTAATTCTCATGAATTACTGGAAGGGTTCTGCCGTCTGTGTTGATTAATTTGTAGTATCCTCCGGTTATGGATTTAGCAACCATAAATGGTCCTTCCCAATTGGAGTTTCTTGCAGAGTGAAGACCGCGTTGAACTGCTTTGAGAACCAGGTCTCCTGCATGAAATTTGTTAGGTTTGGTCGACCGCGCCTGGAATATCTTCTGTTGATTCGGAATTCCTCGTGTGATGATATTCCGTGGTTTTGGCACATATGGACACTCGTGCAGAAAGGAGTATCCTTCATAATGTTTGTCATGCTTAGCCACATCCTCCGCAATGAATCTTTTGATTGGATGATCAACTTGAAGAGATTCTGGATCCAACCATTGGGTTAAATATTGATGTGACGAGATTATCCACTCATAGCATTTTTCAATTGCTGAATTGTTTGTGGAGTGAATCCTTTGGACCAAATAAGCATATTTGAAAACTGACGATATGGGCACATGAGAAGGAATAAGACTTGTATGAGTGCGAAATCTCTTGATGAAAGCGTTTGGATGTTCCTTAGGCTTTTGTGTAAGTTCTGTCAAGGTTTTGACCTCCTCCAGATACTCGAATGGTGAGATATCTTATTTTTCTTCCTTCGAGTCAGAGGTTTCTTCAGCAGAGAGATGTGTAATTGAAGGTGTCAATGTCACCTACCCATCATGAATCCATGTGGGTCCAAGAATCATATCATATCCTGGATCTTCTTGGATTATGTAAAACTTGGTCTCAGTGCATATCAAATTTTCTTTGACTTTGAGGATGACGTGGCCATACACATCTCTGGAAACTCCTTCGTGATCTCTGATTTCCATGGGGGAATGAGTAGCTTCTTGTCGAGTAATACCAGCGGCTCTGAGAGTTTTCAAAGGGATGATGTTGACGGCAGTGCCGACATCAACAAATGCTCTCTTGAACTCGTTTCCTTTGATGTGCACTGTGGTGAGCAATCCCCCGTCATACATTTATTTGCCCGTCGTTGGAGGCTCACTGAGTGTCTTTTGAATCAACAGACGCTTGCCTGACACGATGTGGTTTAATGCAGCAAACATGTCTTTCCTTTGAGCTTTTGATAAGTATAGCAATTCGCAGACATGCTCAATTAAGGATTGAACAGCTTCTTTGACGGGAGGTTCAGAGATAGTAAAGGTTCTGACTGGAAGGGGGTTTCTGTGTACTCATTCAGTCCCCAAGTTGAGTTCTCCCGATTCGACCTTTTCTTTAAATATGCGCTTCAAATTTTTACAATCACTTGTGGGATGGCTGACAAATCTATGAAAGCGACAATACCGAGGATTTTCCATGGCCTCTTCAGTTGGTTCCTTCTTGACATACGACAAATTGATTGCACCATCTTGAATCCAGACATCCAGCAATTCAATAACTTCTTCAATGGAGCAAGGGAAATCAGGTGCTTCTGGATCTTCCGTGTGTTGAGGAGGAGCTTGCACGTTATCCTGCTTTTGCGCCTTTAAAGGGGTCGAGGAAATATGCTTACATTGTGGTTCATCTTTCCGTTTGCTCCCTTCCGCGATAGCATTTGTGGAAGGTTTAAGGTTGTATTTTTTGTTGATCAAACGTCTGCTGCTGCCTCTAGCCTCTCGTGGTTCTTTAGCTTTTGCAGTCTTAGTCCTTTCTAATAGAGCAGGTGCAGTGGTTGTCGACCTCTTGGCTGCTTCATGGAGTTCTAAGAAATTATGAAACCTGAGATTCTCGAATAAAGCTCTGTAGACTGGAATCATTCTATTGATGCATAAGTCCACAAGTTGTTGCTCCGTGACATTTGGATCATGGCAATCTAACGCTTGAACTCTGAACCTTTTCACATAATCGTTAGGATGTTCGTTGTTCTTTTGAAACATCCTTCCGAAATAAGAGAGGGTAATTTGCTCTGAAACGAAGAAATACTTCCTATAGAAATCATTAACCATTTCTCCCCAACTGTTGATAGTTCCTGATGCGATGTTGTTGTACCAGGTGTATGCTCTGTCTTTCAAGGATTTTGAAATTTCTTTGAGGCGAACAACATGGTTATGCTCATGTTCACCCAAAGATTCCAGGAACCGAGAAAAATGTTCCCGAGCATTCCCGGTTCCGTCGTACAAAGTAAAGGTTGGAGAGATATAACCTTTTGGAAGAGGAATCCTTTGCGTAGCAGCAGGGTATGGAGGATGGTGACGATGGACATGTGGGGTCTTGTATTTTCCACGGTTCTCCAGAAGGCGTTCCAAATCATCCCGAGTTATGAAGTTTGATGACTCCTTCGCTGAATCGTCCGCAGCTTTGCGGACTTCATCATCATCTACTGTGTGAATCGGAATTACCTCAGGATCAGCGTCTAAGGATTTTTCCTTCTCCTTCTCTTTTCCTTTTCCTTGGGTCTTCCCTGACATTGTATCAGTAAGAGCCTTCAGTTGATTAAATAGCTCCTTCTGTGCTGTATCCATATCGGTTTGATTCTTTGCAAGAGTCTCTTGCACTTTGATGAGATCAGCCATGATAGGTGGTGGATTTCCTCTGAATTCCTCAGGGTGTCGGCCGAACAAAGGATGACCCTCCGTGTTGACGTGAGGAGGAGTAACATTACCACCGTCAGCGTTAGAGGCCGGAATCGTTCCCGGGATATCCTCATTGTCGTTGTTGTTGTTGTTGCTAGTGCTAACGCCGTTTGCGTTGGAACCTGTGACTAACCCAGACCTAAGACCAGCCATCTTGTGGAGTTGTGAGATTGCAACCGAGAGAATGATCTCCCACTGTGGTCGCCAATCTGTAGATGGGGAAAAACGATTTGCTGGTTTTTACGGAATTAAGGAGACGACCGTACGGAGGAGACTCCTTGAACCGAGCGAAATGTTCAACCTCACACAGATGCACTGCAAGAAGGGACTGCTTTGAACTCGAGAGATCAATCTGTAGTACTCCGGCCTAAACCAAGACAATGGCCGTTCCAGAGTAAATTCAGTCACAAGAGAGGATGGGTCGATCTGTAGGAGGGAAGCTGAGAAATGTGTGGACTCAATGGTAATCAAAGATTGTAGGTGTGTTATGTATTCTGAATAAGATAAGTTCTAAATGATTGAATCTCTGTTGAGAGTGATTACTCAGATGTTGAGTTGTTAATCTCGTGTTGTCTGTTTGACGTGAGATTCTTGTATATTCAATCATGATTCAGAGACTTATTTATATTGCCGGAATTGTATACACCATGATCCCATGAAGTGTGACAGTTGATGGAATCAAAGAGTGGGGAAATGGAAATCGTGTTTGAAACCAGTTGCTCATCGTGCGGAGACTTGGTCGATTTTCCATCCACTACTTTGTTAACTCCCTCAACTGATTGCACGACTTGCTCACGTTCCATCGTGTGTATGAACACACGTGCCATAGACCGCCAGACCAAAACCCTAGTTAATATCCCCCCATGTGACACGATTGATGTCTCGTGGTTAATTAGTCAGTTGTTGACTTCATGACTTTATGGGACGATGAGTCCATGTATTTGCTGAGTTGAACATGGTCTTGCAAAATATCCTGAGCCTCATGAATTGAACGTGCCTGTTGTGACATAAATATGATTCTTAAGTAAATGTTGATAGTTGAACCAATATTCCTTGGCTTGAGCAAATATTGCTCATTTGATGAATTATTGGTAGCGTGACCAAGATAAAATATTAATTTAAAATACTGGTAATTGAACAGAGCATAATTAATAAAGATATTGATCATGAGATCGTCGTAAATTCATTGGTGTTTGAATCTGGAATTATGATCCTTGGACTCAGAAACCCTAATTCGATCAATTGATGGCCAAATTGATGGTTTATTTGAAAATTAACCATGGAATGAAGGAGGGACCGGCTACATGGGATCATGTATTGTCCATATAGCGCACATATGCTCGAGTGAGCAAATACCAAGGTCTCTTGAAGAGTTGGTGATTTGTTGATGAAAGAATGATTAAATGCTGGTTTAATCATTTATTAGAAAAATGCTCGTCTGAGCCTTAGGTGATAAAACCTAATTAATTATGAAGAGATGAGGGACCGACCAAGGGGTCATGAAACCGGCCCTGGATGGTCACGGGATCGAATGACGATCACTCTATGAAAATTCCAAAATTATTTGGAAGAGTTTTGGACCTAATACGTGCAATTGCGCAAATTAGGTCAATTCATGAAAATATGTGGGACCGGCTCCGTGCGATCCAAAGAGCCAACCTTGGTCGGTCAAGGTAACATGCTCACGTCGTCAAAATGTTCGTATCTCAGTCCTGAGAATTTTGGTATTTTCTGGCGTGCGTTTGAGCAACCATTTGAGAAAATATGACAAAATCAGGGTTTTGCTGAAACTGAGGAAACTTCATGAGATGAAGGAAAATAATTACAAAATGAAGAAATGATGATGCGTGTCACCGCTGAGGCCAAGGCATGGACGGCCGGTCAGTGACCACGGTCCCATGGTGCCTTTCCTAATTTTATATTATTTTTCATGATTTTATGAAAATATCATGAAATCAAGGAGTTTGTTGAAATTAAGGAGTTTCCTTGAAGTGAAGTAGTTTCCATGGGATCAAGGAAACAAATATTATTAAAATAATAAAATAAGGGCGTGTGGGACCGGCTTTGAGCATGGTCGGCCGGCTGGGGCCCGGTCATGTGCGTTTCCCTAATTTTATGTAATTTTTGTGTATTATTTCCATGATTTGAAGGAATTTTCATAATTTGAGAGAAATACCATGAAATCAAGGAATTTCATGGGATCAAGAAAACTTAAAATAATAATAATAAAATAAAGGGACGTGTGGGACCGGCTAGGGCACGGCCGGCTGGGGCCCGGTCCCACGAGTTTCCTAATTTTATATTATATTTTTCATGGTTTTATGAAAATACCATGAGATTAAGGAGTTTTCATGAGATTAAGGATATATTAATAAAATAATAAGGAACCATGAGGTGTGGGGCCGGCCAGGATCAAGGCATGGCCGGTTGGCCAATAAACACGGCCCCACGACATTTTTCCCAATTTTATATTATTTCCTTGGTCCGAAGGAAACACCATGAAACTGAGGAGTTTCCTCAAAACGAAGGATATTTGTTCAAATGAAAGGATTTTCATAAGATCAAGGAAAATAACAAAAATATAATAAAATATAAACTGGCGTGGGACTGGCCACGGCACGGCCGGCCGGCTAGTGGGCCCAGTCCCCCAACGCCTTGGTCAATATTTTATTATTTTCTTTCCTATTTTTCATAGGTTCATCGTTTCGTCGTATTTTGAAATACTCGTTCGTGTGTTCAGGTGATTGTTAGTGCATCATCGTCGAATACACTTGCACCTTTTGAGTCGGGGCTTACTCGAAGGTAACTCATACGCCCGTACATTGAATATTTATTACTAACCCATGGAATTCTTCTGGGAAGAACCATAGATTGAAGTAACGAAATATTACGAAAATATTTGAATATTTTCAGAAATTCAGTGGATGAATCCAAGAATTTAGGAATAATTAATTGATGGCTCTATACTAGTACGATCGTCTAGGAGCATTAATTATTCTGAGCGACATGAGCTAGTTGAAGCGTCATATCTTTTATATAGTCAGGGAAAACTGTTGTTTGTATCCTGAAGACGTTATTGCTCTATACTAGCAGGCAAGCTGTCTAGGAGCCGTCCAATCTCGTGATTCTATATAGAAGTAATTACTGAAGTGTTCAGTATTCATGAGATATGTCGTTTCCTAGCCGAGAGACTACATATCTGCATGTACTCTGAGAGACAATATTCTCAATCAGAGATTCGATGAGAGACCCGTGTCTCGATACTCGCGTCTGATTGCTGGATCAGAAGTTCGTATAATTATGGGTTTACAATTTTATCCTTTGTCGAAAATCCACCATCTACAAGATCAACTAAGGGAATCAAGTGCGTAGTATCCTACTGGGATCATAGACGTAAGGAGCGCAACTGTACCTTGAATCAGTGTGAGATTGATTAGGGTTTAACTACAATCCATACCGAAGTTAATTAGTAGTAGGCTAGTGTCTGTAACGGGTTAATACAGTGTGGTGTTCAATCTGGACTAGGTCCCGGTTTTTTTTTTTTGCATTTGCAGTTTCCTCGTTAACAAAATTCTGGTGTTTGTGTTATTTTTTTTCCGCATTATATTTTGTTATATAATTGAAATATCACAGGTTGTGCGTTAATATCAATCAATTAGAATATCGAACCTTGGGTTGTTGATTTACATTGATTAACACTTGAACATTGGTCTTTGGTACCGTTCAAGTTACTCCTCTTTTTCAATCGGGCTCGCAGATTTCTATTTGCTGATTGCAGATTGAATTAAGAGTTAGAGATATTAAACTCTTTGATATACTTTATTCTAGATTGAGTCTAACTGTCTAGTTGATTCTCTAGAAAGTGTATTGGAGTAAGTCCTCTCAGATTTCCAAACGAATTATTGGGTGTGGTTGTTAGACCCCCGCATTTTCAACAAGTACTAGAGTTTGTGAGCAATTACCAACTACCTTATGGGTTACAACCAAGTGATTTATTCCTAGTCAACTTTTTGAAGCCCAAGAAGGGATGGATAATCTATATTTTGCTGTTGCATACAATTTCAAGACTGATGATGGGTATATTACTGAGAATTTCCAGCACAGCTTGGAGCAACTGAATGTTTCCAAAACTGGCACAATATTGCAGGAGAAAGAAGAAGTTGTCAGCTCCATGTTGTCAACGAGCATATTACCAAGATTTCTTGCTTCACAGTTTCCGGAATGGTTAAGGAATGATTGTATTGTTCTTTATACAGGACTATTGCTGGTTCACCACATGGAATTCTTTTTTTATGAAGGTTCAGGTTCATGAATGGCCATCGAGAAGGAGTTTCCATGCTCGTTGTGGTGGCAATATCAACTATAGGGCTTTTCTTGTTGCTGATTTTGAAGGTAGAGAAATGCGACATTTCTTACTGTGCTCCAAGGATACTACTACAAAGGCCATATCAGAGTTCTCCAATTCAATGAGCTTAGTCATATCTTTTATCCTTAAGGATAAGGATATTTTGAAGGGGAAGGAAATGTCATGTACCTACTATATGTGAGAGGGTGCCGTTATCATGTTACCTTTCAGTCTTAGTAGTAGTTATAGTTAGTAGTATCTAGAGTAGGAGTGAGTGTAGTTATCACTTGGAATGGTTGGTTTAGATAAAATCAGATGGGCTTTTAATATCCGTTAGATGCTAGGTTAGAGGGATTGTAACCTTATAAGCTAACGGAGTTTGTAAGATAAGATTATCCAAATTATAATCAATTGAATCGTTCATCGATTTTAGGCAATGCTCTTCATTAAACCCAAAGGCTTGATTTGTGAGAATCGGGAAGTTACTATCTAAGTCTCGATCCAATCTTGTCATTGTACATCAAGTACATGACTCTTCCCACATAAACGGTTAGGAAGCATGTCACATGATGATTTTATAAGAATTCAAGCTCCTTTATTTATAGTGTAAATACCAACGCTTATTTGGACAACAAGAAAATGGAAGTCTAAATTTCAACTTACTACTTGGTTTTAGTTCTAAGTTTATAATACTGCGTCTTTATAACAAGATATAAACTTAGATAATAAGAACTTCAATAAAAATTTCGGACAATCTTTTTCTTTAGCAGCAGATTTCCTGGGTTAACGTCTAAAACTGGAACTCTTCTTTCTCTTTTACCATTTTCAATTTTTATTTAAAACCAAAATACATATCTTTTCAACAAAAACTTCAAGTTTGGCTTAAAAAAATTACAACGTTGGTATTGATAGGTGACTAGGGATGCAACTTGAGACATTTCTACCAAGAATTTTATAGGAACTAGATAAAAATTCGAAGAAAATTTGGTAGAGAAAACTAGTAGAGAACAGTGAATTTCTGTGCGAATTGATTGTTTTAAGCTGGGAGTAATTATAAAAATACAGTCGTTTTTTGATTGTTGGGATCGGACGTTGTAGTTTAAAATTGAACCGATCAATCCAAGACTCAGACGATCGATGTAACTATCACTGATAAACTATTGTCTTATCGTAAGAAATTGACTTTGCCCATGCATGTGGAACATCAAAATGCCAACTTTTCTAAGTCCCACTGGATTCCACTGTGGAGAGGCAATGGGTAAAAATTTTCAATTCTCCTAATGTTACTCTCTGTACTGTCTCTGCTCTTATTGTGTTGTTTTAGAGGGTCCGAGTCTAACTTCTCTAATCCGCATCGAGAGACTCAGAACGAGAGTAGACTCTAAACATTACTAGTACTAGTCTTATCGCGAAATACAAACTCTAGGTTTACGGGGAAGAAATTCCCGAGTATCACACCGAAGACATAGATGGTGTGGTGAATTTTCTATCATCCAAATGCTAGAGTTAATGAAAGACCGCCGTCACTGCCCCACGATTCTCTCTCCGGATAAATTGAGAGAAATTGCAGTGAGTGGAAAAACCTAACTTGAAAACCCCAACGTTTCTGAATGGTAGTGGTCAACTTGTACGGTTTCAAATGGCAAGTCTCACCAAGCATCCCAGAAAAGAATTAGTGATAGAAAATGAGAACCTACGTGAAATTAAATTAGATCAGTGTTTACTTTTTTTTTTTTTTTTTTTTTTTTTTTTTTTTTTTTTTTTTTTTTATCCAAAAAAAAGGTTTCCCTCAATACATTAAAAAAGAGTACCCATAAGCTCCATAATGGGAGTTTTGTTACGTATTCGTTCCAAGTTTGAATGTTTAGATAATCTAGAATTTCCCTTAAGGTATCTCCTTTCCAATTATGCATTATAGCATATTTGTTATAAAAAACAGAGATTTTAGCTGCCCATATTATATTGATTCTCAAAACAAGAGTAAAAGCTAGAACTTTAAAATTTATATCTTTCGATTTTATATTGCCTTTTGCTGTACTATTCTTGTATCTTTGCTCCTTTGTAGCAGCGTACTTTCCTATCAGCAACAAGAATGTAGGTTCTGAGTCGCTCTTAAAAGTGATAGAATGTCCACTCCATTCTGTTGCCTACTGAAAAGCCGCATCTGCCCCAACTCTCTCTAGTTGTTCTCTGGTTGTGCAGTCTGCATGTAATCCTCGAGCTTCCTTGATGTGTCCTGTAGAGTCACACAGTGTTAGTCAAATGCCGGTTTTTGCTCCTGAATTTATCATTGTTAGGACTATGTTGATTTTTATATCCATTAGCCATGTTTGTCCTTGTGTCTGATCTGTAGTAACTTTGAGCGCTGCATCATTTAGAGGATTATAATACAGAAGTTGCATAATATCATAATCTAATTTATGAACAGTTCCATAACTATTTACAAACTTAATGATATTATTTGTTGTTGTTTCACTCTTTTGTGTTTCTTTTTTGAATGTTATATTGCATCTGGCTTTCCAGATTTGCCAAATAATTACACTACACAAAACATGCCAGTCTATGCCATAGCCACCTCTGTTGGTGTTCTGAAAACAATTATAAAGCCAATCATGAAAATTGTTAGTTCCATTTTTTACAAATTGCATATTAAAATTGAAATGCATCCGCACTTGTTTAGCAAACGGACAATCAAGAAACAGATGTGTTAAAGTTTCTTGGTCTTGTTGCACAAGTTACACTTTGCATTTGTTTCTGGCAAAATGGCTGCCATTCTCATACTATTTGGCAGTATGGAACGGGCTGACTTCCAGAAAATTTTTACAGCAGGAGAGGTATTCATACTCCAAATAAGATTCCAATTTTTATCTGCATTCCCATTTGTGTTTATTTGATTATAGAGAGACTTCACAAACAATTTACCTGTTTTATTTAGAGTCCAATGAGGTGTATCTTCTTGATTCACAGCATTTAAACGAATTTTCTTTATTTTCTTAATTGTTTGTTCATCAAAACACTTAGCCAGTTTTCCAAAATCCCATGAATTATTAGTAGTAATCAAATCACTTACCTTTTGTAGGCCTTCATTGTCTGTTCGAGGCCTATCCATTGGAGTCAGTGTTTCTTTAGTTAGCACGACACCGTACCTAATATATATAGTACGCTAGATTAATTATTATTGTTTTCAGAGAAGTGACGAATCCGCAACTTCCAACACCAATATTCATTAGTAGTAATCAAATCACTTACCTTTTGTAGGCCTTCATTGTCTGTTCGAGGCCTATCCATTGGAGTCATTGTTTCTTTAGTTAGCACGACACCGTAACTAATATATATAGTACGCTAGATTAATTATTATTGTTTTCAGAGAAGTGACGAATCCGCAACTTCCAACACCAATCTCCTATTATAATATTTGCGCTTAAGATTCGTTCACCAACCGACCAAACTTCTAAGTTGCTATACTTATGATTATTTTATTTGTAATAATTCTTGGCATGTTGCTATTTATGCTTAATTTCCATGGACCTTGGCATCGTTTTTCTTGTTCTTTATTCCTTATTTTTTTGAAAATACCAATAATTTTCCATACACGCGTCACAATATTGGTGGTCGTACGCAAGATAGCAAAGTAGTCTCAGCGTTACACAAGATGCTGAGAAACAGTAGATCCCTTTCTGATCTACTTTATCTTATCTCGAAAAGTCTTATCTCGACGGTGCGGATGAAAGATTTATCCTAGTCTAAAAAGGTGTGGCCGCTGGCGAGGGAACAGAGTCAAGTGACATATCTAATCAGCATTAATGACAATAAAACAAATCCTTTGCGTGTGGATAAGAATGGGCTAGCAAGGTTTGACTGGCGAAGGCTCACGGTGAACGAAGGTACAAACTTGACCAAGGATGAACAGTATTCGAGGGAACATGGGCGAGCTGAGGTGGCAGATCCCGACTTGAGAAAACATACGGTTGACGAAGTACGAGATGTACGGAGGATGCATCATTTCTTGATGGATCTAAAGACAACGAAGATTGAAAAAGAGGGGGTCTAACAACACCACCCAATATTTCGATTAGCAATCTATATGGACTAACTCCGAAACACTTTGCTAGAGAATCAACTAGACAGTCAGACTCAATCTAGATAGAAAGTATCTCAAGGAGTTATTATCTCAATCTCTCGATTTGATCTTTACTCTAGCAAATAGATATCTGCGAGTCTTTATCAAAGAGAGATAACTTGGACGGTACCAAAGACCAATGTCCAAGGATCAATCAACTACAATCAACAACCAAGGGTTGGATTAGGGAAGTTGATGATCACGAACGCACAACCTGTATTATTTCAATTATATAAAATATAATGTGGAAAATAAATAACACAGACACCAGAAGTTTTGTTAACGGGGAAACCGCAAATGCAGAAAAACCCCGGGACCTAGTCCAAATTGAATACACACTGTATTAAGCCTCCACAGACACTACCCTACTGCAAACTAACTTTGGACTGGACTATAGTTGAACCCCTATCAATCTCTCACTGATACAAGGTACAGTTGTACTCCTACGCCTCTGATCCTAGCAGGATACTGCGCACTTGATTCCCTTAGCTGATCTCACCCACAACCAAGAGTTTCTGTAACCCAAAGTCACAGACTTGATAATAAACAGATCTGTCTCACACAGAAAAGTCTATAAAAGGATAAATTTGTCTCCCACAGATAAACCCTAGGTTTTGTTCCGTCTTTAGATATAAAATTCAAGGTAACAGGAACCAATTGATAATCCGGTCTTATATTCCCGAAGAACAGCCTAGATTAATCAATCACCTCTCTACAATCCTTCCTGACTACACAAGCGGATTGTCGAGGAATCACAAATAGTGAGACGAAGATGTTTGTCACTTATTTATCTTGCATATCGGAGAACTCTCACGATCTCAATCCAATCAATCGATTGTACTCGTATGATAGAAGATGCAAGATCAGATCAC
The DNA here is from genome assembly GCF_003573695.1 of Papaver somniferum. Taxonomy (NCBI): domain Eukaryota; kingdom Viridiplantae; phylum Streptophyta; class Magnoliopsida; order Ranunculales; family Papaveraceae; genus Papaver; species Papaver somniferum. Next base: position 113,482,202 of record NC_039367.1, read on the forward strand.
ACAACTACGATAAAAGTATTATTGGTCTGGTTTAACAATCCCAATGAAGTCTTTAAGTCGTTAACCTGATTTTAGAGAAGAAAATCAAAGGTTAATAGAGATCGACTCTAGCGGGCGCACTAGTAGCACACAGACGTGTGGGGATTAGTTGTACACAATGCTAGATGTCTCCTTTATATAGCCTTCAAATCAGGGTTTTTCCTTAGTTACAAAGAAATCCTTAATCACCGTTAGATGAAAACCTGATTTAGATTCAAGCTATTATTTCTCAACCGTTAGATCGAAAACTTAGCTTGTGACACACACTTGTGACAAGCTATTATGCCACCTCTTGTTATTGCTACAAAATCGCAGGACGTCCTTGCACTTTCATGCAAAAACCCATTGATCTTGCCTTAACTTTTTCTTTTGTATTATGGTCTCTTCAGGAATGTTGCGACAATATGACAGGCCTAAATATTCTTGCGAAAATAAAGTTCCATGACATTGCCGTCTTGCGGCGAAATCGCAGGACGTCTTCGCACTTTCATGCGAAAACCCATTGATCTCGTCTTATCCTTTTATTTTGTATTATTGCCTCTTCAGGATTGTTGCACAAACATGACAAGCCTTAATATCCTTGCGAATAAAAAGCCTCATGACATTTGCGTCTTAAGACATTTATCAGCTCCCTAATGGAGGGTGCCGCCCTTATCTCCCCCTCTGGTTGCCCCTTCAAGGAGGCGCACTTCTACCATACAAGGTTAGCTCCTCCCATCCAGTCTTAACAACAACCAGTTGTTTTCGCAGCCTCTTATCCCTTTTACTTATAGGGCTTATGGTTACGAGACTTCACCCTAAGTGGGGTTTTCTTCAGGCCGAGTGAGACTTGTCAAGAATGGAAAGGTACGCTTCAAACGTCCCTGGAACTCTTGACTCAACCGTGTACCTCGGCGCCTTGATCAGATCTGCACTCTTTGGGAGAGTCCTTATTACCTTAGTCGCCCAACCCAAGTCATATGCTTAAGCTGGGAATCCAAGGTGCCTCTCCCGGATGGGCTTTATTGACCCCAAATCTCCATGACTCAGGTTCCGGTGGCGGTGTAGCCTTTCCCTGAGCCATGTAACAGGTACCCCCTAATATGACGTACTTTAGGTCTTACATTTCCTCTTGCGAAATTTTATTCGCGAACTAGGGTGTACGCCATAAAGGTTCGCCCCTTTCTTTTATGTCATTGTTCTGTAATTATCTCTGCGAAAATTTCGCACATCATGATCTTGTTTTGATATGATTAGTCCTGCAATTATTCTTTCAGAATTCATAACTTCTCAAAGCTTCTTACAGATAATATCTTTTTAAGTACAACCTGTTCCATGGTCTGTCTAATCTATGACCAATATCCCTTCCTTCTAGATCCATTAATCTATAAGCTCCTGTTCCAACTATCTCCTTAATGATGTAAGGTCCATCCCATTTTTTCACTAATTTTCCACCATTTTCTCGCTGATATATTGGTGTTTCTCGCAGAACTAAATCTCCTGGTTGAAATTCGCGTATTTTGACACGTTTATTATATTCTCTGGCTAATCTTCGCTGATAATTCTCCATATGTTGTAAAGCTTTTTCTCTTCTTTCTTCTAATTCATCAAGTTTATTTAAAATCAAGCCCGCACTAAGATTTTTCTCCCAAGCTTCTCTTTTTGTTGTCGGAATAACAACTTCTGTTGGTAACACCGCTTCAACTCCGTATGTTAAACAAAAAGGTGACATTCCAGTAGCTTCTCTTCTAGTTGTATTATAAGCCCATACTGCATTATGTGCTTGTTCGCACCATGGTCTGTGATGTCCTTCCAATTTCTTCTTTAATATATCTGCAATTGTTTTGTTTTTTGCTTCTACTTTCCCATTAGCTTGTGGATACAAAGGAGTAGACTTTCCACATTTTATCTTGAATGCATTAAGTAGCATTTCTATATTCTGTCCTTCAAATTGTTTCCCATTATCAGATACCAACTGTGCAGGAATTCCGAATCTGCAAATGATATTTTCGAATATGAATGTAAAGATATCTTTGTCGCGGATATGTTGTACTGCCTTCACTTCTGTCCATTTCGTGAAATAATCTGTTGCGACTATTAATTATCTTCTTTGTCCAGATCCTGGTAAAAATGGCCCCACAATATCTAAGCCCCACTTTCCAAAAGGCCATACACTAGTTGAAGATGACAATGGTGATCCAGGTGCATGTATTTTCTTTCCATGCCGCTGACAATCTTCGCAACGTCTTGATATTTGTTTTGCATCTTCATGCATATATGTCCAGTAACAACCTTGCATTTTTTCTCTATGTGCCAAGGATCTTCCTCCACTATGATTACCAGCATCCCCACTATGTAACATTTTTAGCACCTTTTCTCCTTCCTCTCGTGTTAAACATCTGAGTGATGGTCCATTAAAGGATTTTCGGTATAGCAACCCATCTCTTAATTCATAATTCGTTGCACGGATTTTTAACTTGTGTGTTTCTAATCTATTTCTTGGTTTTTCTCCTTTCGCCAAATATGCATGAAGTTCCATTGTCCAGTCTGCGATATTGTTCATTTGTTCTTCTTCTTCATTATCTATTATCATCACGTCCACGTCTTCTTCTTCTTTATTGATTGATGGTGACAGAAGTGTTTGTATTTTTATGCATCTCGCAGTCGGATCTGTCATCATGCTTGAGATGAAAGCAAAAGCATCTGCGAGTCTGTTATCCTTTCTTGAAATGTGCCTCCATTTTATTTTTGGGATTTTTGCTGACAATTCTTCAACCAGCTTCTTGTATTTCTTCAAGGATGGTTCATTTGTAGTATACTCTCCCTTTATTTGGCGAATAACTAGCTGCGAATCACTAGTGATCCTGGCATTTTCTAGTTTCATTTCTATTGTGAATTTTAAGGCATGTATCACAGCTTCATATTCTGTTTTATTATTAGTGGATGCAAATTCCAATCTGAATGAAAAAACCATTTTTATTCCTTCCGGCGAAATTAAAACAATTCCAACTCCATTTCCTTCTCCATTTGATGATCCCTCTACCACTATCTCCCATATATTTGGTTCTGCTAATAAATCTTTTGGATCTCCATGTTCTTCTTCTACATGCATCACTTCTTCTACTGCTTCATCTTCTTCTAAAGGAAATTCTGCCAAGAAATATGCAACAACTTGTGATTTTGGTGAAGACAAAATTTCATATTTAATATCAAAGTGGCCTACTTGTGCATTCCATCTCTCCACTCTTCCTGATCTTTAGAATTCTTCATCACTGATTCAATTGGTACTTTTGTTAATACCTTTATCTTGTGTGCTTGAAAGTATATGCGGAGCTTAAATGATGCATAAAATAATGCTAAGATTAACTTTTCAATCTTTGAGTAATTCTTCTCAGCAGTATTAAAAGTTTTTCTAATGTAATAAATGGGTTTCTCCACTCCTGCGTCTACTTGCAATAACACATCACTTAATGCATGCGACGTCGTCGCAAGATAGATCAATAATTCTTCTCCTGATTCTGCTTTTTGTAAAATAGTTGTATTCATAAGATGTTCTTTGATTCCTTGAAAAGCTTTTTCACATTCACCAGTCCATTTAAATTTCGCACCCTTCTTGAGTATATCGAAGAAATATTTGCATTTGTCTGATGATCGCGAAATGAATCTCCCCAGCGAAGCTAGAATCCCATTCAATTTTTGTACATTTTTTATTGTTGCTGGTGTTGGCATGTCACGAACTGCTTGAACTTTTTCCGGATCAACCTGTATTCCTTTTTTTGATACAATGTAGCCTAATAAATTTCCCGATGAAACTCCAATAATACACTGCTCAGGATTCAATTTAATGTTATACTGCCGCATTTGTTCAAAAATCTCCCTCAGGTCTTGTACATGGTCTTTAGATTCTTTACTCTTTACTAACATGTCATCCACGTATACTTCTAATGTTTTGTGTATCCATTTTGCGAACACCTTCTCTACCATTATTTGGTATGTCGCTCCTGCGTTTCGCAAACCAAATGGCATTTTCGTGTAACAATATAAACCTCTAGGGGAAAAGAAAGCAGTATGTTCTTGATCTTCTTCAGCGAGAGGGATTTGGTTATACCCTTTGTATCCATCTAAAGATGATACCCTATCATTTCCCGCTGCGGATTCTACCATTTGGGGAATATCTGATAACGGAAAACTATCTTTGGGGAAAGCTTTGTTTAAATCAGTGAAATCTATGCAAATCCTGATTCCTTTGTTTTTCTTTGGGACAATGACCATATTCGCTATGATTCCTGCCTCAAGCATTTTCTGTAATTCTTCTTCTATTTGGGAATGATAAGTTGTTGCAATTTTTCTTATTCTCTGTTTAAATGGTCTCACATTTTTGTTAATCTCCAACTTGTGGCATGCAATTGATGGATCTATTCCCGGTATCTCATCCATGTTTCCTGCGAAAACATCTTTATATTCTCGCAACAAGTTAACAGTTCTTTCTTCTTCTTCCATATCCATTTTGGTTCCAATTCTCAATATTAGAGGTTCTTTTATAGTCCCAACGTGTATTTCTTTTGTTGGTTCCGCGGCAGTGTAAGTGGGTTTAGGTTCTCCCATTGGTGTTGGTTCTTTTATTATTTTCATAAGTCCTTCTCCTTCTTCCGAAATTTCGCTAGGTATTCCTTTGCCTTCTTTTTCCCTTATCATATATACTCTAAATTCTTCTTCTTTCTTTGCTTCCTTTGCCAACTTTCTGCGAAATTGTTTCTTTTTTGCTTGTCCTTTATAATGCTTTACTTCAATCTGATGACATAATTTCGCATTGTCAACATCTCCTCTGATTTCACCTATTCCATTTGGAGTGGGGAATTTAATACATTGATGTAACGTTGATACCACAAATTTTATCGCATGTATCATTGGTCTTCCTAATAACATATTATATGGCGATTCCATATCCACCACGCACAAGGTTACATGTGTTTCGATTTCTCCAAGTGGAATTCGTACCACTATCTCTCCTTTAGGTTTTGTTATGGATTTTCCAAAGTCGTGAACAAAATATGTTGAACCGGACATTTCTTCATCTTTAAATCCCATTCCCCGGAATACGTGATAAAATATTATATCCACTGAACTTCCTGTATCGATTAAAGTTCTGTTCAATATCCATTCTCCTGTGTATTTTGTCGTTGTCTCCCTCCTTTTTTTTTTAATAGGTAATGTGACAACCAATGGAGATGTGTGGTTCAAATTTTCTTTTGGTATTTCTGCCGCCATGAATGTAATTTTTTGCTTTTCCCAATCTTTCAAGGGTGAGGTCTTTTCTACCGCCATAACTTTCCTTCCTTCAAAATTTCGTTTATGTATTCTTCCTTTGATGTTTTCATGGAATTCATTAATCATCGTTTTTGTTATCATATTACACTCCAATCTTTTGTTATCTACATTAATTCTATTCATCTTTCTTCTAATCGATTCACTGATTTATTTAATCACTTTCTTGATTTGAATATTCTCAACAAAAATATTCAACTTTCGATCTTCAGTCCCTGTTTCTAGCGCCATTATGTAGTTGCAGGAAATCCTACACTACACCCCTCATATGTTTTCATTATTAATTAACTCATTTTGAGGTTTACACTCTTAATTTTATTGATTAATCTTTGAATGTTCTTACAAGAAAATATAAAGAAATCAAGAATGATTTCTTCTCTGAACTTTCTCTCTCCTATTTACTTGTTTCTTACTCAAAAAAGATCTCCTCTCTCTTTACAACTCGAACGACTATTTATAAGGAAATACATAGTGGATGACAGCTAATCTGTCCTTTATTTTCGGATATGGTCTGCGACATTCTCGCAACCTTAAAAATGTTAATTTCGCAAACTCTCTAATCTTCGCAGGACTATCACATCTTTCTCGTGATCTTAGATGACGTCATTTATTTTATCATTTCTGAAATTTTTCTGCGATGCTGTTATGCTGTGTCATTGATAATTTCGCTGAAGTCATTGCGAAATTCTGATCCTACATGTCTCATAAGAAGTAGGAGATAGAAGAGATAGACTTTTGAGTGGTAGATAATTCCAAGTCTCCACATACCTTTTTGTTGATGAAGTTCCACGGTTCCTTGTATAGATCTTCGTCGTTGTATGATGAATCGCCATGAAGTCCTTGAGCTCAACTACACTTTTCTATCCTAGTCCGAGACTTAGATATGTAGGCTAGAAATCAAGACTTATAGTTTTGATCACTAACATTGACAAACATGCTTGAGATAGCAACGCATGCGAGGTTGACCGAGCTATGCTCTAACAAAAATGTTCTTGGCACTGAAGTACTATAAATACATAGCCTCACCAACAAATGAAGGCATTCAATTCACCAAGGAAAACCTAGTCTTAAGCTTATACCTCTTTAATGTCTAGAACTTATGTATTAACTTCGACTTGAGTTCTCTTTATTACTTTGGAAAGCATTTAAGATCCTTGTAACACTTACTACTTAATACAAAATCATCACTCATCATCCCGTGGACGTAAACAAATGTTGAACCACGTAAACCTTTGTGTCTCTTGATGACTTAGTAACATTAACATTCTTATTGTATTTATCTTTACTATTGATGTTATCTTGAGCACCTTTTATTACTAAGCATTATCAGTTCAACTGAGATATCATTACTTCTTAGTATTGGATTCTCTAAGTTGTTAATATCATGTAGACTATGGGAAAAATAGTAGCCACATTTTGGCGCTAGAATCGGGCTCCTCTGTCTAAGTTTTAAATATTCCTTTATTTCCGTTTTCTTACAAACCCTTTCAAAAGCATAGATCTAAGAGTACTTTGGTTTTCCTAAAAACCTTTTCAAACATTCAGATCTAAGTGTAAGAAGGGTGGATCTCACTTTCTAGTGAGTACGTTCAACTTTTCTTGACATATGTTCTTTGAGATCTTAGCCTAAAAAAACGTGCAATCTCACAAATCTATAAATTTCTTCGAAAAATGTGTTCAAAAACATTAAGCTTTTGTTTACTCGGAGAACCATTTTCTGAAAATATATCCTTTGGATCTGAGCATCTTTGAATACTAGGGAATCTCAATGAAAATTTAAGGAGAACAAACCTTAAAAAGCATTTAATAGCTTCGAATCTTTAAAGAATCGACACCTCTTTTAATATTTGTCAATATTTACTGTTGCATTTTCGCTTAGATGTCATTTAAGAGTTAAATCTCCTCTTTTCAAACCTTATCAAAACTGATTTCAGAAAAACGACTTAGCCATCTTTCGTTATTAAGCATTAACTGCTACTTTAACGAAGGCCCAAGTAGCAGACTCTATTGTTTTACTTTGTGTTTTCAGATTAAAAATCCGAAGGTATGTAGAAACCAAGTGACGTACAATCAAGCTCAAGGCCTGTTGTTACGAGAGGAAGGTCCCACAACCTGTCACGCATGATCCAGTGGAACGAAGCAGAAGATGGACAAAGTAAAATAGCAAGAAGAACGACGACCAACCGACTACCTATCCGAGCTGAAGGGATGGGTCAAACATCATGGGTCCAACCAATTTATGGCATGTCATTCCCAGAGCCTACTCCAGATACGCAGCCTCCTGCAACTAATGTAGGGTTTCCCAATATTGTAGCTCATACAAGAAGAAGTTTGGAAAACTTGACACCGATACCAATTGACCCAGATGCTCCACTCGTCGAAGAAGAAGTTGAAGATTCATAGGACCCGTCTGATAGCACTCCTCAAGGTGGTGGAGATCTTAACGAAAAGCAAATAGCAACGCAGGTGGCGGCTCTGCTGCTACGCAACAAGGAGCATCAAGATGTAATGTACGTAATGTCTCAGGAAAACCATAATTTGAAGGACCTTTTGTAAGTACAGATCTAAGGCTTCCAAGCAAACCCTCCTCTATAGTGGCGGAACAATGAAGCTATCTCAGGAAATTGGAGCGGCGGTCCCATACTGCCAAGGACTAACCCACCAAGAGAAGGAAGGAGTACAAGGCACTGTCCAAACGACATCGATCCTAGCTACAAGTCTACTCAATCCTACTATGATGACACATTATCCAGAGGCGCCAGCAAAGTGGAGATGGTCATGGAGCAAATGGAAAAAAATGCGAAAATAAATACAAGGATTGAAGATTGGTCACGCGGAGGAACGATTAGAGGAGGTGCTACAGGAGGCGACAACATCCCCGTTATCCTTTCACATTCTAAGGGAGCCTATCCCTGCCAAATGTTCAGTACCTACATTCCAGACTTACAATGGTACCATTGATCCCGCAGCACACCAAAGGTACTATACCCATGTCCTTGCGCATTGGGAAAGGAACGAAGTGGTACTTTGCAGATTCTTTCCAGCAAGCTTGACTGGATCAGCACTGACGTGGTATGATAACCTACCATCCAACTCAATTGACTCATTTGAGCAATTGTTTACAGTGTTGTTGGAGACGTACATGTACCACAAAACTACGAAGGTTGGGTTTGATAGGTTATTTGCTTTAGCTATCGGACCACGAGAGACATTGATGTAGTACAAAGATAGGTGGAAAAAGACTTTTCAAGCAATTGACAAAGTCAACCCACAGATTAGTGTCAATTGCTATAAGTATGGCCTCGATATAACGTACGCTATCTTCATCGAATTACACAACATGACCCTCCATTCCGAAGGAAAGCTCTGTGTCATCCAAGACCGTTACATAAGGCTTGAAGAAATTCAGAAGGACAACCCCAAGGTCCAAATTAAAGCTACAATGGCTCCGCAAAGAACCAACTCTCTGGAACCAATTCCGGAGCAACCTAAGCGACAAAATGACGTCGAGGGCAGATTCATCTCTAGATACAAGAGATCAAAATACAGTGATGGAAAAGGCAAAGGTAAAGACATAAATGACTTTGCAGATAAAGTCTACACAACCTTTTCCCACATCCTACGCAAAGAAGGAGCAAAGCCTGACTTCTCCTACCCCAACATTAGGGGGAAGAAACCATAAAAGTTGAAGGACTCTAAGGAATATTGCGAGTATCACTAGTACTACGAACACTCAATCAATGCTTGTTACCATCTAAGGAATACCATCCAACGGCTCATCTATGTTGGAAAACTAATGGAGTATGTTCATCTACCATCTACCAATACGAAGGAAGATTCACAGAAAAGGGTACAACTCCAGTAGGAAGACAAGTACATCAACTTGATCACGTACTCGGACAATGCTCCTGAAGAGATACTTGGAGACATCCTCGAACTAGCTCGAAATTGAAAGAAGATCAAATCACATGAAGTCTTGAAGGTAAACGGACCACCAACTAGTACTTGGGAAGATTGGATGGTTACCCCATTAACCTTCTCAACAAAGGATATCAATCAGGAAGTCGAAATGCACAATGATCTGCTTGTAATCACCCTTCCTATCCAAGGATGGAATGTTAAGAAGGTTCTCATCGACGGGGGCATCTCTTTGAATATGTTATTTTATGAACCGTTCCAACGCATGGGTTTAAAAGATGAACAAATGGATTCTTCCACTTATACAATCTACGGCTTCAAAGGAGTGGTCTCCAGACCAAAGGGAGAAATTACTTTACAGCGGGGCCAATGTTAACAAACACAAGATTCTGTGTAGTGGAGGTACCCTCACCTTACAATGTAATAATGGGAAGACTGTGGGTGCATCGCCTGAGAGGAACGACTTCGACTTACCATCAATACCTTCGCTTCCCAACACCCATAGGTGAAATGGAAATAAAAGGAGATCAACAAGACGCAAGATTGTGTAACATGGAGGTCAGACTCAATAAAGAAAGGGAGGCATCAAAACAAAATTCATGAAAGCGAAGAAAAGTAGAAGCCAGAGAAACGAAGGATGAAAAAATCGTAAAAAAAAGAAGCTTCCCTAGCACAGGTAACAAGCATCACAACTACCACAGTAGCGGATACCTCCGCCAAATGACAATTTTAGAAAAGCACTCCTCCAAAGCCTCAAAAGCTGACCTTCTCACCAATAGAACCAATGAAGAAAATCAACATAGGATCAGAAGATGAACCATAGATGATCACCATCGGAACATTATTGGAAGAACACGAGGAAGTGCAGTTGCAAAAAGTACTCAAAGAACATGAAGATACCTTCGCATGGTCAATGCAAGATATGCCAAGAATAGATCCGAAGGTTATCTCACACCACCTTTGGGTAAAACCAGAGGACACACCGTTTAAATAGCGCATTCGCAAGGTGGCGGAAATTTACCAAGAAGCAGTCAAAAAGGAATTACAGAAGCTCCTAAAAGCAGGCTTCATCAGAGAAGCCAGGTATCTTACTTGGATATCTAACATGGTGATAGTACCTAAGAAAAATGGAGTGGTGCGCATCTTCATCGAATTTAGCGATCTCAACAAAGCCTACCCTAAGGACAGCTACCCGCTGCCTAACATCGACCAGCTATTTAACGCAACCGAAGGACATCAAAGGTTATCCTTCATGAACGGCTACTCGGGGTACAACCAAATCGCGCTAGCACTGGAAGATCAGGAGCATGTTGTGTTCTTCACCCTACGCGGCTTGTACTGTTACACATGGATGCCTTTTGGACTGAAGAACGCGGGGGCAACGTACCAGCGATTAGTGGATAAAATATTCAAGCAATGATGTTTGTGGGTGAAAATTGTTTCTGCTAATTTCGGTAATTTCGTGTGTGTAGGTGAGAAACGAGTCTAAACCCTAAACAATGTACTGCACGGGAGTACTTTTGATTCGAGAGATCAATCTGTACAATCCTGGCCTAAATCAAGAAATAGTCGTTCCAGTCTTGCTTAGGTCACAAAGTCAAGGAGAAGGGCTAGTCTTAGGGAGGGGAAGCGAAGAAAGTGTTGAGACCAGAATAGTTGATTCTGGAAGTGTGGGTGTTTCGTGACTTGTATCTGAAAGTTGAACTGGCTAGCTGAATGAAAAGCTATCAGATGATTTCTGGATGTTGTATTGTTCTCCTGACCAAAACTTGTTTTTCGGTGGAAAATAGGTGAGACCTATTTATACAAGTCGCAACAAAACGTACCCTGGTCTCGTAGGAAGTGGAAACGATTGAGTGGTGGAAGAAGGGAGTAACGAGTAACGCCTGGAATTTATGTTTCCATAATGAAGGATACGTTTTACACCATTACTTCTTTCCATTACTAACCGCCCCGCTTTATGATGCTTTCTGTAACGGGCGTATTGCACGTCGCATACTGTAAACCGCCAAACCAATACCCTTATGAGTATCCCCCAGTTTGTGACATGTTTTGATGTCTCGAGTGTTTTCGTGGAAAAGATATAGCACTTTGCTACGTGTGGAAAGTTTAAAATTGAGAGGCTTGTCGTAGGTCAATAGCATATGTGATGTTAGGATCGTTTTGGCTAGTCGCCTAAAACTTGTCACGAGCTGAACGGATCGGTGGCGAATTTTAATGGCTGATATTACATCTCATGAGGAAGAGTGGTCATTGATTATGGACGCATCTTGTTGTATAGGGAAGTGGCGCCGTTGGCATAGTAGCCCTGGTGGAGCCATAGAAAAACGGCATGTTAGTGGCATGCCAATGACATAGTCGCGGCATAACGGCATGCTAGTAGCTATGACATGGTGACATGCCAGTGGCCGTGGCATAGTGACATGCTAGTGGTCGTGGCCTAGCGACATGCTAGTCGTTGTGGCATGGTGGCATGCCAGTGGCCGTGGCGTAGCGGCATGCTAGCGGTCGTGGCCTAGTGACATGCTAGTAGTTGTGGGATGGTTGCATGCCAGTATCTGTGGCATGGTGGCATGCCAGTGGCCGCGACGTTGTAGCATGGCCAAAGTTTAAGATTCGGCTCCGTGACTAAATTTAAGGCTTGGCGGCATGGCTAAGGTTAGGTCTTGGCGGCGTGGCCAAGGCTAGGGCTTGGCGTCGTGGCCAAGGCTAGGGCTTGGCGCCGTGGCCAATTTAGGGTTTGGCACTGTGGCCGAAATTAGGCGTCGTGGCCAATTTAGGGTTTAATGTCGTGGCCAAAGTTTAGGGTTTGGCGGCGTGGTCGCTCAAAAAGTTGCCACAAGCCTGTTAGTTTGGTGGCGAACTTGGATGGCTGAGATCGCATCTCGGGAGGAAAGGTAGACGTCGATCATGGCTACCTTTCATTGGCAGTGGCGCCTTTAGCTTGCGCTAGCGGCATCACGGTATGGATGGCATGGCTCATGTATGCCTTCGGCGCGGTTGCGCGCGTAGCCATTGCCACTGAAATTTTGGCACGTTGGTGTGGAAATCTTGCCTAAATTAGGGTTTGGCTTGTCGAAACCCTAATTAGCCTATATGTCATGTCCCATGGGGTGAGTGGCCATGTTTGACGCGTTTGGCATGTGCATATGGCATGTGTGCCTGGTATGTGCGTTTGGCATGTTTGGCATGCTGGTGCGTTTTTGGGAAACCAATTGGCTTTGCGGCCATCTGGCGCGGTTTTTTTCTTTTCAACATTGTGGCGAGTTTAAGGTAACCTGATTGGTTAATGTAAGAGGGTCGGCCAGGCATGGGCGTGGCCACACTTCTGTGTGAGTGTGGCGGTTTTAGAGCGACCTGATAGGTCGATGGGAAGTGGGGCCGACAAGCTAGGGCGTGGCCACACTTCCAGTGCGTTGTGGCGGATTTAATCGCCTAGTTTGGCTAAGCATAGTTTTTCGACCAACGGGGACTAGTGTACTGCGCGAGGCGCGAAACCCTAATTTTGCAAATTAGTCTGGTTTATGAGCTTTTTGTGAGTTATCACAATAATGGGCTGGATTTGTTATGCTGCCACAAAAATCCTTATCTACAGAATGCAGTGTGCTTTCCGTCTGAGCATTTCGTGTGATGGCCTTAACTTTGGTACTTGGAGGTTCATGCTACTCCGCTACGAGTGAACATAAATCCGTCATGCCATACCGATATTAAGGGTTCTGCCGGGGAACATAGCACAGAAAAGTACTCAGTGAGTCTTGTATTGGCGAGGTGCCGAAATTTACAGAGCGTTTGGGATGGTTGCTACATTCGCCAGTCTGGATAAATTTCTTGTAAATATATCGAATGGTTCAATAAATATGTCGGTGGAGAGGTTAGCACTCACGACACCTTTTTCTTGTAGAGTGACGTCAGATGCAAGGTTTTACGATTTTAACCCTAAGCTAAAAACCACCATCAACATTAAGTCCCCTGCTTAGCACGTAACAGTGGCATTGTTGTGGGGTAAGCATGAGATGGTGACAAACAAGAGTAAAAACGAAAGAGAAATACGTGAAGAGATTGCCAAGGAAATTCAGCTAGCCTTTGGTGGAAGGCATGAGGAATCCGTAATCCTTGTGTTGGCGGATTTTGCATAAATTCTTCTTGGCCATGGGATGTTGGCACCAGTGCGGTATCTTTGGCTACTGGTTAAGGAATGGTTCATGGCGCTGCTGGCTAAGGCATTGGATAGGAGGCGGTTGGAGTTGGCTTGGGATGCGGATAGCACTTTTCAGGAGTGGAAAAGTTGGCGCTGAGATAGACGCAGGTGCATCGGCTATCGAACAGAGAGGCTAGCACTGGGAGGATGCAAGATGTTGGTGTTGGCTAGGGCGTGGAGCCGTTGGCGTTACTGGCTTGTCTTGGCTTGGCCGTGAATCCGTTGGCGCTGCTGGCTTGGCTTGGGCGCGAAGATGTTGGCATTGCTCAGGACGCGCGCTTGGAATGGAAGGATGGTGAGGGCTAAGTCATAGAATGGTAGGGACGGCTGCTGACTTGGATGCCAAACCCTAATTATCCCGTATAAGCAAATATCTAATCCAGCTGGTATCACGCGCTTGAAGCCTTAATTCACGGCTAGTAAAAGGATTTTCCTTCTCAGGCTTCATCAATCCGCTGAATATAAGAGGTGATCTTGAACCCTTCGCTCATACAGATCATCATAAAATCGCGTCCACCCTCTTCACAAGTACTATCTTGTATTTCTTCTCCTAGTTCCCATTTTGTCTTCTTCATCATGTAGATTGCCGGTGCAGACATGGTAAACTTTTTTTTTTGTAGCATATAATGGGATCTTCCAGTGACGATCGCACCTCTGACTCTTCGGAGAGAAATTTTGAAGTCGAAAAAACCCAGTTTTCTTCTCATGAAGAGGTATTAGACATAATTAATTCTTTGTTCCGTGAGGCTGACGAGATTATACAAGGCATGTCTCTCTCCCATCTATGCAGAGTGCGGACGTGTGTTCAGACTCTCATGGCTTCGATGGATATGGAGGAAAAGTGGAGACATGATGAAGCATCTCAGCATGTCGGGAGATCTCAAAATAATGAAGTTTATCTACAACCCAGTGCTAGGGATGGACGATTCGCCTCTCGGTTGAAACGGCGAAAGACTGAGTCCATGAAACTTTTAGGTGAGAGCCAGTTTAATTACCCTGTCCATGATGGCATCATAATCCTTGACTTTGATGCGGACGAACCGGGACATCCTCAAGAAGCTGCTGGAAAAGCTCCTGAGGAAGATGTCGACACAGTTTGCGAAACTGAAATAACTTCTGGAGTGGACGCCGAAGCTACTGTCAGGGACGTTGAAGCGACTGCTGAGGATGTCGTCGAGGTGGACGAGGAGGCGGAGGAAACATATGTTGGAGCCATTGGAGAATCCATGGAAACATACGCTGGGACTGCTGTTGGAACAAACGCTGGACAGGATGTGGAAGTTGTTGCTGCCGAAGCGGCTTCTGGATGGGATGCTGAGGTCGCTGCTGCTGAGGCGGCTTCTGGATGGGATGCTGAAGTTGCTGCTGCCGAGGCGGCTTCTGGATGGAACGTTTGCTGCCAGAGAGGGTGCTGGGGAAAGTGCTTGAAAAAGCTCTGATGGAGGCGTTATTGATCCAGGCGTCTGCCATTGACGACCAATTTTTTCCACTTTTGCGATTTCTTCTCGGCGTGTAGCCTCTTTTGATATTTCAAAGATTTACTTTCACTTTCTTGTTTTCATGGCGGAGTTAGGGCTTCGCCAATAACATTCCTTTATTCAGCTCTTATGGTTTCACATCTCTGAATGAATAAATAAAACCTTCATACTGAAAAGATCCAAAAACCCTTTATGCGAAAATAAGTCGCTCGACCCTTCTGGACATCCAGTACACGGATAGACGCCGTACACAAATAGTGTGGATGGAATTTGCCACAGGTACTAGCCGGCCTACTTCTTTCACAACCAATGCCTCCGAACGCCGACATCACCCATAGTAACTCAAAACAGGGGAAATAACAACAATGGTTAAAGGTTCGACCGACCTGTTTCTTGGCTCTCCCTTGTAACAGCATCATTGTCACACATCCCGAAAACCAGAGGAGCGTTAGGTGAGATTTGGAGCCGGATATTTTTGAAGAAGATATATGTTCTGCCGCCTGATGATCATCTTCCTTGCATATTCCCTTCTTAAGTATTTTTGAATAGATTTTTTTTTTGTGTGGTGGTTTGGTTTCTATGGTTTTCAATAGAGGGTAATGACTCTGTGAGAGTTTGGGTTTACTTGGTATTTTTTATTTAAGATGGTTTGGGAAAACTTTTTAAGGAAAGATATTCTTTAATTGAAATCGAAAACTCTACTCATAAATGCAAGCAGTGCAATCATTTTAGAGAAGTTACAAATATTGCATGAAAAGGGAAAATGCCGAAGGAAATGCTGAAAGGGGAACGCTGGAGGTGAAGGTAGCACAACGTTTTAGGTATCGAAGGGTTTGATCTATCGCGAGTGAATCGTCACACCTTCCTATTTGTCGGCATTGACGAGCTTGCAGTAACCACCCAAGATAACATCTGCCACCAGATATGGCTCATCTTCCTTTTCTTTAGGCAGACCGGGTCGAGTGGCTATCTTCACTGTTATGTTTCCAACTTGAAATGAGGTCGTCTTGACTACTACATCTCCAATTTGAAACGGGTTTGAGCATTGCACAACCACTTGATTTTTGAACTCGTCATCTTTGACTGTGAGAGCTTCCAAATTTTTGACAAAGCACTTGAAAGGCCCAACGTCCCATTCACATCTCCTAATGACGCCTGGGTTGATAATCGGACCGAGTCCTCATGCCTGGCCGAGAGGAGAGGTGACTGGGTGCATAAAGGGTTGTTTAACCAGACTTACTTGTGTTCGGAATCTGCGAATGAACGTCGACGGGCTTTCTCCAGGCAATTGAGTTACATTGGTAAGTTGTTGATACGAAAACATGTAATCTTCAAAGTTAGACGGCTTGTTGGAAATTCTTTCGGGTATCGACATCGGCAAAGGGGATACTCTTAACTTCGCTTTGTTGTCGTGTACCCATGCATGCCCCAGAATCATGTCGTATTTTGAGAGTTCTTTGACAATGTGGAATTTTCCATGTTTTAGCGTGTATTCCATCTTGATTTCATGGTTGATGTAGCCATATGCGTCCATCGCCTCTCCTTCCAAGTTTTTGACCACAGTTGGGGAACGGGTAGCCTCCTGCTTCGAAACTACCGCAGCTCTCAGAGTTTTGATGGTAACGATGTTGAAGTCAGAGGCCGCGTCGATTAATGTGTTATCGAGCTCGGCGTCCCTCAGATAAACCGTGGTCAACAGTCCCCAGTTGTATTTTCTAGCACCGCTTCCTGAGAGAGTTTGGGGTTCTTGCGTGGTTTCTTCAATAGGAAAGAGTCGCTTTCCCGATACAACACGATTAAGGGTTGTGAAGATATCTTGACGCTGTTTCTTGGAGAGATAGAGAATTTCGCACACATGCTGCATCATGGATTGCACAGTTTCGTGTACAGAGTCCACTATTAGAGCATAGCTCGGTCAACCTCGCATGCGTTGCTATCTCAAGCATGTTTTTCAATGTTAGTGATCAAAACTATAAGTCTTGATTTATTGCCTACATAGCTAACTCTCGGACTAGGATAGAAAAGTGTAGTTGAGCTCAAGGACTTCATAGCGATTCATCATACGACGAAGATCTATACAAGGAACCGTGGAACTTCATCAACAAAAAGGTATGTGGAGACTTGAACTTATCTATCACTCAAAAGTCTATCTCTTCTATCTCCTACTTCTTATGAGACAAAAGTCGTATGCTATATAGACTAGATCATACACATTTGACATTTTGAGCTGAGCATTCATTGCTTATCTTTTATTTCGAAATCATGTGTTGGTAAAGCGTTTCGCTTTGATCAAGTTTATCTTCACGTAGTGACGAAAGTCATGAAAAGTTTCAATCACATTGAGAATTGCTCTGACGTGAATCGGTCTGTGAATAACGGCTACATAACATCCTCTGAGAATGTCTCAATGATTGAAATGATAGTTTAGATTACATAACCATGTATTCCTTGAACCGAAGTTTTCGAACTTTGTTGATCAAGAGAAATCGGGAGGATTGTGGAATTGGCTTGCCAAGTCCGCAAACTGTCGGAAGTTCTCGACCGAGAATTTCTGATGGGATTTTCCAAATACTCATTTGTGTGCTTAGTCCGTGAACTAGTCCGGGAACTGGCGGAAGTTCTCTTTCCGAGAATTTATGCTGAGTTTGGAAAACTCAACCGATTAACTTAAGTCCGCGAACTTGTTTGCGAACTTAAGAGGTTATGATCTAAAGATGTGCTCTGAACATGAAACATTAAATTTCTAAGGAATGCTTTATGCAAACCGTGGCTATATTGTTCATGGGCCGATTCAATCGAATCATCTTTGCTTCAATTGTGTCTTGTGTAGTTACATAAGATCTCATAGCAATTGAACAAATCTGTAACTAAGTTTACCCAGGTGTGTGTGACAAACTAAGTTTTCGATCTAACGGTTGAGAAATATTAGCTTGAATCTAAATCAGGTTTTCATATAACGGTGAATATGGATTGCTTTGTAACTAAGGCAAAACCCTGATTTGAAGGCTATATAAATGAGACATCTAGCATTGTGCAAAAAGAATCCCCACATGTCTGTGTGCTACTAGTGCGCCCGCTAGAGTCGATCTCCATTAACCTTTGATTTTCTTCTCTAAAATCAGGTTAACGACTTAAAGACTTCATTGGGATTGTGAAGCCAGACCGATACTACTTTATCGTAGTTGTATGATCTGATCTTGCATCTTCTATCGTACGAGTACAATCGATTGATTGGCTTGAGATCGTGAGAGTTCTCCGATAGGCAAGATAAAGAAGTCACAAACATCTTCGTCTCACTATTTGTGATTCCTCGAAAATCCGCTTGTGTAGTCAGGAAGGATTGTAGAGAGGTGATTGATTAATCTAGGCTGTTCTTCGGGAATATAAGACCAGATTATCAATTGGTTCCTGTTACCTTGATTTTATATCTAAAGACGGAACAAAACCTAGGGTTTATCTGTGGGAGACAAATTTATCCGTTTATAGACTTTTCTGTGTGAGACAGATCTGTTTATTATCAAGTCTGTGATTTTGGGTTACATCAACTCTTGGTTGTGGGTGAGATCAGCTAAGGGAATCAAGTGCGCAGTATCCTGCTGGGATCAGAGGCGTAGGAGTACAACTGTACCTTGTATTAGTGGGAGATTGATAGGGGTTCAACTATAGTCCAGTTTGAAGTTAGTTTGCAGTAGGCTAGTGTCTGTAGCGGCTTAATACAGTGTGTATTCAATCTGGACTAGGTCCCGGGGTTTTTCTGCATTTGCGGTTTCCTCGTTAACAAAATTTCTGGTGTATGTGTTATTTCTTTTCCGCATTATATTTTATATAATTGAAATAATACAGGTTGTGCGTTCGTGATCATGAATTGGAAATCCAACCTTTGGTTGTTGATTGATATTGATTGATCCTTGGACATTGGTCTTTGGTACCGTCCAAGTATTCCTTGTATTTGATAAAGACTCACTATTGTTTTTTAGCTTGAGTGAAAATCAAATCAAGAGAGAGATATTAACTCCTTGAGATACTTTTATCTAGATTGAGTCTGACTGTCTTGTTGATTCTCTAGCAAAGTATTTCGGACTTAGTCCATACAGATTTCTAATCGAAATATTGGGTGGTGTTGTTAGACCCCCTCTTTTTCATCCCCAGAGACCATGCAACTCCTGACTGGAAGTGGATCTCTGTGAACTCTTTCATTATCCAGTCGAAGCTCCTCTGCTTCTATCTTTTCTTTGAAGATTTTTTCTAGCTTATTGCAGTCACTGGTCGGGTGGTGGACAAATCTGTGGTAGCGGAAATATTTGGGGTTTGCCATTTCCGCTTCGGTTGGTAGGCGCCTGGTAGGAGGTAGCCTGATGGCGTCGTCTTGGATCCACGCTTCCAAGAGTTCAATCACTTCCTCGATTGGGAAAGGGAAATCCAAGACATTTTCTCCAGCTTCTTGATGTCGCATGGGAGATTTAGTGGTGGTCTTCCGTGGATGAACTGCCTATCGTGCTGGCGATGCACGCTTGGATTGATGATCTTCCGTCGGAGCCTTCCTTTTTCCTCCTTCGTCTACCACGCTCACAGAGGAAAGACCAGTGTTGTATTGCTTATTGATGAGGCGTTTATTTCCTCGAGTTTCGCGTGTGTCCTCGCCTCTGGTTGGCATGGTTCTTTCCAACAACGCTGGTGCTGTTGTGGCCGACCGTTTCGCAGCTTCATGAAGTTCAGAGAATGTCTGGAATCGTAGATTCTCTAGTAAGGCGCGGTAGATGGGAATCATGCCATTGATGCAAGAATCCACCAATTGTTGTTCGGTCACGTTTGGGTCATGACAATCCAGTGCTTGAATTTTGTATCTTTTGACAAAATCATTCGGATGTTCGTTGTTTCGTTGGAACATCCTTCCTAGATCTGAGAAGGTAATTTGCTCAGACACAAAGAAGTACTTCTTGTAGAAAGTTGTAACCATATCAGACCAGTTGGAGATACTTCCTGGCGTAATGTTGTTGTACCATGTGTATGCTCTTCCAGTAAGTGATTTCGAAAATTCCCTCAAACAGAGAACGTGATTGTATTCGTGCTCTCCCAGGGACTCCAAGAATCGAGAAACATGTTCACGCGCATTACTGGTGCCATCATAGAGAGAGAATTGAGGGGAGAAGTACCCCCTTGGAAGAGGGATTCTTTGTACTTCCGGAGGATACGGGGGTTGATGTTGATACATGTACATGGAATCGCTTTTGTCCCGGTTTGGAAAAGTCGTTCCAAATATTCTCGCGTGACAAAATTGGACGGTTGATTTCTCTCCGCTGGAGTTCCCGGGCGAGTCTCTTCGTCTACAAAGGTGTGCCCCGTTGAGGTGCTGGCGCCAGGGGTATTGGAGGTGTTCCTCATTGGCTCTGGATGGCGTGATTCTTGTGGTAGCCGTTCTGTTAGTTCCTTGAGAAAAACAAGTACCTCCTTTTGAGTTGAGGCCATGTACGTTCGGGCTCTAGCAAAAACTTCTTGTCATTCCATCAAATCAGCAATAGTAATATAAGATCGGCTTCCTCTGGCTCCTCCAGTTTCTCGTCCTGACAACGGAGTAACTGCGGATCTGGTAACGGTTGGAGGTATCATACTTGACGAAACATTGGGAGCGGCGGCAGCGGCTCTGGCTCTGGTGATTGGAGGTCTAACACCTGAAGAAGCATTTTCCGCGGTAGAGGCTCTGTCTCTGGTAATCGAAGGCGTAACTCCTGAAGGAACATTCTCCATGTTGCTGGTGTTGACAGGTGGCGTATTAACACCACTGGAAGGAACATTAACACCGGGAATAACTTCAGCGCTAGTGTTCTCAGGGTTTGTTGTTCATACAGACCTGAGTTCTACCATCTTGAGATCGGGGTTGAAAGATAGAATCGGGAATTGAGAAATTGATATTGTAACCGAGAGATTAATCTCCCACTGTGGTCGCCAATTGTTTGAGGGTAAAAACTGTTTCTGCTGATTTCGGTAATTTCATGTGTGTAGGTGAGAAACGAGTCTAAATCCTAAACAATGTATTGCACGGGAGTACTTTTGATTCAAGAGATCAATCCGTACAATCCTGGCCTAAACCAAGACATGGTCGTTCCAGACTTGCTTCGGTCACAAAGTGAAGGAGAAGGGTTGGTCTTAGGGAGGGAAGCAAACAAAGTGTTGAGACCAGAATAGTTGATTCTGGAAGTGTGGGTGTTTCGTGACTTGTATCAGAAAGTATAACTGGCTAGCTGAATGAAAATCTATCAGATGATTTCTGGATGTTGTATTGTTCTCCTGACCAAAACTTATTGTTCGGTGGAAAATAGGTGAGACCTATTTATACAAGTCGCAACAAAACGTACCATGGTCTCGTAGGAAGTGGAAACGATTGAGTGGTGGAAGAAGGGAGTAACGGGTAACTCCTGGAATTTATGCTTCCATAATGAAGGATACGTTTTACACCATTACTTCTTGCCATTAATAACCACCCCGCTTTATGACGCTTTCTGTAACGGGCGTATTGCACGCCGCACGCTGTAAACCGCCAGACCAATACCCTGATGAGTATCCCCCAGTTTTGTGACATGTTTTGATGTCTCGAGTGTTTTCGTGGAAAACATGTAGCACTTTGCTACGTGTGGCAAGTTTAAAATTGAGAGGCTTGCCGTAGGTAAATAGTATATGTGATGCTAGGCTCGTTTTGGAAAGTTGCCTAAAACTTGTCACGAGCTGAACGGCTCGGTGGCGAATTTCGATGGCTGATATTACATCTCATGAGAAAGAGTGACCATTGATTATGGCCGCATCTTGTTGTATAGTGAAGTGGCGCCATTGGCATAGTAGCGCCTGGTGGAGCCATGGCATAACCGCATGTTAGTGGCATATGCCAATGGCGTATCCATGGCGTAGTGGCATGCCAATGGCGTAGTCGCGGCATAGCGGCATGATAGTAGTTGTGGCATGGTGGCATGCCAGTGGCCGTGGCATGGTGGCATGCCAGTGGCCGTGGCATGGAGGCATGCCAGTAGCCGTGGCATAGCGGCATGCTAGTGGTCGTGGCCTAGCGGCATGCTAGTGGTCGTGGCCTAGCGACATGCTAGTAGCTGTGGCATGATGGCATGCCAGTAACCATGGCGTAGCGGCATGCTAGAGGCCGTGGCCTAGTGACATGCTAGTAGTTGTGGCATGGTGGCATGCCAGTAGTTGTGGCATGGTGGCATGCCAGTGGCCGCGGCGTTGTAGCATGGCCAAAGTTTAAGATTCGACTTCGTGACTAAAGTTAGGGCTTGGCGCCGTGGACAAGGCTAGGTCTTGGGCATGGCCAAGGGTAGGTCTTGGCGCCGTGGCCAAGGCTAGGTCTTGGCGGCATGGCCAAGGCTGGAGCTTGGCGTCGTGGCCACTTTAGGGTTTGGCACTGTGGCCGAAATTAGGCGCCGTGGCCAATTTAGGGTTTGATGCCGCGGCCAAATGTTAGGGTTCGGCGGCGTGGTCGCTCAAAAAGTTTCCACAAGCTATTAGTTTAGTGGCGAACTTGGATGGATGAGATTGCATCTCAGGAGGAAAGGTAGCCTTCGATCATGGCTACCTTTAATTGGCAGTGGCGCCTTTAACTTGCGCTAATGGCATCGCGGTATGGCTGGCATGGCTCGTGCATGCCTTCGGCTCGGTTGCGCGCGTATCCATTTCCATTGAAATTTTGGCACGTTGGTGTGGAAATCTTGCCTAAATTAGGGTTTGGCTTGTCGAAACCCTAATTAGCTTATATGGCACGTCGCATGGGGTGAGTGGCCATGTTTGGCGCGTTTGACATGTGCATCTGGCATGTGTGTCTGGTATGTGCGTTTGGCATGTTTGGCATGCCGGTGCATTTTTGGGAAACCAATTGGCTTTGCGGCCATCTGGCGATGTTTCCTTCTTTTCAACACTGTGGCGAGTTTAAAGTAACCTGATTGGTCAATGTAAGAGGGCCGGCCAGGCATGGGCGTCGCTACACTTCTGTGTGAGTGTGGCGGTTTTAGAGCGGCCTGATTGGTCGATGGGAAGTGGGGCCGGCAAGCTAGGGCGTGTCCACACTTACAGTGCGTTGTGGCGGATTTAATCGCTTAGTTTGGCTAAGCATAGTTTTTTGACCAACGGGGTGCGAAACCCTAATTTTGCAAATTAGTCGGGTTTATGAGGTTTTTGTGAGTTACCACAATAATTGGCTGGATTTTGTATGCTGCCACAAAAATCCTTATCTACAGAATGCAGTGTGCTTTCCATCTGAGCATTTCGTGCGATGGCGTTAACTTTGGTACTTGGAGGTTCATGCTACTCCGCTGCGAGTGAACATAAATCCGTCATGCCATACCGATATTAAGGGTTCTGCCGGGGAACATAGCACAGGAAAGTACTCAGAGAGTCTTGTATTGTCGAGGTGCCGAAATTTACCGAGTGTTTGGGATGGTTGCTACATTCGTCAGTCTGGATAAATTTCATGTAAATATATCGAATGGCTCAATAAATATGCCGGTGGAGAGGTTAGCACTCACGACACCGTTTTCTTGCAGAGTGACGTCAGATGCAAGGTTTTACGATTTTAACCCTAAGCTAAAAACCACCATCAACAAATGGATAGGCAATATACTGGAAGTTTACGTAGACGACATGCTTGTCAAAAGCAAGCAAGCTAAGAATCACTTAGCGGACTTGAAGTAGATATTCGAAGCTATACGTAGCTACCACATGAAAGTAAATCCATAAAAATGTACGTTTGGAGTAACCTCAGGAAAATTCTTAGGCTACTTGATGACAAAAAGGGGAATAGAAGTGGACCCCGAAAAAGGTCAGAGCTATAATGGAAATGCCATCTCCAAAAACCTTGAAAGAAGTTCAAAAGTAGATGGGAAGATTCATAGCGAGATCATCAGACAAGTGTAAAGCATTCTGATGCAGGGGCATATTCTGATTAGTCATAAGTGTTCTCTATTTAGGACGTTTGCTAGTTTATCTGTTTCTGTCCGTTAGTCTAGGGTTTTCTCTCTTTAGGTTTTCTTTACTAGTATAAATAGGTTATTATGCCATCTCTTAGAAGGTGTACTTTATTATTGTTTTATGAAAATAATCGATAGATTATCAATGAGTAATTTGGTTGCTAGCCTTAGACTCAATTTATCAACGTCTTGTTGATTTCCTATTATTTTATTCTTCAATTTTTCGTCTTAGGTTAGCTTATGCCTATATGTTGCTATCCTAAGCTCATCAATTGGCGCTAGGACGAAAAACCCACAAACCCTAGCTAGCTATAATGGCAGGAAGAGTTAGAGGTGATGGAATAGGTACTAAAACTTATCCAGTAGAACTCAAAGAGATTAGAGTTATAGCTGAAAACATGTTTCCACAGTTAGAAAGGATGGATCAGAAAACCAAGTTGGAGAACTTGCTGCAACGGTTGGAAAGGCTAGAGCGACAGAGACGTGCCTTTAGATTCACCGGAAGGCGTTTCTAAAGTATATCAACATGAAGACACAATAGTCGATGAAAACCTTTTTCATAGACCTGTTATTCGTGAAGCAACACCATTCTCTTTATGTGAGAGTGAAGACGAACTTCTTGTTGTTCGTGAGGAAACACCATTATCATCGTATGAGAGTGAAGAAGATTGAGTTGTTGTAGACTGGGACTTACCGCCAGTTTACGATACTTATCCGGAAGATGAAGATCAAGTTTTTCTTACTTCAGATTGTGATGATCCTTTTGTCGGTAAAGACACAAGAATCGTAAGTATTTCTGTTGTTTATAAGAATCAAGCTTTATATGTGGTTGACAATCTTAATGCCAGGTCAGATTTTTATAAGTACAACAAAGAGTTTATTCTTAAAGGAACTTGTGGTGAGAATTGTACCGGTAAAATTCGTGGGCGAATTTTATCTAACAAAGAGAGGAGTATTATGGAGGAAGAGTTACCAAACATAGTAAGTACTCCAGTACTGTGTTATGATAATTCTATTCGTGAAACTCAGGTTAAACGCGCGGCACGGCCGATCAGTTCAGACTTGTATAAGAAAAAGTTTTGTCATAAGGAAACTTGTGCAGAAAATTATATGAGTAGAACTCGAGGTCGATTTATCTCAATTAGTGCGAGCAATACAGTGACTGAAGATTCCCTTGCAATGGACATGCATTACTCACGAGAGAGTGTAAAGAACTATGATCTGATGTTGGTGCAAGGTGAGATATTCAGTTGGACTATTACTACTGAACTATGCGAGGTTTCGTACAAATATCATCCGCAGCATGGCATTAATCCAGTAGCACTCTTTTTGGACCACCAAATTGGGGAGGAAAGAGAAGCTATGGATGAAAAGTTATCAGGGAATTTGAGAAGCATCATGTGTTATTATAGCACAACATTTCCCGTTAGTTATATTCAGATTGAAGAAGTTTTTGTACAGTGGACGACAACAACAAGTATAAGACGTCAAGTGCATTATTTTTACCAAGAGAATGAGGCAGCTCATGGCATAGAGGTCGCTTAACAGTAGCAAAGCTGGCTCATTGTGGACGAGAAGTGGCAGTTATTTTTCAGACTATGAAAGGCAAGGAAGTTTTACACCTAGAACTAACAGTTATCTTCATCCTAGCAGAAAAGAACTATTGGACAGTACGGACTATTATCAGGAGAAGGGTCAGAGAGAATTGACATCAAAAGTCATGTATTCTTTTGATATTAGTGATCCTAAATTCTTCTTTAATAGTGTTCTTGAGAAACTGGTCTCCTAGACAATGTCAGCTTACTGCTTCCTAGGCTAATATGCAATTCTAGTCACCAAGGAGTTTGTTTGGGTTTCGTCATTATGTGACTGTGTACTTTCGATTGCTAAAAGGAAATTGGTTGGCAGAGTAATTAGTAATAACGAGAAAGCGCGCCTAACTCGAGGAGCATGGGGAGAGATCAGGTGTTCTGTTATCCGAGATACTGCCAATACAATTGTAAAACAATTTGCAGATTGTACTGTCTCAACAGAGATATTTATGGCCCGAATGATGTAACCTCATGGAGCGTCAAACTCTTGAAAGGCTCTGAAGTTACAGCAAGAAGAGTTGTTGTCAACAAAGGACTTGTGCCTGTTTCTAGCGCCAATTAATGAGGTTAGGCTAGCAACATAAAGACATAAACTACCAATAAACAGAAAATTGAAGAATAGAACAATAGGAAATCAACAAGACGTTGATAAATTGAGTCTAGGGCTAGCAGTCCAATTAGTCATTGATAATCTAAAGATTATTTTCTTAAAATCAATAATAAAGTCTGCCTTCTAAGAGACGACCTAATAACCTATTTGTCAACAAAGGACTTGTGCCTGTATTTGAAGCCTTTCCCAAGAAAATGGGGGTTTTTCATGTTCTCCAACATGTGCAGTTATAGACAATCTTATTGTGAAGTTTTCGTTTACACCATGGTTATGATATCTGCAACAGAGAAGCGCATTGAGTTAATGCTAAAGGAGCTGGTGAAGAAATGGATAAGCTGCAAGGTTTCTACAAGGTGGTGTTCAAGCGGCAAGGTTTCTACAAGGTGGTGTTCAAGGTTTTTCCGCTACTGCGACCATATTTTCGGATTCAGAGGTTGTTTCTAGAAGTCAGTAAAGTTGGGTTCTCTTATATCAGTTAACCAAGAGCGAGAAGTCAGTAAAGTTGGTTTATTGGGAAACTAATGGTGCAATCAAATGTGTCGGAATTTCACCAGTTAACCAAGAGCGAGAAGAAGTTAATTTTTACTACCCTATGAACGTTACCAACTGTAGTCTTGAAGATGCATGTTCAGTTTACATTTACATGTTGAATTTCAAGGAGTGCTTGAGAAGGACGGATACTACAGTTGTTTATCATCTGCAAAAGAGTAGCGAGGGGAAGGTGGTAGAGATGCTCGTTGATGTTAACTTTTAGAGAAGTAGTTTTGATATACTCTTTGAGATGTTCAGTCTTCCTAACTCAAAAGACATGCGGAAGGAGTTACTACACTATCTCAGCATCATGGACTTTGCAACACACGACGAATGTGTGTTAATGACTGCTGCTCTTGCAAGAAAGCTTCATCCAGTTTCACTTTATCCAGAACAAATGATGAAAGTTCATTGTCTAATGTGCTTTATGGGTTTTGTTTTTGATAGAGGAAGGTCAAAACAAAAGATGGAAGTGACTGATCTCACATTAGCAAGGGTGAATCGAACCAAGATTCAGGAGTATCTTACTACGGCAGAAACAAGAAAGCATGATTCCAGTCCATCTTGTTGGTTACCAGCAAAGAAGAGCTACAGTTTTTTGCTACAACCGTGGTTAAAATTAGTGACTGTTTTCTTAGAGAGTTTGGTCACCTTTTGGCTAGAACATCTAGTTGCAGTCCTGAGTAACTCGTCACCTGTTGATGTTCTAATAGTACTAGATGGAAAGGAACGATTAGTAATCAGCAGAACTCACAAGCTGGGTAAGCTAACATTTCCTGGATGTAACCAGTAGTCAGATTACTGGCAAGCACACAATGGCGACAACTTTTAATCGACGGTATAAGGGATTACAAGGAAACTCAAGTAGAAATTTGTTACTAGCTCGGACCAGATATTAGCACATGTGAAGAGTCGAAGTGGGGTGATGGAGTCATTACTTGTTATTGGCATATCTAAATCAGGAATCAGAAATGAAGATTTGGGTTTCGCATTTGATTGTTGGAAAGCAGCAAAGATATCATATGGTGCATTGAACATGTCTATAAAACATTGTAATGTGCATCATACATATATTGCTACAGGTCATCTAAGGCATAAGAAACTTCAAGGAGAACAGGATGCGGTATTGTTTAAGGATGTAACTAGTTTTGTTTTCGATCACGAAAAGGCACAAGAGACATTACGGATTTACGCACAATTTATAAAGCATATCATCGGAGTTGAGATTTCTTTCAACCCGGGGTGTTGATGCAGGGGCATATTCTGATTAGTCATGAGTGTTCTCTATTTAGGACGTTTGCTAGTTTATCTCTTAAGAAAGGGCGTTTTTGTCCGTTAGTCTAGGGTTTTCTCTCTTTAGGTTTTCTTTACTAGTATAAATAGGTTATTAGGTCGTCTCTTAGAAGGCAGACTTTATTATTGATTTTAAGAAAATAATCTTTAGATTATCAATGAGTAATTTGGTTGCTAGCCCTAGACTCAATTTATCACCGTCTTGTTGATTTCCTATTGTTCTATTCTTCAATTTTATGTTTATTGGTAGTTTACGCCTTTATGTTGCTAGCCTAGTCTCATCACATTCTTCGACACTCTAAGAAATGGAAGTCGATCCATGTGGACTACGAAATGCGAACAAGCCTTTCAAAAGATCAAAGAATACCTAGCATCCGTACTCATTTTGCAAAAGAGGGAGCCAGGTGAAGTACTTACTCTCTATCTTGCGGAAACCAGCTACGCTATAAGCGCGATA
Source organism: Papaver somniferum (assembly GCF_003573695.1). Lineage (NCBI taxonomy): Eukaryota > Viridiplantae > Streptophyta > Magnoliopsida > Ranunculales > Papaveraceae > Papaver > Papaver somniferum. The sequence continues at coordinate 113,510,585 of NC_039367.1, forward strand.
TTCGTACGGGCCCAAGCACAAGGAGAAAAGCCCGTCTATTACATCAGTAAAACGCTCAACCCGGCAGAGCGAAACTATACCAAGGTGAAGAAACTCATATACGCCTTAGTATTTTCCTCAGAAGCTAAGAACATATTTCGACGCGCATACCATCTGTGTCTTAATGAAGGCCCAGATAATTCAAATCCTCGACAACACTGATAGGGTGAGAAGATTAGCAAAGTAGAATGCGCAGATCAAGCAGTTTCAAATAATATTTGAAACAAGGAAGGCTGAGAAATCGCAAATACTAGCTGACTTTTTGGTAGACCTACCTCTCAGCGATGAAGCAGATGTAGACGATATCCCAGGAATGGAGGAAGAAAAAGAAGACCTGAAGACTTGCTAGAGCCTCAGAATCTATGAATATGGGAAATCTTTGTGGATGGTTCCTCTAACAGAGAAGGTGCAGGCATAGTGATTGTAATAAAACCCCCCACAGGAGATCGACTCATCTACGCCTTCAGGCTAGAATTTGAAGAATACACCAACAACATCGCGTAGTATGAGGCAGTAATACATGGCATCCGTTTAACAAGAGATCTAGGCATATCAGACATTCGATTAACTAGTGACTCACAGTTGGTCATCAGGCAGATTGAAATTAAGTATCAAACTTTTGATCTTGTGCTATCTGGGTACCTCAAGCTAGCTCAGGAGCACGCATTCCACATCAACAACGTAACACTCGGACATGACTGTTTGAAGGATAATATGCATGCAGATGCCTTGGCATATATATCCTCTATACTAAGGGATAAGAATGCTTCGGATGTTCAAATAGGAAGGTTATACGAACCGTCGATCGAAGGACCAATCCCGGAAGGTGAAGAAACAATGGCTCTATATGTATCAGAAGAAGAATCGGAGGGGTCAGACGAGATGGAATCTTATACAAGAAATCAATCCTTGGACCATTCATGCGATGCTGTAGATGGTGAAATTTGGATAAGGGGAAAAAGCGTCATTTTAAGACCATGGACAAAACTCATCTCTCACGGGAGAGATTAAACCCTTGGTCCTCAAGGAACCTACATCCATGATTTTTAGTATACGTCCCCGCGAGACACTGCTGGTCGTCATGCCGTGATTCCTAGCGCACTTCCTCGACGAGATACTTCTGGTCACGTTGGTTATGTAGAGCGTAAAACGTCCCCGGTAGACTTATGAACCAGAATAGCCACAATTCCAGCATGTCTTCGCAATACGCAGCTGATTGTGATGCCATGATTCCTAGTATACATCCTCGACGAGATACTGTTGGTCATATAGGCTCTGTAGATGCGTAAAAACGTCCTCGGCGGACTTATGACCCAGAGAGGAGACATACATGTCTCCTGTAAGCACGATTCACCCTATTTGAGATCAAGGACTGATTCCTAGTACATCATCGCGAGATATATTGTTCATGTCTGCTCTAGGCTCTGACTCTATTTACCGAGGCTTCTGAATACTTCCTAGTACATCCCCAACAGATAAACTGCTTATTCTGCCTCCGGGCCCTTTCGACAGACTCCTAAAACATCCTTTCGAGATACACTGGTCTTGTTGGCCCCATCATATGGACACACAGTTTATTCCTAGCACATCTCTGTAAGATACTGAAAAAGCGGGGGTATAACAACCACACCTAATAATTTGTTTGGCAATATGTATGGACTAACTCCAATATACTTTCAAGAGAATCAACTAGACAGTCAGACTCAATCTTAAGAAAAGTATATCAAAGAGTTATATCTCTATTTCTCAATTCAATCCGTAATCAAACAAATAGGAATTTGTGAGCCCGATTGAATATAAGAAATAACTTGGACGGTATCAAAAACCAATATCCAAGGTCGGATTCCCAATTGATTGAACTTACGTACAATCTGCGATATTTCAACTATAAAGATAAACAATACAATGCGGAAAAGAAATAACACAGACACCAGAAATTTTGTTAACGAGGAAACCGCAAATGCAGAAAAACCCCGGGACCTATTCCAAAATAAACACACACTGATTATAAGTTGTGACACCAATTTCCTACTACCTATTCAGACTAGATGTAATACCTGATTCAGCTATATTCAAGCACTTATAGAACTCCTATCAGAACACCGATTCTCTTTAGGAATTTTCCTCATATAACTTCTAGCAGAACACAAATTCTTTTTAGAAGTTATTCCCGAAAATCTTTTGGAAGAATAAAGTTCTCTTCAAAAGATACAATAACACGGTTGATATTTTTCGATCTTTTGTTTTCACAAAACACCGATTTGATTTCCCTTTAGACGTAAATCAAGGTTCTGGAAATCTTGTGTTTGTTTCGAACCACTACCACATAAAAGTGGAGATACCGAAACAAACTTGTAGATTAGGGTTTTAACTTACAATCAGTATGTGTACACACAGGGAGTCCGTGAACCTGATTTCCGTAAGTGAACTTGGGCGATTCCAAAGATCAATTTCCAAGTTAAGAAAACCCTAATAATTCTACAACAAGAACAACTAGAATAAATCTAGAGATATCTTGTTTAAAACTTCTTAAGGATTTTTACGAGATACCTTAATCGAAGTTTTCTGTCTAGCTTCCGATTTCGACTAACAAGTGTTGGTATACGATCGGAAACTGAAATCTATCAAAACCTAGAGTTTATGATCAACAACTCCTGAATGGTTTTATATCAGAAGAGAAAACCTTAGAATAGACAAGAGGTGAAAAACCTAGATTACAAGTTGTATAATCAATCATGAAAATTAAATCCAACTCGGATTTGTGATCCCCAATACAAAGAATTTTATCTCACTCTTGTTCACGAAGAACAGAAGACATGGAAAATAATCTTATGAAGCTTACACAAATTTTCCAAAGGGAATGAAAAACGTGTAGCACTCAACAATGCTTTATTTATAGTGAAAGGTAACTTGAAAGCTACGCAAAGCTATTTTCCTTTTTCAAGACTCTCCTAATTTTGGGAGTCTTTCCTAAGTTACAACTCTTGCCAAAATAATTAAATAAATAATTAATTAGCAAATATTGTATTTATGTGAATAAATCACATTTTAACTTAGGAAGGAATCACAAACATGTTAATATGATAATCAAATATTTTTGGAGTAATAGCTATCTTGCCTAGATAAAGAAACATCAAAAACATGACAAAAAATGGCTTATAGTCGCGTAATTGGGCTCAAGTCCGTGAACCGTTACAAACAGTTCATGGATTGTTTCCTACTAACGAACTGTAATAATTACAGCAACACTTATAATTGTTACATTAATAAATCACTCATAACTTCATCGTCATAACTCGGAATTGAGTGATTCTTTGCTCGTTGAATTCGTAAGTGTTTGTACCCAAAATAAATTCTAGGCACAAAACACGATGATTTGATGATTACTAAATAAATTAGGGTTATGAAACAAATTGAAGAAAAATAAAGAGATACAAGAATTTAACGTGGTTCGGCAAGTTGTGCCTACGTCCACGGTGGAACACCATAGGGGATAAATTGTATCGATATGTGGTTTACAATTTTATGGTTAGCAAACCTAGAATTCCCCCTCCTTTGAGCTGGATTTTGGCCTCTATTTATAGGAAAAAAACCCTAATCTGGTTCCATAATAACCCTAAATTTGTAATTATCGAAAATAACCACCTGGATTTGTACTTATCCTTCAATATTTGTGTCTATCCTTGAAGATCCATGTCTATCTTGAAAGATTCTTGTATATCTTCACATGATTTGAGCTTATCTTGAAAGATCCTTGCATATCTTTACAAGATTTGTATATATCTTGAAAGATCCTTGTATATCTGCACAATATTTGTATCTATCTTGGAAGATTCTTATCTATCTCCCAAGATTTATGTATATCTCAAAATGACTTCAAAAATAAGTCGTTTGGGCTTCCATAATAAGCTAGACCGGGCTTCCACAATAATCCATGTGGTTTTCCTCAATAAACCCACGTGTTGGTTTCCTCAATAAACCAATTGGGCTTCCTCAATAAGTCATGTGGGTTTCCTCAATAAACCCACGAGTTGGTTTCCAAAATAAACCACTGGATTACTTTGATAACCCAATCGGTCTTCTTTAATAAGCCATTTTTGGTTTCGTTAATAAACCACTGGGTTACCTTGATAACCCAGCCCGGCTTCTTTAATAAGCCATTTTTGGTTTCCTTAATAAACCACTGGTTACTTTGATAACCCAGTCGGGATTCTTTAATAAGCCATTTTTGGTTTCCTTAATAAACCACTGGGTTACCTTGATAACCCAGTCGGGCTTCTTTAATAAGCCATGTGGGTTTCCTCAATAAACCCACATTATACCCATATCAAATAGCTTGTGCGGTTCGCACGTTTACTATTTTAATAGGGTACAAACATCGCCCCCTCTTAATTCTCAACTTGTTGAATAATTAAGAAGAGTATAATCCCGACTGTCCGTCGCAGCGTGCCTACGTCATCTTGCCGCGAATTTAGCGTTGCTAACTTTTCGGAGTGCGCCCGGGTTTATGACAACATTTCTAAGTATATCAATTATACTTAAAATTTCCATGCACCCTCATACTGCAGGTACCTAGCACACTGGAAACACGTTCAAAGTACCAATAGTGTACTAAAAAATTTCTTATATAAATTTACGCACGTACCGACATGTGAGGCTTGACGTGTAGATGTGCTCTCTGTTAGCACTTCCTTGTTTTGACATGGAGTTAGTGACCAGCCACTTTGTTGTTTCTCTTTCATCGAATAGCATTTTATTTATCTGTTTTCCACGTGTTCGAATTCTTTAAACAAGTTGCTTTTCATTGCATGCTCGGGGTCACTTTAGCCGCCCCCTATATCTGTAGAGATATTCCCGAGTAGAAAAGACGCCCCCATGTGAAGTAGGAACTAGATCTATTATATCCGTTCCTCGCTTGCTAGATGGCTCTAGGATTATGATCATGTATCTTTTCTGTTGCCATCTTATTTATGGTTCTATCGTGATTTTTCTTTTGGAATCGCCCTCAAGCGTGAGTAGAGACATTACAAAGACGCCCCCAACTGTGATAACCTGTAATAAAATTTTCTCACGTGCTAGGCGATAATTTTTTCCATGTGGTGGATTTGTGACGCTCGAGAGCTAGTCGAGTCTTGAAAGGAATGCAGTGTGTGCTTGCGGCTGGGGCAAGGCTTTTTGCTCGCAACGTAACAAGGCTGAAGCGCTCGCTGCTCGGACAGGCTGTATGTTGCTTGTGTTGAGTACGATTCTTTGGACCAATATCGGGCATTGGGATCGTGGTTGAGACGAGACTTTATGCTTGCCAAGGTGCAAGTCTTTCATACTCGCGTGCAAAGCGAGATTTTATGCTTGCGATAAGAGCAAGACTTATGTGCTCACGTGCAAGGTGAGTCCTTAGGTTCTTGCGATGTGATGCAAGGCTAGATATTGAAGGGTCTAGGAAATCCTCATCTCGTATTTGATCATATCGCTGATCACCAACCTCGAAATCGATTATGTCGTTATCCACGAACCTCGAACTCGATCATGTTGTTGCCCCAAGTGCATATAAATGTTTCTCTAATACAGAAACTTTTGCTTCCATGTTGTAGTGAATCGAAAGACGATTCCAACGAGCCAAAAATCACTCAATTCGGACTTAAAACGAAGAAGTTATTGACGAAACAAAATTTTAACGAACCACGCGTGTTGTTGCATACGTGGCAGTGTTGACTGGATTGAAAACTGACATGGCACTGCTGACTAGGATGGCGGCGCTGACGTGGCAACATCAGTTGTTGACGTGGAACACATGTGCTGACGTGGCACCGTGGTGACGTATCCGAACTTGCTGACGTGGAACTCAACAATATTCTTTTCGCTGACGTGCCATGTCCCACTTACGTGGCGCGATATTGCTGACATAGCACCATGCTGACAAGGCAATGCTGACTAGGATGCGGCGGCTGATGTGGCAAGACCATGTGTTGACATTGTAAGATCAGATGCTGACGTGTCTCCCATTTGATAACGTGGCGTAGCTGACTAGGATGGCAGCACTGACGGGGCGATACTGACTAGGATGTCGGCGCTGACGTGGCAACGCTGACTAGGATGTGGCGCTGACGTGGCGAGACTAGTCGCTGACGTTGCAAGATCATATGCTGACGTGGCACCCATTTGCTAGCTTGGCGTAGCTGACTAGGATGGCAGCGCTGACATGGCGATGCCGACTAGGATTCGGTGCTGACGTGGCAACACCAGATGCTGACTTTGCAACATGTTGACGTGTCGTGAATTTGCTGACGTGTCGTTGCTGACTGGGTTGTCTCCTGATGAGTCAGTAGGTTGGACCGAATCGGTTTCGGCTCGATTGGACCGATGACACGTGTTTGTCTCTGTATAGCTGAACCTGTTTGAACCGGTACTTTAAACCGAAAGCTGGATCGAGACTGGACAGATCGTACGGATAAGATTTTCTGAATCTGACGAACCCGATTAGCTGAATCTGCGGATGTACGTGAGGCTGGACATATCTGGCTGTACAAGAGAAAAGCGTTGTACTTTGTCTGCAACTCTTATATCTGTTACTCCTTTTGTAACGCTCTCTGCTTCAACGTATCGCAACAGTTTCTTCATCTGATTTGCAACACTTTCTGCTACTTCGCAACAGTTTCGCTTGAACCTTAATTTATTATTTTTGTTGATATTGCATGGAATCTCGTACATGATTTTTCCAAGACTTCTCTCATTGGTAAAACTCAATCGTTTACTCGAATCCCCTTAGTCGACGCCAATGTTTGTACCCAAAATAAATTCTAGGCACAAAACACGATGATTTGATGATAACTAAATAAATTAGGGTTATGAAACAAATTGAAGAAAAATAAAGAGACACAAGAATTTAACGTGGTTTGGCAAGTTGTGCTTACGTCCATGGTGGAACCCCGTAAGGGATAAATTGTATTGATATGTGGTTTACAATTGTATGGTTAGCAAACCTAGAATTTCCCCTCATTTGAGTTGGATCCTGGCCTCTATTTATAGGCAAAAAACCCTAATCTGGTTCCATAATAACCCTAGATTTGTAGTTATCCAAAATAACCACCTGGATTTGTACTTATCCTTCAATATTTGCGTCTATCCTTGAAGATCCATGTCTATCTTGAAAGATTCTTGTATATCTTCACATGATTTGAGTTTATCTTGAAAGATCCTTGTATATCTTCACAAGATTTGTATATATCTTGAAAGATCCTTGCATATCTACACAATATTTGTATCTATCTTGGAAGATTCTTATCTATCTCCCAAGATTTGTGTTTATCTCAAAATGACTTCAAAAATAAGTCTTTTGGGCTTCCATAATAAGCTAGACTGGGCTTCCATAATAAGCATGTGGGTTTCCTCAATAAACCAACGTGTTGGTTTCCTCAATAAACCAATTGGGATTCCTCAATAAGCTATGTGGTTTCCTCAATAAACCCACGAGTTTGTTTCCTCAATAAACCACTGGGTTACCTTGATAACTCAGCTGAGCTTCTTTAATAAGCCATTTTTGGTTTCCTTAATAAACCACTGGTTACCTTGATAACCCAGTCGGGCTTCTTTAATAAGCCATTTTTGATTTCCTTAATAAACCACTGGGTTACCTTGATAATCCAGCCAGGCTTCTTTAATAAACCATTTTTGGTTTCCTTAATAAACCACTGGGTTACCTTGATAACCCAGCCGGGCTTCTTTAATAAGCCATGTGGGTTTCCTCAATAAACTCACATTATACCCATATCAAATAGCTTGTGCGGTTCGCACGTACACTATTTTAATAGGGTACAAACAGTAAGTTCATTCAATATAACATGAGAATCTTTCCAGGGATAAAGGTTATTGTCACAAAAGTCGTGGCTCTAATAACCTCGAGTATATATACATAAATGTACATTTACCGTCATAGGAATTTTTCCATAGAGTGAGCATTTGTTTCGATAGATTAGAAAGGTAGAATTGAAAAAGGATCTGAATGAAATCAATTACCACATACCTTTGTTGATGAAGTCCTTGTTTATGTCTTCTTGTAGTCTTCAAACTCCATCCATCAAGAATAGCTTCGATTCTACTTCTTAGACTTAATCTAGTCTGAAACTATCTTTAGTATACTAAATCAAGAATGCATTTTGGCAACTAAAATTGACAACTAACTTGACATACCAACAATAGTGGGTTCAACTGAGCAATGCTCTAACAATCTCCCCCTTTGTCAATTTTAGTGAAAAACCATTTTACATATGGATTGTATTTGTTAAAAGCATTACATCTCCAAAATCCGACATGTTTGATTTCTTGGTTCTTCAACTATACGTGTGTTCATCCTGTACTTGTTGAAGATCCATCATAGTATCATTACGCAATATCAAAGTTCAATTGTATCACAACTTTGAAAATAATACAACGGTGATATGTACCACTCCACCTTAGTCAATACTCCATCTCACATGAAAACCACTCCCCCTTACATAATGATCCGTAAACCATATGTATATGTAGTATGAACTATAAAATAATTCTCCCCTTTTTGTCAATATAAATTGGCAAAGGTACGAAAATTGTGGGATCATAATGAAATTCTCAAAGAGATTATTCATGACTAAAAGAGAACATATCAACTTTACTTTAGATGATATCACAGAGCCGAAACTTAGTGACTTCATCAAGGAGTTTATTAAGATACGCGTTAACCCCTACATGTTCCACAACCGCTTCTCCCCTCAAAGATATAGCAATTAAGCACAAGTTCATTTAAGAACTCTCCCCTATAAAATGTCATTCCCGAAATAATCAACAAGAGTGACCTTTATCCAGGGAGAAGGATTTATATATTGGATTTTAGAAATCCCAAAAGGAGATACGAGCTAAGGACCAATCATTGAAAGTTTCTCATGAGATTGTGTTACTAAAAAATAGAACTATCTCATGGTAATAATACACAATATGTAATCATGAAGATCAAGTATTGTGATCATCTTTTTTAAGATACAAACTTGTATAAACAAGAATTGATATTCTTAGAAGGAAGAACAACCTTTTCCACAAGGATTTACACCAAGAATGGTTACCATAAGTGTATGAAAAAGTTTCTTTGACAATAAAAACCAACATCCAATGGATCTGATTATTGCTTCTAACCTGTTATACTTAGTAATTTCAATCACAAATCAAGTTAGGTAATTAAGAATCATACACGTGGTATTTAGCCATATTCATCTTAACCATAACTAGTTCAAATGACTCAAATGAAACTAGTTAGAGAGTTGTTCAATTGCTTAGATTTCATAGAAGTATACAAGACACAATTGAAGCAAAATCGGTTTGATTCACTCGAACCAATTCATAAACATTATAGCCACGGTTTGCAAAGATTGCATTCCTTATTATATAAATATTATAGTTCATGAACAAACCGATTTTAGAAAGTAACCTACTTAAGTATGCAAACGGGTACGCGTACTTAAGTAACCTGATTGAGTTTGTTTTTCACTTTCAAACTCTAGCAGAAATCCACGGACGTGAACCTTCCGCCAGTATGCGTACGAGTACGCATACTTACCCAGAGTTCCAACAACCGCCAGTACGCGTACGGGTACGCATATTTTGGGTTCCCGGTTTTGGACTTTTACACAAATGTGAGAACACACTATGTTTATATCCAAAGATGGTTACATGTTCTAAACTCTCAATTCAATCATTGAAACTTTCTTAGAGGATGTTATATAGTTGTTATTTCATCAAAGCAATTTTCAAGTTATTGAAATAATCAACATGACTTTCGTCACGAGTAAAGATGAACTTGGTTAAAGCGAAAGCTTACCAACACATATTTCGATAAATATGTAAGCGAGTTAAACTCAGCTCAAAACAATAAATTGTTCCACATATTCAAAAATTACCCAACATAATATGTGCGCCCCAATTTTTTTTGCAATCCTCGCCGCATTTACTAGGGATTCTTGGTGAGGATGCACTTCCAACACAATCAGGTTGTGTTGAGGTGAACAAAATCTTGCTCACCACAGGTATCCGAAACAAAATCATGCATGGACTCTAGGAATTTAACAACTTCCTTGAAACTTTCAATAACTGTTCCACACCTTTTTAAGATGTTATCCCTTGTCGAACTCGTTTCTGGGAGATCCTTCTTAATAGTACTCGTTTCTTTATTGATCTTCTTTGGTACCCATTTTTGAGTATCTTTTAGAGCAACGTATTTCTTTTTTTCCCCAATATAATTATGAAACTTCTTGGAGGGAATACTAGAATAACTGAAATTATGAGACTCAGTTTTTCTCCAGTTTGGAACATCATATCTGGTTTTATCTCGTTTAAGATATCTGCAATTCCTTTGCAAGTGACCTGGTTTTCCACAATAAAAGCAATGTTTAGTAGAATGGAAAAAGTTATGTTTAGTATTACCTGAATGTGTATGTGCTTGCTTTGGAGCTTGACAAAATTTCTTCTTTTCGTCATCGGCAGTTGGTAGAGATACTTCACTTTTGTCAACCGTGGAAGGTTTTGGTTTAGAAGAATCTTTCGCTCTGACAAATTTTACCTCTTTGCAAATACCAGGAGCGTCTATTCCTTCATATCCCAACCTCGTGTATCACGATGAATTCTACATGCTCCCAATATCGAGGTTAATTTTTCTGAGATGCTATTTCTAGACAAACTCTCTTCTAAGCTTGAGCTTTCTTCTTCCAACCTTTTGACCTTTCCGAGCGCAATAACTAGATCATTCTTGGATGATTCACATTGAACTTTGAGATTTTCTCGTTCCGAATCAAATAAAAATTTCATCTCAATGTTCTCCAAGTTATCTAGCTTTGCTTGAAGAGTAATTTCCCGATCTCGACTTCCGAAAATTTCTTCTTTAAGCATTCATATTTCGCTGAGATAATCTCTTGCACCAATAGAATCAAGTTGGTCTTGCAAGTCTTTATTCTGACTACAAAGTCTGTCATATTTAACTTTCTCACTGAAAATGGTGCTTTCAGCTTCCGAGAGTTTCTGATGACATTTCTTAAGGAGATTATTAGCAACTGGATCTACATGGAACACTTCTTCGTCAGAATCAGTATCCGAAAGAATTTTTCCAGAAGCTAATGAAACCTTTCCTGCGTACTCTTGGTGATCATAATATTCAGGTCCATCATCAAGAGTAGGCAAAGCTGCTGCATATGCCGATTGTCTACGTCTCCAGCTAGGACATACTGAAGAAAGGTGTCCGAAACCACGACAGTTAAAGAATTGTACATCATCATTAGGAGATGTTGCATCTTTAGAAAAACTCTTTTTGCTGCCTCTCAAGATTTTTCTAAATTGTCGTGGAGTAACATCCTTAGCATCTGGCGAACCAGGTTTATCCTTAGAGGATTCAGAATTGTTTGCAGCTTTTAAATAAATCACTTCTTTTCCAGACCGGTGTTCATTGTCAAAGATATTTAACTTTTCAACAAGAGTATTTCTGGAGAGTGTAGAAAGATCATTTGATTCTTCAATGACATGTTTCTTAGACTCGTATCTTAATGGTAGAGACCTGAGAATTTTGCACACAATAACTTTCTCCAGAATAGTTCTTCCTAATGAATATGAGGAGTTAACTATTTGAGAAAGTCTTTGGTTAAACTCATCGAAGGTTTCATCATCAGACATGCGAAGGTTTTCCCACTTAGAAGCTAGATTTTGAAGCCTTGCTTCTTTCTCTGCGGCATTCCCTTCGAATACGGTTTCTAAGATATCCCAAGCATCTTTAGACTTATTACATGTAGTCACGTGGTGTTGAAGATCTGGGGTTATGGCATGGATGATAGCATTTAATCCTTCAGAATTTTTCTTTGCAGCAAGAATCTCAAGATCATTATAATCACCAATATCCTTTGCAACAGTTACATCGTCTATTGTAACTAATAGAGGAGTATAGACATTAACACTACGAACCCAAGATTGAAAATCTCGCGCTTGTATAAAAGCACGCATAGCAATTTTCCACCATAAATAGTTCGTGCCGTCAAAGACTGGCGGTACGTTTATAGAGATAGCACTTCTATCCATAAAAATCATATTGCTTCAAACACAGACTTATAAGGTCTTAGCGTGTTTGCATGCTCTTATACCAATTGAAAAAGCGGGGGTATAACAATCACACCTAATAATTCGTTAGGAAATCTGTATGGAATAACTCCAATATACTTTCAAGAGAATAAACTAGACAGTCAGACTCAATCATAAGAAAAGTATATCAAAGAGTTATATCTCTATTTCTCAATTCAATCCACAATCAAACAAATAGGAATTTGCAAGCCCGATTGAATATAAGAAATAACTTGGACGGTATCAAAAACCAATATCCAAGTGTCAATTAATTTAATCAACAACCAAAGGTCGGATTCCCAATTGATTGAACTTATGCACAACCTGTGATATTTCAACTATAAAGATAAACAATATAATGCGGAAAACAAATAACACAGACACCATAAATTTTGTTAACGAGGAAACCGCAAATGCAGAAAAATCCCAGGACCTAGTCCAAAATAAACACACACTGATTATAAGCTGTTACACCAATTTCCTACTACCTATTCAGACTAGATGTAATACCTGCTTCAGTTGTATTCAAGCACTTATAGAACTCCTAGCAGGACACCGATTCTCTTTAGGAATTCTCCTCATATAACTTCTAGCAGAACACAAATTCTCTTTAGAAGTTATTCCCGAAAATATTTTGGCAGAACAAAGTTCTCTTCAAAAGATACAACAACATGGTTGATATTTTTCGATCTTTTGTTTTCACAAAACACCGTTTTGATTTCCCTTTAGATATAAATCAAGGTTCTGGAAATATTGTGTTTGTTTCGAACAACTACCAGATAAAAGTAGAGATACCGAAACAAACTTGTAGATTAGGGTTTTAACTTACAATCAGTATGCGTACACACAAGGAGTCCGTGTACCTGATTTTCGTAAGTGAACTTGGCGATTCCAAAGATCAATTTCCAAGTTAAGAAAACCCTAATAATTCTACAACAAGAACAACTAGAATAAATCTAGAGATATATTGTTTAAAACTTCTTAAGGATTTTTACGAGATACCTTAATCGAAGTTTTCTTTCTAGCTTCCGATTTCGACTAACAAGTGTTGGTATACGATCGGAAACTGAAATCTATCAAAACCTAGAGTTTATGATCAACAAATCTTAAATGGTTTTATATCAGAAGAGAAAACCTTAGTACAAACAAGAGGTGAAAAACCTAGATTACAAGTTGTATAATCAATCACGAAGATTAAATCCAACACGGATTTGTGATCTCCAATACAAATAATTTTATCTCACTCTTGTTCACGAAGAACATAAGACATGGAAAACAATCTTATGAAGCTTACACAAATTTTCCAAAGGGGATGAAAAACGTGTAACACTCACCAACGCCTTATTTATAGTGAAAGGTAACTTTAAATCTACGCAAAGCTATTTTCCTTTTTCAAGACTCTCCTAATTTTGGGAGTCTTTCCTAAGTTACAACTCTTTCCAAAATAATTAAATAATTAATTAGCAAATATTGTATTTATGTGAATAAATCAAATTTGAACTTAGGAAGGAATCACAAACACGTTAATATGGTAATCAAATATATTTGGAATAATAGTTATCTTGCCTAGGTAAGGAAACATCAAAAACATGACCAAAAATGGCTTTTAGTCACGTAAATGGGCTCAAGTCCTTGAACCGTTACAAACAGTTCATGGATTGTTTCCTACTAACGAACTGTAACAATTACAACAACACTTATAATTGTTACTTTAATAAATCACTCATAACTTCATCGTTATAACTCGGAATTGAGTGATTCTTGGCTTGTTGAATTCTTAAGCTCATTCACTATAACATGAAAACCTTTCCATGGATGTAGGTTATTGTCACAAAAGTCATGGCTCAGATAACCTCGAGTATATATACATAAATGTACATTTACCGTCATATGAATTGTACCATAGAGTGAGCATTTGTTTCGATAGATTAGAAAGGTAGAATTGAACAAGAATCCAAATGAAATCAATTACCACATAAATTTGTTGATGAAGTCCTTGTTGATGTCTTCTTGTAGTCTTCAAACTCCATCCATCAAGGATAGCTTCGATTCTACTTCTTAGACTTAATCTAGTCCGAAACTATCTTTAGTATACTAAATCAAGAATACATTTTGGCAACTAAAATTGACAACTAACTTGACATACCAACACTAGTGGGTTCAACCGAGCAATGCTCTAACAGATACGTTGGTCAAAGACAAGTGAGCCAAAGTCTCGCGGAGACATTAATCGGTCGTACAAAGACTTTTCTCTCTCTTTAGGACGAGTCCCAGCTAAACACAGAGAGATTCGAATCCATTAATAAAATATTCGTAGAGAGTTTGGTCCGTCCTTAAAATCTCATAGAGATTCACATCTCTCTGCAAAATCTCGGAGAGATTCAAATCTCTCTTCAAAAATCTCGGAGAGATTCAAATCTCTCTGCAAAATCTCGGAGAGATTCACATCTCTGTGCAAAATCTCTCTTCAAAATCTCGGAGACATTCACATCTCTTCTCGAAATCCCATAGAGATTCACATATCTCCACAAACTCTCAGAGAGATTCGAATCTCTCGGGAAATCTCAGACAAGGCTGAATATTCCCCATGATAGGCACGAGCCTAATGTAGGAATAGAGTCTCCCTTGCAGAATCTCCACACGAATTCTGAGGTATCTCATTCCTTTTCACATGACTCATCCTAGTCATTCTTATAGATCAGAGATATCTCTCTATCTTAGCTAAATCGGCTAAAGAGGATATTTCTCTCTCTCTACATATCATCACAAAGGCTCAGCTTCACACAAATGGGGGAATAACAATTAAGGTTTTGGTCTGGCGGTCTACGGCTCGTGTGAGAAATACCAGGATTATTTCTCACCGCAGAAGAGAGTAAAGGCGATGAAATAATGAGATAAACTCAACCTAGTTTATCTCTATCTATTCCTGAAGAGACGGAAGAATTGCTCCGTATGGCACGGAAAGTAATCCTTATATTCACCGACCTGAGATTAGAGAATTCAGCTATAAATAGGTCCTCTATTTTTTCAAGCTACGGTCATCTTTCTCATAGATTCTCAGAGAAATTCTTCTTCAAACCCTAGAATTCTCCGATCTCTCTCTTCATCTGCTTCCTTCCCTAAGACCAGCCCTAACCTCTCATGTGGCTGAAGCAGCCTTTGCACGGCCATTGTGCGTGGTTTAGGTGAAGACTGTTCGTGCTCAACCTCCCGTAACTTACTTTCATAAACCCTGGAATCCCACTTTAGTCTCTCACCGATTTTCGGTAACTATATTTTGGCGACCACAATGGGAGGTTGTTCACTCAGTTATAAATATCAATCATGACCTCTTAGCAAGGAAGACGATTCCACCAATCCAAACACAAAAACATTCCATTGATTCAGTCTCTCTTACAGACTTAGCCGAGAGAGTTATCCCTACCAGCACTTTATCTCTCTTTCGAGTTTGACCTTAGTGAATAGGTTAGTGCGTCCAGTATCACGTGGATCTCTTTCTGCACAAAAATTCCCTAGTAACCTATTTTCACAAAAATCTACTGCTAATCCTTGAAAACTTTGGGTAAGTACCAAGGAGAACTTCCAGAGACTCAACAGAATCTTACAAAATCGCATATCGACATCCAGGCTTATCTGAAAACATCTTTAGAGTTACCAATAGGGATATATCCAACAAGTATAGATCGAGTACACGTTTCCTAAATAAGGAGTATTAAAACTACTGAGGATATCACTGACGGGATCCTTCCTGCAATTGACCTCACCGGAGAAGATAAAGCTCATTACGAACGCGACAGTGCAAAGGAGCAACCACCCAGCCGACCTTATCACTCTCAAGGTCCTCAAGGACCAGATGGCTCCCCAAACTTGGGATTCTGATGAATATTTTCTCCAAAATTCGTCAAGGGACCTCAACCTGATCACAAGGGACTCATGAAGTTTACTTCACTCTACTATTTTACTTATAACTCTTTCATTCTGTATCCGATTGACCTAGTTCTTTTTCTGTCGGATTTTTCTTTTCGTTGTCTACATGAGATAAACTTAGCGAAAACTTGGAAAGGCTCCAAAAAATTCGTGATCCAGTCAAAAGCATTGCATAGCCACATAGGTTTATAAACCGCCGATAAAGATACATCTAGTCACCCTTCCTGCTTCAGAGAATCATGACGACAACGCGACAAAGTATAAAACGAAACTAGATCCCAATACGAGGCTTATCCGAAACTTAACCTTATCCAAAGACCCAAAGCTGCTAGTCAATATGCTATATACACCCGTTCGGTCAGAAAGAAAAGAAACTAGACCTAGGAGTTATGATCAATCCTTGATGAGCCTCAAGTTCATCTTTACAAAAAACTATCACATTTGATTTTCCGATGGAACCTCAGTTCACCCAATACATAGAAGGATAATATCTTTGTAGCCGAATCTATCAAGGGAAAAGAAATCTAAAGCGATATTCATAAGGCCAACAATTCAGATAGAACTTTATTACTCGACATACAACCGCAACCAACTACTATCACTGAAGTAAACAAGGGAAGGATCCGAGACTGTATCTCCGAGCCATACGTTGCGTGCAGTTTCGTCAGTAAAAGCCCCTTCTCACAAAAAGATATGCTTCGCATGCTATCTCATGAGTCAAAGTCAGACGTGATGAGAAAAGGACAAAATATGACGATCACTTGCAACTTCCTCAGGTAAAAACACGATTCTACCGCGTTAAGAAATGCCTAGAAAATTTCCAGAGATCTATCTCCTCAACAAAGTCACCACAAATCAATTGTTCGGCCACATCCATAGTTCTACTAGTCCTAGAAGGCGTACATTGTTCTTAATTTTGGTTTACCATATCCCAAAAAAAGACAGATCTCGATAGATGATTCGTCTACATAAGTTCGCATGAATCCTTGTCAAGACACCTAGTAGAGGTCGAGCAACAGCTTCATCTTATGCAGGAAGACACATGCGGCCAGTACCTCGATATGATTCACCACATACATCTCCAACCCATAGAGTATTGCTTGCCACCTTGAGGACTCAATCTCATACGCTACAAGGGTCTTATTTCATTTTCCAAGCATCCCGAGTCAATGAAAATCACTATTAATACAACAAACTTGGGACTGACAAAGAACCGTGCATCATGCATCTTTGTGACTAACATGAGGGGGCTCAAACATCCAACTCCTAGATGAAGACTCCTACACCATTAACCCAGAGATTCCGGTGCAAAAAAAATGGTAGAATTCAGAACGTTTCAAGTTAGAGACTTCTCACTAGAGGTGTATGAACGAGAATCAGATATCCTGTCGGAGCCTCAACTCCCACGGCCGACCCTCGGGCACAAACACTTCAACCCTTGATATCAAACAAAGAATTGTGGGATGTTATCCAACGCGAATGAACTCAATCCCATGACAGAGATTCCGAAATACTTATACAAGTTAAAATCAGGTTTTTTCGCATCCAGAGAAGGACTTACCCATCTAGGGTTTCCATCACGATCAAGCAAGCTAGGTTTTACAAAACCCCGTATAAGGATTTCAGAAAGGAAACATGTACCGAGATTACCCCAACGCGTTAGAATCATTTTTCTGCTCAAGATTCATGGCTGGGACAAACTAGGGTTTGCGGTGGGTCAAAAAGAGTCGGTGGCTTATTTTCTCTCAAACCGCCTCATACTTTATCCAGACAACTAGAAAAACTGGGTTAAATGGGTTGAGAATTCGACAACGCGCCCTTGATAAAAAATATCCGTCTACGTCTCTCCTACCACGTGTTAAATGGGAAAGATGTTTAAATACACGATCCAAGAGATATCATCAAAACACTTGAAGGAATTGTTGCTAAATAGATCTGGATTTCAATTTTAAGTTCACGTGGATTTATCACCAGAAAAACAAGATCCAAATCCTAATTTTACTCTAATAAATGAAAGTCAGATCTATTATGTTCGATAGTTGGGGTCAACCATTGAAATCGGATGTCAAACGAAGTTTCTACAGCTTCTGGAGTGAAGACTGCGCAAAGGAGGAACACCTATTACGAATTTAACTTAGGGTTTTCACCTACTCGCATATTCTATGAAGCAATTTAGGGTTCGCATCAAGTTCGAACTCATGAGGGTCCCCTTCCTTTAACAGATGCATACAGGAAAGGTTCAAAGAGAGAAAATATAAACCCTGAAGAAATCATCCAGGAAAGGACCCTAGAGAAAATCCCTTACTTCATGTTCAGCTGCTTCACTCCGGCCTCTGCATCTCGAGACGCCTGCATAGCATGTTCCATTTCTTCATCTACCATACGCTCCTCAGATTAAGAACCTCTCTGAACTCAATTCACCCAGACGGACCCTGACATAATCGATCCACTCTCGCGATTGCCTCACATTGAAACAAAGATTCTCATCACGTGCGGTCGTAAGGTTTTCCAGATTCATAAGATCATCAAAAACAAGACTGTGCAGAGTTATTCTCCTCATGTCACCAAAATCGCCAACAAGTGTCTCATCCGAAGTTAAAAAAGACATGGGTCCCGTGAAATCACCCCAGGTCGTTGTCTCTCTGCACTAGAATCTCTTTCTGAAAGTCCTATGAAATTATTGAAGCCTGCCTCATCTTTATTCTACCAAAGTCGATCCTTTTCTCGCCATGAGGAGTACTTGTCTCCATAAAAGTCTCTTTTTCCATGCAACTCTATAAACGAGAGAGAAATTAGAAGAAGTACACTAAGAGAGTGAAGACACGGGGTACAAAGGGTCTGTAATTAGGGTTTGTCTGTGTTGTGAAGTTTCAAGCCACATGAGCAAAGGATTGAACTTTCTCTCGATCCTATATAACTATCTTTATTTCAATCTCAAGAAACCAATTCCATATCTCCAAGTATACTCACGGATTCGTTCGGGTCCATACTTTCACAAGGGATCAAGCAAAATACGTTTTTTGGAAACCAACGAGTAAAAACGTATAATTATACCACGGATGTGTCTCTGGAGGATACAAAATTCACGATCTAAACAAAGCTAAGGAAGGGTAGTGAAGTCATAATACTCCAAGGGGTTGTTCTTGAAGCAAGAGAACGCTTTAAGAGTCCAACTGAAACAAGTTCCTTCGGTAATTCGGATTGATGTACATTGCAGCGCGGAGACTTGAAAACTGATGCCAAACCATAAGGAATTTAGGGGGTACTCCCTTAAGAAAATATGTTCCTCTATGTATTACCAGAAACATACCAAGAGGGCGCCTCAAACGGACATACGAGCTAGGAGATGTGGTCTCATCACCGAAGTAAGTGCAATCTGAAAACTCCTGAATTTTTTATGCGAGATTTCTGAAGTCAAAAGTGTATACGGATGTGATTGACCAAACGAACTCGTAATCAAGTTATTATTTTCCCATTAGAAAGGTTATCCTCTACCTTTAAATTTTGGGGTCGGGGACTCAAATCGGAGTCCGAATGAAGAGTTTACATCCATTCTATGCAAGCCTCTCAAAACTGAAGTTTTCTGACGAACACCCAAACGAAGAGTCCTAATACAAACAGAACGTGTGAAAGAAGGATGGAATGACCTCCATACCTAGGTCACGCCAAAAATAGGTGTAAAAGAGTTTTATTTTTCAAGCCTATCTCAAAAGGGAAGCCATCAAGAAAAAGGAAAAGGAATTGGAGCTAAAAGAGAAAATTAGAGGAATTTGGATCAAATAAGGAAACTGAGGGTTTTCTTTCATCTAAAATCCCCCCAAACCATGGAAAATCTCTTCCCATGCGTTAGAATTCTATCCTAATCCAGTGGGACGTCACTTATTCTCTCTAGATTTTTCAAAGGGATCAAAGTCGAAAAGAATTAGGGTTTTGACGAAAAATAACCCTAATTACAAGAATTTTACGGAAAAGGGATTTATTCTAAAAGAGAAAGGACTGAGCCTCTCCCCATTCTCTTAGACGGTTCTATAAATCTCTATCAATCCCTTCCATCTCATTACTATTCAACAAAAACGAGTTCATAAGGGATTTTGACTAAAATACCCTTATTTCGCAATTTTGAGTATTTTCAAAGAAGAAAGCCCTAATGTAGCCAGCGACCGATCAAGCTCTCATATACTCAATCCAAAGGCCTCATACATGTGAATATTGAGTTCTATAAATGTTCGAAGAAGAACGGGATTGAAATGGAATCCAGAAAAGCAGAATTTCAGAGAAAATAAAGGGAATTTAGCTCGAACAGGGAAGTTTGAGTTCATAGTTTTCAAAACCAAGACCAGACATGCGCCTCTCTCCCTCTATCAAGCCGTGACCATGCCTAAGGAATCTCACCAAGTCTTTCACGTCATAAAAAATCAGGTTCATATTGGTTTTTGACAAAAATACCCTTGATTTCAAAGATAGGCATTTTCTCTCGGAAAAGGGATGTCTGATTAGTACAAGATTCTAACCCCTAAGGACATATGCATGCCTACCAAGCCTCTTCAAGCATCTCCAGAGTGTCTGAAGGAGTCGGACGCGGAAAAAAAGAGAAATTAGGGTTTAGGTGCAGTACAAGCCTGAATTCAGAATTTACACGGGATAGGGACTCTGTAACTTCAAAAGTAAGTGCCAATTTATTCTCATAGGAGTTTTCCAACCTCGCTGAGAGCCAGGAAGCCGCTCAAATCCCTCTCTTCCCCAAATACTCACTTGCGCAAACTCGAAAGCTCAAGGATGCACAAAGAAAGGAAATTAGGGTTTTGTCCAAGTAAACCCTAAGTCGCAAGTCTAGTCTCTCAAGACGGAAATTTTACTTCATAAAGGCTCAATTGTCACACTAGTAACATCTTCTAACACAAAATCCCAGAAAGCTCCCAAGTCCAGAAGTTAATTCGAAATCCAGAGCAAGCAAATACTAAGAATCAATTCGGTGACTCCGCAAGTGGATTGCAATTTCGCGTCTAAACGATTTGTAACCATCTATATACTCATCATAGAACAATCAAGGTTCTACTCTGAGTAGGGACATATCGTAGATGGTGAAGTTTGGATAAGGGGAAAAAACGTCATTTCAAGACCATAGACAAAACTTAACTCTCACGGGAGAGATTAAGCCCTAGGTCCTCAAGGAATCTATATCCACGATTTCTAGTATATGTCCCGCGAGACATTGCTGGTCATGATGCCGTGATTCCTAACGCACATGCTCGACGAGATACTGCTAGTCACGTAGGTACTGTAGAGCGTAAAACGTCCCCGTCAGACTTATGAACCAGAACAACCACAATTCCAGCATGTCTTCGCGGGACGCAGATGATTGTGATGCCATGATTCCTAGTATACATCCTCGACGAGATACTGCTGGTCATGTAGGCTTTGTAGATGCGTAAAAACGTCCCCGGCGGACTTATGACCCAGAATGGAGACATACATATCTCCTGTAAGTACGATTGACCTTATTTGAGATCAAGGACTGATTCCTAGTACATCATCGCGAGATACTCTGGTCATGTCTTCTTTGGGCTCTGACTCGACTTACCGAGGCTTCCGAATAATTCCAAGTATATCCCCGCGAGATATTCTGGTTATTCTGCCTCCGGGCCCTTTCGACAGATTCCTAGAACATCCTTTCGAGATACAATGGTCTTATTGGCCCCATCATATGGACACACAGTTGATTCCTAGCACATCTCTGACGAGGTGTCAAATCGCAAATAATAATTTTCACTTCTCTTTACACTAGCAAGTAATATAATGAAAGCAGATTCGTCCCAAGGGAGGTGTTTTAAGCAAAAGTTGTTATGTAATTACTCTTAGCAAGGATGATTGTGTTGTAAAATTCTGAAAATTATAAGACTGTATTCAAATATGAGATGAGATTGATTAAGGATTCATTCTAGACTACAGAATATAAACCAAATCGATATATAATTACGTTCTTCGCATTATCTCGTTACTAACAACCCTAGGATAATTAGTACGCTCAACTATCCCGTTATTATCTCCTAAGCTCACCGGATACGGAAGCGCTCGACTACCGGATTCTACTTGCCAAGTTTCCTAGAAGGTTGCTCTAGGTATGACTTAAACAAATACTCTAAGTTTTGTGAGATAAGGTTGCTCCTAGTGATGAACTCAAAAGCATGAATCACCTACTAGTGTCAATTTATACATATGGTTACTTAACAAAGTCCCATCATCAATACCCACATGTTGCTACTTGTGTTTAATTCTCTAGACAATTACGAGTCGAAGAAAATCTAAACTAGCAATAAGATTGTGACATAACTATTTAATTTCGAACTTAAACAATTAAGGAATTATCCATAAGCATTATTAGCATGGTAGAAATCAAACAATAACTAAACTTGCGAGAAAACAAGCTATTGTATATCAATCATGAGTTCATATTTCGGTCTTTGAAATCACCCTTAATCAAAAATAGTTTTAGTTACTCATAATCATGAAGTTCATCATCAATAATAATTGAAATAAAGAAGATTAAAAATAAATATGAAAGCAAACCATAGCTGCGACTCTCTCCCAAAAACTCCAAGTAGAATAATACGTGATATTCTAATTTGTAGAAAGACTTCTCTTTTATAGATCCTCTTGTTCCAAAATTAGGTCCAAGTCTTCAAAGTCCATCTCCAAATGGTCCATCAAGCCCATATATAAGAATACCCGTGTAGAGAATATGCTCAAAAAGTAATCGTCGGAGATCCATAAAAGTAGCCGGAACTCGGCCTGGAATCAACCGGAAATCGCCTCAGGTGACTGGGAAACAGGTCAGGTAGCCGGGGTCAACCGTTAAAGCTGACAGATGTCTAACGGTCACTAACAGCGTCCGAGTCAGAAGTTGAGTTGAGAACGAGTCAGGGTCTGACTGCTAGGCCAAAGCCATCTTGCACATCACTGTTCATTCTTGCACTTCAGCTCTGCAACTTGAGCACTGCACAAACCCACTTCTCCATTTCTGTAACAACTCCACAACCAACAACACCTGTAATTTATTTAACACCAGTATATCACTTTAACCACAAATCAGCTGAGCAACATCAACCAGTTCCTTGTTTTCGTGTTCTCTTGCCATCTGCACAGCAAAACCTCATCAACAACATCACTTCCAGTCACTTCCATCACCTGCATTGCATACACCACTAACTTAGCATATCATCCTGCAACTGCAATAGCCTTTAGCTTCTGAACTTCATCTGCGGCATACAATCACAGCCAGAGCATCATCATGAATTCCAACATCACTGCAGCTTCATACTCAAACATCACATCTCATAGTTTCTCCATTTTCTTCTCATCTCAGCTCAAGGCAACAGCACCACCAGTTTCAGCTCCTACTTGAAATGCACCTGCAATCATTCATATCCTTAACATAAATCGAGTGCATTCTGTAGATCCAAATTCAGTTACCAACGTCATCATTTCTCGGCTGCAAACCATTAGTTCACTGTCCACCTGTAATAACTCAATTAAACATTCAACCATATACCACCTGCAATCACTTCACAGCTGCCAGATACTCGAGCACAACCCATCATCTCAATCACACCATTTTAAGAGCCAACAGCAACTCAACATCTTAACCTGCAGTTCCATACATCAGCCATTGTTGCAGCTGCAACTGAAACATGTTCCTGCAATTTGTATACCACCAACAGCTTCACTAATACTGGAATCCTACACCTGGCCACTGCTCCACCATCTTCTGTTTCTACGCTGCATAATCTGTAGCTGCAACTCTGCCAACTGCCCATACTGTTGTGCATACAAATCCAGTTCAAGACCCACTTATCCTTTTCTTTCTCGGCATCTCAAATCTGTTGAACAAACCACCATATTCCACGATCCAGACAGCTCTTTCCGTGCTCAAATTTTCACCCAAACGATATGTTTGAGCCTGCCATTTCTTGTATTCTTGAATGCTCTCAAACTCTGTCATCCTCAAATCCAGCTGAAACCCACTCTTAACTGTGAATATCTCAGCCAAAACAACAGCATCAGATCCATGTTCTTCCCCAAATCTCAGTTCAGTTAAAACCCTAACTCAATCGTTTCAATTCCTCCATGAGTTCATCTTCATCTCGATCTATTCTCAGTCACCAGCAGCAGACTCATCTTCACAGTTCTCCTTCTTCTCATCAATTTCACCTCAAAATAGTCTTCCATCCCATTAATCTCTCGATCTTCATTTCCTACTTCGATTTCAAGCAGAACCCATTCATAATCTCCTCCATTTGTTCATCTGGATTTAACCGCAACATCAAACCGTAGCTCTTCTCAGATTCACATCCAACCACTGTCTCTGTGTTAATCAAGCCCTAGTTTTCTTCATACTGAAATCAATTTCCTCTCTGCATCTCTTAATTTTTCTAATCTAATGGTACCACCATGCCCTCTCAGATTCAGGTGGAGTTAGTGAAAAACAAATAATGATAAAAGAAATGATTTCTCTCTGAATTTTAGGGTAGGTGTAGGAGTAAGGCTATTCCATATATCCAACCTAATAAGGTAGATAAGGGGTACCCAGATGACCCTATGCACCCTGGGAGTTGATACGAGCCACCAGACAACGACAACCCCTTTTCCTCCATTGTGCTTCCAATAGTACCTGCACGTGAGAGATGATGCTTTTGCTTTTCTTCGAAGTCTTGCACCCACAACATCCATCGCTTACTTCTCAGATTCACTTCTTCTCTTCAATTTCAATTCATCACTAAAGCTGTCATACTTTTCAGACAATAATTTGCATCACTAAAGATGACATATATTTCAGATAGAGATGAAGAAATAAAAGAAAATAATGAGAAATAATTTCGCCTCCAACAGCAGTTCCACTCAAAATGATACTTTTGCCCTGTTTCTTCTTCATTTGTTCCAAATGACTCCAAAGTACCTAAACACTCAAAAGAAAACATAAAATACATAATTTACAAGAAAACTTAGCTAAGAAAACATAAACAATAGGTAAATATCAAGGTGTTTTAGACACCTATCAATCTCTGCAAGATACGCTGGTCAAAGACAAGTGATCCAAACTCTCGCAGAGACATTAATCGGGCGTACAAAGCCTTTTCTGTCTATTTAGGACGAGTCCCAGCTGACCACGGAGAGATTCAGATCTGTTAAGAAAATCTTCATAGAGATTATGATCCGTCCCTCTCTGCAAAATCTCGGAGATATTCAAATCTCTCTACAAAATCTCGGAGAGATTCAAATATGTCTTCAAAATCTCGGAGAGATTCACATCTCTCTGCAAAATCTCGGAGAGATTCAAATCTCTCTTCCAAATCTCGGAGAGATTCACATCTCTTCTCGAAATCCCAGAGAGATTCAAATCTCTCCACAAACTCTCAGAGAGATTCAAATCTCTCGGGAAATCTCAGACAATGATGAATATTCCCCATGATAGGCACAAGCCTAATATAGGAATCGAGTCTCCTTTTCAGACTCTCCACACGAATTCTGAGGCATCGAATTCTGAGGCATCTCATGCCTTTTCACGTGACTCATCCTAGTCATTCTTACAGATCGGAGAATATCACTTTATCTTGGCTAACTCGGCTAAAGAGGATATTTCTCTCTCTACATATCATCACAAAGGCTGACTCAGCTTCACACAAATGGGAGGATAACAATTAGGGTTTTGGTCTAGCGGTCTACGACACGTGTGAAAAATAGCTGGCTTATTTCTCACCGCAGAAGAGAGTAAAGGCGGTAGAATAATGAGATAAACTCAACCTAGTTATATCTATCTATTCCTGAATAGACGGGAGAATTGCTCCACATGGAACGGAAAGCAATCCTTATCTTCACCGACCTGAGATTAGAGAATTTAACTATAAATAGGTCCTCTATTTTTTCAAGCTATGATCAACTTTCTCATAAACTCTCAGAGCAATTCTTCTTCACACCCTAAAATTCTCTGATCTCTCTCTTCATCTGCTTCCCTCCCTAAGACCAGCCCTAACCTCTCCTATGACTGAAGAAGACTTTGAACGGCCACTGCACATGGTTAAGGCGAAGACTGTTCGTGCTTAATCTCCCGTAACTCACTTTCATAAACCCTAGAATCCCACTTTAGCCTCTCACCGATTTTAGGTAACTACAGATGCCTATCGAGAACATAAGGAAAAGGAATACTTAACGACATACATTACGGTGATACCGTAAACCATAGCAGAAGAAGATCATTAGCAGTCAAAGCAAAGATGCATGGATACTATTGGCCTAGCATGGATGAAGATTCGAAGAACATGGCTAAGAGATGTGAAGAATGCCAACTGTTAGAGCATAGCTCGGTCAACCTCGCATGCGTTGCTATCTCAAGCATGTTTGTCAATGTTAGTGATCAAAACTATAAGTCTTGATTTCTAGCCTACATAGCTAAGTCTCGGACTAGGATAAAAAAGTGTAGTAGAGCTCAAGGACTTCATGGCGATTCATCATACAACGACGAAGATCTATACAAGGAACCGTGGAACTTCATCAACAAAAACGTATGTGAAGACTTGAACTTATCTATCACTCAAAAGTCTATCTATTTTATCTCCTACTTCTTATGAGACAAAAGTCGTATGCTATATAGACTAGATCATACACATTTGACATTTCGAGCTGAGCATTCATTGCTTATCTTTTATCTCGAAATCGTGTGTTGGTAAAGCGTTTCGCTTTGATCGAGTTTATCTTCACCTAGTGACGAAAGTCATGAAAAGTTTGAATCACTTTGAGAATTGCTCTGACGTGAATCGGTCTGTGAATAACGGATACATAGAATCCTCTGAGAATGTCTCAATGATTAAAATGAGAGTTTAGATTACATAACCATGTATTCCTTGAACCGAAGTTTTCGAACTTTGTTGATCAAGAGAAATCGGGAGGATTGTGGAATTGGCTTGCAGACTCAGTCCGCGAACTGTCGGAAGTTCTCGACCGAGAATTTCTGCTGGGATTTTCCAAATACTCGTTTGTGTGCTTAGTCCACGAACTCAGTCCGCGAACTGGCGGAAGTTCTCTTTCCGAGAATTTCTGCTGAGTTTGGAAAACTCAACCGATTAACTTAAGTCCGCGAACTTGTTTGTGAACTTAAGAGGTTATGATCTAAAGATGTGCTCTGAACATGAAACATTAAATTACTAATGAATGCTTTATGCAAACCGTGGCTATAATGTTCATGAGCCGATTCAATCGAATCGAGTCATCTTTGTTTCAATTTTGTCTTGTGTAGTTACATAAGATCTCATAGCAATTGAACAACTCTGTAACTAGTTCATTTGAGTCAATTGAACTAGTTATGGTGAAGAAGCACAAGGTTAATATGAAATGCTCATATGGTTAACCTTTTGGGTTACTATGTTGAACCAACATACACGTACACGTTTGGGTATGGTTTTCACGAACCCAGTAAACGTCTACTCAAGTGTGTGTGACAAGCTAAGTTTTCGATCTAACAGTTGTGAAATATTAGCTCGAATCTAAATCAGGTTTTCATCTAACGGTGAATAAGGATTGCTTTGTAACTAACGCAAAACCCTGATTTGAAGGTTATATAAAGGAGACATCTAGCGTTGTGCAAAACTAATCCCCCACACATCTGTGTGCTACTACTGCGCCCGCCAGAGTCGATCTCCATTAACCTTTGATTTTCTTCTCAAAAATTAGGTTAACGACTTAAAGACTTCATTGGGATTGTGAAGCCAGACCGATACTACTTTATCGTAGTTGTGTGATCTGATTTTGCATCTTCTATCGTACGAGTACAATCGATTGATTGTCTTGAGATCGTGAGAGTTCTCCGATAGGCAAGTTAAAGAAGTCACAAACATCTTCGTCTCACTGTTTGTGATTCCTCGACAATCCGCTTGTGTAGTCAGGAAGGATTGTAGAGAGGTGATTGATTAATCTAGGTTGTTCTTTGGGAATATAAGACCGGATTATCAATTGGTTCATGTTACCTTGATTTTATATCTAAATACGGAACAAAACCTAGGGTTTATCTGTGGGAGACAGATTTATCCTTTTATAGACTTTTTCTGGGTGAGAAAGATCTGTTTATTATCAAGTCTGTGTTTTGGGTTACAAGAACTCTTGGTTGTTGGTGAGATCAGCTAAGGGAATCAAGTGTGCAGTATCCTGCTGGGATCAGAGGCGTAGGAGTACAACTGTACCTTGTATCAGTGGGAGATTGATAGGGGTTCAACTATAATCCAATCTGAAGTTAGTTTGCAGTAGGCTAGTATCTGTAGCGGTTTAATACAGTGTGTATTCAATCTGGACTAGGTCCCGGGGTTTTTCTGCATTTGCGGTTTCTTCGTTAACAAAATTTCTGGTGTTTGTGTTATTTATTTTCCGCATTATATTTTATATAATTGAAATAATACAGGTTGTGTGTTCGTGATCATCAATTGGAAATCCAACCTTTGGTTGTTGATTGATATTGATTGATCTTTGGAAATTGGTCTTTGATACTGTCCAAGTATTCGTTGTATTTGATAAAGACTCGCTATTATTTTTAGCTTGAGTAAAAATCAAATCAAGAGAGAGATATTAACTCCTTGAGATACTTTCTATCTAGATTGAGTCTGACTGTCTAGTTGATTCTCTAGCAAAGTATTTCGGAGTTAGTCCATACAGATTGTTAATCGAAATATTGGGTGGTGTTGTTAAACCCCCCGCTTTTTCAATTGGTATCAGAGCAGGCAAACACGTTTAAGACCTAACAAGTCCGTGTTTGTAGCGATCTGACTCTATGGACAGAGGTGTTATCTCTATTAACGTACCACCAGTATTCTATGGATCAAATTACTTATGGTGGAAAATTGCTATGCGAGATTTTCTTCAATCGCGTGATTTTCAATCATGGGTATATGTGGTGAATGGTTATGATGCGCCCGTTGTTGCAGCTGGAGATGGAACTGTTCCCAAGAATATTGGTGAATATAATGCTGCCGAGATTCTTGCTGCAAAGCAGAATTCCGAAGGGTTAAATGCTATCATACATGCCATTTCCCCAAGTCTTCAACACCATGTGTATAATTGAACTAGGTCTAAAGATGCTTGGGATATCTTAGAAACCGTATTTGAAGGAAACTCCAGTGAAAAGGAAGCTAGGCTTCAAAACCTTAATTCCGATTGGGAGAACCTTCGTATGGCAGATGGAGAAACATTTGATGAGTTTAATCACAAAGTGTCTGAAATTGTTAATGCATCTTTTGCATTGGGTAAGACTATTCCTGAAAAGGACAATGTGATGAAAATTCTCAGATCGCTGCCATCTAGATACGAGTCTAAGAAGCATGCCATCGTTAAGGGGAATAACCTCAATAATCTTTCCAGAAACTCCTTGGTTGGGAAGCTAAAGATCTTTGACCATGAGAATACATCCAAAGTCGGTAAGGATGTTTCCTTTAAAGCACAGAAGAGCACTAAATTACTTGCCAAAGGTAAAAGTGTTCATGTCTCTGAGGATGATCAGTCTGAGAATGATTTTTCATATGAAGACCTTGACAAGTCGGTCTCCTTGATCACAAGACATTTTAGGGATCTTATGTTGAAGAGAAGTAAACGATTTTCAAGAGAAAAACCTCACGGTCGCGTACCTCCTAAAAATAGGGATGCTGACGAGGCTGATGACGAGGACATGCCTTAGTGCTTTAAGTGTAAGGGTTTTGGCCATTTTTCTAACGATGCCCAAATCGTAGAAAATACACTGGGAACAAAGGTCTAGATGTAACACTTGATGAAATGTCTGAACCCTATGATTCCGATGAAGATAGGAAATCAAGTGTAGGGCTCCTTGGTGAAAACATCGATTTTGATACTTGTAGCAATACATATATCAACCTCAATGGGTTCGGAGAAGAAGGAAACCCAATCAAGATGGAAGATTCTCTAACTGGAAACCCTGTCAGTAATGTTTCAGGATCTACTGTATGTCTAGCTGCTTGCACATCTCAGATGCCTGAATATTATCCAAGTTTGACGTGCTCGTTTTGTTCGATGAAGGGACACGAAATATCAAGGTAATACAAGTACAAGCACCAAATAAGGCACTCCAGTAAACTTCAACGAAAAGCAGATCGATTAGCAAGGAAGCTGAAACTTTCTCAGAAGACCGCCGAGGTATGTAGGATCTTATCTTCATCTAAGAAGTTGGTTTCCAGGGATAGAGTAAGACCATTTGAAAAGAAAGTATGGTCGAATCATTTTGATAGACAGAAGTCTGAAGATTCCTCCCTTGAGAAAAAGATGGACAAATTGTTGTTCATCGCAACACAACTTGATTGTGTTGTTGGGAAAATCTTGTCTCATGTGCCTGATCGAAAAGAGACAAGATTGAGTGTTGATTCAGGCTTCAGTAAAGTTTTTCCTTCTTTTCTTAGATTTGTTATTTTCTGATAAAATAAAGGGTTATTATCGACAATTCTACTCTTTATAGGGTTTTAGAGTTGGGCGTATACGAACCTGTCAATAGATTTCGAACCCTACATTCCTTTTTCCTTTTTGACATCCTATATAAGATTGCTTGTTGAGTTAGGTGATTCAATCACACAAATCCATTTGTTTATAACTGTTCTCAAAGTACCATGTCAGAGGGAAAGGATGTCAACATGATTGGTAAATCTTCAATCAAGGAAAAAGAAAAATCTCCTGTTTCTAAGTCCTTGAAAAGAAAAAGAAGGAATACAAGAAATCCCAGGGATGTGCCTTCTAACTCTCAGAAGTTCTCCGATGTTCTTGATGAGTTGAAGGAAGTAATAAAGGAGATTCGTGAAATAAAGTCTTTTTTTTTAAATTCCTTAGAAATTCAGAGAGCCTTGGTACGACATAATCAACCAAGACAGTTCGTTGACATAAACTCCTATCTTCGTGAACCATATGTTCTAATGGTTGTTGACAACAAGGAGTTTGGGAATGATGCTGAATTTCTCAAAGGCATTGTCACCTAGGTGTAGAAGTTGGATTTTCGACAAAGGCTAAAATCATAAACCCATAATTATACGAACTTCTGATCCAGCAATCAGATGTGAGTATTGAGACACGGGTCTCTCATCGAATCCTCTGACTGAGAATACTTTCTCTCAGAGTACATGCAGATATGTAGTCTCTCGGTTGGACAATGGCATATCTCATGAATACTGAACACTTCAGTAATTATTTCTATATATAATCACGAGATTGACGGCTCCTAGACAGCTTGCTCTGCTAGTACAGAGCGATAACGTCTTCAGGATACAAACAACGAGTTTCCCTGACTATATAAAGGATATGAAGCTCCGACAAGCTCATGTCAGAATAATTAATGCTCCTAGACAGCTTGCTCTACTACTAGTGTAGAGCCATAAGTTAATTATTCCTAAATTCGTGGATTCATCCACTGAATTTCCGAAAATATTCCAATATTTTCGCAGTATTTCGTTACTTCAACCTATGATTCTTCCCAGCAGAATTCCATGGGTTAGTAATAAATATTCAATGCACGGGCATCTGAGCTACTTTTGAGTAAGTCCTCGGCTCAAAAGGTGCAAGTGTACTCAACAATGATACACTAACAATCCCCGCACGAACGAGTATTTCAAAATACGACGAAACGATGAACCTATGCAAAATAGGAAAGAAAATAATAAATAATTAAAACATTGACCAAGGCGCCAAGGGATCGAGCTCGTCGACCGGATGGCCGTGCTGTGGCCAATCCCACGCCAGTTTTATATTTTATCATATTTTTTGTTATTTTCCTTGATCTTATGAAAATCCTTTCATTTGAACATATATCCTTCGTTTTGAGGAAACTCCTCAGTTTCATGGTGCTTCCTTCGCACGAAGAAAATAATATAAAATTGGGAAAAATATTGTGGGGCCTTGATTGTTGGCCAACCGACCATGCCTTGATCCCGGCCGGCCCCACACCTCATGGTTCCTCATTATTTTATTATTATTTCCCTAATCTCATGAAAACTCCTTCATCTCATGGTATTTTCACAAATCCATGAAAAATAATATAAAATTAGGGAAACTCGTGGGACCGGGCCCCAGCCGTCCGGCCATGCCTCAGCCGGTCCCACACGCCCCTTTTTTTATTATTATTATTTTAAGGTTTCCTTGATCCCATGAAATTCCTTGATTTCATGGTATTTCTTTCAAATTATGAAAATTCCTTCAAATCATGGAAAATAATACACAAAAATTACATAAAATTAGGGAAACTTGTGGGACCGGGCCCAAGCCGGCCGGCCATGCCCTAGGGCCCCACACGCCCTTATTTTATTATTTTAATATTATTTGCTTCCTTGATCCCATGGAAACTCTTTCACTTTAAGGAAACTCCTTAATTTCAACAAAATTCCTTGATTTCATGATATTTTCATAAAATCTAATTTCACGAAGTGATCATCATTCGATCCCACGACCATCCAGGGTTGGTTTCATGACCCCTTGGTCGGTCTCTCACCTCTCCTTAATTAATTAGGTTTTATCACTTAAGGCTCAGACGAGCATTATATGAAAAATGATTGAACCAACATTTGATCATCTTTTCACCAACTCTTCAAGGGGTCTTGGTATTTGCTCATGTGAGCACATGGACGCTATATGGTCGACCCACGGTCTCATGTAATCGGTCCTCCTTCATTCCATGGTTAAGTTTTCAATAAACTATCACTCGGTCATCAATTGATAAAGTTAGGGTTTCTGAGTCCAAGGATCATAATACCAGATTCGAACGCTAATAATTTTACGACGATCTCATGATCACCATTTTATTATCCTCGGTTCAACTACCAGTGTTCTAATTAATGTTCTATTTCGGTCACGCTGCCAATAATTCATCAGACGAGCAACACTTGCTCAGATGAGCAATATTTGCTCAAACCAAGGAGTATTGGTTCAACTATCAATATTCAACAATTCATCGAATGAGCAATACTTGCTCACCTCAACATGAGAATTACACCTCTGTCTCAACAGACACGTTCAATTCATGAGTTTCAGAACATTTTGAAAAATCATGTTCAACTCAGCAAATACATGGACTCATCGTCCCATAAAGTCATGAAGTCAACAACTGACTAATTAACCACGAGACGTCAATCGTGTCACATGGGGTATATTAACTAGGGTTTGAGTCTGGCGGTCTACGGAACGTGTGTTTATACACACGATGGAATGTGAGCAAGTCGTGCAATCAGTTGAAGGAGTTAACAAAGTAGTGGATGGAAAATCGACCAAGTCTTCGCACGATGAGCAACTGGTTTCAAACACGATTTCCATTTCCCCATTCTTTGATTCCATCAATTGTCACACTTCATGGGATCATGGTGTCTACAATTCCAGCAATATAAATAAGTCTCTGAAATCATGATTGAATATACAAGAATCTCACGTCAAACAGACAACACGAGATTAACAACTCAACATCTTAGCAATTACTCTCAACAGATTAAATTAAATCATTGGGAACTTATCCTATTCAGAATACACAACACACCTACAATCTTTGATTACCATTGATTCCACTCATTTCTCAGCTTCCCTCCTACAGATCGACCCATCCTCTCTTGTGACTGAATTTACTCTGTAACGGCCATTTTCTTGGTTTAGGCCGGAGTACTACAGATTGGTCTCTCAAATTCAAAGCGCTCCCTTTTTGAAGTGCATCTGTGTGAGGTTGAACATTTTGCTCGGTTCAAAGAGTCTCCTCTGTACGGTCGTCTCCTCAATTCTGTAAAAACCAGCAAATCGTTTTGCCCCATCTACAGATTGGCAACCACAGTGGGAGATCATTCTCTCGGTTGCAATCTCACAATTTCACAAGATGGTCGGTCTTAGGTCTGGGTTATTCACAGGTTCCAACGCAAACAGCGCTACTACTAGCAACAACAATAACAACGACAACGAGGATATCCTGGAAACGATTCCGGCCTCTAACACTGACGGTGGTGATGTTACTCCTCCTCACGTCAACGCGGAGGGTCATCCTTTATTCGGCCGACACCCTGAGGAAGTCAGAGAAAATCCACCACCTACCATTGCTGATCTCATCAAAATGCAAGAGACTCTTGCAAAGAATCAAATCGATATGGCTACAGCACAGAAGGAGCTATTTAATCAACTGAAAACTCTTACTGACAAGATGTCAGAGAAGACTCAAGGAAAAGGAAAAGAAACAACTTCAGATGCTGATCCTGAAGTAGTTCCAATTCATACAGTGGACGACTGCAAAGCTGCAGACGATCCATCATCGAAGGAGTCATCAAACTTCATAACTCAGGAGGATTTGGAACTCCTTCTGGAGAACCGTAGAAAAGACAAAACCCCACATGTCCATCGTCACCAGCCTCCGTACCCTGCTGCTACGCAAAGGATTCCTCTTCCAAAAGGTTATACCTCTCCAACCTTCACTTTGTATGACGAAACAGGTAATGCTCGGGAACATGTTTCTCGGTTCCTGGAAGCCTTGGGTGAACATGAACATAACCATGTTGTTCGCCTCAAATAATTTTCAAAATCCTTGAAAGGCAGGGCATACACCTGGTACAACAACATCGCACCAGGAACTACCAATAATTGGGGAGAAATGGTTAATGCCTTCTATAGAAAGTACTTCTTTGTGTCAGAGCAAATTACTCTCTCCGATCTTGGAAGAATGTTTCAGAGGAACAATGAACATCCCAATGACTACGTGAAAATATTCAGAGTCCAGGCCCTGGACTGTCATGATCCAAACGTCACGGAGCAGCAACTGGTAGACTTGTGTATCAACAGCATGATCCCGGTTTACAGAGATTTATTGGAAAATATTCGTTTCCAGACCTTCTTAGAGCTTCATGAAGCGGCGAAGAGATCGGAAACTACTGCGCCCTCTTTACTGGAAAGAACGAAAGCTACAAAGGATGAAGAACCGCGAGACACTCGAGGTAGCAGACTTCTGATCAAAAAGCGATAAAACCTCCAGCCTTCCACAAACACTGTTGGAGAAGGAAGAAAACGGAAAGCCAAATTTCCGCGCAAGCATACCTCAGCTCCTTCAAAAGAACAAAGGAAGGATAAGCAAGATGCACAAGCCTCTGACCAACGCACAAGAGTTCCTGATCAAGAAGCACCTGACTTATCTTTTTCCATTGAATAGGTGATCGAAATCCTGGATGCCTGGGTCCAACATGGTGCAATCAAGTTGCCATATGTCAAGAAAGAACCAACTGAAGAAGACATGGAAAGTCCTCGTTACTGCTGCTTCCACAAATTCGTCAATCATCCCACAAACGACTGCGGAGTTTTGAAGCACATTTTCAAAGAGAAGGTTAATCCACAATAGATTCAACTGGGGACTGAAGGAGTACACAAGAATCTTATCCCAGTCAGAACCTTTACACTCTATGAACAACCTATCAAAGAGGCAGTTCAATCCTTATTCGAACATGAATTGCGTTATTTTTCGAAGGCACAAAGGAGAGACATGTTCACAGTAGTGAACCACATCGTGTCAAGAAGTCTATTCCGAAAATACTTCTTGAGCCTCCAGCCACAGACCAAGATATGTACGACTGGGGACTGCTTACCACAGTCAATCTCAGAAGAAACGAATTTGGAAGAACGTTGATCGATGCTGACACCTCCATCAACAACATTCCACTGAAAACCATCGGATCCACATGCATCACTCGAGAAGAAGATACTCATGCTCCATATCAATCAGAGACCTTGAAGGAGCGCTCAGAAATACTTATGGCTACATCATTCTCAAAGTGAACATAAGTTCAACCTAGACAGAAACCAAGTTTCACATAATCAATCAAGAAGATCCATGATATGACATGTCCTTCAGACGAGCGTGGATCCATGCTGAAAAGATGAGTACTTACAAAGCGCATTTGGTTACACATCTCTCCAACGAAGAAAGTTCTAATCTAGAAGATTTGACGGACATTCCATCATCAGAGTACTTTGAGTAAATTCGACGAGGTTGAAGCAAGAACCTGCAAAATATGCATAGACATTCATCAAGAGGTTCCGTGTTCAGGCAAGTCTCTTTCCATGTCTATGTCATTTATTTCCCCACATGCTATCCTAGCATGGGGACTTAATTATGCTAGCAACTCTACAAGACGTTATGAATGGCGGCTTCACCGCATTAGTATTTTACCAAGTTGTTGAATCTGACGTTTATCCGAATCAAGCACTGAAATATTCATTACTGACGTCCAAACATGGCAAAGAACACTTTAGGAGTTTCTCCTGCAAGTCCATGTGTTCCACAAAATTAGAAAGCTCTGATGTCTGTACAAGTGTCGAATCCCACTACTGCAACGAAAGGGATGCTGAATCAACAGAAGATACTTCAGGGCCGAGACGATCAAACCCCTAAGACACTCGATGCTTAAGGAATATACGCTTCAACGCTCAAGCATCTAAAAAAGCCATCAAATTGTACTCCCAATCAAAGAGTACAGCTTCAGCTCAAATATCTCGACGATGACACATTGATTCAACACCAGCACGATCAAAGTGTAACTAAACGATAAGTCTTCATTATACCATGATAAGACTTCAGAAGCATATGCAACATCATGGATGGTACTAACTCCTTCAATATACACTGGGCAACTTGAGGTGATTCCGTGAAACTTCATCAACGGGTTTTCGCTACATCACAAACCCCTGCATGATTGAGTAACTTTCTCTCTTCACCAATCACATCCAGTATGAAAACTCTTGATGCCATCTACCGCAACAATGTCGACTCACTGACAAAGCCAGTTCGTGGTAAAGTTATGCTTTCAGGAGCATTCAGGTTGAACTCTCAGTACACCTTCATCTTACGGACGCTCAACTCATCAACTAGTTCGTGAATGTAAAAGGCTCACTGGATGAAGTAGCAAAGATTATATCTATAATCATGGTTCTAGCCTTTTCGATCTTTGGAGAAACTTCAACCATGGTATCAACATCAACAATAATCTCTACAGGAACACCATCCATGATCTAAGCATCAACAAGGATCTCTGGAGCGTAATCATGGTCTCAGCACCAACAACGGTCTCAGGAGCAACATCCTCGGGGCTTCATCAACTAATCATTCTCTGAAGTGTTACACATGAAGCGGACTCCTCTAAGAACCAACGATTCATATCAAGATGTGTAGCCCTGATAACATGCTCACATGAAAGTCTTCCCAAAGCTGGCACGAATGGTGGGCATAATCCAAAGTCTTCTACAAGATGTTCTCATCACCTCTACAAATGAGATACAACACACTTCAGGCCATGGGTTTGCAAAAACGTACCAATGGGTGAGGAATGGGACAATTCTTCCTCAACGAAAGATGTTCTTCTATGTCTCTTCTACAACATACCAAAAGGGCGCATTGATCGGACATACGAGCTGAAAGATATGGCCTTTACAGTCAGGTTTATGAAATATGAAAAATCTGTACGGGATTACAAATCACAAATGTGCACGTTTGGTTGGATGACCTCTACAACTCCGAATTGAGTGATTCTTTTTTCATGTGACAACTCAGTCTCTTAGCTTCAAAACTTGGGGTCAAGCATCAGATTCCGACGTCGTATGAGGTTCCTACAGCTTCCTGAGCATACAACATGCAAGCAACAATTCTTAGACGGGATTCATGACTTCCACAGTCGATCGGTTTCCACCAGGTCTTTTCGCTAAGTCCTTCATCAAGGTACCTCCAACTTCGACTACCTGGGTCTTTACATCAATTTTCTACCCGGATCCTCTATTTAGGTCCTGCAAGAAGAAGGGAAAACGAAAGAGAGAGATTCAACAAAATACTGGGGATTGACGGTCCACTGGTCAAGACGACCGATTTCACAATCCAAAACCAACCAAGAAATCAAGACCAGAATAAAACCTCACATCTCTCAGAAGTCCAAGGTTCAAGATATCATGGAAAGAAAACTAAAAAAAGACAGCAAAATAAGATTTCTGCTTTTCTGCATCCTCCAAGACTTGCAAAGCAGCTTTCTCCGCCTCCAGCTTCTTGGTCAGCTCAGCAACTTCATCCATCTTCTTCAACACGGCATCACTGGTGGTGAAAGGAGTGTCACCTTCCACTGCTTTCCTGATAGCATCAATCTTTTGACGAAGCCATTTCATATTGAAGCCAAGTTCTTCAGCTTTCTTCAAGTTGTACTCCCAATCAAAGAGTACATCCTGGGTGACAGTATTTCCAGCTGTGATGCGGATATCATTTATAACACGAAAGATGGCTTCTACTTGCCTCGTCAAGAAATAACTATGCTCCGGATCCACGGTTTCTTGTACATAGCAGCATATCTAATGAGAACGCTAAATCCACTTACAAACCTGCGATATGGGAGTATCTCACCAAATGGAGGAGTAAAAGCAGTCCTGCGTTGGGATACTCATGTACTATTATCTGGTTCTCAGTCGCTGGAGCAGCGTCAGCAATCATAGGAACAACTTCGTTTGAAGCAGCTTCTTTCATTCTCGATTTGGGTTCCACCATCTCACGCAAAATTGGAGTTTCAGTCACCTCCACGGCATCAACAACAAGCTTTCCATGACCTTGAGGTACAGGGATGGAGGTCTCATTATCAATGGCTCCATGGTTGATCAAGTCATCATTGTTGGATCCAATATTCCCAACTTCAGCATTTGGCACCTAATGTGAAGATTACATGGTATTAAAATGATTCAAGCGTGGAAACCCAACACAACCATAAAATTCAGAATTTAAGTGAACTAACATCATCTAAGTTCCTTATTATGCACCCAAGACATGCGCAAATAGTGTAGAAGTCATGAAACACGTTTTCAAACAAGCTCATCTGACGAGATTTTACACTGCCCTGTATTCAACGGAGAATTTGGAGCAATTGATAAGGAATTTAAGGTTGGGTCATATACCATTCTCTTCGTATGGATGTTGACTATCAAAATTTCATAGCAATCGGATGAACGAGCTAACAGATGTGGCCAAAACATCGGGCAACATGCAATCTGGAAAAGTTCTGAAGGTCTCCTGGAAGTTCACTATTTCGCCTTTTTCAGGACCTAAACATGCTCAAACTTCAAAGATCTTCTTTGCTAAAGATTGGAAACTTCCTGGGCTTGAAGATACATATGCAAACCGAGAAAATCTGACTTCGAACGAGGATTCTACAGCGTTTCTAGTAAACTTTGAAGTCTGAAATTTTCTGCTGACGTATTTCGGCAAAGTTATCCATAAATTCACATGGATTTTCATTCACGAATCGGCGATATCATACTTCTTTGAAGAAATTACAGGAGATATACTTACTAAGGGAGTCCTAAATCATTTGAAGCCTCGACAATGCCAGAATCTCCGTTGACAACACCGCTATCTCCATTCGGTTCGGGAATTCTCCATATTCCCATGTCCCAAAGAAGAGTGCGCTTCATCAACATGCTTCTTATCTACAATGGTTTCTTCCTGGATTCATCAACAAAAATTATTATTATTTCATTCAAGGAGATGCCGCGATCACCTGCACGAAAGATATATTTACATCGACTTCTTCATCAGTATTGGATTCCTGAATTGTTCGCCTGGGAACAAGTTGAAGACCGTCAATCGATGGAGAAAAGGTCTGAAAAGAAATAACAAAACCTTGGTCTCGTGATCCTATTGCACGGGCAGGAAAAATTCATGACACAAGGAGCGCTAACAACTCACCAAAGAAATGGCTGGGGACTGCACGTCATTTGCTAACATCCTGTAGTCCTTACTTATGGGTGCTCCTCCCCGAAGACTTTCTTCCATTTCCGAGGAGTCTACATTGATCTGAAACCTCACTACACGTTCATCATGTGGTATAGTTGATGAAATAACCAGGAGTACAACTCAGTATGAAGGATCTCTCACCATCACTCAGAGGTCCCAGAAGTACCATTTCTTGAAGTTGCACCCACGGAGATGTCATCCCTGGAAACATGGTCTTTGAAAGTGTCATCATGGGAGTCAGTCATTCTTGCAAAGTGGTTGTGACTCAACATTCAGCGCATAATTCAAAGCGCAGGATTCAACAAAACAACGAATCATGGAATAAAGATGCTCACATCAGCGTCTGCAAAAATGGTAACTTCAACTCTTATCTGTTTACGATTCCACTAACGGTACATGAGTTAATACTTCAAATCTTGCTCGTTCCTTCAGACATGCTAAGACGAGCAAAATTCTGACATGATTTTCATAAAACCGTGAACAACCCACATAAATTTTACAATGTGAACATTCACTGGTTTCTCAAAATCTGGACAGACGTCCATTCTACGATTGTGAAAACTCACATATAGACCTTATTTTACCATGTATGATGTTCTACATTCAACAGTTGTTCAAAATCAAAACATGATTTTACAAACTATATAAATATTTAACGTGAAACTCACGTAAATTTGGAAAATATATCTATATATTTTTGCTCCCTCGCACGAGCATCTGTCTCTGAAGCGAGAGTATATTCTCAAAGATTTCTGAAAGCTGGAGATAAAAAAATTTCATGAAAGATCATAAACAAAATTTTATTACTAACAGATGCACGTCTATTTAAAAAAAAATTCTCTCTTACGAGAATCCACCTTTGAAACGAGAGTTTATTCCACTTTGTGAAACCTCACATATTTAAAAAATAAAATTTTGTTTTTCGTGAAAGCTCATAGACAAAATTTTTATCATTAGACTCAGGTCTATTTTGTTGTTTCTTAAACTAACGAACGAACGAGCGTCCATGCTAAAACGGATTCCTTTCTTGGGCCCGGGCCGCGAATCCTAAATGACCAAGGTTTCATCACCAAATCAGCGGTGCTACCACTTTATGCTCATCAAACGATGCTCTATCATGCCTCTGAGATCTTCATTCAAGTCATGGTATGCTCGCACTATCAAAATCCGGTAACGTCTTAACTTACAACTAAGTTCAATTACTTATATTATTTATGACCGGAAAATCACCATTCAATGATGACTGAGGAACACGGCTTTCCTCACTAAGCAGGGGACTTAATGTAGATGGTGGATTTTCGACAAAGTCTAAAATCGTAAACCCATAATTATACGAGCTCCTGATCCAGCAATCAGATGTGAGTATTGAGACACGGGTCTCTCACCGAATCCTCTGATTGAGAATACTTTCTCTCAGAGTACATGCATATATGTAGTCTCTCGGCTGGACAACAGCATATCTCAGGAATACTGAACACTTCAGTAATTATTTCTATATAGAATCACGAGATTGACGGCTCCTAGACAGCTTGCTCTGCTAGTATAGAGCGATAACGTCTTCAGGATACAAACAACGAGTTTCCCTGACTATATGAAGGATATGAAGCTCCAGCAAGCTCATGTCAGAATAATTAATGCTCCTAGACAGCTTGCTCTGCTAGTATAGAGCCATAAGTTAATTATTCCTAAATTCTTGGATTCATCCACTGAATTTCCGAAAATATTCAAATATTTTCGCAGTATTTCGTTACTTCAATCTATGGTTCTTCCCAACAGAATTCCATGGGTTAGTAATAAATATTCAACGCGCGGGCATCTGAGCTACTTCTGAGTAAGCCCCCGTCTCAAAAGGTGCAAGTGTACTCAACGATGATACACTAACAATCCCCGCACGAACGAGTATTTCAAATACGACGAAACGATGAACCTATGCAAAATAGGAAAGAAAATAATAAATAATTAAAATATTGACCAAGGCGCCAAGGGATCGAGCTCATCGACCGGTCGGTTGTGCCGTGGCCAATCCCACGCCAGTTTTATATTTTATCATATTTTTTGTTATTTTCCTTGATCTTATGAAAATCCTTTCATTTGAACAAATATCCTTCGTTTTGAGGAAACTCCTCAGTTTCATGGTGTTTCCTTCGAACGAAAGAAATAATATAAAATTGGGAAAAATATTATGGGGCCGTGATTGTTGGCCAACCGGCCATGCCTTGATTCCGGCCGGCCCCACACCTCATGGTTCCTCATTATTTTATTCTTATTTCCCTAATCTCATGAAAACTCCTTCATCTCATGGTATTTTCACAAATCCATGAAAAATAATACAAAATTAGGGAAACTCGTGGGACCGGGCCCCAGCCGGCCGGCCATGCCTCAGCCGGTCCCACACGCCCCTTTTATTATTATTATTATTTTAAGGTTTCCTTGATCCCATGAAATTCCTTGATTTCATGGTATTTCTTTCAAATTATGAAAATTCCTTCAAATCATGGAAAATAATACACAAAAATTATATAAAATTAGGGAAACTTGTGGGACCTGGCCCAAGCCGTCCCCACACGCCCTTATTTTATTATTTTAATATTATTTTCTTCCTTGATCCCATGGAAACTCTTTCACTTTAAGGAAACTCCTTAATTTCAACAAAATTCCTTGATTTCATGATATTTTCATAAAATCATGAAAAATATTATAAAATTAGGAAAAGGCACCATGGGACCGTGGTCACTGGACGGTCGGCCATGCCTTGGCTCCAGCGGTCCCACGCCTCATATTTCTTCCTTTTATAATTATTTTCCTTCATCTCATGAAGTTTACTCAGTTTCAGCAAAACCCTGATTTTATTGTATTTTCTCAAATGGTTGCTCAAACGCACGCCAGAAAATATCAAAATTCCCAGGACTAAGACGCGGACGTGTTGACGACGTGAGCATGTTACCTTGACCGACCAAGGTTGGCTCTTTGGATCGCAATGAGCCAGTCCCGCATATTTTCATGATTTGACCTAATTTGCGCAATTGCACATATTAGGTCCAAAACTCTTCCAAATAATTTTGTAATTTCACGAAGTGATCATCATTCGATCCCACGACCATCCAGGGTTGGTTTCATGACCCCTTGGTCGGTCTCTCACCTCTCCTTAATTAATTAGGTTTTATCACTTAAGGCTCAGACGAGCATTATATGAAAAATGATTGAACCAACATTTGATCATCTTTTCACCAACTCTTCAAGGGGTCTTGGTATTTGCTCATGTGAGCACATGGACGCTATATGGTCGACCCACGGTCTCATGTAATCGGTCCTCCTTCATTCCATGGTTAAGTTTTCAATAAACTATCACTCGGTCATCAATTGATAAAGTTAGGGTTTCTGAGTCCAAGGATCATAATACCAGATTCGAACGCTAATAATTTTACGACGATCTCATGATCACCATTTTATTATCCTCGGTTCAACTACCAGTGTTCTAATTAATGTTCTATTTCGGTCACGCTGCCAATAATTCATCAGACGAGCAACACTTGCTCAGATGAGCAATATTTGCTCAAACCAAGGAGTATTGGTTCAACTATCAATATTCAACAATTCATCGAATGAGCAATACTTACTTACCTCAACGTGAGAATTACACTTCTGTCTCAACAGACACGTTCAATTCATGAGTTTCAGAACATTTTCCAAAATCATGTTCAACTCAGCAAATACATGGACTCATCGTCCCATAAAGTCATGAAGTCAACAACTGACTAATTAACTACGAAACGTCAATCGTGTCACATGGGGGATATTAACTAGGGTTTTGGCCTGGCGGTCTACGACACGTGTGTTCATACACACGATGGAATGTGAGCAAGTCGTGCAATCAGTTGAAGGAGTTAACAAAGTAGTGGATGGAAAATCGACCAAGTCTCCGCACGATGAGCAACTGGTTTCAAACACGATTTCCATTTCCCCACTTTTTGATTCCATCAACTGTCACACTTCATGGGATCATGGTGTCTACAATTCCAGCAACATAAATAAGTCTCTGAAATCATGATTGAATATACAAGAATCTCACGTCAAACAGACAACACGATATTAACAACTCAACATCTGAGCAATTACTCTCAACAGAGCAAATTCAATCATTGGGAACTTATCTTATTCAGAATACATAATACACCTACAATATTTGATTACCATTGATTCCACACATTTCTCAGCTTCCCTCCTACAGATCGACCCATCCTCTCTTGTGACCGAATTTAGTCTGGAACGGCTATTGTCTTGGTTTATGCCGGAGTACTACAGATTGATCTCTCGAATTCAAAGCACTCCCTTCTTGCAGTGCATCTGTGTGAGGTTGAACATTTCGCTCGGTTCAAGGGGTCTCCTCCGTACGGTCGTCTCCTCAATTCCGTAAAAACCAGCAAATCGTTTTTCCTCATATACACTAGGATGTCTTCTTTTTGGATTAGTTGGAAGAATAACTAGTGCTTTGAATAGCGATGATTGTGACTACACATAGCTATTTTTTTTTCATCTTCTTATGTTATTTTTTAGGTTTATTGGTTTTAAATTCTAAAAATATTTGGAGGATGATGTTTATTGCAGTATTTTAATGGTTTGTGATATTGCAATATTTTTATGGGATATGTATTGTTTGCGTCCGTGAACTTGAAGGTCCCATATTTTGTCAAAAGTAAAGTCGTTCATGAATTGGTATTCTTATTGATGAAAGGACGAATGGACTTTTTACATATACAAAAGTTAAGCCTATGTAATCATGTATTTGATGGAAAATAGGATAAAATCTTTTGTTAAACAAGGATAAAGTCTATTATGTTGTTATGATGGAAAATAGCATAGATCGTTGTATGTTATCCACGGTATTGATCTTCATTTATCCATTTTATTATGTTTTACCGTGAAGGCTCCATTGTGTGTCTTATGTTGAGCACCTTACAACTAAATAGATTTACCTTGGCTTTGTTGGTTGTTTCATAAGATGCTATATGTCGAGCATTAGGAACTAAATTAATCAACTAGTTTGGTTATTTAGTTAGTACTCC
Source organism: Papaver somniferum (assembly GCF_003573695.1). Lineage (NCBI taxonomy): Eukaryota > Viridiplantae > Streptophyta > Magnoliopsida > Ranunculales > Papaveraceae > Papaver > Papaver somniferum. The sequence continues at coordinate 113,555,522 of NC_039367.1, forward strand.
ATAAGTCTTCTTTCTTATGTCGAGTACATGTAAGGTTAAGGTTGTCATATTCTAAGATGAACTTAGTCGGGGTTCCATAAGTTCTCTTATGTTGAGCCCAAAATAATTAAATTGATTACTTCGGTGATTAGTTTGGTTATTTGTATTCCAATTAGATTAATTATAGGTTCTCTTGTAATTAATCTAGTTGAGTTTTCATATATTCCACAAGTTCTTGTGTTGAGTATATGAAAGGTCAGACTATCATGTTCTTTGGTTAATGTAGTCATATATTCCGTAAGGTTTTCCTTATGTTGAGTATTTGAACGGTTAAGTTAGTCATCTCCGTGTGATTGACTTAGTCATAGCTCCGTGAGTTTACTTATTTTGAGCACTTTCAATTAAATTGATCACTTTTGTGGTTTGATTTAGTTGCGTATTCCAATTGAATTAATCATGGGTTTACTTGTGATTAATTTGGTTGAGCTTTGGATACAGAAAATCATTCCTATGGTTTTTGGTGTCCAATAAAAAATCCTTCTTTTCTTTCGAAATTAAGGCCGCTCTTGTTGTTCTCTCGGGAATGACATCAAATGGGGGAGAGTTCTTTTGAACTTGTGCTTAATGGTAATATCTTGCGGGGAGTGCGGCTGTGAAATTTTATAGGGGTTATCTTGTATCTTAAAACTCCTTGATGAATGTTGTTAGCTTCGGCTATTAGATTGCATCTAAATTAAATTGGTATGTATTTTTCTTTTGGTCATGAAATGTTTCTTGTAGAAATTTCATTATGATCCCATTCTTGTACCTTTGCAAATTTTATTGACAAAAAGGGGGTGAAATATTGTAGTTCACACTAAAAATACATATGGTTTTCGGATCATTGTGTAAGGGTGAGTGGTTTCCATGATCGAGATGGAGTATTGACTAAGGGGGAGTGATACATATCACCGTAGTATTATTGTTAAAGTCGTGATACAATTGGACTTTGATGTTATATAATAATACTATGACATTGTATAATAATGATCGAGAATATAGATTTCTCTCATTGTTATAGCTACGGATCTTCAACAACGATGGTGCTAAACTTACAACCTTTGGGATCATTGGAGTACTTGGAAGGACGGAGATTTCAAGGAACGTTGAAGATTAGACTATGGAATAGGAGCCATTAAAGTTAATCTTTTTTGTATTCCATATGTATTAATAGTTTTGTCACTAAAATTGACAAAGGGGGAGATTGTTAGAGCATATCTCGGTCAACCTCGCATGCGTTGCTATCTCAAGCATGTTTGTCAATGTTAGTGATCAAAACTATAAGTCTTGATTTCTAGCCTACATAGCTAAGTCTCAGACTAGGATAAAAAAGTGTAGTTGAGCTCAAAGACTTCATGGCGATTCATCATACAACGACGAAGATCTATACAAGGAACCGTGGAACTTCATCAACAAAAAGGTATGTGGAGACTTGAACTTATCTATCACTCAAAAGTTTATCTCTTCTATCTCCTGCTTCTTATGAGACAAAAGTCGTATGCTATATATACTAGATCATACACATTTGACATTTCGAGCTGAGCATTCACTGCTTATCTTTTATCTAAAAATCGTGTGTTGGTAAAGCGTTTCGCTTCGATCAAGTTTATCTTCACCTAGTGACGAAAGTCATGAAAAGTTTCAATAACTTTGAGAATTGCTCTGACGTGAATCGGTCTGTGATAACGGCTACATAGCGTCCTTTGAGAATGTCTCAATGATTGAAATGATATTTTAGATTACATAACATGTATTCCTTGAACCGAAGTTTTCGAACTTTGTTGATCAAGAGAAATCGGGAGGATTGTGGAATTGGCTTGCCAAGTCCGCGAACTGTCGGAAGTTATCGACCGAAAATTTCTGCTGGGATTTTCCAAATACTCGTTTGTGTGCTTAGTCCGCGAACTCGGTCCGCGAACCCAGTCCGCGAACTGGCGGAAGTTCTCTTTCCGAGAATTTCTGCTGAGTTTGGAAAACTCAACAGATTAACTTAAGTCCGCGAACTTGTTTGTGAACTTAAGAGGTTATGATCTAAAGATGTACTCTGAATATGAAACATTAAATTACTAAGGAATGCTTTATGCAAACCGTGGCTATAATGTTCATGAGCCGATTCAATCGAATCGAGTCAATTTTGTTTCAATTGTGTCTTATGTAGTTGCATAAGATCTCATAGCAATTGAACAACTCTGTAACTAGTTCATTTGAGTCAACTGAACTAGTTATGGTGAAGAAGAACATGGTTAATATGAAACGCTCGTATGGTTAACCTTTTGGGTTATCATGTTGAACCAACATACACGTACACGTTTGGGCATGGTTTTCACGAACCCAATAAACGTCTACCCAAGTGTGTGTGACAAGCTAGGTTTTTCGATCTAACGGTTGAGAAATATTAGCTTGAATCTAAATCAGGTTTTCTTCTAACGGTGAATAAGGATTTATTAGTAACTAAGGAAAAACTCTGATTTGAAGGCTATATAAAGGAGACATCTAGCATTGTGCAAAACTAATCCCCACACGTCTGTGTGCTACTAGTGCGCCCGCTAGAGTCGATCTCCATTAACCTTTGATTTTCTTCTCTAAAATCAGGTTAACGACTTAAAGACTTCATTGGGATTGTGAAGCCAGACCGATACTACTTTATTGTAGTTGTGTGATCTGATCTTGCATCTTCTATTGTACGAGTACAATCTATTGATTGGCTTGAGATCGTGAGAGTTCTCCGATAGGCAAGATAAAGAAGTCACAAACATCTTCGTCTCATTGTTTGTGATTCCTCGACAATCCACTTGTGTAGTCAGGAAGGATTGTAGAGTGGTGATCGATTAATCTAGGTTGTTCTTCGGGAATATAAGACCGGATTATCAATTGGTTCATGTTACCTTGATTTTATATCTAAAGACGGAACAAAACCTAGGGTTTATCTGTGAGAGACATATTTATCCTTTTATAGACTTTTATGTGTGAGACAAATCTGTTTTTTTATCCAGTCTGTGATTTTGGGTTATAACAACTCTTGGTTGTGGGTGAGATCAGCTAAGGGAATCAAGTGCGCAGTATCATGCTGGGATCAGAGGCGTAAGAGTACAACTGTACCTTGTATCAGTGGGAGATTGATAGGGGTTCAATTATAGTCCAGTCCGAAGTTAGTTTTTAGTAGGCTAGTGTCTGTAGCGGCTTAATACAATGTGTATTCAATCTGGACTAGGTCCCGGGGTTTTTCTGCATTTGCGGTTTCCTCGTTAACAAAATTTCTGGTGTCTGTGTTATTTCTTTTCCGCATTATATATTATATAATTGAAATAATACAGGTTGTGCGTTCGTGATCATCAATTGGAAATCCAACCTTTGGTTGTTGATTGATATTGATTGATCCTTGGACATTGGTCTTTGGTACCGTCCAAGTATTCCTTGTATTTGATAAAGACTCGCTATTGTTTTTAGCTTGAGTAAAAATCAAATCAAGAGAGAGATATTATCTCCTTGAGACAGTTTCTATCTAGATTGAGTCTGACTGTCTAGTTGATTCTCTAGCAAAGTATTTCGGAGTTAGTCCATACAGATTGCTAATCGAAATATTGGGTGGTGTTGTTAGACCCCCGCTTTTTCACCAACGCTTCACCAAGAAGATAAAAGCACCAGCAATGGACCTCAACTCAGTTATCAGCCCTTGGCCATTTGTAAAATGGGGGGTCGATATAGTAGGACCCTTAGTAGAGGGCACATTGAAGGGAATAAGCACAAGGGAGATAGTGTGAGCAGTTACACGACGTCTTATGGGCCTACCGTGCAACAAGAAGATCAGTTACGTGGGAATCACCGTTCTTACTGACCTACGGAGCCGAAGCAGTCCTCCTCACTCAAATAATAATCCCTACAATGAAAACAGAGGCATGGGGGAAAAATATGATGATAGACCTAATGCTCGAGAAACTAGATGACCTCGAAGAAAGAAGGGAGGTAGCTTTGCAAAGAATGCTAAACTATCAACGGAGGTTAGCACGGGAATACAACAAGAAGGTCATCCCTCGCCACTTCGTGGTAGAAGAATATGTTCAACGACAGATACCACTGTATCAAAGGAAGAAAGAATGCGGCAAGCTCGCGCCTACGTGGGCGGACCCTATATCATACACGACATCGACGGGAAAGGATCCTACTACCTACAAACAGTAAAGGGATAAGTGCTACATCACCCGTGGAATGCGATGTATCTTAAAAAGTACTACCCGTAACAGAATGGTAACAACCTAAGAGAAGAATGGTAACGGCGACAACCTACCATGTTTTATCCCTGAAAAAAGGTATTAAAAAACCTTACTAATTAATAGAAGAAGCTTTAATCATTAACATAGCTTCCTGGAGCATAAGACACATAATTTATGCAGGGGTTAGAATATACACCCACCGTAAGGAATGACGATGAGGCAGGAAATGCATAACTACGCATATGTCAATCTCGGATCCTCGGGGAAAAAGCCTTTTTCACGGGGCATAACAAAAAATAAGATATCCACCATAGAGATGCCCTGTCGAAGTAAAACAACCTTTGAGTTGGACGCGGAGGGTTACAGGAAAATTCTTACCCAGGTAGGGACACTCGCCACCACAATACCTTATGTCCAAAGGATGTCCTGGTAGAGAGGCATGATCCATTGATAGACGCATTTATGTGTCTATTTTGATCTCAATTATATGTATTGTTGGTGCTCGATTTTGTATTTATTATGGCTTTTTATGTCTTTGTAGGTGTTTTTGGAGAAATAAACATGTGTAGAGAAATCGGCTCGAAAAGTTGATAAAGGCTCCTGGAGGATACTTATTATTAAAGGCACCCCACATACGGATAGGGGCTTTCAGTTTGGATAAAGGGCTTCTTAATTACTAAGGGGTACTCCAATGATAAGGGGTACCCTAATTGCTATTTACACCTCAGGACACCCCAAGTATTAAAGGCACCCCACATACGGATAGGGGGAGTCCCATCTTCTTCACCGTTTGAACAGGTTTTGGCGGGAAACTTTCCTTCCCGACTGCAGAATTTGCTGAGAAGATTTTTGGTCAGATTTGTTCAATAGATTGGACTGGGTAGGCCTGTTATGGTTAAACAGGATTGGTAATGACTTCTGTTACGTGGAAAAAGGAGATTTACATGGGTTTTGGATAAAACGGAGAAGGGTAGAGTCTTTCGGGTTTTTCTGTATGATTTGGAGATTAGGTGACAAAGTTTGACGTGGCTTTGGATTGGTATGGAATTGTGAGTCTAATTTTGTGCAAACTCCTTTAAAGAGTGTGCACATAACAAATCAATTTTATTGGTTGTTCAAAACCAACCGTTATCTATTTTGTTTTCTTTTATTATTTTAATATAATTAGGATCTAAAAATAGCAAATGAGATGCGTGTTTTAAGGGGAAATTTTTTTATGGAAAGTTTGCGGCTTATTTGTTGGGGTCCAGATCGTCTGTGCCACTGCTTGGGTGTGCCCTATGTGCCACACCAATAGAAACACGGTATTTTCTCTTGGATTTGTAATATCTTCTTTAACTAATTAATTATCTTTCCCATTTAGTTAGTCATGGTTAATGAGAGGAATGATGTGGCGTGTTTCTATTGGTGTGGCACATAGGGCACACCCAAGCAGTGGCACAGACGATCTCGACCCTATTTGTTGATCATAACGGAGAAACATGTGATGATCCTTCCATTTTGTGTCTTTATCTAGAAGATTAGTTTACTTTGGTGAGTTCTAAATTATTAGTTTATGAATTTTCATTTCGTTGGTATCTAATTTGGTGAGTTCTAAATTATTTTACGATCAACAATATATGGGTTGGATCAACAACTAAAGGAAACTTTTGTAGAGTTCTAATACTGGTATATTTGATGTGATTAAAAATGTGATCGTTTGTTTCAGATTACCCTAAAGTTTAAAAATCTTAGAAATCGAATTGCTGAGAAGCTATTCACATCTTTAGGTTGTAATCATGTTGAATTGAAAGTACCAATTAACGAAGACATTATGCATGATTGTTGAAGAGGAAAAAATATCGAAATAGAAGTGGTTTTGATTTTGGTACATAGAAGAAGAAAAAAAAGTAAAGTGGATAGTAATAATCATGATCATCCTGTTGAAATACTTTTAAAACCAAGGAATAATTGGATACAGTTGTGATTTAGCTAAAGCTTTGACCGAGGACATTAAAAAAAATATTAATGAATATAAAGAATCTTTTACATAATTCCTTTTATGGTATTTACATATACGCTTGCCATTTTTAGATTATCAAAACAGTAAATAGAAGAAATATGAATATTAGATAACGGTTGGTTTTGGACAACCAATAGGATGAATTTGTTATGTGCACACTCTTTAAAGGAGTGTGCACAAAATTGGACTCTGGAATTGTTTAATTGAAACAGGGAAGTTGGTTGAGCTGGACGTGAAAGAAAATAAAGTTTGTGTGACTTTCTCGGTTAAACAGGGGAGGTGGAAAGATGTCGTGGACTTGATGGAAATTACGTGGAGTAAACAATAAGATTTCGTGTTAGATTTTGTTCTGTCTAATTCAGGAAACGTTGGGAAGATGGAGTACGTGTTTGGAGAAGGAAGACAAGGTTCGTATATCCTAATTGGTAGTTATCTCAAAACAGGGATGTTCACGGACTTTTGCTGGATTATAAAAAGGGAAGTTATCGTACAAATGGGAGAGAATATCTCGCCTGAGATTCGACTCTATCAAATACAAAGAATTTCGGAAAGTTTCATCAACCCAGAGATGCGTACAGAAAACTTGGAGAGGATTAGCCGGAACTTGGCAGCGAAGGAATTTTGTTTATTTTTGGGAAGATTTGATCGAGAAATTTGGGGCCTGTGGAGTATATAAGAGATTCTGGGAGTTCATAGAGTGGTGGTTGAGATTTTTCGGTACCAACTGAGGCAGAGAAGAGAAGAAAATCCAGTTGCAGGAATTATTTCCTGCTGGTGTAGAGGAAGAACATACAACGCCCTGGAGGAGTCGTTTATTCTACAGCAGTTTACTATTATTGTTTCCTGTAACAGTGTGATTGCATCACTTATAAACTGTTGCGAATCTCTGTATTAGCACTTTTCTCTTGTTTTTCACCTATTTGAGCTATGAACACTTATTTTGAGCAAGTGAATAATATGAGCAGCTAAACCCCAACACTGGGACAACATAGGAAGTTGTATTTCATCCATGTGGTAATTTAGTTAATTCTTTATTTGAGCTATGAACACCTATTTTGAGCAAGTGAATAATATGAGCAGCTAAACCCCAACACTGGGACAACATAGGAAGTTGTATTTCATCCATGTGGTAATTTAGTTAATTCTTTATTTACTTTTTGTACCGATTTTAATTGAATTAAGGTTTCTATTAATTACCCGTGACTTTGTTTTATGGAGCATGCTTAGTCCTAGGGATCATAGCTTATGATCTACAAGTAATATTTTATGGAATCTACTTTGGAAAATAATAGAGTTAATATTTGTTTTGTTTTGAGCTATAATCGCCGAGGATTAATTTCCGAACCACTTGAATATGAAAAACAGCGAAATCCTGAGTCCCAGTAATCTCTCGATATTTGTGACAATCTTTGTATATATTTTCTTAGTTTTATTTTTAAGTCTTAAACCCAGTCTTATCATGTCCGAATTGAACGAACTTTTACTACCACTTTACAAACAACTTGAAAAAGCACATCAATTTTTGGCGCCGCCGACGCGGACTTGTATTTAGATTTGTTTAGGTTTATTTTTATTATTTTTTGTTCTCTTTTACGCCTTTGGTATTTTTTTGATTCTTTTCAGATTTGGAGCGAAGCTACAAGGAAAGAAAAAGTGTTATAAAAGGAAAGCATCGCCAAAGAAGGAAATAAAAGAGGAGTCCTAGGAGTGGAGAAGTTTTTGTATATATTTATTTTATTTGGACTTTATTTCTCTTTATTTTTAGAAACTGTAAATAAGGTTTCATTGTTGTAATTTTTCTTTTTCTTTTTGGACACTTTTTGGACTTTATTTTTGGACTTGGACTTTATTATTTTAAACCCTAAGGAAGGGTTGAGATTAAATATAAATTTTTTGCAGGGAAGGACGACATTTACGATACTGTCTCGGCCCCTCGGGTTCGTACACTGACATCGGAGTCGGTGGCCTGAGTCGACTTCAACGGTTCATCGCCCGTCTGGTACGGGAGGTAAGACTCTATCCACCCACGAATCCCCTGTCAGTGGGTTTATTTTGTGTGACAACTCACACCCCTGAAATAGAATGTCGAGCTGGTATTACAATAGCCAATGCAACGAATATCCGGCTGAGTTTTAAAATGGACGTTACTACTTTGACCATACTGTGAATAGTGGTTGGGAACATCATCCTTTTCAAGGTTATGGCTCATACCATGATGAGCCCAATTACTATCCACACACGCACCAGTCATACGAGCAAAATTCTTATATTTCTCCTTTAGAAGAGTCCCTCAGAAAATTAGAGGAGTCGACACGTAAGATAGCTGAGATGAATAACTTAGTTTACGACGAAATAAAACTTTCTATAGAGGAATCCATCAAGCTGATAGCTGAGACGAACGGAAGAATTGCTCGAAATAATCTTAATTTTCAATACAGTGTTTCCAATAATACCCTTGAAAATGAGGATAGTTATTTGCATAATCAAGACGACGAGGATAAAATTGGTAACATTACTTGTTTAGATGAGGTTCAACCATTTTCATGTTATTATAATGATGATTATGATGAGGATAGTGTTGATGAAGAATTTGAAATAGGCATAGTGATCAGGAATTTGTTACTCCAATTGAGCTTAATAATGATAATGTTTCTTGTGAAAATCCAAATAATTTTAATAATTATTCACCTATTCAAAAGGACGAGGATTTGACTAGAGATACCCCCGTTTTAGACGATGTAGTATTTCCTTTTGATTACGAAGCTAATAATGGTTTAGAGAAACGAGTTTCTTCTGAGAATATTGTTTTAGAGTCTAGCGATTTAGAACCATTAGTCTTAGACAAATAAAATGAACTCGTAGAGATGAGTGAGGATGAACCTGACTTAGAAGAATCAATTGACCATTTTTAAGAATCTGATGACCTTGAAATTAGGGAAGTTGTGACCATTATTTCTAGAGACACTGAAAACTCTAAGTTTGGGGGTGATTATCATTCTCCATGTGCTTTAACTCTTAGAAAGGTTCCTCACTTGGGACTTGACATATGTGCCTCAACCATTTTACAAGATTATCTTCATACACGTTTTCCTGAACCTAATGATGTCCATAAGGAAGTTCAGTTGTTAGAAACCCATCTTCTGGTTTATGTGGTTTGCCCAGGCTATGTTACCCAAATTGACTTTGTTTTCCCACCAAATATTTTTCGACCAATTGTGGGAACGTATAAGTTTCAGATGTGTTAATTATTAAGTTTTGAGACTAAACCTAATTACTTTAGGAGATTAGGATCGACACATTTTTTTAAGGAAGACCACCACTCTCATTGTGGTCAGCTGTGTAAGTCAAATCTGATTGACTTAGAGGATTCTCAGTTATTCAGGTTATTATTATGTGCTTCTAAATTTTTCCAGACCTTAGAACATGGTCTTTCGGATTTTACTTATGAGGAAGTGCATCCCATGAAAATATTTTATTTGGACCCAGTCATAGAACCTGAACCTGAACCACAACTAGATATGGTTGTCTTAAACAGGAAACTAGACAAGGATGTGCTTTATTTGTTCATTTTCTTGGCATTTTGCAGATTCATGTTACTTGTGATAGGTCTATTTGGTTTTGATGACCCACAGATATTTCGGATTTTACTTTATGATTTTATGAGGTGACTAATCCTTTCTTAGTCTGGCTGAAGACGTTAAACTTAGGACTTCTTGGGAGGTAGCCCATTCTTACGCAACATGGTAATATATTTCCTTTAACTCTTTTGCTTCAAATGGTAACCGTTTCTCCTTGTTCATTCTTTTAATTTTATCTTTAAAACATTGAGGACAATGTTAGATTTAAGTTTGGGGGCATGGGAGAAACTTTTTAGTTGCAATAAATAAACTCCGGAGCCTATAAATTTATGCTTATTAAGGATGACACTAACCAATCTGAGTGGATGGAAGCATCTTGGTTGTAGCAGTTGAGGGACCAATCTGATTAGATGGAAACATCTAAAGAGTCTATTCATAAAAGCACAAAGCTCAGGTGTTAGGAAAAAAAATATGGTAGTTTCGCCATATCTCGTTGAATCCTTTTCACCTTCTGTTTTTATTTTTTTTCCTTTCAATATGTTTCTCTAAGTGATTAGGTGTGGCTCACGAATCAAGTTGTTACCACTGCTAGGGTGAAATAAAGTGATTGAGATACCAAAAAAAAACACAAAAAAACAAAAAAACAAAAAAAAAAGAAAAAAAAAATTGAAAAAGAAAAAAAAGAATTATTATGAAAAAAAAGGAGAAAGAAGAGAAATTGAGACCAGACCATCAGACCAAACAGAATAAAGTGTTCAATAAAATGGACTGCTGGTTCCCTTGTATATGTCAGACGAGTTGATCTAGAGTTAGGATTATCGACCACTGGTTCCCTTGTATATGCCAGTTGTGTTGGTATTAGTCAGACTAGTATCTCAGTCCATTAGGATAGGTTCATTTTGGCAGTGGCCTTCAGACAGATATGAGAAACACTGTTCACCTTAGTCAACGTCAAAACCATCTACGTTTTTCTCCACATCCATCTTCTTAATCTATCCATGTGATTGGTTGACTCCGGTTATGATGTCCAGAAACTATCTGAGTAGAGCTCTGTGACTTATATATGAATTTTAGTATGCTTCAGTGCAAACTTGTGTACATCAATTGGAATTTCGCATCAGGGTACTTCCTCCTGTAGTCAATAAGTATGCCAACCAAGGAGATTCTTTAGTGCCTTCCAAGGTTCTGCGTATATAACTAAAGTCTGGAGTAAAGGTTTTGTGGGTACACCTCTTGTAAACCCTCCGGAGACTATAACTCGGCCACTAGGGCGACCTAGGGGTTTAAAGGCTTGTTGCATACGATAAATGCAACCGACGATGCCTGCGACAGTGAGTTAGGATTTTATTTTCTTGATTTGATTTTCTCGAGGACTAGCAAATAATAAGTTTGGGGGTATTTGATAGACGCATTTATGTGTCTATTTTGATTTCAATTATATGTATTGTTAGTGCTCGATTTTGTATTTATTATGGCTTTTTATGTCTTTGTAGGTGTTTTTGGAGAAATAAACATGTGTGGAGAAATCGACTCGAAAAGTTGATAAAGGCGCCTAGAGGATACTTATTATTCGGACTTTCAGTTTGGATAAGGGGCATCTCAATTACTAAGGGGTACTCCAATGATAAGGGGTACCCTAATTGCTATTTACACCTCAGGACACCCCAAGTATTAAAGGCACCCCACATATGGATAGGGGGAGTCCCATCCTCTTCACTGTTTGAACAGGTTTTGGCGGGAAACTTTCCTTCCGGACTGCAGAATTTGCTGAGAAGATTTTTGGTCAGATTTGTTCGATGGATTAGACTGGGGTAGGCCTGTTACGGTTAAACAAGATTGGTAATGACTTTTGTTACGTGGAAAAAGGAGATTTACATGGGTTTTGGATAAAACAGAGAAGGGTGGAGTCTCTCGGATTTTTCTGTGTGATTTGGAGATTACGTGACAGAGTTTGGCGTGGCTTTGGACTGGTATGGAATTGTTTAATTGAAACAGGGAAGTTGGTTGAGCTAGACGTGAAAGAAAACAAAGTTTGCGTGACTTTCTCGGTTAAACATGGTAGGTGGAAAGATGTCGTGGACCTGTTGGAAATTACGTGGAGTAAACAATAATATTTCGTGTTAGATTTTGTTCTGTCTAATTCAGGAAACGTTGGGAAGATGGAGTACGTGTTTTGAGAAGGAAGACAAGGTTCGTATATCCTAATTGGTAGTTATCTCAAAACCGGGATGTTCACTGACTTTTGCTGGATCCTAAAAAGGGAAGTTATCGTACAAATGGGAGAGAATATCTCGTCTGAGATTCGATTCTATCAAATACAAAGAATTTCGGAAAGTTTCCTATTTGTGACAATCTTTGTATATATTTTCTTAGTTTTATTTATAAGTCTTAAACCCAGTCTTATCAAGTCTGATTTGAACGAACTTTTACTACCAATTTACAAACAACTTGAAAAAGCACATCATCCATCAAGGATCATACCTTAGCACCTAGTAATGACTCGAATGTGCGATAAAAAGAATAAATTACGTCTAAATGTACAATAAAATGGCAAACAAAGTTAATACCAAAAAGATACTTAACATTCAGTTTGCTTAAAATGCTTAACAAATATTCAGAAGAATACACGGAGCATCAAGGATTGTCAACCAAGGAGATTCTTTAGTGCCTTCCAAGGTTCCGCGTATATAGATAGAGTCTGGAGTAAAGGTTTTGTGGGTACACCTCTTGTAAACCCTCCGGAGACTATAACTCGGCCACTAGGGCCACCTAGGGGTTTAAAGGCTTGTTGCATACGCTAAATGCAACCGACGATGCCTGCGACAGTGAGTTAGGATTTTATTTTCTTGATTTGATTTGCTCGAGGACTAGCAAATAATAAGTTTGGGGGTATTTGATAGACGCATTTATGTGTCTATTTTGATCTCAATTATATGTATTGTTAGTGCTCGATTTTGTATTTATTATGGCTTTTTATGTCTTTGTAGGTGTTTTTGGAGAAATAAACATGTGTGGAGAAATCGACTCGAAAAGTTGATAAAGGCGCCTGGAGGATACTTATTATTCGGACTTTCAGTTTGGATAAGGGGCATCTCAATTACTAAGGGGTACTCCAATGATAAGGGGTACCCTAATTGCTATTTACACCTCAGGACACCCCAAGTATGAAAGGCACCCCACATATGGATAGGGGGAGTCCCATCCTCTTCACTGTTTGAACAGGTTTTGGCGGGAAACTTTCCTTCCGGACTGCAGAATTTGCTGAGAAGATTTTTGGTCAGATTTGTTCGATGGATTAGACTGGGGTAGGCCTGTTACGGTTAAACAAGATTGGTAATGACTTTTGTTACGTGGAAAAAGGAGATTTACATGGGTTTTGGATAAAACAGAGAAGGGTGGAGTCTCTCGGATTTTTCTGTGTGATTTGGAGATTACGTGACAGAGTTTGGCGTGGCTTTGGACTGGTATGGAATTGTTTAATTGAAACAGGGAAGTTGGTTGAGCTAGACGTGAAAGAAAACAAAGTTTGCGTGACTTTCTCGGTTAAACATGGTAGGTGGAAAGATGTCGTGGACCTGTTGGAAATTACGTGGAGTAAACAATAATATTTCGTGTTAGATTTTGTTCTGTCTAATTCAGGAAACGTTGGGAAGATGGAGTACGTGTTTTGAGAAGGAAGACAAGGTTCGTATATCCTAATTGGTAGTTATCTCAAAACCGGGATGTTCACTGACTTTTGCTGGATCCTAAAAAGGGAAGTTATCGTACAAATGGGAGAGAATATCTCGTCTGAGATTCGATTCTATCAAATACAAAGAATTTCGGAAAGTTTCCTATTTGTGACAATCTTTGTATATATTTTCTTAGTTTTATTTATAAGTCTTAAACCCAGTCTTATCAAGTCTGATTTGAACGAACTTTTACTACCAATTTACAAACAACTTGAAAAAGCACATCATCCATCAAGGATCATACCTTAGCACCTAGTAATGACTCGAATGTGCGATAAAAAGAATAAATTACGTCTAAATGTACAATAAAATGGCAAACAAAGTTAATACCAAAAAGATACTTAACATTCAGTTTGCTTAAAATGCTTAACAAATATTCAGAAGAATACACGGAGCATCAAGGATTGTCAACCAAGGAGATTCTTTAGTGCCTTCCAAGGTTCCGCGTATATAGATAGAGTCTGGAGTAAAGGTTTTGTGGGTACACCTCTTGTAAACCCTCCGGAGACTATAACTCGGCCACTAGGGCCACCTAGGGGTTTAAAGGCTTGTTGCATACGCTAAATGCAACCGACGATGCCTGCGACAGTGAGTTAGGATTTTATTTTCTTGATTTGATTTGCTCGAGGACTAGCAAATAATAAGTTTGGGGGTATTTGATAGACGCATTTATGTGTCTATTTTGATCTCAATTATATGTATTGTTAGTGCTCGATTTTGTATTTATTATGGCTTTTTATGTCTTTGTAGGTGTTTTTGGAGAAATAAACATGTGTGGAGAAATCGACTCGAAAAGTTGATAAAGGCGCCTGGAGGATACTTATTATTCGGACTTTCAGTTTGGATAAGGGGCATCTCAATTACTAAGGGGTACTCCAATGATAAGGGGTACCCTAATTGCTATTTACACCTCAGGACACCCCAAGTATTAAAGGCACCCCACATACGGATAGGGGGAGTCCCATCCTCTTCACTGTTTGAACAGGTTTTGGCGGGAAACTTTCCTTCCCGACTGCAGAATTTGCTGAGAAGATTTTTGGTCATATTTGTTCGATGGATTAGACTGGGGTAGCCCTTTTACGGTTAAACAAGATTGGTAATGACTTTTGTTACGTGAAAAAAGGAGATTTACATGAGTTTTGGATAAAACAGAGAAGGGTGGAGTCTCTCAGATTTTTCTGTGTGATTTGGAGATTACGTGACAGAGTTTGGCGTGGCTTTGGATTGGTATGGAATTGTTTAATTGAAACAGGGAAGTTGGTTGAGCTAGACGTGAAAGAAAACAAAGTTTGCATGACTTTCTCAGTTAAACATGGTAGGTGGAAAGATGTCGTGGACCTGTTGGAAATTACGTGGAGTAAACAATAATATTTCGTGTTAGATTTTGTTTTGTCTAATTCAGGAAACGTTGGGAAGATGGAGTACGTGTTTTGAGAAGGAAGACAAGGTTCGTATATCCTAATTGGTAGTTATCTCAAAACCGGGATGTTCACTTACTTTTGCTGGATCCTAAAAAGGGAAGTTATCGTACAAATGGGAGAGAATATCTCGCCTGAGATTCGATTCTATCAAATACAAAGAATTTCGGAAAGTTTCCTATTTGTGACAATCTTTGTATATATTTTCTTAGTTTTATTTTTAAGTCTTAAACCCAGTCTTATCAAGTCTGATTTGAACGAACTTTTACTACCACTTTACAAACAACTTGAAAAAGCACATCATCCATCAAGGATCATACCTTAGCACCTAGTAATGACTCGAATGTGCGATAAAAAGAATAAATTACGTCTAAATGTACAATAAAAGGGCAAACAAAGTTAATACCAAAAAGATACTTAACATTCAGTTTGCTTAAAATGCTTAACATATATTCAGAAGAATACACGGAGCATCAAGGATTGTCAACCAAGGAGATTCTTTAGTGCCTTCCAAGGTTCTGCGTATATATCTAGAGTCTGGAGTAAAGGTTTTGTGGGTACACCTCTTGTAAACCCTCCGGAGACTATAACTCGGCCACTAGGGCCACCTAGGGGTTTAAAGGCTTGTTGCATACGCTAAATGCAACCGACGATGCCTGCGACAGTGAGTTAGGATTTTATTTTCTTGATTTGATTTGCTCGAGGACTAGCAAATAATAAGTTTGGGGGTATTTGATAGACGCATTTATGTGTCTATTTTGATCTCAATTATATGTATTGTTAGTGCTCGATTTTGTATTTATTATGGCTTTTTATGTCTTTGTAGGTGTTTTTGGAGAAATAAACATGTGTGGAGAAATCGACTCGAAAAGTTGATAAAGACGCCTGGAGGATACTTATTATTCGGACTTTCAGTTTGGATAAGGGGCATCTCAATTACTAAGGGGTACTCCAATGATAAGGGGTACCCTAATTGCTATTTACACCTCAGGACACCCCAAGTATTAAAGGCACCCCACATACGGATAGGGGGAGTCCCATCCTCTTCACTGTTTGAACAGGTTTTTGCGGGAAACTTTCCTTCCCGACTGCAGAATTTGTTGAGAAGATTTTTGGTCATATTTGTTCGATGGATTAGACTGGGGTAGCCCTTTTACGGTTAAACAAGATTGGTAATGACTTTTGTTACGTGAAAAAAGGAGATTTACATGAGTTTTGGATAAAACAGAGAAGGGTGGAGTCTCTCAGATTTTTCTGTGTGATTTGGAGATTACGTGACAGAGTTTGGCGTGGCTTTGGATTGGTATGGAATTGTTTAATTGAAACAGGGAAGTTGGTTGAGCTAGACGTGAAAGAAAAAAAAGTTTGCATGACTTTCTCGGTTAAACATGGTAGGTGGAAAGATGTCGTGGACCTGTTGGAAATTACGTGGAGTAAACAATAATATTTCGTGTTAGATTTTGTTCTGTCTAATTCAGGAAACGTTGGGAAGATGGAGTACGTGTTTTGAGAAGGAAGACAAGGTTCGTATATCCTAATTGTTAGTTATCTCAAAACAGGGATGTTCACTTACTTTTGCTGGATCCTAAAAAGGGAAGTTATCGTACAAATGGGAGAGAATATCTCGCCTGAGATTCTATTCTATCAAATACAAAGAATTTCGGAAAGTTTCCTATTTTGTGACAATCTTTGTATATATTTTCTTAGTTTTATTTTTAAGTCTTAAACCCAGTCTTATCAAGTCTGATTTGAACGAACGTTTACTACCACTTTACAAACAACTTGAAAAAGCACATCATCCATCAAGGATCATACCTTAGCACCTACTAATGACTCGAATGTGCGATAAAAAGAATAAATTACGTCTAAATGTACAATAAAAGGGCAAACAAAGTTAATACCAAAAAGATACTTAACACTCAGTTTGCTTAAAATGCTTAACAGATATTCAGAAGAATACACGGAGCATCAAGGATTGTCAACCAAGGAGATTCTTTAGTGCCTTCCAAGGTTCTGCGTATATAGATAGAGTCTGGAGTAAAGGTTTTGTGGGTACACCTCTTGTAAACCCTCCGGAGACTATAACTCGGCCACTAGGGCCACCTAGGGGTTTAAAGGATTGTTGCATACGCTAAATGCAACCGACGATGCCTGCGACAGTGAGTTAGGATTTTATTTTCTTGATTTGATTTGCTCGAGGACTAGCAAATAATAAGTTTGGGGGTATTTGATAGACGCATTTATGTGTCTATTTTGATCTCAATTATATGTATTGTTAGTGCTCGATTTTGTATTTATTATGGCTTTTTATGTCTTTGTAGGTGTTTTTGGAGAAATAAACATGTGTGGAGAAATCGACTCGAAAAGTTGATAAAGGCGCCTGGAGGATACTTATTATTCGGACTTTCAGTTTGGATAAGGGGCATCTCAATTACTAAGGGGTACTCCAATGATAAGGGGTACCCTAATTGCTATTTACACCTCAGGACACCCCAAGTATGAAAGGCACCCCACATATGGATAGGGGGAGTCCCATCCTCTTCACTGTTTGAACAGGTTTTGGCGGGAAACTTTCCTTCCGGACTGCAGAATTTGCTGAGAAGATTTTTGGTCAGATTTGTTCGATGGATTAGACTGGGGTAGGCCTGTTACGGTTAAACAAGATTGGTAATGACTTTTGTTACGTGGAAAAAGGAGATTTACATGGGTTTTGGATAAAACAGAGAAGGGTGGAGTCTCTCGGATTTTTCTGTGTGATTTGGAGATTACGTGACAGAGTTTGGCGTGGCTTTGGACTGGTATGGAATTGTTTAATTGAAACAGGGAAGTTGGTTGAGCTAGACGTGAAAGAAAACAAAGTTTGCGTGACTTTCTCGGTTAAACATGGTAGGTGGAAAGATGTCGTGGACCTGTTGGAAATTACGTGGAGTAAACAATAATATTTCGTGTTAGATTTTGTTCTGTCTAATTCAGGAAACGTTGGGAAGATGGAGTACGTGTTTTGAGAAGGAAGACAAGGTTCGTATATCCTAATTGGTAGTTATCTCAAAACCGGGATGTTCACTTACTTTTGCTGGATCCTAAAAAGGGAAGTTATCGTACAAATGGGAGAGAATATCTCGCCTGAGATTCGATTCTATCAAATACAAAGAATTTCGGAAAGTTTCCTATTTGTGACAATCTTTGTATATATTTTCTTAGTTTTATTTTTAAGTCTTAAACCCAGTCTTATCAAGTCTGATTTGAACGAACTTTTACTACCACTTTACAAACAACTTGAAAAAGCACATCATCCATCAAGGATCATACCTTAGCACCTAGTAATGACTCGAATGTGCGATAAAAAGAATAAATTACGTCTAAATGTACAATAAAAGGGCAAACAAAGTTAATACCAAAAAGATACTTAACATTCAGTTTGCTTTAAATGCTTAACAGATATTCAGAAGAATACACGGAGCATCAAGGATTGTCAACCAAGGAGATTCTTTAGTGCCTTCCAAGGTTCTGCGTATATATCTAGAGTCTGGAGTAAAGGTTTTGTGGGTACACCTCTTGTAAACCCTCCGGAGACTATAACTCGGCCACTAGGGCCACCTAGGGGTTTAAAGGCTTGTTGCATACGCTAAATGCAACCGACGATGCCTGCGACAGTGAGTTAGGATTTTATTTTCTTGATTTGATTTGCTCGAGGACTAGCAAATAATAAGTTTGAGGGTATTTGATAGACGCATTTATGTGTCTATTTTGATCTCAATTATATGTATTGTTAGTGCTCGATTTTGTATTTATTATGGCTTTTTATGTCTTTGTAGGTGTTTTTGGAGAAATAAACATGTGTGGAGAAATCGACTCGAAAAGTTGATAAAGACGCCTGGAGGATACTTATTATTCGGACTTTCAGTTTGGATAAGGGGCATCTCAATTACTAAGAGGTACTCCAATGATAAGGGGTACCCTAATTGCTATTTACACCTCAGGACACCCCAAGTATTAAAGGCACCCCACATACGGATAGGGGGAGTCCCATCCTCTTCACTGTTTGAACAGGTTTTTGCGGGAAACTTTCCTTCCCGACTGCAGAATTTGTTGAGAAGATTTTTGGTCATATTTGTTCGATGGATTAGACTGGGGTAGCCCTTTTACGGTTAAACAAGATTGGTAATGACTTTTGTTACGTGAAAAAAGGAGATTTACATGAGTTTTGGATAAAACAGAGAAGGGTGGAGTCTCTCAGATTTTTCTGTGTGATTTGGAGATTACGTGACAGAGTTTGGCGTGGCTTTGGATTGGTATGGAATTGTTTAATTGAAACAGGGAAGTTGGTTGAGCTAGACGTGAAAGAAAAAAAAGTTTGCATGACTTTCTCGGTTAAACATGGTAGGTGGAAAGATGTCGTGGACCTGTTGGAAATTACGTGGAGTAAACAATAATATTTCGTGTTAGATTTTGTTCTGTCTAATTCAGGAAACGTTGGGAAGATGGAGTACGTGTTTTGAGAAGGAAGACAAGGTTCGTATATCCTAATTGTTAGTTATCTCAAAACAGGGATGTTCACTTACTTTTGCTGGATCCTAAAAAGGGAAGTTATCGTACAAATGGGAGAGAATATCTCGCCTGAGATTCTATTCTATCAAATACAAAGAATTTCGGAAAGTTTCCTATTTGTGACAATCTTTGTATATATTTTCTTAGTTTTATTTTTAAGTCTTAAACCCAGTCTTATCAAGTCTGATTTGAACGAACGTTTACTACCACTTTACAAACAACTTGAAAAAGCACATCATCCATCAAGGATCATACCTTAGCACCTACTAATGACTCGAATGTGCGATAAAAAGAATAAATTACGTCTAAATGTACAATAAAAGGGCAAACAAAGTTAATACCAAAAAGATACTTAACACTCAGTTTGCTTAAAATGCTTAACAGATATTCAGAAGAATACACGGAGCATCAAGGATTGTCAACCAAGGAGATTCTTTAGTGCCTTCCAAGGTTCTGCGTATATAGATAGAGTCTGGAGTAAAGGTTTTGTGGGTACACCTCTTGTAAACCCTCCGGAGACT
This sequence comes from Papaver somniferum, assembly GCF_003573695.1. Classification (NCBI taxonomy): domain Eukaryota; kingdom Viridiplantae; phylum Streptophyta; class Magnoliopsida; order Ranunculales; family Papaveraceae; genus Papaver; species Papaver somniferum. Next base: position 113,575,549 of record NC_039367.1, read on the forward strand.
ATAACTCGGCCACTAGGGCCACCTAGGGGTTTAAAGGATTGTTGCATACGCTAAATGCAACCGACGATGCCTGCGACAGTGAGTTAGGATTTTATTTTCTTGATTTGATTTGCTCGAGGACTAGCAAATAATAAGTTTGGGGGTATTTGATAGACGCATTTATGTGTCTATTTTGATCTCAATTATATGTATTGTTAGTGCTCGATTTTGTATTTATTATGGCTTTTTATGTCTTTGTAGGTGTTTTTGGAGAAATAAACATGTGTGGAGAAATCGACTCGAAAAGTTGATAAAGGCGCCTGGAGGATACTTATTATTCGGACTTTCAGTTTGGATAAGGGGCATCTCAATTACTAAGGGGTACTCCAATGATAAGGGGTACCCTAATTGCTATTTACACCTCAGGACACCCCAAGTATGAAAGGCACCCCACATATGGATAGGGGGAGTCCCATCCTCTTCACTGTTTGAACAGGTTTTGGCGGGAAACTTTCCTTCCGGACTGCAGAATTTGCTGAGAAGATTTTTGGTCAGATTTGTTCGATGGATTAGACTGGGGTAGGCCTGTTACGGTTAAACAAGATTGGTAATGACTTTTGTTACGTGGAAAAAGGAGATTTACATGGGTTTTGGATAAAACAGAGAAGGGTGGAGTCTCTCGGATTTTTCTGTGTGATTTGGAGATTACGTGACAGAGTTTGGCGTGGCTTTGGACTGGTATGGAATTGTTTAATTGAAACAGGGAAGTTGGTTGAGCTAGACGTGAAAGAAAACAAAGTTTGCGTGACTTTCTCGGTTAAACATGGTAGGTGGAAAGATGTCGTGGACCTGTTGGAAATTACGTGGAGTAAACAATAATATTTCGTGTTAGATTTTGTTCTGTCTAATTCAGGAAACGTTGGGAAGATGGAGTACGTGTTTTGAGAAGGAAGACAAGGTTCGTATATCCTAATTGGTAGTTATCTCAAAACCGGGATGTTCACTTACTTTTGCTGGATCCTAAAAAGGGAAGTTATCGTACAAATGGGAGAGAATATCTCGCCTGAGATTCGATTCTATCAAATACAAAGAATTTCGGAAAGTTTCCTATTTGTGACAATCTTTGTATATATTTTCTTAGTTTTATTTTTAAGTCTTAAACCCAGTCTTATCAAGTCTGATTTGAACGAACTTTTACTACCACTTTACAAACAACTTGAAAAAGCACATCATCCATCAAGGATCATACCTTAGCACCTATTAATGACTCGAATGTGCGATAAAAAGAATAAATTACGTCTAAATGTACAATAAAAGGGAAAACAAAGTTAATACCAAAAAGATACTTAACATTCAGTTTGCTTTAAATGCTTAACAGATATTCAGAAGAATACACGGAGCATCAAGGATTGTCAACCAAGGAGATTCTTTAGTGCCTTCCAAGGTTCTGCGTATATATCTAGAGTCTGGAGTAAAGGTTTTGTGGGTACACCTCTTGTAAACCCTCCGGAGACTATAACTCGGCCACTAGGGCCACCTAGGGGTTTAAAGGCTTGTTGCATACGCTAAATGCAACCGACGATGCCTGCGACAGTGAGTTAGGATTTTATTTTCTTGATTTGATTTGCTCGAGGACTAGCAAATAATAAGTTTGGGGGTATTTGATAGACGCATTTATGTGTCTATTTTGATCTCAATTATATGTATTGTTAGTGCTCGATTTTGTATTTATTATGGCTTTTTATGTCTTTGTAGGTGTTTTTGGAGAAATAAACATGTGTGGAGAAATCGACTCGAAAAGTTGATAAAGACGCCTGGAGGATACTTATTATTCGGACTTTCAGTTTGGATAAGGGGCATCTCAATTACTAAGGGGTACTCCAATGATAAGGGGTACCCTAATTGCTATTTACACCTCAGGACACCCCAAGTATTAAAGGCACCCCACATACGGATAGGGGGAGTCCCATCCTCTTCACTGTTTGAACAGGTTTTTGCGGGAAACTTTCCTTCCCGACTGCAGAATTTGTTGAGAAGATTTTTGGTCATATTTGTTCGATGGATTAGACTGGGGTAGCCCTTTTACGGTTAAACAAGATTGGTAATGACTTTTGTTACGTGAAAAAAGGAGATTTACATGAGTTTTGGATAAAACAGAGAAGGGTGGAGTCTCTCAGATTTTTCTGTGTGATTTGGAGATTACGTGACAGAGTTTGGCGTGGCTTTGGATTGGTATGGAATTGTTTAATTGAAACAGGGAAGTTGGTTGAGCTAGACGTGAAAGAAAAAAAAGTTTGCATGACTTTCTCGGTTAAACATGGTAGGTGGAAAGATGTCGTGGACCTGTTGGAAATTACGTGGAGTAAACAATAATATTTCGTGTTAGATTTTGTTCTGTCTAATTCAGGAAACGTTGGGAAGATGGAGTACGTGTTTTGAGAAGGAAGACAAGGTTCGTATATCCTAATTGGTAGTTATCTCAAAACAGGGATGTTCACTTACTTTTGCTGGATCCTAAAAAGGGAAGTTATCGTACAAATGGGAGAGAATATCTCGCCTGAGATTCTATTCTATCAAATACAAAGAATTTCGGAAAGTTTCCTATTTTGTGACAATCTTTGTATATATTTTCTTAGTTTTATTTTTAAGTCTTAAACCCAGTCTTATCAAGTCTGATTTGAACGAACGTTTACTACCACTTTACAAACAACTTGAAAAAGCACATCATCCATCAAGGATCATACCTTAGCACCTACTAATGACTCGAATGTGCGATAAAAAGAATAAATTACGTCTAAATGTACAATAAAAGGGCAAACAAAGTTAATACCAAAAAGATACTTAACACTCAGTTTGCTTAAAATGCTTAACAGATATTCAGAAGAATACACGGAGCATCAAGGATTGTCAACCAAGGAGATTCTTTAGTGCCTTCCAAGGTTCTGCGTATATAGATAGAGTCTGGAGTAAAGGTTTTGTGGGTACACCTCTTGTAAACCCTCCGGAGACTATAACTCGGCCACTAGGGCCACCTAGGGGTTTAAAGGATTGTTGCATACGCTAAATGCAACCGACGATGCCTGCGACAGTGAGTTAGGATTTTATTTTCTTGATTTGATTTGCTCGAGGACTAGCAAATAATAAGTTTGGGGGTATTTGATAGACGCATTTATGTGTCTATTTTGATCTCAATTATATGTATTGTTAGTGCTCGATTTTGTATTTATTATGGCTTTTTATGTCTTTGTAGGTGTTTTTGGAGAAATAAACATGTGTGGAGAAATCGACTCGAAAAGTTGATAAAGGCGCCTGGAGGATACTTATTATTCGGACTTTCAGTTTGGATAAGGGGCATCTCAATTACTAAGGGGTACTCCAATGATAAGGGGTACCCTAATTGCTATTTACACCTCAGGACACCCCAAGTATGAAAGGCACCCCACATATGGATAGGGGGAGTCCCATCCTCTTCACTGTTTGAACAGGTTTTGGCGGGAAACTTTCCTTCCGGACTGCAGAATTTGCTGAGAAGATTTTTGGTCAGATTTGTTCGATGGATTAGACTGGGGTAGGCCTGTTACGGTTAAACAAGATTGGTAATGACTTTTGTTACGTGGAAAAAGGAGATTTACATGGGTTTTGGATAAAACAGAGAAGGGTGGAGTCTCTCGGATTTTTCTGTGTGATTTGGAGATTACGTGACAGAGTTTGGCGTGGCTTTGGACTGGTATGGAATTGTTTAATTGAAACAGGGAAGTTGGTTGAGCTAGACGTGAAAGAAAACAAAGTTTGCGTGACTTTCTCGGTTAAACATGGTAGGTGGAAAGATGTCGTGGACCTGTTGGAAATTACGTGGAGTAAACAATAATATTTCGTGTTAGATTTTGTTCTGTCTAATTCAGGAAACGTTGGGAAGATGGAGTACGTGTTTTGAGAAGGAAGACAAGGTTCGTATATCCTAATTGGTAGTTATCTCAAAACCGGGATGTTCACTTACTTTTGCTGGATCCTAAAAAGGGAAGTTATCGTACAAATGGGAGAGAATATCTCGCCTGAGATTCGATTCTATCAAATACAAAGAATTTCGGAAAGTTTCCTATTTGTGACAATCTTTGTATATATTTTCTTAGTTTTATTTTTAAGTCTTAAACCCAGTCTTATCAAGTCTGATTTGAACGAACTTTTACTACCACTTTACAAACAACTTGAAAAAGCACATCATCCATCAAGGATCATACCTTAGCACCTATTAATGACTCGAATGTGCGATAAAAAGAATAAATTACGTCTAAATGTACAATAAAAGGGAAAACAAAGTTAATACCAAAAAGATACTTAACATTCAGTTTGCTTTAAATGCTTAACAGATATTCAGAAGAATACACGGAGCATCAAGGATTGTCAACCAAGGAGATTCTTTAGTGCCTTCCAAGGTTCTGCGTATATATCTAGAGTCTGGAGTAAAGGTTTTGTGGGTACACCTCTTGTAAACCCTCCGGAGACTATAACTCGGCCACTAGGGCCACCTAGGGGTTTAAAGGCTTGTTGCATACGCTAAATGCAACCGACGATGCCTGCGACAGTGAGTTAGGATTTTATTTTCTTGATTTGATTTGCTCGAGGACTAGCAAATAATAAGTTTGGGGGTATTTGATAGACGCATTTATGTGTCTATTTTGATCTCAATTATATGTATTGTTAGTGCTCGATTTTGTATTTATTATGGCTTTTTATGTCTTTGTAGGTGTTTTTGGAGAAATAAACATGTGTGGAGAAATCGACTCGAAAAGTTGATAAAGACGCCTGGAGGATACTTATTATTCGGACTTTCAGTTTGGATAAGGGGCATCTCAATTACTAAGGGGTACTCCAATGATAAGGGGTACCCTAATTGCTATTTACACCTCAGGACACCCCAAGTATTAAAGGCACCCCACATACGGATAGGGGGAGTCCCATCCTCTTCACTGTTTGAACAGGTTTTTGCGGGAAACTTTCCTTCCCGACTGCAGAATTTGTTGAGAAGATTTTTGGTCATATTTGTTCGATGGATTAGACTGGGGTAGCCCTTTTACGGTTAAACAAGATTGGTAATGACTTTTGTTACGTGAAAAAAGGAGATTTACATGAGTTTTGGATAAAACAGAGAAGGGTGGAGTCTCTCAGATTTTTCTGTGTGATTTGGAGATTACGTGACAGAGTTTGGCGTGGCTTTGGATTGGTATGGAATTGTTTAATTGAAACAGGGAAGTTGGTTGAGCTAGACGTGAAAGAAAAAAAAGTTTGCATGACTTTCTCGGTTAAACATGGTAGGTGGAAAGATGTCGTGGACCTGTTGGAAATTACGTGGAGTAAACAATAATATTTCGTGTTAGATTTTGTTCTGTCTAATTCAGGAAACGTTGGGAAGATGGAGTACGTGTTTTGAGAAGGAAGACAAGGTTCGTATATCCTAATTGGTAGTTATCTCAAAACAGGGATGTTCACTTACTTTTGCTGGATCCTAAAAAGGGAAGTTATCGTACAAATGGGAGAGAATATCTCGCCTGAGATTCTATTCTATCAAATACAAAGAATTTCGGAAAGTTTCCTATTTTGTGACAATCTTTGTATATATTTTCTTAGTTTTATTTTTAAGTCTTAAACCCAGTCTTATCAAGTCTGATTTGAACGAACGTTTACTACCACTTTACAAACAACTTGAAAAAGCACATCATCCATCAAGGATCATACCTTAGCACCTACTAATGACTCGAATGTGCGATAAAAAGAATAAATTACGTCTAAATGTACAATAAAAGGGCAAACAAAGTTAATACCAAAAAGATACTTAACACTCAGTTTGCTTAAAATGCTTAACAGATATTCAGAAGAATACACGGAGCATCAAGGATTGTCAACCAAGGAGATTCTTTAGTGCCTTCCAAGGTTCTGCGTATATAGATAGAGTCTGGAGTAAAGGTTTTGTGGGTACACCTCTTGTAAACCCTCCGGAGACTATAACTCGGCCACTAGGGCCACCTAGGGGTTTAAAGGATTGTTGCATACGCTAAATGCAACCGACGATGCCTGCGACAGTGAGTTAGGATTTTATTTTCTTGATTTGATTTGCTCGAGGACTAGCAAATAATAAGTTTGGGGGTATTTGATAGACGCATTTATGTGTCTATTTTGATCTCAATTATATGTATTGTTAGTGCTCTATTTTGTATTTATTATGGCTTTTTATGTCTTTGTAGGTGTTTTTGGAGAAATAAACATGTGTGGAGAAATCGACTCGAAAAGTTGATAAAGGCGCCTGGAGGATACTTATTATTCGGACTTTCAGTTTGGATAAGGGGCATCTCAATTACTAAGGGGTACTCCAATGATAAGGGGTACCCTAATTGCTATTTACACCTCAGGACACCCCAAGTATTAAAGGCACCCCACATACGGATAGGGGGAGTCCCATCCTCTTCACTGTTTGAACAGGTTTTGGCGGGAAACTTTCCTTCCCGACTGCAGAATTTGCTGAGAAGATTTTTGGTCATATTTGTTCGATGGATTAGACTGGGGTAGCCCTTTTACGGTTAAACAAGATTGGTAATGACTTTTGTTACGTGAAAAAAGGAGATTTACATGAGTTTTGGATAAAACAGAGAAGGGTGGAGTCTCTCAGATTTTTCTGTGTGATTTGGAGATTACGTGACAGAGTTTGGCGTGGCTTTGGATTGGTATGGAATTGTTT